>NC_080076.1:6492896-7168461 GCF_949987535.1 Balaenoptera acutorostrata
CATTTGTTGGTGCATAGGCAGGTCTGTAATTAGCAAGAACTCAGTAAATATTAGCCTCTAGCATAATAATTAGCATTTATAAGTTGACCAGAAAATGTCATCTTTCACATCATCGAAAGACCTGGGTGTGATGCTGAATATAACGAGAGGTTATGATGTCAATCAAAAGGAAATCCACTATGGTGAAGTGTGTGGTGTGGGGCAAGTCCAGAGTTTTTCATTAAGCAAAAAAAAAAAAAAATGGAATTCAGGAATATAAAGTGAAGGAGATTAAAACCTTAGAATATTAGGTGAAAAAATTACAACAATATATTTCTAATTCCATGGATGGAGAATATTTACATTCCATAGAGTTTAAATTACTAGAAATAAGAAATAAGGTGAAAACAGTGAAGGAAAAAAAGAGTAAGTTAGGGACTTCCCCGGTGGTCCAGTGGTTGAGACTCTGAGCTTCCACTGCAGGGGGCATGGGTTCGATCCCTGGATGGGGAACTAAGGTCCCACATGCTGTGCAGTGTGGCCAAAAAACCAAAAAACTTATATTCCTCTATGTTCTCTGAATAATTAGAAAATTTTAAAAAATTTTTAGAAGAGTAAATTAATGGTGACTTTTGAGGACTAGAAATGGAAACAGTAATAACCACAGGAGAGTAAAATACTCGCTACATAAGAAAATAAACAAATATTTATATTTATACTATAATGATTACAGGCATGCAGAAAAATCATTGCATGGATCATATTAAATCTCCATCTTCCTATAGCAACTATATAGTCATAGTTTTGTTAGGATGCGTCTTAAGTAGATTTTTAATGCAGCAGTTCTCAAGTGCAGTCTGCTGACTTCTGGGGTCTCCAATATGCTTTCAGGGCATCTATAAATTTAAGCCTATTTTCATAAAAATAGGGTGTGAATTTTTTTCTTTTTTCACTGTGTTGACATTTATAAAAATAGTGCAAAAGCAATGGTTGATAAATCTACTGATACCTTGACACAAAATAAGCAGTGGCCCCAAAGTGTGCTGGTAAGTATATATATTTCAACTTTGCACACCTCCAGTAAAATAAGTCAGTTTTACTTGTGAATGCCCTGGATCAAGCAGCACAAGTTACTAATTTTATTAAATTCTGAACCTTTGAGTATAATTCTGAATATTCAGTATGGCAAAATATGAAGGGTAGAGCAGTTGTGCTAAATTCTGAAGAGTGATACTTTTTGAGGAAAAGCACTAGGAGATTGAGTTTAAAGCTGATCCTGGCGCCTCTTTTTCATGAAACACCATATAACTTATAAGAATGACTGAAAGACAAATTATATTTATTCAGACTTGGGGATTTTGCAGAGAGTTTCTCAAAAGTGAACAAAGTGAGTCTGTGCTGTCCTTCCAAGGAAAACAACTGACAGCATTTGTTTTACTCATATTATCTGAGTTTATTTGGAAGTGAGAGAGAATGTTTTGGAAGACTTATCTTCAATCCAGAGATTTGATGTTTTTCCAAAACTTAAAATGTTCCCCATGAGATCCATAGAGATATTAAGAATGTAGTTTTTGGGGTTTTTATTTTACATTTTATAATGAAATGTGTCAACATTTGTAAGATCTCCATAATTCATTGAAACAATGTTTTCTAAATGAGTGATGCTTATTTGATGTTACAAAACCAGCTACAGTGGGGGCGGGGGAGATCCATTCGTTGATATGGTTGGCGCTTGCCCTTTGCAACTAGTCTCTACAAAACAACCAATTTTTCATTTGGAATGTAGAACCAAAGAAGCATATCCAAAATTATCAGCAAAGTATAGTAGTATCCCTCCCTTTAAAACCACACATCAGTGTGAAGCCATATTTTTCTTCATATGCTTCTACCAAACCACATATCAAATCAGAGGGGATGAAGAGGCAGACATGAGAATCCAGCTGACTTCTATTTAGCTGGTCATTTAAGTCATTTGCAAAGTGTAAAACAATACCACTCTTATCCTTAAGCTTTGTTATGTTTTGGAAAATAGACTTATTTTCATAAAACTATGTTGTTTACATTTCTATTCAGTCTGTTACTTTAGATGGAGTAATAAGCAAATATTTGGGAATTTCTCCGTTTTTTTTTAATTTAATTATTTAATTAATTATTTATTTATTTATTTTATGGCTGTGTTGGGTCTTCGTTTCTGTGTGAGGGCTTTCTCCAGTTGCGGCGAGTGGGGGCCACTCTTCATCGCGGTGCGCAGGCCTCTCACTATCGCGGCCTCTCTTGTTGCGGAGCACAGGCTCCAGACGCGCAGGCTCAGTAATTGTGGCTCATGGGCCCAGCTGCTCCGCGGCATGTGGGATCTTCCCAGACCAGGGCTCGAACCCGTGTCCCCTGCATTGGCAGGCGGATTCTCAACCACTGCGCCACCAGGGAAGCCCAAATTCTCCGTTTTAATTGTGAATACGGCAGCTCGGGGTCTCAGGCGTGTGTCGAGGCATTAACAATTTGGTAAGGAGCATCTCTGCAATATGAAAGGGCCAGAGAACCAGCAGCCAATGACAAGGGGCTTCACCAGTGCCACTCAACTTCAAGCATCCCCACTCTGCTCGGATGCCTGTGTTAGGTGCTATCTGACCAGACTTGGAGGTTGTGCGCCGCTCATTTAGACCTCAGCCTGCGGCCAAGAATTTAAGGGGAATCCCCCTTGCCCTAGCTTCTTTTTCTACACAGCTGAACCCTCTGCAGTACCCACAACACGTACTTCAGCTGCTCCAGCAGATCTAAACTTTGATTTCTGCCTTCTCCTCTCAGCAAGACTCTGATGCTATGCTCACCTTCCAGGTTTCTTGTTCTTTCTACGCCCTGGGTAGGAGATTGTTCTGAGGCAGAGACTGAGTGAAGTTCTACCAAGTATTGCTGACATGGGCTAATATTAGCCACAGCTAAAGCCCATTACCTCATCTATGTTGCTTAGTTTTCTAGTTGATTATGGTGAGAGGAATCCTCTGATATAGCTAGCAGAAGTCAGAGCTCTTTCATTTCATTTCATATCCTGGGGCATTGCCTCATTCCTGGCTCATTATATTTTGAGAATCTGTTATCAAATAATGTATATATATGTATAAATAAACACATAGGTAAACAAATGGACAAGGCAACAAAGAGCCCAGATTTAGTAATGAAATATTTTCTCCTGGTCTGAGGTTATGACTATCTTTCTCTAGCTACAAAAGAGTAGGGGTGGGTGTCAAAGTTGCCTTTTGTTAATTGAAAATTAAGAATTAATTGAAAATTAATTGAAAATTAAGAAAAGGAAATTTAATTGAAAATTAAATTTCTTAATTTGCATAGAGTCAAATTCATTTTAATGTTTAGTTCCCTAGATTGTTACAGACTCATACATCATGTGACCTCCAACACAATCAAGATAAGGAACATTTTCATACCCCCCAGCTACCTCATGCCCCTTTGTAGTTACCACTTCCCTTTGTTCCCAGATCAGGACAAACAGTGATCTATTTTCTGTTCATATAGTTGTGCCTTTTTCAAAATATAAATGGAAACATACAGTCTGTGGTCATTTTAATTGGGTATTTTTACTTAGCATTTTGCATCTGATGTGTATCTATGTTGTTGTATCAGTAACTTGATCTTTTTATTGGTAGTAGTATTCCATTATAAAGATGGATCACAGTTTAATTTATCCACTCACAAGTGGAAGGACATTTGGCTTGTTTCTATTTTGGGGAGATTATGCATGGAGACCTAAAAAAAAAAAAAAAGTACAGTTTTTGTGTGAGAACATATGTTTTAACCTCCCTTGGGTAAATAGGAGTGAGACTGCCAAGTCACATGGTGAGTCTATGTTTAAATACTTAAGAAACTTCCAAACTTTCTAATTGGCTGTATCATTTTGTATTCCCAACAGCCTATTTTAAGAGTTCAGTTGCCCACGTACTCTCCAGCATTTTTATTATATTTAATTTTAGGTATTCAATAGGTGTGAAGTGGTGTCTGCTTATGGTGTTTTTTTTTTTTTTTTTTTAATTCAAGGGGTCTTTCTATTTTCCTTTTTTAAATTTTATTTTTATTTTATATTATAGTTGATTTAACATTTTGTGTTAGTTTCAGGTGTACAGTAGAGTGATTCAGTGATACATATACATATATCCATTCTTTTTCAGATTCTTTTCCCTTACAGGTTATTACAGAATACTGAGTAGAGTTCCCTGTGCTATACAGTAGGTCCTTGTTGATTATCTATTTTATATATAGTAGTGTGTATATGTTCATCCCAAACTCCTAATTTATCTCTCCCCCTACCTTTCCCCTTTGGTAACCATTAGTTTGTTTTCGAAGTCTGTGAGTCTGTTTCTGTTTTGTAAATAAGTTTCATTTTTTAAAATTAGATTCCACTATGAGTGATATCATATTTGTCTTTCTCTGTCTGACTTCACTTAGTCTGATAATCTCTAGGTCCATCCATGTGGCTGCAAATGGCATTATTTCATTCTTTTTTTGTGGCTGAGTAATATTCCATTATATATATATGTACCACATCTTCTTTATCCATTCATTCCTCTATCAGTGGACATTTAGGTGGCTTTTGTGTCTTGGCTCTTGTAAATAGTGCTGCAATGAACACTGGAGTTGCATGTTTATTTTTGAATTATGGCTTTCTCTGGATATATGTCCAGGAGTGGAATTGCTGGATTATATGGTAGTTCTATTTTTAGTCTGTAAGGAACCTCCATACTGTTCTCCATAATGGTTGTACCAGTTTGCATTCCCACCAATAGTGGGAGGGTTCAGTTTTCTCTGCACCCGCTCCAGCATTTATTGTTTGTAGACTTTTTGATGATGGCCATCCTGACTGGTGTGAGGTGATATCTCACTGTAGTTTTGACTTGCATTTCTTTAATAATTAGTGATGCTGAGCATCTTTGCATGTGCCTCTTGGCCATCTGTATGTCTTCTCTGGAGAAATGTCTCTTTAGCTCTTCCACCCATTTTTTGATTGGGCTGTTTGGTTTTTTGATATTGAGCTGCATTAACTGTTTGTATATTTTGGAGATTAATTCCTTGTTGGTGACTTCATTTGCAAATATTTTCTCCCATTCTGTGGGTTGTCTTTTTGTTTATGGTTTCCTTTGCTCTGCAAAAGCTTTTAAGTTTAATTAGATCCCATTGGTTGATTTTTAAAAAAATTTTCATTGCTCTAGGAGGTGGATCCAAAAAGATATTGCTGTGATTTATGTCAAAGAGTGTTCTGCCTGTGTTTTCCTCTAAGAGTTTATAATGTCCAGCTTTACATTTAGGTCTCTAATCCATTTTGAGTTTATTTTTGTGTATGGTGTTAGGCAGTGTTCTAATTTCTTTCTTCTACATGTAGCTGTCCAGTTTTCCCAGCACCACTTATTGAAGAAACTGTCTTTTCTCCATTGTATATTCTTACCTCCTTTGCCAATTAGTTGACCATAGGTGTGCGGATTTATTTCTGGGCCTTCTATCCTGTTCCATTCATCTATAAGTCTGTTTTTGTGCCAGTACCTAACTATCTTGATTACTGTAGCTTTGTAGTATAGTCTGATACCAGGGTGCCTGATTCCTCTAGCTCCATTTTTCTTTCTCAGGATTGCTTTGGCTCTTCGGGGCTTTTTGTGTTTCCATACAAATTAAAAAAAATTTTTTTTTGTTCTAGCTTGGTGAAAAATGCCATTGGTAATTTGATAGGGATTGCACTGGATCTGTAGATTGCCTTGGGTAGTATAGTTATTTTGACAATATTGATTCTTCCAATCCAAGAACATGATATATTTCCATCTGTTTGTGTCATCTTCAGTTGGGAGTAACAGAGTTTGCTGCTTCTCTCCCTCCATTTCCCAGTGGTCCAAGCCCCTTCTTCCACAGGAAAGAAGACATGGAAAGAGCTTTATGCTCTTCTTTCATCAGTGGCTAATCACCTTCTCTATGCTTGTACCACTGAGGGAGGTGTTTCAGTCTTCTGCCTTTCCCCCAGTCTTTCCTGGTAGTGTGTTCCCCCTTAGGTGGAGAAGAGCTGATGACTGTGTACAGACTCCCCTTGTGTCTGCAGATTCTGGAGGCTCTATACTCTCAAACTATAACATGCTGAATCTTCAGCAGTTTGTTAATAAAAAATAATAAATATAAATAAAGCTAAAAAAGGCATATAAAATTTTGTTAATAGGAATTAAGGACCAAAAAATGAGAAGATATACTATGTTCATGGATTGGAAGTCTTGATATGATTAGGAAGCCATTTTTATCAATTTGTACTATAGGTTCAATACCATTCTTATAAAATGCCAACAGATTTATACATACAATTTGACAAGATAATTATAAAATATATTTGAAAATGTAATATACATATAATAATAGAAGGTCTGTTGAAATGGATGTGCAAATAGACTCAAACATATATTTTTCCTTGGTTTTCAGAAAGAGGGCCCATGCATTACAATTTGGAAACTGAATATCATTTCAAAATACAGTGGAGAAACAACATGATGACTGTATGGAAAAAAAAAATTACCCTCTATTTACACCATAAAAAAATCAACTGGAGAAGGAATATAGACCTAAAAGTAAAAACTGGAACTCTATGACTTATAGGGAAAAATATAGTAGAATATGTTAAAGTAGTCAAGCATTTCTTAATCAAAACACAGAAGTCACTCATAATAAAAAAGAAAGGTGAAATTTTATCAAAATGTATACTTCTGCTTATCTAAGGTCCTTTGAATTAGGATTTGTGCCCAGAACATATAAAGAACTTTTACAAATCAGTAAATTAAGAGACAAACAACCTAAACTAAAAAAAAAAAAAAAGTGCTAGAGACTTGTACAGGTATTTCAGAAATGAGGCTCTCCAAGTGGCATTTGAATATGAAATGTGTTCAAGACCATTACTTAGCGGGGGAAGGTACATTACAGCTGCAAGTAGTTCATTGTCCATCCACCAGAATGGTTAAAATTACAAGTGTTAAAAAGGATGAGAAACAACTGCAACTCTCAGATATAGACTGTAGGGGTTAAAATCGCATGCCATGTTTAGAAAACGGTTTAGCAGTTGTTAACAATGTGTGTGTGTATCTGTATATGTATATATATGCCTCCCCCAAGTTTCACTCCTTCTACTCCTAAGTACTATAAACGAGAAATTATTTCCAAAATGATTGCACACAAATATTCACAGCAATCATATTAATATCTAAAAATAAGAAAAAAGTCCATAGATAAATATTTTATATATTTGTAAAATGATCTAAAGTGTTGTATAGTTAAACTTTAGGAAAATAGAGATAAATGCCTACTTTTACTATAAAATGGTTGTAAAACAGTGGATTTGATACAAAGCATGAATAATAGTGATGCAAATACACCCCTGAGCTATAAGAATGGCAAGATTGTTGATGTGAAAAGGAATACTCATGGATTGTGAACATTTGTTATGGTTGGTTAGGCAAAAGTAATACCATGTTGGCTTAGTTGAGGAGATAGATATTCAGTGGACATAATGCAAAGATAGGGTAAAAAGATTTAGACTTGAACCATTTAGGAAAAAAAATTGAGTTAATTATATTCAAAGCTAGTATAAGCAATATGCGAAGAGTGAGATCAAATGGAGTTCTATGTGGTTGTGAGAGTATGGAGTTGCTTTATATATAAATGGAGTTCTTTGGAATTAGCCGAGAGATTCTAAGGGTAATGAATAATGAGAGTTATTCATTTAAAATAATTCTTACATCTTTTTATTTAATTAAATAACTATCATACTTGTACCTTTTTAAAGTTTATTATATTTTGAAATACAAGTAAGTCAGCTTTCTCATTCACTGGCATAAATGATAGCAAACTGTTAAAATGGAGTTTAAAGTCTGAAGCAATTTATATGGAAATTTATTATTAATATCCTAAGGAAAATCATTGTATACATCTTTGTAATAGGTAGCAACTACTACTTTACAACTAATTTAGGAACAGTTTCAAGAGTGCATCCACTCTCTTTGGAAGCTGGCTAAATGAAAGAAAAGGTAGGGCTTTAGGAAGAAACACTGTAAAGGGAATTTGTTGCTCATGTGCCTAAAAAATCTACAATGTTCTTTTGCCAAAACCCTGATAGATTTGAGCCATGACTTCACTTCTACTTACCAGGTTTTTTATTCCATTCTGTAAGCACTTCATCTTTGTGGTTTATCTTTCCCTGGCCTTCTGTCTTTTTTATTGTATTTCTTCTGCTTGTCTATCTTAATCTTGCTTTTTTACCTTGCTGTGTCTCATCTCATTTTGCTCACCTTTTCTCCATTCATTTTGGAGTTGGTGCAATGTTATCCACATGTAAATGCAAAATAGAAAAGAAGAAAAAGTGGGTTGACTACAGTTCTGATTAATATACATACACAGACATGCAGTTTTTTGAAAATCTATAAGAAAGACAAATATTATTCTTGGACAACAATGTTCTTTTCAATCTTCTTCACAGCTCCCCAACAAATTATATGATAATGATAAAAGGATGACTGCCAACAAAAAGGAAAAGAGAGAAATAGAGCGTCTGGCAGTGTTTTTGTTTGTTAGTTTGTTTTATTTTGTTTTCAAATGAAAATGACTCTGCATTATCAATCACTTTCTTCATCAACAGTAACCCTTTTCACTCCATGGAAAAATAAGTACTTCAAGAGTTAGTAACTGCGAAAAGAAGATAAAGGATAATAAATTATAAAACACAAAAATAGATTCCTATGAAGATAATTGTAGAAACTTTACTCAAATACTCCTTTTTTTGAAATAACGATTTTCAAGCCTGCAATGTATGTATTAGTGTCTATCCACTGGATATTTCACCTTAATACATATTTTTGAATTAAATATTTGGATTTTTCCAAAATACACATAGAAATAGTGGATAGGCGATTATGTTTAATGACATCCTTAATTTGTATTTTAATGTTCATATATGATACACAATAACTGACTATTGCACTATTTCTCAGAAAGTATATTCACTGAAATGTTTTTTATCCATAATATGTACAGCACCTTTTGTACAGATACAGACTTTTAAAATTCTAGGATCGAATCATAATTCTACGAACAGTGATGTTTTCTGAAAAGTGTTAGGTGTCTACAGTTAGTGCGTTGTGTATTTCTGTAGTTCATTCATTTTCAATAATGCATGATATTCCATTCTTTGAATATATACTATATTCATGCTTTCTCATTTTGATGGACTTCTGGGATATTTTCAGGTATCATAAAGGCTGTTTGGAGCATTCCCTCCCATGCCTATTGGTGTGTACGTACAAAACAACTGGAGGGTGTGAATGGACGATTGGAATTGTTGGTCTTTGGGTATGAGAAGGTTTAAACATTACCCTACCCACTGCCACTTTGCACTGCTTCTCTCTACATTGGTTTAGTTCTTCAAAAAGCTTTCTGTGTGCATATTAAATGTGAGCATGTAAGCTACCAATGCCAGGTAAAGAAGAGATCCACATTTTTTGATAATTCCAAAAGAAATTCCAGGGGACACCTGTAATTGCCCAAATCTGGATTTTATGCCCATACCTGCAGTTCATGGGAAGAATCCGCCACCATCAAAATACAATGGAATGGTTTAACCAGAAATCAAAGAAGATCTGTTATAATAATAAGAAAAACTCATTTTGTAGAGCCAAACATTTTAGCCAATACAATTTCACATAAAGGAGTAAATAAATACATGTCGAGTGAATACTACGTGCCAGGTAGTGAATGTCAGTTCCTGAAGATTCACTATTTTAAAAATATGCATGCATTTCTCTTAAAAACTGATAGTGCAAGTTTGTTCTAAGATGTATAGAGTAGCTTACCTGGGTTACGTCAAGACAGGTGTTTGGGAGCAAGAGGGTCATGATATGAAACATAGGAATTAATCAAGTAACAAGCAGGGAAAAAATTCTTCCCATGAGATGTGTCCGTAAGAAAAATAGATTTACTCAAGGAGAATAAAAATGTTCAGTATGATTTGAATATGACATTGAAAAAGGGGCTATGATGAAAAATGAGGCTAGGAAAGAAGAAAAAAACATTGAAGTAAATTTAATAGTTTAATGTTATTCCAAGTGCAAAGGAAAGTGGTTAGGAATATTTAAGGAGGTACAAGGTCAGATATTTGGTTTAGATCCTTCTCTGTATGGTAGAACTGTATGGCAGTGATGGACGCTGGGCATGAAACATAAGGAAGATTGGAGATGAAGATACCAGGTCAGAAGCTATTGACCAACAGGGAGATATTAGCATCCCAGCTCAGACTAATGATCCATCATTAAATGTCAATATCAGATGACTGTGCTGGGCGTGGACTTTTAGAGCCCCCCCCCCCAACAGTGAAACTAACAGCCTAAGGTCCCTGGGAAGAGAGAGATAATGATCATAATAAATGGATCTATGATCAGGCAGTAGATGACAGTGAGTGCTGGCAAGAAAGGCAGACCAGAGCTGGGGTCAGAGGCATCAGGATTGTACAGACAAGTTCCAATTGCCGATTTACGTGAAGAAATCAGAATAGTCGTCCTTGAGACTGAGACATGGAGAGTTAACCATTAATTTATTTAGGGGAGGAGCATTCTTGGAAGAAGAAACATTCTATGCAAAGACCACAGGGTGGGAGTTGTGGAAAAGAAAGGAGGTCAGTGTGGTTGGAAAGAAGTGAGTTTGGGGACGAGTTGTAAGCACTGAGGCTACACAGAAAACCAGGGTGAAGATCATGTGGGCCTATATATGCTATTTTAAGAACATTGATATAAAAAAAACAGCTTTATTGAGATATAAGTGACATTCTATACAAGTCACCCATTTTAAGTGTGCAATTTAATCATCATGCAATTAATTTTATACCATTTTTTCACTCCGTTAAGAAACCCTGCATCCACCAGCAGCCACTTCCCATTGCTCCTTGCTCCCAGCCCTTGCCACCCAATAATCTACTTTCTGTCTCTCTAGATTTGCTGATGGTAGACATTTTGTATCAGTGAAATCATAGAATATGTGTTCGTGTGTCTGGCTCTTTCACTCAATAATGTTTTTAAGGTGTATCCATGTTGTAGCATGGATTTCATTCCTTTTCATGACTGAGTAATATTCTTCAAATAGGAATATCACAATTTTTTAAATTCACTCATCAGCTGATGGGCATTTGTGTTATTTACATTTTTGACTATTATGAAAAATGCTGCTATGAACATCCATGTACAACTTTTTGTGTGGACACACATTTTGTGTATACACCTAGGACTGAATTGTTGGCTCATAACGTTTAATTTTTTGAGGAATTGTCGGGCTATTTTCCAAGCAGCTGCATCATTTTACAGTTCCACCAGCAGTGAATGAGTGTCCCCATTTCTCCACATCCATGACAAGATTTGTTATTATCTGTGTTTTGCCTGTAGCCTTCTGCTTTATATTTTCCTTTCACTGATGACAAATGTTGTTGAGCATCCTTTCATATGCTTATGAGTTAACAGTAATCAATGCCTCATTATTTTCAGCCTCTGGTACCTGTGGTACACCCTCTGCCCTACCAGTTGAGGCTGCGGAGGAAGGGAGTTCTCTCTTAGACATACTTGCCAGGAATTTAGCCTCTGCAGCTTGAAGCTGGGATTGATTGAGAAATACTGGTGGACTGTTCCTCCCCGTGAGACAGTGTGCGCCATGACTGGGAGCTGAGGAGACAGGCAGCCCCATCTTCTGGTCACACCTGCCCACGTGGGACTTCCTTCCACTGAGCTGAAGGAGGCGAAGGCTCCAGTGCCACAGATTCTCTGTTCCTACTGAGATTTAGAAGAGTTTCTTGAAAAAAAATTTCTTCATTTGTTGTATGCCTTTAGGATAATTTCCAGAGAGCATTTCATCAGTTACAGATGTTTCACTTGGGAATGATGGACGGGGCTCCTGACACTAGTGTTCTAGATGCGGGACCTCCAGAATGTTGACCCTTATCCTAAGTGAAATGGGAAGCCTTTAGAGAGTTTTGAATAGAAGAGTAACATGATATATGCCATATTTTTAGAAGGCTCATTCTATTTGCTGTATTGAGAACAGCCTGTAAGAGTCAGGAAAAGAGAAGAATAATTTGGGGGTGATAGTGTATAAAGAAGAATGTGAAGTAGACAGATAGCCGGAAGGTAAAATCAGTAGGAAATATCAGTTGACTGTATGTGGGAAACACAAGAAAAGGAAGTATTGATACATAATATAGCTACAAAATGGCAAAATCTCTATCATACTGGGTCCACGCATATGTATGTGAAGAATTGACTCACAGTGGACACACGTAGTGAGTATGAGATAAATCTTGCTGTGTTAATCCACTGGACTTTTAGATTTTTTAATTCTTTTTCTTTTTTAATGTGGCATAACCTGGTCTATTCTGACCAACACAGTCATTGTTACTATTGACAGGCCTATTTGGTAGCTGAAGGAACATAATTTTAGTATTTAAAATACTATCTCATGGTTAAGTAGGGAGTTGTAGTAGGTAGATAACCCTCAAGATTTGCACCCTCTGCATAACCACCTTCTATGTGAGTGGGTGCCAGAGGTGAAGAGATATTTTTAGCTGTAGGTAGTGCTCCACATCAGTTGATTTTGACTTAATCAAAGGGAGATTATCCTGAGTGGGCCTGGATTAACCAGTTGAAGCCTTTAAAAGAAAAACTGACACTTTCCTCTGAACTGTAGAGGCAAAATGTCTTGTCATAGACTGGTGGACCTTTTAGGAGCTGAAGATCTCAGCCCCACAACCACAAAAAGCTGAATTTTGTCAGAGGCGAATAGTCTTTTAAAATTTAAATTAAATGGCAACCATGTCATTGTAAGATTTAAATAGATATGTATGGTATATGTACAGTGACACTGGAAAAACAGGAGGTGTCATCTAGCACAGAATGTTTGAGAGACAGAAATTTAGCTAGAAATGGGCATGCTGATTTTATTCTATGCCAGTTATTTGTTGCTTCACTTTTCTGTTCATATTCCAGTTTATATCCCCTTATTTAGACTTAGATATTTTTCTTTCTTTTTTAAATTAATTTTTATTGGAATATAGTTGATTTACAATGTTGTGCTAGTTTCTGCTGTACAGCAAAGTGAATCAGTTATACATATATCAACTCTTTTTAAGATTCTGTTCCCATATAGGTCATTGTAGAGTATTGAGTAGTGTTCCCTGTGCTATACAGTAGGTGCTTATTAGTTATCTATTTTATATGTAGTGGTGTGTATATGTCAATCCCAATCTCCCAATTTATCCCTCCCCACCCCGTCCCCTTTGGTAACCATAGGTTTGCTTTCTACATCTGTGACTCTATTTCTGTTTTGTAAATAGGTTCATTTGTACCATTTTTTTAGGTTCCACATATAAGCGATATCATGTGATATTTGTCTTTTTCTGTCTGACTTCACTCAATATGACAATCTCTAGGTCCATCCATGTCACTGCGAATGACATTATTTTCTTTTGTGCCTAATATTCTATTGTGTATGTGTATATATAAATATATATATCACACGCCATATCTTCTGTATCCATTCCTCGGTCGATGGACATTTAGGTTGCTTCCATGTTCTGGCTATTGTAAATAGTGCTGCAATGACCTTTGGGGTGAATGTATCTTTTTGAATTATGGTTTTCTCAGGGTATATGCCCAGTAGTGGGATTGCTGGATCATATGATAGCTCTATTTTTAGTTTTTTTAAGGAACCTCCATACTGTTCTCCATAGTGGCTGTACCAATTTACATTCCCATCAGCAGTGTTAGGAGGGTTCCCTTTTCTCCACGCCCTCTCCAGCATTTGTTGTTTGTAGTTTGTTTGATGATGGCCATTCTGACTGGTGTGAGGTGATACCTCAGTGTAGTTTTGATTTGCATTTCTCTGATAGTGATGTTGATCATCTTTTCATGTGCCTCTTGGCCATCTGTATTTCTTCTTTGGAGAAATGTCTATTTAGATCTTCACCCATTTTTTGGTTGGGTTGTTTGTTTTCTTGATATTGAGCTGCGTGAGCTGTTTGTATATTTGAGAGATTAATTCCTTGTTGGTCACTTTGTTTGAAAATATTTTCTCCCATTCTGTGGGTTGTCTTTTTGTTTTGTTTATGGTTTCCTTTGCTGTGCAAAAGCTTTTAAGTTTGATTAGGTCCCATTTGTTGATTTTTGTTTTTATTTTCTTTACTCCTAGGAGATGGATCAAAAAAGATCTTGCTGTGATTTATATCAGTGTTCTGCCTGTGTCTTCCTCTAAGAGTTTTATAGTATCCAGTCTTTAAATTTAGGTCTTTAATCCATTTTGAGTTTATTTTTGTGTGTGGTGATAGAGAATGTTCTACTTTTATTCATTTACATGTAGCTGTCCAGTTTTCCCAGCACCACTTACTGAAGAGACTGTCTTTTCTCCATTGTATATTCTTGCCTCCTTTGTCATAGACTTAGATATTTTTCATTTATCTACTTAGGCTTGGATTTTATACAATTTATTTGATAGTGTCTTTTTATAGAGGAAATGACTCTAATTGTACATTGTTGTAATTTTTTTAAAGACTTAAAGCACACCCTCTGATCCTAAAATTGCAAAGCATGTGGTCTTAATTAACAGTGTGTTGGGATGACTTGAATACTAAGTTCAATGAATTATCTAATATGTTAACTAAGGAATAAGCAATACAAATATTTGAGCAAATTGCAATTTTAGTATGACACACCCCCTATTAAATTGCAGTTTCTCACTTGCTGATAGTTCATGGGACACTACACAGTATCTTCAAAGATAATTCCCTTGTAATATGTTAAGCTGCATGAGATGATTAATTTGTAGTATCTAAGTTAATAAAATCTTTGAAAGATGAACTTTGTGCTTTAAACTTCAACTCATGCAGTTTGGGAGAATCATCATAGGAAAATAATTTAAAATACCCTTTTCCTAATATAATGTATAAAATTATTTAGAATTGAGACTGCAATCCATGTTGTTCCATTAGGATAAAATACATTTATTTTCTTAAATTTAGTTTTTGGAAAATTTGAATTAGTCAAGCAGTAGTTAAAAACAGTATAGATTTTAGCAGTACACTTGTTTATAAATAATCCATTGATAGTGACTTCTGGTTACTTTAAGATATCAGTAAGAAATTTACCTGCTAAGAACTTCAGTTTTCTAAGAGTAAGAAGGACAAACCCAATCTCATAGGCTAATTGTTAGGGAAAATAATGTGTGTAAAGTGCTGAACATAACTTCTGTCACACATTGAATACAAGAGCATTTTCCCCTCCTTCACACCATGTCTCTACCTTTGCTTCCCCTCATTTCTTCCTCCCTTCTTGTCTAAGTCAGGAGCACAGGACAATCTTATGTAAAAGATCCAGACACACATTGCATCTAATCCTATACTTTGTAGAATTTCACTGTGTATCAAAAAATCAACAATTTTGTATAAATTCCATTATAAAGTTGCCCTACATTTCTAAAGGTAAATATTAAATTCATCATAGTTACAAAAGTTATTTTACAATTGAAATAGTTATCACATCTGATTAATAATTGAAGAAACACAGATTATTTTGCAAATTGTTAGAAAAGTGTGTCTCCTCAATCAGCCTAGATTAGTCCAGGCAGAATAAGAAGATTGCATTTGTTTTATACTTCAGTAAGGAGTTTGGTAATGTTTATACATTAATTTGGTAATGTCTATGCATTAATTCCTTGGGGCAGAGAACATGGTTATAGTTAACATCTTTCATGAATTTAAATAATTGGAATATAATAAATAATGGGTTGTTTAAAGCATTTAGATCAGTTCAACCAGCATCTCAAAAATACTGGACTGCATATATTCATCTGAGAATTCACTTTGTGAGTGCTCTGCTACAGACCCTCTCAAGATCTGACTGTGAGAAAAATAATGAAATATATTTTTAAGAATATGTAATGTTTTTTTCTCAATAAAGTTCTATTCCTGGTTTAATATGAAAAGGAAACCAGAATGTTCTGTATTCTGGATATGTTATTGACTTCTCAGTAAAGAAGCAAAAATGTTTTTTGGTTTTTTTTTTTTAAAACCTGCATTATATCAGAATTAGTTATGTGTGTCATTCATTTCCAACAAATTCAAGGAATCAAGTACTAATGCCTGTAGAAAAACAACTGTTAGAAAGCTCTGGTTGAATTCTACTGATAGTCCTAATGTGAGTGCCCAGGACAATTGTAGAGAAAGTGTTGCAGTAGGGAATTTCCAAAGGCTATTGCAGCAATTTAAGAAAAGCAATGGTTGTTGAATTAAGGTATTATGGTCACAAGATTGCTTCTGAAGCTTCAGTCAACTACAAAATGCCTTACTCAAATCAGAAAGCTGAAGAAAGGAGCCATACCTTTTGTGTCTGTTTCCTTTTAGCAGGTACACAAAAATCCTAAACGCCTACCAGCAGATTTCCCTGAACATCTCATGGCCAGGACTGGATCATGTGACTGTGCCTGGCTGCAAGGGAGGCTGGTAAACCAAGGAACAAAATTGTTAGATTATGATGAGACTGAGCCAATCATATCACCTGAGTCTGGGCATATTACCCCCCATACTTTATTCCTTTGGGTAGCAATCTTGGGTAGCAATAAACAGTGTCTCTCACGTAGGGCATATTTATATCCTTCATTACTATAACTTAGGTAGTGCTCTTCTAGATAATAAAGCAGTCCATGTATTCACTAAAAGAAAAAAATATATAAGATATAAATATCTCTTTGGGAAAAGAGATGATACAAATACCTCTTTGGGAAAAGAGATATTCAGCAGAGAATGAATTGATTATTGAATAGTCTAAGAAAGAATAGGATAATCTCTGGTCTCAGTTCTGCTTACTGAGAAAGTGGTAAAGCCTCAAAATAGGACCAAAATTCATAGGTACCTCCAAATTAGGGCAAAGGCCGTGGGAGGGATGGGTGGTGCGCGTGGGTAGCAAACCCTGCAGGTCCCTTTATTGCTCAGCCAGATCCTGTTTCTCCCCTGCACTGCTCCAGTCTGAACCCCGGGATATAACTTCCTGTTCTTCCACCACTGACGCTAATAATCAGTCACTGACCACTGGAGAGCACATCTCAGTCCGGTGCTGTGGTTTTAAACAAGCCTCATTTCAGCACCTATTTGAAAAAAATACATGCTTTTTATGTAATTTAGTGGAACTTTAATCATTTTGCATCTAGTCATGATGTTGAATCTTACCTCGGTAGAATGGAATTTCCCTGGCTTTACGAAGACTGATTCCTTTTCTCCCTCATTTCTCCATCTTTCTCTCTCTTCTTTGTCCTTTCAAGAGCAAAACAGCTAATCTCACTTTTGCTGGCCCGGGGAGTTGGAGTCTTGATCTGGAGCCATTTTACATCTGAGGCCAAGTTTCTTTTTGGCCTCTCTTTATAACACCAGAAATTAATGAGGAAAATCATCTCATATGGTGGTAACACACAAAATAAAAAATAAGAGATGATTTTCCTTAGAGACAAACACAACTCACCAGAACAAAAGTTTACATGTTCTAATGTTTCAGTTTATATTACAAAAGTGAATAAAAGTAAACTGCAGTTGGCAAAATTTATCGGGCAAGAAATAATCCAAGGATGCAAATTAAGAGGTATAATGCAAAGTAAACACAGGTTAATCATGGATATTGGTTGTTTAAATAAAATAGTATCAAATCTTTTAAGAAAAACGTATTCGGAATAGAAAGGAACGTGGGAAAAAGACCATTGTGAGAGAATATAACATGACAATATAAAATTATTTAACATTAACAAAAATAAAAAGAATTGTTTAATATGTATTCTTGCTAAGCACTGTGATACATTTTGAACTTATTAAATCATTGACTTTTACTTAATATGTGGTATTTAAAAATAATAGGGCAAAATTATATAGACTCAAATCAACATGCTGTAGCATTTAACACTAGAAAATTAAATTGTTCATTTATGTACTTATTATTTCTAATTAACACATTGACATTTATACGTCACTCACACCCATTTTCCTAATAGCATCACTTTAAAGATTAGGATCAGTAATAAATCCCTATCCAAAGAGCTATTCTTCTTTATTTTTTAAACATCTTTATTGGAGTATAATTGCTTTACAATGGTGTGTTAGTTTCTGCTTTATAACAAAGTGAATCCGCTATATGTATATTCTTTCTTATGACCCTATGCTAACCTCCATGAATCAGAGGTCATTTGGATGGCAGAAAAACAGAACTGTTTTAAAGGGACTTGACAAACAATCGCAGCCTTGATCAAACCACGAGTCAAATTTAATACGTTGGACGTAGATTTAAGGAAATTTTATGAGCACAGAAATTACAGCTGGTTCCCAAATCTCCTTTCCTTCTTCAAATTATACCTTCCCCATAAACAATACAACACCAGAAAAACTATATAACTGTAATGATAAGTGTAACCATATATATGTAAGATATAAATGTAAATAGAGAGTGTATATATAATTTGTGTGAGGTGGTGATGGTGAACACAGAAGGCGGACAACTCTCTCCTTACTCCTGTCCGTGTGACCCTCTGTAGACAAAGACAGTTCTCCAATGTGACCGCAAGGGCACGCTGTCACTCACTTAGGAAAAAGGAGGGGGTACAGTGGGCCCAGGAATAGATAAGACACACGGAGCAAGGCCCTAAACTCCCTCCTTAAAGTCGTATCCTAATGCAAACATCACACACGTAGACACTGTTCATTCCCCAAGAAAAGTAGCAGAGCAGCACAAGTTCATGTGTCAAGAAAAGAAAGAGGAAAGAACTAGTAGTGACCCTGCGGGAGCCAACCTTGGACTTGCAGGAGACCCTTCTTTGAACAGAGCTATTTAATATGTCAGTGCGCAGGAACAGGTGATCTTAATCTTGAGTTTGGAGGTAAACAATGTGAATGAACTGACTGCTATGTCAAGTAAAATTGCAGGCGTATTTTTGCCGTGGCTCAGAGAAAATAATCACACTCGGGAGTGCCTCGAGAGTTTTCAGGGGCAGTGATATCTGATCCTCAGCTTTAGTTAATGCTGTTGTTTGTGTACTGTGGTTGTGAACCTCATGTGGGAGACCACGAGGAGGAATTTAAGTTCCACATTCCAGCTGGCATGAGGCGGAGTGATGGCAAGAGGCTTCCATGATAGATGATACAGCAGTGATGTAGAGAATCAAGGTGAAGATAGAATTCCTAGCCAGAATCACCCTTAGAAACGCACACCTCCTTGAATATGGAGAAATAATTATGAGGATGTGTTTTAGAAGGCTTGAGTTGGGATACATTTTTGAAGTACTGCAGTGATTATATACGACATTGATGCAGTTTTTCATTGAATTCTTGGTAACACCATTTAAGCATCTTTTAAGTAGCAAGTCATTAAAATCCACTGAGCACTTACTGATGTTGCTTTTTATGACAAACAAAATCATTTACATTGAATAATCAAAAACTTGCTTGGCATAATTCCTGAAGGGTACTTCCAGGAAGATGAGTAAAGAATAATTTTTAACTGCTCAGTATGATAAAAAGAATGCTGAAGACTTACCTCTAAAAGCTTTCAGAGGGAAAAATGAAAGATTAAATTTATCAAAAGATAGAATTATTTGGATATAACCTAATTAGAATAAAATATCTTGAGTGTTTATACAGTATATTTTATATTCCGTATTTGCTCTCAACAGTTTTTCTATTATTCTGAAATGTATCCCTATAGTTATATTGTAATTCTAACTGCAGGATAGTATGCTGTACTTCCAGATCCAAAACAAATTTCAATCCAGGAAGAGAAATGTGTATAACCTAAGGATTTGATTTTGTGACTGTCCATATCCTTATCATCATATATTCTAAAGGTTATTTTTCCTTTTAAGTTATTTTGAATTTTTTTCCCTCGATTTTTGCTTTTTTATAAAATGAAGTATTTCCATTCCCACAAATCAGACGACAAAAGTTAAAGGATTCTTCTAATCTAATTATGTAATAAATAAAAATACTTGATTCTTTTCTGATTTACATCTGAGCATACTTTATGCTGAATCACTCATGGTGAGAAGTTTTACCACAATTTGGCAGTAGGATTGCTGTTGATAGATATATTCACTTCATAAACTTGAATTATTTTCACCTGTTGGTGATAGTCTGATATTTTTAACTGGGAATCACAAATCACCCAGGTGTTGACTTGTGAATAATCTACAGTAATTGAGTATACTGTCACTGTTCTTAATTCATAATAATCATACCAATTATATCAGGAAGAATGGAATAGAAAAGAGATGCATTTTTAGAACAATTAAATAAACCCAAGGATGCTTAACGAGCAATTACAGATGACATTTTGCAGTTTTCACTCCCAGAAAGTTTACAGGATATGACCAAGGAGACAAATGAATTTTAAATGAAAAGAAGGAAGACTCTTTTTCAAGAACCATCAAAGAAGCAGTATCCAGAAGCATTGTTAGGTAGTTTTAATAGTTTCTGTGAAAGGTCAAACACCAACTTATGCTGTTATTATTAAAAAATAAAATGTGCCTCATAGAGGATAAATTAATTGATAGAGAAATATATGAAAATAATGTGAGATTTCACTTCAGAAATAAGCATGACAATTTGAAATGTTATCTTTTAGTGTTCATAATCAACTATGTTAATTTAATGAATAGCCAATAAATCAACATTTTGATATATAAGTATATAAATAATTGAATATTATATTTTCTACCATAAAAGAATGTAAGGGAAAACATTAATTGCCTACCTTTTATGAAATAACTGGTTTGGTCATTTATTATAAATTACTAAATTAATAGACATTATTGCAGTGTTAGATATTTACATAGTTGTGGTCAGTCTGCTTTATCTCAACCTATAATAGGATAACATCATAATCAAATAGCAGCAATTAGACCCTCACATTAATATCTCACAGTGCTACATGATATAGGAAGGATATTTCTTAAATTTTTAACTCAAATTTCAGCTCCTCCATAAATAAACAGGTTACTTCTAGCTATGAAGTATAATGCAAATTTATATTCTTCTCCTGGTTTAAATATAAGGTAAGGGCTATGATTTCCAAATGAAAATAAAGCATTTCAAGATATTGCTTTAATATAATAAAATATTATGTAAATCTACATAGCCCTGTACACCATTTAGTTTGCTATGGAATACTGTAAATCACATTCAAGTTTATAGGCCATTAATATACTGTCATTTAAAGTGTTTCAAATTATTAGCCTGTAAAAATTTATAATATTCTAATGATGCCTATTATTTCAAAAGTTAATTTTCTTTAGTTTCTTCCTTTTTTATTGAAGTATATTTGATTTTCAATGTTGTATTTATTACCACTGTAGAGCAAAGTGACTCAGTTATACATATATATATATATATATATATATATACACACACACACATATTCTTTTTCATATTCTTGTCCATTATGGTTTCTCACAGGATATTGAATATAGTTCCCTTGCTGTACAGTAGGACCTTGTTGTTTATCCATTCTGTATATATCAGTTTGCATCTGCTAATCCCAAACTCCCAACCCACACCCCTCCCCCTTGGCAAACACCAGTCTATTCTCTTTGTCCATGATTCTGTTTCTGTTCCATAGATAGGTTCATTTGTATCATATTTTAGAGTCCCCAAATAAATGATATCATATGATATTTGTCTTTTTCTTCCTTACTTAGTATGATAATCTCTAGGTGCATCCATGTTGCTGCAAATGGCATTATTTTGTTCTTTTTTATGGTTGAGTATTATTCCATTATATATATATGTACTACATCTTCTTTATCCATTTATCTGTTGATGGACATTTAGGTTGTTTCCAAGTCTTGGCTATTGTGAATAGTGCTGCTATGAATATAGGGGTGCATGTATCTTTGTGAATTACAGTTTTATCTGGATATATGCCCAGGAGTGAGGTTGCTGGATCATATGGTAGTTCTATTTTTAGTTTTCTGAGGACCCTCCATCCTGTTTTCCACAGTGGCTGCACCAACTTACATTCCCACCAACAGTGCAGGAGGGTTTCCCTTTTCTCTGCACCGTCTCCAGAATTTGTTACTTGTAGACTTTTTAATGATGGCCATTCTGACTGGCGTGAGGTGGTTCCTCAGTATAGTTTTGATCTGCATTTCTCTAATAATTAGTGATGTTGAGCATCTTTTCATGTGCCTATTGGCCATCTGTATTTCTCTGGAGAAATGTCTCTACGTCTTCTCCCCATTTTTCAGTTGGGCTGTTTGGTTTTTTGTTGTTGAGTTGTATGAGCTGTTTTATATTTTGGAAATTAAGCCCTTGTCAGTTGCATTGTTTGCAAATATTTTTTCCCATTCTGTAGATTGTCTTTTTGTTTATGGTTTCTCTTGCTGTGAAAAGCTTGTAAGTTTGATTAGGTTCCATTTGTTTATTTTTGTTTTTATTTCTATTGCTTTGGGAGACTGACCTAAGAAAATATTGGTATGATTTATGTCAGACAGTGTTTTGCCTATGTCCTCTTCTAGCAGTTTTATGGTCTTATGTTTAAGTCCTTACGCCATTTTGAGTTTATTTTTGTGTATGGTGAGAAGGTGTGTTCTAACTTTATTGATTTACATGAGGCTGTCCAACTTTCCCAGCACTGCTTGCTGAAGAGACTTTTTCCCGTCGTATATTCTTGCCTCCTTTGTTGAAGATTAATTGACCGTAGGTGTGTGGGGCAAAAGTTAATTTTTATTTTATCAGCTGAAAAATAAAATGTAAAGCGAGGGTTAATGGAATTTTAGAAACAGATTCAACTATCTGTAGTAAAATGATTTACATCAATACAAAAAAAAAAAAAAAAAAGACTAACCAAAAATACAAGGATGGAAAATAAAAGGTAAATGGGCCAGTTTAATACCAATAGGCTTCTCTAAAATAAATAATCTGGGTATCTGCATACACTTAATGATAGAAACATGTTTTGTAAGAGCCAAAGACCAAAGCACCAAAAACTAGGTGTTGAAGACCTTGTTAACTGCCAGTGTAGCCTGGGGAATAGCATCTTCATTGCCCCGGAGGCTGTCAGAAATGCAGGCTCTCAGACCCCATCCTGAATGTGAGTTTTGAAAAGTTCCCTAGGTAATTCACATGCACATGCAAAGTCGAGAACCCTGGTCGGAATCCAGGTGAGTGAGTGACCAAAAGTGGGCATTTGAGCTTGGTAAAGAAAATATTCTAAAATAGCTCATCATGGCATGCTTACCAAACACAACAATTATCATGGGATTTTCAGAAAAAAATTAATTTGACTTTGAAAATACAGATGTATACTGTCAAGGTTGAACACTGTTATCGTATTAACTACTATAAAATCATTATTCAATACCATGTGATATACACAATGTGTTGCTTTAAATTTATGATTTACAAATCACTTATATGAACTCACTACAATTAAATAAATGAAAATATGACAACTTTTTAGGCGATAGAAAAGCAGAAAGTACCTGTAAGTAATTTACATGTTACTGAAAGATATAAAAGCAAGTTGATAAAAATAGAAAGTTTAACATCTTGGTAAAATGATTTAAATTATCTTCCTATGGACACTTAGCTAATACCACAATCCCCAACTATCTAAAAATCAAATTGATTTTCTGATTTTCTCAAATCAGTGTTCATATTAGATTCTGCTGCCATTTAAAATCCCTATCACATAAGGAGGATTTGCTGTAGCATAAATGCTTGATCTTGGGGAGATAAATTAGGCACTAGGAGTTTATCACATATTTTTTCAGATAAAACATGCCTAAGAAATACTGACTGTTTTCAGTGTCATTCTGACTTGCATATGTCAGCGATACAATTTTCTCTCCTTGTTTAATATTTGTCTGTTATTAGAATTGACAAAGAACTTGCCCCAGTAAATGCTATGAATTTTGCCTTTGAGAACATTTCCCTTTTTTTACCTTTAAAAAACATACAGTCAACAAATTTAATTAATTTGTAAAAGAAAAGTACAAAAAAGAGAAATGAGTTTATCACTCAGAATGAAAATGTTTTATCTAATGTTCTTTGTCTAATTCTAAAGAAAGCTCAGAAATTCACATGCTTATACCTAATAAAGAGGTGAGAATGTAATTCAAAGATATTCTAAACTAGGAAGACAAGTAATGAAGCATATATAAACCCCACCCCCCAAACTGTCTCTAATTCACAACTCACTTACAAGACACTCTACATTAAAGTCCCTTAATTGTTAGTGAAACACTTTAGAATAAGTCCACAGTAATTAATAAACCAACACAGATTTTCAAAGTTGGACAAAGGTTTTTATGCTATAACATCTCAATAAAAGCTGTAGAGCTAGGGCTTCCCTGGTGGCGCAGTGGTTGAGAATCTGCCTGCTAATGCAGGGGACACGGGTTCGAGCCCTGGTCTGGGAAGATCCCACATGCCACGGAGCAGCTGGGCCCGTGAGCCACAACTACTGAGCCTGCGCGTCTGGAGCCTGTGCCCCGCAACGGGAGGGGCCGTGATAGTGAGAGGCCCGCGCACCGCGATGAAGAGCGGTCCCTGCACCGCGATGAAGAGTGGCCCCCACTTGCCGTAACTAGAGAAAGCCCTCGCATGAACCGAAGACCCAACACAGCCAAAAAATGAAGAAATAAATAAATAAAGTAGCTATAAAATTAAAAAAAAAAAAAAAAGCTGTAGAGCTATTCAACATGTTAGTTCAAAAATAAACTTTCTAAATCACTTTAAAATGACAGTTCACAAACTTAAAAACTGAGAGCTTTCCTACAGTTTTCTTCTGAAATAATTGCTGTGGAAAGGGGTATGTGAAGCAGAATTATGGAAGGGAAATGGGCAAGATGACGAATTTCTACGAGGATGTTTTTCTGCCAGGTCAATTTGAAAATATTTTTACATAAATTATGTGTCATTTGGTTTACTTTCTTTTATAACCTACACTGAATTTTCTTTTGTTCCATGTGTTTCCACACAAAGAATACATTCCTATGTTTGCTAAAAGTAATTTTAAAATTCAGAAAGCAAGCAGATTTTAATTGAGCAAGGATTGTCTTTGACCACCTGTGTAACATTAGCAAAATTTCTGCCTGTCACTTTTCTCATCTCTAAACGTTAGGTGAGCAATAATCCCAGCCCTACAAATTGTATGGCTTGTTATGAGAAAAACAAATGATTTAATGCTTGTGAAAGCACTTTACACTCTTGAAAGTGGTGAATATGCTTTTTGTTTATTTTATACTTATTATTTATTATTGCATATGTACATAGCAGGATTAGTTTCTTTTGCATCAGTCCAGCAACTTGATGTTTACCTAATCCCAAGAAGGTGGAGCCAGACATCTGTCTCATCCAAAGAAAAAAGTAAGACCTCATCCAAAATAAAGCAGTCAGAGATTGCTTAGCTTTGGACAATGCAAATTCCTGCCAGATCCTCCAGCAAAAATCTTTTCCCCCAAAAATGTTTACAGTGTAATATTTAAAGGTCTGAGAGTTTGTCAGTTAAGTTACCAGCATCTAAAAATAATACTTTTCAGTTTCAGGATGGTCAATCTTTAACTATGTCTCAGAGTTCTCAAGGTCGCTCAGAGTTGTTGGCAAAGGGCAGTTTTCTCTTCACTCCTTACCTAGTTGAAACTTACATGTCTGTAATTTGTGGAGATGATAAAAAATAATAATGTTTGCACATGTATTTGTACCCTGGATTTAGAGGAAGTGCCTTGTAACTACCACATTCAAAAGGGATAAACAGGGTGGAACTGAGGAAGGTAAGTTAGGACAGAACACTGCCTTCCGGAAGTTCTAAAATATATGTCTAAAATTTAGATAACTATTTTTCTCCTAGCTAAGAGTTTTGGAGGAATATCTCAGGCCCCATGACAAAGTTAGTGTGAGTCTACGTTTAGCTGATTGAGCTTAGCTTGTAAGCAATTTTTGTTCATAGAAACAAAGGTTGTGAAAGGTCAAAACAATAATAAATAATCTAATGTTCTTGGTGGTTGTCTCCACACTATCAGACACTCATACAATGGAATGTGGTTTAGAAACTATGTCCACAGCTCAAGTGGTCCTCCTGTGTAACGTGAGAAAACCACGTAGGCAATCTTTCTAGTAAATGCTTAGCCTCACAATGTCCGTAGAACTCCCCAAAGTGACAGAGATATATAATTTGGTGCGGGGATACTCAATTTTGCATAGGGGGTATAGCACATTCAGTCACATGAGACTTTGCTCAAAGTATTAAAACAGAAGAACAATAAAGTGAGTGTTGTCTATTCAATTTTAATTAATTGAATAAACAAATACGGACCAGGTACTTCAATAATGGCTGGAATACAGAAGTGAAAAAAACAGATAAGTTTTTCACCCTCATTGAGCTTGCATTCTAAAGGAATATGCATATAGTAAGCAACAAATGAGTAAACATTTATGGAATATCAGCGATAAGAGCTAACAAAAAAAAATTAGAGAATTAGCAAACTGGGAAGTATGGAAATTTTAGAGAGCGTGTGGAGTGCAGTATTTTCTGAGAAGGCGCCTGGTTCACAGAGCTGAATAATGTCAGGGAACATGCAGAAGGGACAAATGCCAAGACACAGAGTTCAATAAATTTCTTACGCATTGAAGAAACATCGAAAGAGTAAGTTAGGAGAAAATTACTTTACCCAAGTAAACAAAAAAAGTATCACAGTAAACACAGACATGGAAAGTAATGTGGTCATAGTAATAACTTTGGCCTTTATTCTTTTCTGAGTAAATTTAGGAATAGTTTGAACCAAGAAATAACATGATTTGGCCTATGTTTTGAAACGGTCACTTTGCTACATTGAAGATATACCGAAGCGCATCAGGCAGTTAAAGCGGGGATACTGTTGAGGGAGGTTTTGTTGATGCCCCATATCACTAGTCATCAGGGAAATGGAAATCAAAATGAGGTATCACTTTACACCTGTGAGGATGAAGATCGTCAAAAAGATAAAAGGTAAGGAGTCATCGCTCTCAAGAGTGGGGGAGAGAGAGAATGAGGTAGAGAGAGGAAAATAGTATGGAAAGATCAACTGATTGCCAGGGAACATCAAGTGCTTTCTTAAAGTTATTGACCTTGAAGTGAAATAGAGAAGCAGCTGCCCTGATTATTTTTTCCCAACAGAGTTCTACTGTGAGGCCATGACAACCATAGAGAGTTACACCTAAAAGATCTGTGGCTTATTCAGCAGAACATCATAAAGAAACAAAGGAATACATTGGTTTAAGTTGTAGGCGAGGGAATAATTATAATAATGCTCCATAGATTTTAAGCTTGGAAGTTTAGGGACTTTAGGAGGTGAAGGGAATTTAGGATAGGAGGGAAGATTAAGTGAAAACAAATAGACTGGAAGTTCTTGTGGAGTTGATAATTGATGGAGGTGAGCTACCAGAGGAAGTTTGCTGGAAGTTTAAGGGATGATGGAGAGTGAAATGTTCAAAAATGAGATGGTGTCACTATGACTGGTAATGAAAAGCTGGAGTGTGACCACGGACATGGATGTGCGAGGCGTGGTGGAGGGCACGATCCTTAGGGGAGGAGAGGTGAAGGAAATGAGAAATCAATGCATTGAAAGGACTAAGTAGACATTGGCAATGCACACACAGACACACACAATTATTGCAGAAGTTCTGGGGGGCGTGCAACTGATCAATGTTAAGTGTGTTTAGTCCAGATGCATTGCAGTGGGTTTTTATGAAGAAGGGGGCATTCCCGGAAGGAGACTACTGATACTCCCCAGGCAAGAAGGCTGCACGGGGAAAAACAGCAACAACACAGACAGTATCAATGGCTGAAAGTAGACCTCAGTTACAGAAACAGGGGCAGGTTCAGAGTAGTGGTTGGTGATTTGGGGAGTGGAGTTTCTGAGGGGAGAAAAGTGAAAAGATTTCAGAAGCTTGGGAAGTATGAAGACTGAGCACTAGACATGTGGAGGGTAAACATCCTGGGCTTCTTGCACTAATTTGACACAAGCAGGAAACAAAGGCAAGATGAGTTTAGTTTTGATAGTCTTGGCAGAGAAACTGTGTACTCGGGGGACAAGTGGTAGGTAGAAAATATTTCCAGCAAGGTAAATTTGGGGGACTCCTATTTGTTGCTGATACAATTATGGAGCTCCCAAATCCTTCCATTATTCTTATTTCTCACATTTTTACTTGCTATTACTACCCATTTCTTCTTAGTTTCATAAACCTAGAGTTTACCAAGTTTAAAAAATATATATTCGCAAGTGTAAGAAAATTACAACTGTACTTAGAAGAAACTGCCATCTTTAAAATGTTTGGCCTTTCCTTCCAGTGTCGAACTAAAGTTTCCCAGTGATTTTATCCTTTTTTAATAGGATGTTTTAAAACGTAGGCTAAGTAACCTGTACTGGGGCAAACAAATATTTTTAAGGTACAAAACATTTCACATTCAGTGACAATACGTCGATCAAGTTTCAGTCCACTGCTGTTCCTGATCTGACCAGGAGGTACCCTGTTCCTCAGCAGCTCCCAGAGGGATGCTTTTGTCCACCAAATGTGACTGTGGTTGGGTTCTGCCGTCTGGTGGGCGCATGTGGGGCACTGAGATGCTGTGGCCGTCTCGAGACCACACCCTCACGGGCTTATTGGCAAAGACTCTCGTAGTATTTTTAGTTTTCAGATGCTTTTCGCGGATTTCAAAAACACAGGAGGGTTTCCAGAGAAATTAATAAACTGGATTTCCTTACCTGAGAGTGAGTTCTGACAGTGTGATTGCCCCCAGGGTCTAAGCTGAAGTTTTTATCTTCCCTGATTTATTTTATAATATAGACAAACGACAAAATTCAACTGCTTTCTCAATCACGGCATAAAATGTGATAATGAAAAGGAACATGTATTTCATACAGTTCGATAGATCTTAATGCAAAAAGACATGAAACTACACTTGACAGTAAGTGGCATTTAAAATAATTTTACAGGTTTAGATGGTGTTGGCCTCTTCATAATTTTTCTGACTTGCTGTATTTCTTGAAAAATCAAATTGTCAAAATTGTTACAAGTCTAAAATAAGATAGTGGATGTTATTCTTCTGCTATGAATTTTTGAAGGCATATTAACCAAAATTGCTCTTTATGAATGGCCAATGATAAAAATATCCGCAGGACATGTGATTATCCTCTTCTTTAGATGTAGTGGTGGGGCTTTTATGGAATTAGAAATAATAATCTAACTACTGCTAAACAATATTCTATTTTTCTAAGATTTAAAAAAAACTTCTTTGACCAGGACTCCTTGGAGAAATGGCTGAACAGTGGGCTGGGGCAGAGTAGGTACAAGATAATAGTGGATTATTCTGTAATGCCAAAAAGTAATTTGGTTTCCTACAAAAATGAAGGGACTATGTCAAAAGGACACAGGATCTAGCCAAATCTGGGTCAATTTGAGGAACAGAATGATTAATTATAAACTATTTAGACTTGATTTCACATTTATAAAGCTATAATAAATAAACGAATAATGTTAATTAAAAGGAGACTTAGGGAGTACTCTTATTTACTGTAGAATGTGAATGCCAACAGGTAAATTTGTGGGAAATGCATGCTACAGAAGAACATAATTTTGTGGCATCATTGTGAAAGTTGGCTCAGGTAAACCCATTCATGAATGCTCAATTCAAAGAAACATGTTGATAAAGATATGCAGATGATCTTAAAGTATCTTTTCACAGACAGTTATATGAGGAAAAAACTAAAACTCTACAGTGGATAAATCTAACTTCTTGACCAGATGAACATCAGATGCCTCTAGATGTGATACTCTGAAAAGGATATACCAGGGTTGATGGACTACACAAATTTGTCATGCATAACCGAAACTTAAACCTGAGGAAATATCAGCCAAACTCCCCATAAAAACATTTTGTTTAAAAAAATAAAAGAAGAATTAAAGTACAATATCAGAAAAGGTAAACACTGTAGGAATGGTCCTATAAGTATATTGAAGTTAAATGCAGTACTTGATCCTAGATTGAATCCAGTCTTGGAGTAAAAAAAAATGCTACAAAAAATATAGGTTCATTTGGGAAAAAATGAACTATGGAATGTAGATTAAATAAAATGTATCAGTATTGTATTTATTGAAGTTGCTATATGTATCATAGCTATACAACAAAATATCCCTATTCTAAATACACAAGTATTTAAAGGTAAAGGGTCAGGATGCATGCAATTTATAATCTGAAATGGTTCATATTAAAAGTGTATTTGTTCATATTGATACTTATACACAAACATATGTACATGTACAAATATATGAAGGCGATAGTAAGGTTCTAATTGTTAAATCTGGGTAAAGTGTACATTGACAGTTTGTCCTATCCTTATTTTAGCAACTTTACTGTTGGTTTAGAATTTTGCATGTAAAATATCAAAAAAATATTTTTTTAAAATTAAGTGCTCTCAATAGAAGAATTAAAATGGCGTTAAAAGGTACAAACCAATAGTTCATCTGTAACTATGCATCTTTTCAAATCAGCAAACTTGCTATTCTAATAGATCAGCTCAGGAAAAAAAGAATTTCAGTTTGAGCTACTGAATCTCACCACACAACACTTTCAAATAGGTCAAAGCTCACTCCATATTCCCCACTCATTAGAATGTCCCCATTGACAAATATTAGTAGTTTTTGAATAATATACATCCAACATAGAGTTGTTAAATTTTGTGTATTGGATATAAATATATGATAAGTCGGATTTGAATCTATTTTTCATTACAATTTTAAAGGCAGACATGCAATGTTTTTACCTGAGGTATTTATGACTGACTCTCTATCATCACATTCCATAATGCAAAGGCTCCTTGGAGCACCCAGCTCACTACTCAAGAGTTTTTTAGTTAAACTCAAACTCAGCTCCATTCAATACTGACTCTGACTTGTACTATCATTTAGTTAGCTGTTTAGACCTTGTGCTTTGGAGACTATATTCCCCTCTGTTCTGGGATGTTTCCTCAAGTATGCCTAAAACTTTGCACATAACCTGAAAACTTTGGTAATACATTCTAGGAAACTTTCTCAGTTGCAGGCTATGAATTTCTTTCCTATATACATTCAAAGAAGGACTATGTTTTTTTGCTGTAGTTCTGCTTCTATTAAATCAATAGCTTTCTTCTTTCTTTTTGCTGTTCTTGTAAAAAAAAAAAAATCAGATTCAGTGCATTGCATTAATTGTGCTTCCCAAGACATTGAATAAAATTATGCCTGTGAAAGGCCCTCCTGACTGATTGGGATCCCCCTGATTATCATTATTCCTACTCTACATAGGTGATCAATTTAGGGAATTTGGCATGTATCATTGAAATAGTGTCCTTGCTAAATAGTGTAATTTTTGCTCAACAAAATTTCATTAAATCTATGTATGCTCCTGACTGTGTGTCTGTCTAATCTGATGCTTCTAACCACTGAATACCATCCCTGATTTAGTCAATTATCCCAATGATGGTGGACACCTGAGTTGCCCCATTCACAACCACCACTACCACAAATATGGCAAGATCAACATTTTAAATGGACCACCATGAACCTGTGACTATGAAAGGGGTTCAGTATCAGAGGGTCTATTCAAGGGGGTTAAAGATAGTTTAACTTGGAGTTTTGAATTAATGTAATCACTCAATCAAATTGAGCAACAAATAACCAAGTGATGTAGGACTAATCTGAGTAGAAAGCCAAAAGAGTAAAAAGAGAAAAGGAAAAGAAATAAATTGCAAGTGTCTACAAAGAAATTTTTCTAAAGTTACAACATCAAGTATTAATTGTCAAAGAAAATGTTGAGTAATGACAAGATCCATGAATCAGAAGTTCAATCACAAAAGAAAAATCTGAAATCAGATCTATGACTATAACAATTATAAAATATATCTCATCAAATACTAATGAAAAATCACTTACCTCTAGACCAAATGTCTATTGAAGACATTCTGTAAAAATGTCTACATTATTATGAAATGGTATACGTACATTCTAATTTTAATATTTGTTTTAATATCAAACCTGCATATATATGTATACATATAATTATTTCTATACACAGAAAGTAATTCTTTTAATTTGTAGAAAAATCAACTTTATGCATAATCATAACTTAAAATTTGATGTAAACAACATTTTTACTTTCCAGGACGTCACTGTTAAATGTCATTTAAACCTAATAGTTCTATCAGATAATGTGCATGTAGACATACATTTTGCAAGTGACTATATAATATGTATATTCTACCCATTAAACAATATGGTGAACGTCTTAAAATTATGTTCTCCTTACACAATTATGCTGAGCTGACATATTGGAACAGCATGTTTGTTGACTCTAAAATGTCTAGTTACAGCTGCAAGGAAAAGAAAAAAAACCACTTTTTCAAACTTGTCAGAAATATTTTCTGTGAGATTTAGAAAAAGTGAAAAGTTTGACATTTCTTCCATTTTGGCAAAAACACAAAATATTTCTGAAAATAAACATTGTCTTTTGTCCTAGAATTATATATCCAAAAAAAAAGCAATTAGGAGCAGGAAAAAAGAGGTTTATTTAAAAATTAAATGCTAAATTTGTCAAACACCCTCTCTTCTGGTGATCCTACCTGAAGGAAGCCACTTTTAGATGTATACATATATAATTTAAGTATTTTCTATTTTGAATATGTATACATATATATGTATAAAATAAATGTAAGGGATGAAGAATAACATGACAAAAAATTCTGAACTCCTAGCCAAGCCAAGCCAAAGGACATTCTGATACATTGGCTAGCTGTTAGCATTCTGCAATCACATACTTCTTCAGAAATAATCACTATTCCATACTTTGTGTTTATTATTCTCTTGCTTTTCCTAATAGTTTGGCTTTATGTGTGTTTCTCTATGCAATATGCTCTCTGGGTTTGCCTGATCTTACGTTTTCTTCTATGACTTACTGTTTTTAATCAAGCTCTCTTCAATGTTTGAAATATTAACTCACACTGTTTTTTTGCCCATATTTAGTAGAATTTATACTATATTGGTTGGTTAATAAAGAATGAACATTTGTTCAAATCTGTACTTTTTGTTTTTGAAATCTTATTTTTTTCATTTTTTGGGTACTTTTTGATTTTTTTTTGATTTATAGGAGATGTTTATTTTAATGTCTCAATAGAATGAGTTGTCAAAGCACACTCAAGTGAAACACAGATCTTACTCAACATAAACATTACTAATAAGTCATAGGTTACAAGCCAGGAGCAAACATAGACCCAGCTTCCTTCCTCGAAGGGGTAGCAATCTTTACATAGTTTCCAAAAAATGTCCATTTCTCTCATGCTGTGATGCTGTTGGCTTTCAAGTAACAGGTAAATGTTTAATACTGGTTGTGAAATACTTACTTTCTGAGAAATCTTGTTGTTTTGGGGGGCTTCCTGGTTATATGCTTCATCAGTCAAACAGAGAAAATATACATGTGACTAAATGTCCATTCTGCATCCAGCCATGCCTAACTCCAAAATCCATAAATTCTATATAAAATGGAGAAAAGACAGTCTCTTCAATAAGTGGTGCTAGGAAAACTCAACACCTACATGTAAAAGAATGAAATTACAACATTCTCTAACACGATACACAAAAATAAACTCAAAATGGATCAAAGACCTAAATGTAAGGCTGGACACTGTAAAACTCTTAGAGGAAAACGTAGGCAGAACACACTTTTACATAAATGGCAGCAATATCTTTTTGGATCCACCTCCTAGAGTAATGGAAATAAAAACAAAAATGAACAAATGGGACCTAATTAAACTCGAAAGCTTTTGCACAGCAAAGGAAACCATAAACAAAATGAAAAGACAATCCTCAGAATGGGAGAAAATATTTGCAAACAATGCAACCAACAAGGGATTAATCTCCAAAATAAACAACCCAATCAAAAATTGGGCAGAAGATCCAAATAGACACTTCTCCAAAGAAGACATACAGATGGCTAAAAAACACATGATAAGATGCTCAACATCACTAATTATCAGAAAAGTGCACATCAAAACTCAATGAGGTATCACCTCACACTGGTCAGAATGGCCATCATCAAAAAATCTACAAACTAAATGCTGGAGAAGGGTATGGAGAAAAGGGAACCCTCCTACACTGGTGGTGGGAATGTAAATTGGTACAGCCACTATGGAAAACAGTATGGAGGTTCCTTAAAAAAACTAAAAATAGAGCGATCATATGATCCAGCAATCCCACTCCTGGGCATGTATCCGGAGAAAACCATATCTGAAAGGATACATGCACCCCAATGTTCATAGCAACACTATTTACAATAGCCAAGACATGGAAGCACCGTAAATGTCCATCGACAGAGAAATGGATAAAGAAGATGTGGGGTGTGTGTGTATACACACACACACAGTGGAATATTACTCAGCCATAAAAATGAAATAATGCCATTTGCAGCAACATGGATGGACCTAGAGATTATCATACTAAGTAAAGTCAGTCAGACAGAGAAAGACAAATATATGATATCACTCATATGTGGAATCTAATTTTAAAAAATGAAACAAATGAACTTATTTACAAAACAGAAACAGACCTACAGATATTGAAAACAAACTTATGGTTTACCAAAGGGGGAAACATGGGGGATAAATCAGCAGCTTTGGATGAACATATACACACTACTGTATATAAAATAGATAACAAGGACGTACCGTATAGCACAGGGAACTCAATATTCTGGGATAACCTATATGAGAAAAGAATCTAAAGAATGAATATATGTATAACGGAATCACTTTGCTGTATACCTGAAACTAACACATTTTAAATCAACTATACATGAATAAAAAACTAAAAATTAAAATCCATAAATTCTAGGTTTAAAAAAATTTTTTTTACAATAGATGATCTGGTCAGATCAGGTAATATATTTTTAAAAAGACTTTTTTGTTTCATTGTTTTAGATAAGATTTTTCCAATTGATAGCATTCTGCTAGTAAGTATTATATTTCCATGTTTCCAAGAATGTCTGGTCCAGGTTTATCATTACCTCAGTGTCCCACAAGGAAGAGAATATGGGCCCTGATGCTGACTCGTCCTACTTTACATTTTGGGTTAGGTAAATTCTGACATCTGTATGTATTGAAAATACTTTTTCAAGTATTTTGGGAGTGTATTTTGAAGAAAGGAAGTTATTATTCTTAATGTGCTTGCAACATCAATCTTTTTTTTCCCGTCTGTTTTGTGAGCTTGATATAACATCTATGTCTTCTTCAAATGTTAAAGGTTTACATCAAACTTCTGTTAATCCACCTGCAGTGGATGTCAGTGTATTCTAGCAAAAGAGCACGAGCAGGGGTGCCTAGCTTGTTATTTGAAGCAACGTGAGGAAAGTGAAGGCGTGAGTTGTGTGGAAGGTGAGGTGCAACTGAGTCATTCGGCGTGGGACTCAGGACACAAGGACAGGAGCAGGTTCTGTTGTACTAGTTGTCCAAGCACAACAAGTTGTGACCCTTCATGGCATGGCCTCCATGATGCCGTCAGTGTGGCGCCCGAGTGCCACCTCTGTAGCAAAGACAGAAATTTCTGGTTCCTTCAAGACTATGACTTCTCCTCCTCTGGAGGGTTATCAGTAGCACCAAACACTAAACTAATGCACAATAAACCAGTGATCAAACTCATGGGGCCCCACAGACTCACTGGAGACTGAGAAACTAACTGGATTCCTGACAAAATGTGTAACGCGTGGGTGTGTGTATATATGTATATATAATGTGCTCTCTCCCAAATATCTTACACTTTGTAACTCACACGTCTAAGCTTATTTCTCTAGTTAGCGCTGGACTTGAGGTGAGGACTACTGTTGGCATTACATCATGGAAATATGTGTGTTAGTTTAAAGAGTCTTCTTGTCTGACTCAAAATAATGTACTTGAAAAATCTGTCTCCAACTGTGTTGCACAATAACCCTTCTTTTATAATTAAATATTCTCCTGGAAACATCAGCTAAAGGGCATTAATATTTAATCACTTCATGCCCTATATTTTGTCTGTTACAAAAGCACTCTATAAGTCCAAGAGTTATCTTTCCCTTACTGGACTCTCAACTGAACTTGCAAAGCTCTCTTTTTCTTGTAGCTTTGCCTAGCCTACGTCTTTCTGTTAAAACCTGTTATTTGGACATTTTCTTGTAGATCAGGACCCAACGTCACCTTATGATAAGCTTTTTACCAAAGTGCAACAACCCGTTTTATTTTTTCATTTCTCAATCAGCAAACCTCATTTTTTATTTTTGGGGTTTTTCCCCCCCCCAAAAACAAAATGATTTCCATCCAATTAGTGGGCCCGCGTACAAGTACGGTTTGCAGTCTTTCAGACTGAGAGCATTCCTCCAGCACCCAGTAATGAGACTTTACAAGGAGGTGAAACTAGTTTCACCCATCCTACAATATTATCACGCTCTAATATCCTGGGAAGATATGTCAGAATTGCTGCAATCATGTTGGATTAAACACATAATTACTGGATGTCTACTACTGACAAAGCGTGTATCTCCTACGCCTCTGCTCATGCCCACTTTTGGTACTTGTGGCCCAAGGGGCACATTCAAGTGATTGAATCTAGTGTCCGTAGCCCAGCGTCAGGGAGAAGGATGATTTCTGCCCATCCCTCTCAGGTCCTAGAGGCACATTAATTTAGGTAATTTTAATGTCAAGAAATGTAGACTCATCGATTTTCACTTCACAGAGAAACCTGTATCAGAGGAAAATATAGTTGCAATAATATAAAGTTTACAAAAAGAGAACTATATAAAACTAATGTAAATCAGAAGTGTCTCCTGTTAATTTTTTTCATCGTTTGGTGTATTTTTCCTTTTTTTTTTCTTTAAAAGGCTTTTAAATATATTTTGTTGCTAAGATATTTTACTGAAAGCTAAATATCAATCAATTACCAATAAATTGTGACATCGTTTAACTCGGTGTTTCCATTGCCCTAAAATATGACTTCAGTCTCTCTTATCTACCACACGCTGCATCTAGATTGATTAGTAGGAACAGAGAAATATAATTTCAGAAAAAAGTAAGCTTTCTAGATATAAGATATTGGAATAAAGGGCATTTCTTCACTAGGAAGTCAACCCCAAATAAGAGATATGAGAAATTTCATTTTCAATAGAAGTTGTTGACTTATTAACCTTAAATTGTTACTTGTGAAGAGTACCTGTCAGGGTCACAGAGGCTCAGTCAGAAGAAAGAATATCAGTAAGCGGAGACTGTAGCTGTGACTCTCACACAAAGCAGCAAAATGCTGTTCTTAGTATCCAGGCAGTGGATGCTGGGCAAATAAAGCTAACACACTCTTTGGGGCAATGGGCTTCCTGGGGTGGGATAGGGTCCATGAGCATCATTTGACACCATTTGATGTCAAGAACTAAAAGGGAATGTAAAACCAATTAAGAAGATGTGTGGTCCTTTATATCTTGCAGAAAACTTTCAGAAAATAAAGAGGCTTCGAGTTTTAATTGTGAGAAACCTTGGAGCAGCAGATTTGTCTTGGCTATGATAGACATACGTACAATGACATACGCACAGACACAGGCACACACAACCCATAAGATACCACCTAATGCCTCACTGTGACCCATAAATGATTTCTGTTAGCCTAGGGCACAGCTCTACCTGTCTTCTCTTACATAAAGGCTCACATTTTTCAAAAACAAAAAAGCCAAATTGAATTCATCAAATTATATAGTAAATTAGGCTCTGAAAAGCAAAGAAATAAAGAATTTACTGGGAAAAAATGTCAAATTGTCAGAGTCAAATTATGCAATGTATTCAAAGATCTTAGCAAAAGTAGCAACATGTTTGTAGCAGAAATAATATAGTTCTGCAAGAGAAGCTAGAGCTGAGGAGATGGGGGGTGGTGCATAAGCATCGTGACGGTGAAGACTGGAAGAAAAGTGAACAGCGAGAATAAAGTCCTTAATGAAATCAACACAAAGAAGAATCAAATATACTGAAATCACAGTAAACAAAGTAAAAGAAAGTGAAAGTACAGTCAACATACTTTTTTAGAGGGCAACAAAACAATTCTTAGTCAAATCAAAGAATGCAAAAATGAAGGGAAAGTAATATAGAATATCACAACAGAGTACAATCATGTTTAAATCCAAAAAACATTAATAAGTACATTAAATATAAGTAGAGTATACACCTCAGTAAAAAAGGCCAAATTTGTCAGGATAGGTAGAAAAATTTCAAAGAGCAACTAAAAGCTGCTCATAAGGAATGCAGATTAAATGTAAAGATGCAAGAAAATTTAAAAAAGATTGAAAGATATACAATGAAAACACTAATTTAAAAAGTCAATGTTGCAATGTTTATAGTAGACAAAGCAGGCTTCAAGATCAAAAGCATTATGAGACATAATACTCAATACAACAAGAAGTTAAAATTTTAAATTGGTAAATTGATATCCATTAACACATGACAAAGTTAAAATTAAAAGAAGGAACAGAAAAATTCAGTCATATGTAAGATTTTTTAACATACTTGTCTCAGGAACATACAGAATGAACAGAGCTTTATTACAGTTTTCATGACATATTTACTGAGAAAATCTTGAAAGCTTTGTGCTTTAGGACCCATGATATGTTTAATTGATAATTGTAGCTTTATATTAAACCTAATAATTTTGTATTTATACATATATCAAACTATGGTGGTGGACTATTGCATTAGTTCTAAGTTTTTCAGTTAAGTTGAATTAATATAATCACAAATATATGTATATATACATACACATATGTATATATGTGTATATATATATATATAAAATATAAAAATGTATATTCCTTCTCTTGTATAGGCATACCTCTCTAATTTCTTTTACTTCTATTTTATTATTGCTTTGTCTCTTGTGGTAAAAAGCATTTGTTATGTGTCTTGTTTTATCTGGAAAGCGTTTAAAACATTTTTTCCTGAAGTGTAAAATCTCAATTTCTGTAGACAGATTTTATTAAGTTAAAGATAGTCCTAGTTTGATAAACATTTGTTTTTTGTTTTAATTCAAGAATGAGTGTTACTGTTAGTAAGTGAATTTTCATCAACTATAAAAATGTTCATGGTTGCTTGAGTTATATAAATATCTAGTAAAGAATATTATTTTTCCCTTATTGAATCACCTTTTATTCTGAAGATTAAATCTACTTGGCCATAAAATAGTTAACCCTCTCTCTCTCAAATCAGACGTTGTTGTTTGGATAGGGTTATACTAGTTATCTAAAATATGTTAAAATGCTTTGCATGTTTTTATGTTTTAGATAATTTTAAATGAAAAAGAACAATTGAGTTGTAACCAATTTAGTTGCAGAGCCAGTTCTTAAATCCCCTTATTCTAAAATCTAAACGTATGAGCTCGATAAATGCTCCCAAACAGCAAACAAAAGCAAGAGATTATAAGTAGGCTTTAGACGAAAGGTAATGTTGGTGGACAGAAGACATGAGTAAATTAAATGATGCACCACACAACTTGGTTTAACTCTTTGCAGTTTAACTCCCTTTCGTGGCACACAAGGCTCTGAGTAAATCTGCCTGATTTCCATACCTCCTCTGTTAAATTGAAAACACGCAGTCCTTAAACCAAAGCACTTCCATAAAGGAGGGAAAACACAGGATAAGCAGAAGAATGGAGGGGAAACATGCAGTCCTTAAACCATAGCACTTACATAAAGGGGGGAAAATACAGGATAATTAGAAGAATGGAGGGGATTTATCTATAATCCATCAGCACAAATGGCATGCAAAGAGGTATACATTTTACATATTAACATATTAGGAAGATAATAAAAAAGATTGTTACAGCATTTATACAAACATATCACAAGGGGAAGGAAGGGAGGGAGGAAGGAAGGAAAAAAAGGAAGGCATGTACAAGCCATGTTAAACTAAGTTAGAACAAAACATACTGTGCCAGAAATGAAGAGCATTATCCATCTGTGTTTCACACTAAAAAGAACATTTGAGACTCTGAATAATTTAATAAAATCTAAGTTTAAAGATGAGATAAATAAAGGGTAGAATTTAATGATACAGAAATTGCAGAGCTAGGGAAACATAGTAAATGCCAAATGAATAGCATTACAGAAGGAACGGGAAAAAATAGAACTACAAGAAAGAAAATAAACACAGCTGAAAACCTCATTTATGACTTAGAGGAATGGCTTAATATAACCACAGTTGAGTCCACATGAAAATAACAAAGCTTTTGGACCAATGAGAGAGAAAACCCTAGAATAACAAGATAGGCAAAGATAATATAACACGAAGATAATTGGGAACCCTGGCATAGAAAGTCTAACAAAGGCAATGAAATACTTCTCCATCAAAACAATAGTAATTTTTCCCTATAAATATAGTAAAACATACTGGTACATTAGAAGATGAATCAACAATCCACAATAAGTTGAAAGAAAATCTCACAAACCATAATTTATTTGATGTGATGAATTTAAAAACTTCAGATATTCAGGTTCAAATACTGGGTCACTAACATGACGGGATTGGAATAGTGAGGAATGCATATGAAGCTATTCTCAAATTTAGCAAGAACACTTAATTTGGAATAAAATGAAGCAGCATTTTAAAAAAATGAAACTGTATTTATGGTGTGTTGAGGAGAAACCTAACTTTTGTAGCAATTGCCTATTTATTTGGTTGTCAACATCGTTGTACTGTTCGTCAGTTTTTTCCCATGCAATGAGGGAAGTATCAAAGCTATGCAAAGTGAACACTGAATAAAATATTTTTTCTTTAAATGAGTTCCTAATAAATCAATTATGAATGGAGGGACTAAAAATATCATACAATTAATTATGAAAGTCTCGAAGTCAGAAGAGAATTTCTGAGGCCAAGATTTGAGGTTCATCATCATCAAAGTGGTTTTTGAACACATTGAAATAGACTAGAGCTTCCAGAGTTCAGGCACACTTAAAGAGCACACACTTTTGAGAAAAGTGGAATAAGAGCATCTTGAATAGAAAATTGCAGCAGAGAAGGCAGACGGGCAAGTGGGAAAGCAGAGAAGAGCAATATCTTAGAAATTATAGGAGAACCATTCCAGAATAAAGAGACAGCAGGCATACCAATTGCCACAGGCAAGTTGGACAGATATTGGAAAGATGTCAAGTGTGACCCTGCCTGTAACTATTTTAATGCAGTGGAGTTAGTGGAGGCACTAACTAGATAGCAAAGCACCTGAGCAAGAAGGACAAAGCTGGAGACATCATACTTCCTGATTTCAAATAGGTTACAAACTACAGGAATCACAACAGTATAGGAGTGGCATAAAGACAGACACATCGACCAAAGGAACAGAATAAAAAGCCCAACAACTGGCAACCACTGTTCTCCCATCTTTCACTGTAGCTTTGCCTTATCAGGAAGAGCATATAAATGTTATTATCTAATATAGAGCATGTGGTATCTGTCCTCTTTCACTTATATTTTTAAAATCCATCCATGTTTATGAATGTATCAGGAAGTCAGTTATTTTTTTAGTATTGTGAGTTCCGTTGCGTGTATGCACCACAGTTTGTTTACTTTCACTATTTGGTGGGAATTTGGGTGATTTCCACTTTAGGGGTTGTTTATGGATAAACTGTTAAGAACATTTGAGAACAAATACATGTTTGTCCATGTGTTTGTACCTCTGTGGTTTAATATCTAAAGTGGAATTTCTTGGTCCTATGATATCTACCTATTTAACTATAAAAAAAGGCCACAATGTATTCTAGAAAGTTGTACCGTTTTGCATTTCCACCTGCAATGTATAAATATTCCACGTGAGTCACATCCTAATCAGCACTTTTTCCTGTTAGCAGTCTTGTTAATTTTAAGCATTCTGATAGGCATCTGGTGGCTTCTCATTGTGGTTTTAGTGTGAATAATGAGAAAAGATGTTGATAATCTTATTATGTACTTCTTTGCTATTTGTATATTTTCTTTGGCTAAATGACTGTATAGATGTTTTCTGTATGTTTTTCTTTTTCTTCTAGGGCTGATACAGTTTGTCTCCTATTTTTAAAAACTGGTGCTAGATTCAAGATCAAAACATTTTTCTCATTGTTTCTTCTGGAAATTTTATAGTTTTAGTTCTTTAGGTCTAATATGAATTGTGTGTTTATTTTTGTGTATAGTGTGTGGTAAGGGTCAAGTTTCAGTTTTTAAAAATGGATTTCAAAGTTTTTAAGATGTTTATTGATAAAATTGTTTCCCATTGAATTACCTTGGTTCCTTTATCAAAAATCAATTGATTATACATGCGTTGAACTACTTTTGGAATATGCATTGTTGTACTTTTATAAGTTTATCCTTTTGCCAATTCCAAATCCCTTTGTTTACGGCAGGTTTTGAGCAAATTTTGAAATTAGGTTAATGCAGCCAACTTAATTCTCTTTTATCAGAATTGTTGTGACTTTCTGACTCTTTCCGTATACATTTTTAAATCCACTTTTCAATTTCTGTAATAATGTTCTCTGTGATTTTCATGGGGTACCACTGCTCTATAGGTAAATTGGAGAAAATTAACATCTTAAAATATTGAATCTTTTGAGACTTCCCTGGTGTTCCAGTGGTTGAGACTTTGCCTTCCAGTGCAGGGGGTGTGGGTTGGATTCCTGGTCGGGGATCTAGGATCCCACATGCCTTGTGGCCAAAAAACCAAAACATAAAACAGAAGCAATACTGTAACAAATTCAATAAAGACTTTAAAAATGGTCCATGCCAGGAGAGATTAACCAAGATGGCGGAGTAGAAGGACGTGCTCTCACTCCCTCTTGCGAGAGCACCAGAATCACAACTGGCTGCTGGACAATCATTGACAGGAAGACCCTGGACTTCACCAAGGAGGACACCCCACGTCCAAGGACAGAGGAGAAGCCACAGTGAGACGGTAGGAGGGGCGCAATCAGAGTAAAATCAAATCCCATAACTGCTGGGTGGGTGACTCACAGACTGGCGAACACTTATACCACAGAAGTCCACCCACTGGAGTGAAGGTTCTGAGCCCCACCTCAGGCTTCCCAACCTGGGGGTCCGGCAAAGGGAGGAGGAATTCCTAGAGAATCAGACTTTGAAGTCTAGTGGGAATTGATTGCAGGACTGTGACAGGACTGGGGGAAACAGAGACCCCACTCTTGGAGGGCACACACAAAGTAATGTGTGCATCGGGACCCAGGGGAAGGAGCAGTGACCCTGGGGGAGACTGAACCAGACGTACCTGCTGGTGTTGGGGGGTCTCCTGCAGAGGCGAGTGGTGGCTCTGTTTCACCGTGGGGATAAGGACACTGGCAGCAGAGGTCCTGGGAAGTTCTCCTTGGCGTGAGCCCTCCCAGAGTCTGCCATTAACCCCACCAAAGAGCACGGGTAGGCTCCAGTGTTGGGTTGCCTCAGGCAAAACAACCAACAGGGAGAGAACCCAGCCCCACCCATCAACAGTCAAGTGGATTAAGGTTTTACTGGGCTCTGATCGCCACAGCAACAGGGAGGGAACCCAGCCCCACCCATCAACAGTCAAGTGGATTAAGGTTTTACTGAGCTCTGACCGCCACAGCAACAGTCATCTCTACCCACCACCAGAGCCTCCCATCAAGCCTCTTAGATAGCCTCAACCACCAGAGGGCAGACAACAGAAGCAAGAAAAACTACAATCCTGCAGCCTGTGGACCAAAAACCACAGTTACAGAAAGACAGAGAAGATGAAAAGGCAGAGGGCTATGTACCAGATGAAGGAACAAGAAAAAACCCCAGAAAAACAACTAAATGAAGTGGAGATAGGCAACCTTCCAGAAAAAGAATTCAGAATAATGATAGTGAAGATGATCCAGGACCTCGGAATAAGAATGGAGGCAAAGATTGAGAAGATGCAAGAAATGATTAACAAAGACCTAGAAGAATTAAAGAACAAACAAACAGAGATGACCAATACAATAACTGAAATGAAAACTACACTAGAAGGAATCAATAGCAGAATAACTGAGGCAGAAGAACGGATAAGTGACCTGGAAGACAGAATGGTGGAATTCACTGCTGCGGAACAGACTAAAGAAAAAAGAATAAAAAGAAATGAAGACAGCCTAAGAGACCTCTGGGACAACATTAAACGCAACAACATTCGCATTATAGGGGTCCCAGAAGGAGAAGAGAGAGAGAAAGGACCAGAGAAAATATTTGAAGAGATTATAATCGAAAACTTCCCTAACATGGGAAAGGAAATAGCCACCCAAGTCCAGGAAGCGCAGAGAGTCCCATACAGAATAAACCCAAGGAGAAACACGCCGAGACACATAGTAATCAAAGTGGCAAAAATTAAAGACAAAGAAAAATTATTGAAAGCAGCAAGGGAAAAACGACAAATAACATACAAGGGAACCCCCATAAGGTTAACAGCTGATTTCTCAGCAGAAACTCTGCAAGCCAGAAGGGAGTGGCATGAAATACTTAAAGTGATGAAAGGGAAGAACCTACAACCAAGATTACTCTACCCAGCAAGGATCTCATTTAGATTTGATGGAGAAATCAAAAGCTTTACAGACAAGCAAAAGCTAAGAGAATTCAGCACCACCAAACCAGCTCTACAACAAATGCTAAAGGAACTTCTCTAAGTGGGAAACACAAGAGAAGAAAAGGACCTACAAAAACAAACCCAAAACAATTAAGAAAATGGTCATAGGAACATACATATCGATAATTACCTTAAACGTGAATGGATTAAATGCCCCAACCAAAAGACATAGACTGGCTGAATGGATACAAAAACAAGACCCATATATATGCTGTCTACAAGAGACCCACTTCAGACCTAGGGACACATACAGACTGAAAGTGAGGGGATGGAAAAAGATATTCCATGCAAATGGAAATCAAAAGAAAGCTGGAGTAGCTATACTCATATCAGATAAAATAGACTTTAAAATAAAGAATGTTACAAGAGACAAGGAAGGACACTACATAATGATCCAGGGATCAATCCAAGAAGAAGATATAACAATTATAAATATATATGCACCCAACATAGGAGCACCTCAATACATAAGGCAACTGCTAACAGCTATAAAAGAGGAAATCGACAGTAACACAATAATAGTGGGGGACTTTAACACCTCACTTACACCAATGGACAGATCATCCAAAATGAAAATAAATAAGGAAACAGAAGCTTTAAATGACACAATAGACCAGATAGATTTAATTGATATATATAGGACATTCCATCCAAAAACGGCAGATTACACGTTCTTCTCAAGTGCACACGGAACATTCTCCAGGATAGATCACATCTTGGGTCACAAATCAAGCCTCAGTAAATTTAAGAAAATTGAAATCATATCAAGCATCTTTTCTGACCACAACGCTATGAGATTAGAAATGAATTACAGGGAAAAAAACGTAAAAAAGACAAACACATGGAGGCTAAACAATACGTTACTAAATAACCAAGAGATCACTGAAGAAATCAAACAGGAAATAAAAAAATACCTAGAGACAAATGACAATGAAAACACGACGACCCAAAACCTATGGGATGCAGCAAAAGCGGTTCTAAGAGGGAAGTTTATAGCTATACAAGCCTACCTAAAGAAACAAGAAAAATCTCAAGTAAACAATCTAACTTTACACCTAAAGAAACTAGAGAAAGAAGAACAAACAAAACCCAAAGTTAGCAGAAGGAAAGAAATCATAAAGATCAGAGCAGAAATAAATGAAATAGAAACAAAGAAAACAATAGCAAAGATCAATAAAACTAAAAGTTGGTTCTTTGAGAAGATAAACAAAATTGATAAGCCATTAGCCAGACTCATCAAGAAAAAGAGGGAGAGGACTCAAATCAATAAAATCAGAAATGAAAAAGGAGAAGTTACAACAGACACCGCAGAAATACAAAACATCCTAAGAGACTACTACAAGCAACTTTATGCCAATAAAATGGACAACCTGGAAGAAATGGACAAATTCTTAGAAAGGTATAACCTTCCAAGACTGAATCAGGAAGAAACAGAAAATATCAACAGACCAATCACAAGTAATGAAATTGAAACTGTGATTAAAAATCTTCCAACAAACAAAAGTCCAGGACCAGATGGCTTCACAGGTGAATTCTATCAAACATTTAGAGAAGAGCTAACACCCATCCTTCTCAAACTCTTCCAAAAAATTGCAGAGGAAGGAACTCTCCCAAACTCATTCTATGAGGCCACCATCACCCTGATACCAAAACCAGACAAAGACACTACAAAAAAAGAAAATTACAGACCAATATCACTGATGAATATAGATGCAAAAATCCTCAACAAAATACTAGCAAACAGAATCCAACAACACATTAAAAGGATCATACACCACGATCAAGTGGGATTTATCCCAGGGATGCAAGGATTCTTCAATATACGCAAATCAATCAATGTGATACACCATATTAACAAATTGAAGAAGAAAAACCATATGATCATCTCAATAGATGCAGAAAAAGCTTTTGACAAAATTCAACACCCATTTATGATAAAAACTCTCCAGAAAGTGGGCATAGAGGGAACCTACCTCAACATAATAAAGGCCATATATGACAAACCCACAGCAAACATCATTCTCAATGGTGAAAAACTGAAAGCATTTCCTCTAAGATCAGGAACGAGACAAGGATGTCCACTCTCACCACTATTATTCAACATAGTTCTGGAAGTCCTAGCCACGGCAATCAGAGAAGAAAAAGAAATAAAAGGAATACAAATTGGAAAAGAAGAAGTAAAACTGTCACTGTTTGCGGATGACATGATACTATACATAGAGAATCCTAAAACTGCCACCAGAAAACTGCTAGAGCTAATTAATGAATATGGTAAAGTTGCAGGTTACAAAATTAATGCACAGAAATCTCTTGCATTCCTATACACTAATGATGAAAAATCTGAAAGAGAAATTATGGAAACACTCCCATTTACCATGGCAACAAAAAGAATAAAATACCTAGGAATAAACCTACCTAAGGAGACAAAAGACCTGTATGCAGAAAACTATAAGACACTGATGAAAGAAATTAAAGATGATACCAACAGATGGAGAGATATACCATGTTCTTGGATTGGAAGAATCAACATTTTGAAAATGAGTATACTACCCAAAGCAATCTACAGATTCAATGCAATCCCTATCAAAGTACCAATGGCATTTTTTACGGAGCTAGAACAAATCATCTTAAAATTTGTATGGAGACACAAAAGACCCCGAATAGCCAAACCAGTCTTGAGGCAAAAAAATGGAGCTGGAGGAATCAGACTCCCTGACTTCAGACTATACTACAAAGCTACAGTAATCAAGACAATATGGTACTGGCACAAAAACAGAAACATAGATCAATGGAACAAGATAGAAAGCCCAGAGATTAACCCACGCACCTATGGTCAACTAATCTATGACAAAGGAGGCAAAGATATACAATGGAGAAAAGACAGTCTCTTCAATAAGTGGTGCTGGGAAAACTGGACAGCCACATGTAAAAGAATGAAATTAGAATACTCCCTAACACCATACACAAAAATAAACTCAAAATGGATTAGAGACCTAAATATAAGACTGGACACTATAAAACTCTTAGAGGAAAACATAGGAAGAACACTCTTTGACATAAATCACAGCAAGATCTTTTTCGATCCACCTCCTAGAGTAATGGAAATAAAAAAAAAAATAAACAAGTGGGACCTAATGAAACTTCAAAGCTTTTGCACAGCAAAGGAAACCATAAACAAGACGAAAAGACAACCCTCAGAATGGGAGAAAATATTTGCAAATGAATCAACGGACAAAGGATTAATCTCCAAAATATATAAACAGCTCATTCAGCTCAATATCAAAGAAACAAACACCCCAATCCAAAAATGGGCAGAAGACCTAAATAGACATTTCTCCAAAGAAGACATACAGACGGCCACGAAGCACATGAAAAGATGCTCAACATCACTAATTATTAGAGAAATGCAAATCAAAACTACAATGAGGTATCACCTCACTCCTGTTAGAATGGGCATCATCAGAAAATCTACAAACAACAAATGCTGGAGAGGGTGTGGAGAAAAGGGAACCCTCTTGCACTGTTGGTGGGAATGTAAATTGATACAGCCACTATGGAGAACAATATGGAGGTTCCTTAAAAAACTAAAAATAGAATTACCATATGACCCAGCAATCCCACTACTGGGCATATACCCAGAGAAACCCGTAATTCAAAAAGACACGTGCACCCGAATGTTCATTGCAGCACTATTTACAATAGCCAGGTCATGGAAGCAACCTAAATGCCCATCAACAGACGAATGGATAAAGAAGTTGTGGTACATATATACGATGGAATATTATTCAGCCATAAAAAGGAACGAAATTGAGTCATTTGTTGAGATGTGGATGGATCTAGAGACTGTCATACAGAGTGAAGTAAGTCAGAAAGAGAAAAACAAATATCGTATGTTAATGCATGTATGTGGAACGTAGAAAAATGGTACAGATGAGCCAGTTTGCAGGGCAGAAGTTGAGACACAGATGTAGAGAATGGACATATGGACACCAAGGGGGGAAAACTGCGATGAGGTGGGGATGGTGATGTGCTGAATTGGGCGATTGGGATTGACATGTATACACTGATGTGTATAAAACTGATGCCTAATAAGAACCTGCAGTATAAAAAAACAAACAAAACAACTAATACTAAACTTTCATTGGGTTATTTGTATGGAAATATGTTAATATAAATGTTTCAGACATTACATGAAATTTCTAAAAATCTTATATTTGTATTTGTATGGAAATATGTATGGAAATATGTTAATATAAATGTTTCAGACATTACATGAAATTTCTAAAAATCTTATATTTGTATTTGTATGGAAATATGTATGGAAATATGTTAATATAAATGTTTCAGACATTACATGAAATTTCTAAAAATCTTATATTTGTATTTGTATGGAAATATGTATGGAAATATGTTAATATAAATGTTTCAGACATTACATGAAATTTCTAAAAATCTTATATTTGTATTTGTATGGAAATATGTATGGAAATATGTTAATATAAATGTTTCAGACATTACAGGAAACGTCTAAAAATCTTATATGTTCTGGTATAATGTTATAAGTAATAATCCTAGTTATTACTTTAAAATGTATATCTCAGAAATAACTAATTTTCTTGTCAACTGCATTATTATAAACTTTCATCAAATCTTTAACCATGGTCATTTTTAAGTCTTTTGTCATTTACAGACAGTTCTGGGTGTACTCTGATGATTTTGCAAATATGTTCCTATAAAAGAGTTTCATCTTCAAGAAATTCATGGAAAAGACTCTGACAAGTACAGGTTTCTGGTAACTGACTGTACTGCTGAACTGAATGAATAAGCATTTTCAGAACTCTAATGAAAAACTGATGAACTCATAAAAGTGCTAACAAAAGATCAAGATGAAAAAAAAAGAAATTAATTACATGGGACTGAGTGAACGGATGAGGATGAGTATAATTTTTGTGACTTTCTGTCTGAATTAAAAAAAAAAAATCCCACAAGGACTCAGAGGAAAAGAATATACAAATCAATTTTCACTGCAAAGTAAAGGAGCTGTTACAGTGGAGGATTACTGGACTGAATGTCAATATTATGACATAGTATAAGTGTGTTTCATGTTTGGTAATTGCAATCATTGTTGCTTTTGTTGTGGTCATCCATGTACAATGCTTGGTGTCAGTCTATCTATCTCTTGTAAAAATAAAATACAGTGTGTGTGTGTGGGAAAAAAAAAAAAAAAAAAAATGGTCCATGCCAAAAAAAAAATCGTAAAAAAAAATATTGAATCTTTCAACTTATGAAACAGGTAAATTTCTACATTATTATACATCATTTAATTCCCCTGAGTAATGTTTTTGAGCTTTCAGCTCATATGGCACCTTCTATTTTTGATTTTTTGCGGAAGTTTCATACTGTTTTCCATGGGAGCAGTCCCATTTTACATTCCCACCAGCAGTACACAGGGGTGCCAATTTCTCCACATCCTCACCAAAACTTTTCTTCTGTTTTTCTGATAATAGCTATCCTGATACAAGATGATATCTTCTTGTGATTTTAGTCTCATGTAAACTGTTCTTACCACGCACACACAAAACAAACGATAAAGGGGCACAAGAGGACATTTGGAGATGGCAGATGAATCTATTACCTTGACTTCGGTGATGGTTTTATGAAAATACGCATATGAAAAAGGTCATCAAATTGTATGCATTAAATATGTGCGCTTTAGGGACTTGCCTAGTGGTCCAGTGGTTAATACGCCACGCTTCCACTACAGGGGGCGTGGCTTCCACCCTGGTCATGGAACTAAGATCCCACATGCCACACGGCGCGGCCAAAAAAAAAAAAACGGACTTTTTTGTATATCATTTATACCTCAATAAAGTTGGGAAAAAATTTTTAAAAAGACTTAAAATGTTTGCTTTTTTTTAATGACAAGAATAAAAATGGTCTATGTTTGGGTTGCAAATGTATTTACTAAGTAAGGAAGGAATACTATTAAGGTCTGGATAATAGTTATGTATACATTATGATTGGGTTACAAAATATGGATTATGTTTACGAATAAAAAAGTAGGAGGGCATTTTACTCTAGATGGCATAGTTCTACTTCTCAACCTGTTTTTTTTTTTAGATCTCTTTTATTTTATAATTATAATAACAAGGATAATAATAATGTGAAAACTCTACTAGGCTATTAATTTACATTATTTAAAAAATAATGATGTAAGAAAAAATTGTAGATAAAGCCATTCACATAATGCCAATGGAAACATTACTTAAAAAGTAGATATTGCATTATTATGTATTTCTTTCTTTTCAACAAATATTTGTATAATCTAGGTCCAAAGTGAGAAAGCCAGAAGTCTGTCAAGGAATAATTTAAACTAAATTTTTATTCAGATGTATGTTCTAATACAAATGTGCTTGAAAACCTCTACATAAAACTGTAGTACTATTATATTGGTACATATGATAGATATAGACAGATATTAGGTATCTCGTTCTGATGCTATTCACAAAATTAAAGGCTGTAATTTTTGGTTGAAAACATAATCAAAACTGCTAATTAAGTGAATATGTTTTTCTTTGAATACTTTGTTCTCATTTTGTTAATCTAATTAGTTAGATTAAATGATAACAGAGATTGATGCCTAATTAAAGCCTCCAGTTACTTATGCTACCTCTGAGTTTCTGTCCCATTTGATGATATATCTGCTAGCTATCATTCCTCTTTCATACAGCGATTTTTTTTCTGACGCTGCACAAACCTTAAGCATGTACTTACCCTTTGCCTATTCCTTCACAGATCTTTTAACGGCCACTTGTTTTCTATGAAATACAATTTACATTTATAATAATAACAGCCATGATTCATTAAATATGCAGTCAGTGTTAAGTCCTTTCAAAGTGCTCTACATGTATTTATAAATTATATAATTTATAACTCACCCAAGGGCTGTAAGGTGGACCTAATTTCCTTTGTTTTAGAGCTGAAACTAAATTCCAAAGGGTTAAATAACTGCTTGAAGGGCATCAAGCCAGTAAGTTGCAAACTATGTCCCCCTCACTTCAAAGCTGCTGCTCTTTCAGCCATGCTGTGTTAATGGATGATGCCTCAACACCCTGATATTGATACACATCCCACCGGCAGCGATGACACCCTGATATTGATACACATCCCACCAGCAGTGATGACACCCTGATATTGATACACATCCCACCGGCAGCGATGACACCCTGATATTGATACACATCCCACCGGCAGCGACGACGCCCTGATATTGACACACATCCCACCGGCAGCGATGACGCCCTGATATTGATACACATCCCACCAGCAGCGATGGCGCCCTGATATTGACACACATCCCACCAGCAGCGATGACGCCCTGATACTGATACACATCCCACCGGCAGCGATGACGCCCTGATATTGATACACATCCCACCGGCAGCGATGACGCCCTGATATTGATACACATCCCACCGGCAGTGATGACGCCCTGATACTGACACACATCCCACCAGCAGCGATGACACCCTGATACTGATACACATCCCACCGGCAGCGATGACACCCTGATATTGATACACATCCCACCGGCAGCGATGTCCCTATTAACAGAGCTCACCTAAGGGGTTTACTCAACTAGGCACAGCCCCATTACTGCTTATTACATTACAGACTTCCTTACACTCATTTCTTCAACTTAAAGACCAACCATCCTAAGTACAACTCAGGACACAGGAGGTAAATGTCACATGTTTAGCCCTTTCCATTTTCTCAAGTCCCTCCCCTACTGACTCACAGATAGAGGGTAATGGTGGTGTTTACTCTGTCACCTTACTGGAACCCAGGGCTGGGAATCTACTCACTTATCTTAATCTGCTTTATGTTGCTATTGTGTGTACCTGTGTGTGTTTGGATGCAGGTTCATTTACATATCTCATCCTCTCCTTCAGATCCTTTCCTCCACTCCCTTTGACCCAAAGCTTAAAATGAAACTCATCAATGTTAAAATTGAGCTACTCCTTAAGCTTCTTTTCTTACAATTCTAAACCTTCTTACAATTCTATTTCCTTCTGAAATGCTGGGACTTGGATCCTGCAGACTATAATTCTTTTTTTTTTTTTTTTTACATCTTTATTGGAGTGTAATTGCTTTACAATGTTGTGTTAGTTTCTGCTGTAAAACACAGTGAATCAGCTATACGTATACATATATCCCCATATCCCCTCCCTCTTGCATCTCCCTCCCACCCTCCCTATCCCACCCCTCTAGGTGGTCACAAAGCACCGAGCTGATCTCCCTGTGCTATGCAGCTGCTTCCCACTAGCTATCTATTTTACATTTGGTAGTGTACATGTGTCGATGCTATAATTCTTCTTTCACAGCTGATTTCCTAAGCATTTTCACAAATTGTGGGCCATAGAAAGATCCTGAAACATGGAGTAAGGGTCATGTTCTTTCCAGTTTGCTTTCTATTCCTGTTAACTTTGGATAAGCAAGCAATAGCCCTTTTCCCTGGCCGTATGAGCCCTATTTGTTCCCATCACTGAAATGGCCTCCATCTTCCCCTCTTACCCCTGTCATGGCAAATACGCTACCCCACCCCACCTCCCAACGAGGAGTACAATCTTTAGGTTCACAGTCAGTATTCTCTATTTCTAGCAGCCCAAACCAACTCTTTTCTTCTCCTATTAATGCGCTCCTCAGAAAAATTCACTGCTGATCAAAAACCTTGCTGTTCCCCATGCCCCCCCCCCCCCGAAAATGTACCCTTCAGGCACACTGAATTACAAGTTCCCATGATAGTCCAATCTGGAAGACTTGGAGACATGACACATCCTGGTCTATTATGCCCCTTTCTGTATTTTCTGAAGACAGCCAGAGTATGAAGCTGGGACATTCACCATTGAAAGCCCTGAATGTCTTCTTGACATTGGCCGTTTCAAAGGCAAACATCATTTCAGTCTACTTTAGAAATGTGAAGATTGTAAATAATGGATTGTACCACGGGATACCATTTTTCACTAGGGTTTGTCATGTATGGAATATAACTTTAGGGGTGTTAGACCAGGGGTAATTTTCAAAGATTTTGGGGTGAGTAGATCACTGAATAACTCATTCTGCCAGAGGCGGTGAGCAAAATACATTCATTTGATCCCAAGAGCCCCAGAAGTCTAAGTCCAAAGTCTCATCTAAATATCATTTAAATCAAATATGTGTGAGACTCAAGGTATGGTTCATCCTGAGGTGTTTTGCTCTCTAGCTCAGAACCTGTGAAGCCAAACGAGTTAAATACTTTCAAAATACAGTGGTGGGACAGGTAAAGGATAGACATAACCATCCTTCAAGGGAGAAATAGGAAAGGAGAAAGGGGTAGCAGGTCCCAGGTAAGACCAAAACCTAACAGGGCAAACAACATTAAATCCCCTTATTAAACGGATGACTGGCCACGCCGTTAGTGTTCTCATTTCTTGCCATATGAATAGGCTGATGTTTTTCCAAATCTTTACGTTCTGCTTCCTTTTTTTCTTAACAATTCAGTCTTTAAGCAATTTCTCTCCTCACACATTTTACCATAAGCAGTCAAGAGGAGCTAAGCCTTCAACACTTTGCTAGAAATCTCTTCACTCACAAGTTCTACGTTCCACAAAACATGAGATCATGAACACAATTCAGCCAAATTCTTTGATGCTTTATAACAAAGATTGCCTTTTCTCCAGTTTCCAATAGCACGTTCCTCCTTTCCAGCTGAAATCTCATTGGAATGGCCTTTACATTCTATATTTACACCCATATTCTGTTTATGATTACTCCAGTATTCCCTAGAAGACATACAGCTGTCCTCTTTTCTTTCTGAGCTCTCACCAGAATCACCCTTAACAGACTATTCATGGCAATGTTGGCTTTCCCACCATGCACCTGGAAACACCTCCATCCTCTACCCGTGACCAGTTCCAAAGCCACTTCCATGTGTTTGAGTATTTGTTCCCCCAGCATCTCACTCTCAGTACCGATTTCTTACTAAGTCCATTTGGGCTGCTATAACAAACTACCATAGACTGGGCGGCTTAAGTAAGGAACATTTATTTTGTACACTTCTGAAGGCTGGTAAAGCCAAGATCAGATTTAGTGTCTGGTGAGAGCCGCTTTCTGGTTCATAGATAGCTGTCTCTTCCCTGTGTCCTCACATGGCAGGAGGGATGACCTAGCTCTTTGGGATCTCCTTTCTAAGGGCACTAATCCCACTCACAAGGGCTCTTACCTCCCAAAGTCTACTCTTCCAAAAACTATCAAGTTGTGGGTTAGGAATTCAAGATAGGAATTTGGAGCAGGGACAGTACAAACATTCAGTCCATAGCAATACCTTTTACCAGGTTGAGAAAGTTCCATAAGGGACTAAATCTAAAGAAGTTGTGTAGAAATATTCCAAGCCCTTTGTTTTGGTACCGAGGGGAATGTGTTACTACCAAGATGAAGACTACAATGGATAATATATTTTAAGTAAATTTATCCTAAAAATACTCCACATTTTTTGTGGCATTGATCACAGATTTGTACAGCTATTAGAATTGCCACCTCTATTAATCCTTCTTCATCTCCCTCCACCCTCTACCTTTTTCAGTCTTACCCATGACCAAGAAAAGGGCTCAAAAGTAATATTTTTCTGGCTGTTGCATATTGAATGAGAGACAGCCTTCTAAATGTGGCATGCCTGCAGACAGAAAAAAACACACTAGTGTGAGTTTCAAGTGAGCCCTCTCTTTATGTTAGCACTTAAACTATTGAATTGCAAATGAAATTCCAGACAAAATGTGTTACCTCTATTTTCATTGAACAAGATTTCTGTAATACTCATGAGATTCATAAGAAATTGGATGCTATCCGAATAGCAAGGATTTGTAATAATGGCCCAGGTATTATGAGGATTAGAAGAATCTGAATGAACAATCCCTTAGCTCATAAAGAAAGTGATAAAGGATAAAAGGTAGCATTAACTGTTCAGTGATGTGGGATGTTCACTGTATGTACAGCTGCATTAAATTAAAAGTCACTTACTTGATTAGTTAGCTAAATAAAATAGCTTCTATTTTGTACCTACATAAACAATTTTGTAAGTCACTAAGGGCCTATGTATTATAAGAGTAAAGTTTTAATGTAGTCATAATCTTTATTGAAAAATATTATTTAATGATTTCTTATAATTGCTCCTTATTCATTATTAAAGAATTTCACTAAAGACTTGGTTGTGTGCTTATCCCAGGAAAATCAAATCAAATGTGTGTTCAAAATTTTATTTGCAGGCATATATTTGAAAGAAATATTCACCATTGTCAGTGGAAAATGAGCAGTTTTAACTAGTTCATCTTAAAATTTGCTCAAGGTTTCAACAACTTGCGTTCTTAGGGAACTGCCTTAGGTTGGTGAATGGCGACCTAAATTACCTATCATTCATGTAATTTGACCACTTCTACTTAAAACTGCCAATTATTTGTCTTGGCTGCTGGTTCTGTTGAAGGATATTGATGAACTAAGTTTAAAAAGTGTTGGCCCTTTTATAGGAATCCAGCCTCCCATCTGCAAAATTCAAATAACCTAAGTTCTTCAAATAGTTTTTCACTGTAGTATGAGATGGTATTATGGGTTTTACAGTGGCATAGAAAAAGCGTTAATAATGTAATCATTAGAAGTTACATTCTGATCTCCCTTTTCTCAAAAGCCTAGTTTATTTTGCAATGAATACCAGACAGATTTAGGAGAAAACTCTGCTAATATTAGGGATTTTAAAATATTTTGAACATATTCCCAATGTGTATAATTTACTTTTATCTAGCACTTTATCTGTTTCCATGAGGCCATGGACTGAATGTAAATTTCTCTGAATAACCCATCCTTTGTATGTAATTACCTCTGTATCCCAAAGACCATGGGTGGAAAAAGATATTCCTGACACCACAACGTTATTATTATCTTTTTCTATAGAACACCCAAGAGCTCTACCGGATAAGCCAAGGTGGCTGAAAAACTTTGTGTTCTTCACTTGTAAAGGACAACTAACTATTCAATCTGTCTTAGCATGGTTCTGTCACTTGTGCTTTGCATTCTTTTCACTGCCACTCCAGAAGGAATGATACAAAACCTGGTGTGAGGAAGGAACAAGGATAGGGTACTGTAAACTAGTAATTAAATAAGCTGTCTAGGTAGGTAGGTGGGCTAGGCCAGGCATTGCTGCAGAGCCCAGGAGTCTCCAGAGCCTGTGTGTATTGTGTTTTGTGTTTCAATGGCAAACATCATTTCAGTGTTTCTCCAGGACACACACAAATCTTCAGTATCCTGTTTGCCTTATGGGCAACAATATATAGAAAGCATTATGCTCTCTTCAGAAGGCACTACACGATTGATGTACTGGAAAAATATCAAAGCACAAATATGTCCTCGATCATTAAATTTCGATACTTGGAAGGAAACTCTTCCCTTCTCCCTCATTCCGCCTCCTCCTTCTGTATTTGATACAGGAAAATTGGACATCCAAGAAGTTAAATGTCTTCTCAAAGTCACAAAGCTAGTAAATGGCAGAGCTGGCTTACTAAGCAGTATAGAAATTGGTTATTGACTGTTGGAGTCACCATGCCACAGCTGTCTCAAAGACATTGTAGAGAACTCTTGTATGCATGGATTCTAAGGGCATAATGCATTCTCAGTTTCACTGCAACACTAAGTAAAAAAAAAAGGTACAAGAGAAATCAACTGAAAACAGTCTTTATCTATCTGTCTCTATCTTCTCTTTATATAGAGATATAGATAGATACTACTCTCTATAGATTTCTTAGGTCTAACAATAGATATTAAGCACATTCTTAACGCTACCCTTAAGTTCTATAATTTCAACTTGTTTTAATAATTATTCATATTGAAAATTCTTATTCATCCATTTCAAATTGGTTGAGGTTTAAGCCAACTTTCATTGGGTTTTTAGAGTATATTCACTATATCCATTTTATTCAAATTCTAGGCTTCTATTTTAAATTCCTTATTTTCAAGGTAATAGGATAAGATATTAGAAATTCTAATGTTCTCTGAAATGTTTTTCAAGGCATGAAAATCAAATCTGAAAAGAAATTGTTCAGAATTTATTTTTCTCAATCTTTTCAATATAGGTGATAAAGCTATGAGCTGGTTTGCTAGGTAGTGGAAGTCTGAAAAAGTGTTGAATGGTAGTAGAGAATCCAAGTTAAGGTATGAGGGGATAATAATTAACTATAAAACCACTTAGGAGAAAATCTTCCCAGCAGTATCAAAGTGTTACATAGAAACAGCAGCACATTTTGGGCCAAACTGCAGTCATTAGCATATATTAAAAAGAAATGTTCTCACCTGCATTCTTCTTAGTTTAATATCAGTTCTGTATGCAAAACATAAAGATAAAAAAATAGCTAAATGCAGAAAAACTACATTGTGCTCAAGACTGCCTACATTTTTCTGTCTGCAAACATCTCAGAGTCTAATGAATCTGGGAAGAGAGAAAAAGCTGTAGTTATGAAAGAATAAGCCTGGGTATCAGGGAAGCAGCTAAAATAAAAACCCCAGGAATTGCCACTAGTTTATCAGAAGTCTCTGGATAATGAGGGAGTAAGGCTTCCTTGTTTTCCACCCCTCAACATAGCTCTAAGTATTTCTGATGGCATCACATCGAGGTTCACTAAGATGGGCTACCTGCTTATCAGTACTTCTCGGAGAGTCTTTGAACTGTAATGAGAATTTAGTCCTTCTTTTGGAATCACCTTGATTTATCAGATATGTTATCTTCTGAAGAGATATTTTGCATTGATCCTGAGAAAGCCCTCCAGCATTCAATCTTAGAGGAATCCAGCTGGGTACCATTTCTTTATGAAGAGATACAAACCAATAAAAGCGGCTTTAAAGAGTACAAATCCTTTAGTAACTTTTGTTTTTTCCTTTTTAGAAGGTTTCCTTCAGTGATACATTGGCTAGTTTTAAACAAGTCATGGAATGCTAGCCACATCTTTCCTAATCCACAATCAAATAAAAATATATACTCTCCTCAGGGTTCAACTAATCTTAAAACAATCTAGACAGTGTGGGGAGACCAGGTTACTAAAAACAGAAATATGACAATCTTTTTACAAAGGACTTACACTGTGAAAGCTAATACTATGTAATAAATACACAGCAAGCTACTTTGGCTTTCTACTGCTGTCTAGCTGGTCAGTGTGGTTAAATCAACCTTGTCCCTATGTAGAAAAATAATTCTGAAGTCATATTTTACTCACACTCAGAAGTATAGTTACAGATTCCAAACTAGGAGAAGTTGTTTTTACTAGAATGTTTATGTTTTGGTTTATTTTTCCCCACTTGCTAAACATGAACACATTAAAATATATTTTCTTTTAAGTTTGATGAAAGCAATTAGAATAACCTTACCCCTTCCTTATCTAGTGAACTTAATTACAATCTTAGTTTTAAGATATTTTTCCTTCTTGATCTCAGTTAACCTGAGGTGGCCCTGCTCAAATATGAATGAAGTGTACTCTTATCGTATTTAATACACTTTACTGTGACTGTTAAAAAACTTTTCCTTAGTCACCTAGGAGCAGATAACGGGTGTTTTTTTTTTGTAAATATTCCCAGTAACTAGCACATTTTTTAAAAAATAAATGATTAAATGAATTTATTAGTGGGTGTTTTTAGGCATTAACTTCTTCAGATTATTATCCTGAATAGTAAATTTAGGTCAAGTACACTATTGGGGGAAGATGTATATAGCAAATGCCTCACTCAGAAAAGCAGAAATCTATGCATAAACTAGTTTGCTTTCTCAGAAATTTCTTTAATTGCATTTTAACCTTCTGAAGAATATACTGGTCATCAATAAATCACAAATTCATAATAATGAGGACATACTGTATTCTAAAACAATTCCAAAAAGTAAGTAATTAAAAGCTTTAATATTGTTGTTTTTAAGTAAGAGTTAAGTTACTAAAATAAATAAAGGTTTAACTGAAGTGAAACACTAATAATAAAACACACAGAATTTTAAGCGATACAAAAAGATAAAATATAACTATCTGCACATTCAACCGTAGACAATGTTTTATGCAAAAGGACAACTAAATCAGAGCATAAAGACTGTATGATCACAGCATCACTACCAGTGGTTTTGTAGCACTTTGTCATTAATACTGAGGGACCAGACTTACCCCATCACAGACAATGAGGCAATGAGGTATACACAAAGTAGAGAGAGTGAAATATAACTCTGGCAAATCTGATCTGTATATTTATTATATATCACACACACATATATGGTAAAAATTTAACCTTGTGCCTATTTACACTTCTATTTGATATGTAGAACTATTTTGTGTGTATCTATTTATTATAGCTGAGGACAGACAAAAAATGAATGACCACAAACATATCCTGTTATTATTGATACCTGATAATTCAGTTAATTCAGTTAGAGCAAAGCTCTTTATGTATAAAGAATGACGGTGTTCAAAAGGCAGCAGGTAAGGTGTATACATGATGTATCAGTATAACTCATAAGTATAAATTAATGAAATTTACTGATGTCATCAAGAAATGAAATTTACTGTAAATCCTGTTTGAAGAAATCCTCATGTTTTAAAAATGCTTTACAGATGGGTCCATGCTTTCTTTTTTGCATGCTGTGACTTTATTTCAGGATACATTCTTAACAATACTTGAAACAAAAATCATGATTGTTTTTTAGACCTAGGGCAGCTAATAGCTAAAATGATGTAGTACTTTCTAAGTCTCTACAACAGAATTTCAATTATTATCACTATTTGGTCTGCCAACGCTGATTGTATTTTTATCATTGTCTATCAGTATTCTTAAAATTATGCACTACTAAGGTTCTGGTAGTATTTCAAAGTAATGTTTTTCAGTCCAGCTTACAATCTGAATCAGCTGAGTCCTAATACAGCTGAAGTGGTTTTAGATGATCTTTCTGCAACCCTCAAATTTAGGAATAATAACAGTATGCGTCCATCTCATCGAATACAAACATTTTGGCATTTTAATAATTGAATGTCTATATTTCTTTAAGAATTATGATAAGGTTAAACCCCATAAACACCTTATATAAAAAGCCAATTTTTACTTCATATCTGATAAGGGCCAGCTTCAGGGCAGGAGGCCTGTACAGTTACTCAGGACAGCCCCATGCTTTGAGTTTAATGCCCTGGGTCACTGTCTTGAGTCCTGGAGGTGAGGTCCGGCGGGACAGAGAAGCATCCCCTTGGGCATGGATCCTTGGCTCACACACAGTACTCCCTGCTGCAGTCTCCCCAGGATAGGTTCCTGGCTGCCCGCTCCCTGACCCCTGACCTCCCAATTTTCACCTGCCTTCCCTTCCCTGATTGAACCTCATGACCATGTCTACCTGCCCATGTATGGAGGGAACCAGGTCCCTGAGGGGTGGGAGGCTTATGTTGTCCTTGGTCCCTGGCTGAGCCTTAGACTCAGACAGATTGGGTCCCAGGTGTGCTCTGTAGCTGGGGCAGGATAAAGGGTATCTGTCCCTGCTCCAGGATGATGGTGTCACAGGACATTCAAGCAGATGACACAGTGGGGCCCTCCTCCGTCCCTCATGCAGGGACTGAGCATTTCTGGTGTGACAGTTGCCATCCCATGGGGTCCTGTGTCTGCCCTGTGTTGGGAACATTGACTTCCTGGCCCTGGTCTGGGTCCTACATTATCATTTTGCTCTCTATCCTACAAAATATGTTGCTGGCTCTGACCTAAAGTGAAAATAATGTACACTATAAAGTACAGGTATGTAAAATCCAACCTCTACACTTGGAAGCATATTATGGTCTACAGGGGTGGTATCAATTTTTGTTCAACTAACATGAAGCAAGATATTTTAAGGATATAGAAAATGTTTAACTGATTACTTAAGGAGACGGAGAAAATGAAAAGAGTTAATTGAGCAGAGAAAATGAAATTCGAATTGGGCCTCTTAAAAGATGAGTGGAGTTCAATAGGCAGAAATGAAAGAGAAAAAGTTATTCTAGGCATTGGGAGCAAAGTGAGAATAACTAAGGAAGAGGGAGATTGAACAATACGTGGTACGTTCGTGGGGTTGGAATCCAGAGCATCTGAAAGTGGGAGTAGAAGATAAAACCCAGCAATTGTAGAAAGAAGGGATCATCATGTCTTTAGACTCTAGAATTTTTTCATAAATAATAGTCACTATCAGATATTTAACAGAGACATGATGATCATATTAAAAGCACATATTTCAAAGTTGGACTATAGCTGCTGGTCAAATTTCCCAACAGCATAGACATGTTTCAGGTTGGTTTCTTGTTCCTAAGCACTGAACCGTCTGTGAATATCGTCTGAATATCAACCTCTTGGGAGCCCCAGCCTTAGCAAATAGGATACAAATAGAATTTAGCAGATGAACTGGTCTCTCTCTGGTCCTCGATGACTGAATTTAAAGAAATTCCTTCCTTAGAAGTGAGATATGCCAGATGCATTAATTTGTAGAAAGAATGTTGCTCATTAGGAATTATCTTTTATATGTGTGTGTGTGTGTGTGTGTGTGTGTGTGTGTGTGTGTGTGTTTATTTAACCAGTTAAGCCCTTCACTGTTTAAGTGAACTAAAATTTTAAGTATTATATACTTGATCCCTGATGAGTCTGGATGTAGGGATGTTGCATACACAATGGTTGTAAAACAAACATTAAATTCGCTAAGACAGCATATTTTAACATGATGGCCACATAATAATGAATGAGCAATAAGTAAAGTCTACACTAATTATAGACAAGGACACATGAGTTCTGTGATTTCTGAACTCAGTGACACTTAGATAGACCATATTAATTAGTCTTTAGATTCTGCTGATGTTATGGAGGGTTCTTAGGTAGCCTTCTCCATATTCAGGAAGTCATTTGCTGTGTTTGTGTCTACCCATACACAAATGACAGCACCAGTAAGGAGTTATGGAAATGACTTGCTATTAGAAGACCCAAGACAGTTTCTAGGTATATTCATTTCACTCAAGATATTTCCTTCAACCCAATGACTCCTTGAGTTAAAATGCAAATGCTAACAAATGTCACATTGATTTTTAATGACAGTAAACTTCATTTTTCAGTACAGGGTGGAATTTACTGTGCTGGAAAAATCCAGTGAGCACAATTCATCGACTCAAAATATTGATACAGATGTTCCTAGCGTTACTTTATAAAACTACAAAATTTTAAACCAGTTGAATCATTCAAGCCTCTAAGAAGTCATGTACTAACTAGACTCAAGGGGCTTGGTCATCACATCTGGACAGGAGAAGTGGCATAAGTCATAGGAAATGGTTCGGACATTGCAGGAATCTGACTTGGCATAAAGCAGAATGATTTCATTTGATGCAGAAAATTCTCCTATAGGTTCTACTATTAAAATCCATCAAACATCATTTACGTTCTCTGCCTAAGGAACTCTTTTATAGATCACCTTCACGGAAGCTATGACACTGTAAAGTTCATTTAAGTTCAGGTGAAAGGCAAATGAACCAGAACCTTAATTTGTGCATTCTGGCTCCCGAGGGGGGCTTGGGAAGCAGTTTTCTCCCCCTGGAATACTCTTGGCAGCTGTCTCAATAGGGATTTGCTAAGGAAAACGAAAGCCACTCCCAGGTCCCAGTGGACAGCGTTTCATTGCTGGTGACTGGAGACTTACTACACACCACTAAGGTGTCTTTGAGCACAAAGCAAGGCCACCATTATAAGGAGAATATTCTCAGGAGTTCCGGAAGACACTTTCTTGAAACTCCAGAAGTTTAGTTAGTGATGGGGGAGGGTCTCTAGATGGTGTCAAACGTAACCCCCTACAGCCCCAAAGCTGGTATTTCCAAGCATTTCCTATCTGCAAGTATTGCCTGAAAATGAGTTCAGAGGACGGTGCCTTCTCTGTGTCTTGTGTTTTCTAAATCTCCCGTGAGTCCCTCTCATTGGCAGACTCTGACCTGGAAATTTACCGGAAATAGATACTACGAAAGCTCCTTCCTGGGTTCCGCCCTGAAGAGCCAAAGAGACTCTCAATGGGTGTGTTTGGGACGCTCAGGTAACCACGGAAGTCCCAGCCAAACCATCGCTGTCTCAACTCTGCACCCGTAGATGACGCTCTAAAGAAATTTAACCTGCTGTGCAGTTAGAAGCCCATTCTGCCTCTACCTACCGAGATGCAAGGTTTTCTCATGAAACCAAGGTCGTCCTCCTATGAGGCACAGTACGCTCCTTTGAGACATCTCCGTTCTTTTACCAGCTCAGTTACAAGGGCTCATGTGAATATCCAGTAAAGAAGACAGCTATAAATTTAATCTTCAGCAGTACTTTATAGAAAAGAGTAGAGGATGGTGATGAGGAGAACATTAAAATACAAAATGGCTTAAATATACTACCTATAAATTAATATTTGTATGTATATGTGCGTGTATAACTGTGTGTGTGCATGTGTGTGTGGATAAAGAGAAAAATACACATAATGACTGCAGTTCTACAGTTCTCATATCTGAACCTTTTCTTTTCTTTTCTTTTTTTTTTTTTAATTTCTTTGAACAGGCAATTTCCAACTTATACTTCCACAGAGGGTTTTTATAGCTACTTTATTTATTTATTTATTTATTTATTTTTGGCTGTGTTGGGTCCCCGGTTCGTGTGAGGGCTTTCTCTAGTTGTGGCAAGCGGGGGCCACTCTTCATCGCGGTGCGGGGACCGCGCTCTTCATCGCGGTGCGTGGGCCTTTCACTATCGCGGCCCCTCCCGTTGCGGGGCACAGGCTCCAGACGCGCAGGCTCAGTAGTTGTGGCTCACGGGCCCAGCTGCTCCGTGGCATGTGGGATCTTCCCAGACCAGGGCTCGAACCCGTGTCCCCTGCACTAGCAGGCAGATTCTCAACCACTGCGCCACCAGGGAAGCCCTGAACCTTTTCTTATGGTCACAGTTGGTCGGTATATCTTATTTTTCTCTCTCCAGTCAACGTTTTCTTTAGTTTCAGAAAGTCACTCGGCTGACGATATCTCTCTACTCTGCAGACTGACCCCAAACTTCTGTTCCTGACTGGTCTAAGTCATTCATGTTCCTACTATGTTAGCTTGTTGATGTCTTCTAGTAAGATTTACAGGTGAGTGTAGGAATATAATGAGAAATGCTCTGCTGAATGCCTTGGTTTGCAAATACATTCCCCACTCCTCCCCTTAACGATCAAATCAATTACTTCCGTCTATACTGTAACCTCCCTCATTTTTACTTTGGGTACGTCAGCATGAGGACCCCAAATGGCCAGTTAGCAGTGCTGCCTTCTAAGGCAGTTGCACTATTTTGTGACCCCCGATAAAAGCATTTCTCCTCTGGTCAGTAGGCAGTTAGATCAGCAAATACCAAAGATAAAAGCAACATTTTGCAAGTGGGAAATGAGGGTTTATTATAATAAAAGGAGCTAACCCCTTCCGCCCTTTGATGTGCAAAGCTACGTGCTGTGTCTGTAGGGAAAAGGGCACTGTACATGGGTCACAGGGAGAAAGCAATATGCGTCAGCTTATAAGTCAGCTCCTGAGGCCTGCAAGTTGTCATCAGCACATGGTGAATGGATCATGGATGACGTGATTTAGGAGAAGGCTATATTAGACGTCCAAGAGGAAGGGCTGTAACGAGATGAGTTGTGAGCTGAGATAAAGTGGACACATTAGAGCCTAGAGGGAGAACAGAGAGAACACAGGGGAAGGGAGGAGGAACCAAGAGGAGTCTGAGGACTGTCTCTTGGACAGCTGAGATCTGGGAAGAGGAAAGGCTAGAAGAATGATAGGTTTGCTGGAGGGAACTGATGTTTCTGTTTGGTATCGGTTTACCGCAGGCGGTGACACCCCATAACTAGATGCTAGGTTTTCACTCCCGTGTATGTTCACACTCACAAGTGGACCATAAACCGAGACACTCCACCATTTTTTTTTTAATGTATGCATCACATAATAGAAAGCCTGATGAAATATCATAACTATTTCACAGAAGAAAAAGCACCCTCACTTCCACAGCTGGAAATATTCTCTTTTAAAGCAAAGAGGTCTAAAATCATGCAGTGGGACAGTCTTCTATCTACAGGGACAGAATGGGCTTTTAACAGTTGCAATCTATATTTCATGAACTCAAAAATATTAAAAACCAAGTGAAGCTTTTCTTATTGTATCATAATCTCGTTTAAGGGGAAAAAACAGAAAGGCTCTATTATAGCATTCTAAGTAGGTTAGTGAACATAATACACCTAGAATATCATGGCTGAGAAATGAATCAGAAATAACATTTAGAAAGATTTCTTCTTAATATATGCAGCTGATCTAAATTTTTAAAGGACTCTACTGAGATGCTGCACTATTAAGCAAAATAAATGAGATTTTACTTTTTCCTATCACTGTCATGTTGCAGAATCCAAAAAAAATGGCAAAGTTATCTTAAATTTATATACATGTATATCAGTATATATATGGCATTTTGGATACCATTTTTAAGCCATTAAATTAGCTTAGTATCCAATTCTATTTAAACTATTTCGTTTCAAACACAACATTGATCTTACTGCATCTTAAGGGGAAAATATTGTGAGATATTTTTAGACTAATCAGTTGTGGAGAAATATTGCCTCAAATTCAACTGGTTGAACAGAAATGATTATGACCCTTTTCAGAACAAAAGTCAAAGAAAATGGCAGGACAAGTAACTCAATAGGGAGAAACTTGTATAGAAACATCCTTTCTCTCTTCAAGTCAACATGAACATATACCAACGGAATAGTGCAGATGTTAGGCAGAAGTCTCCGCCTTCTTGTAAGGGGTTCAAAGACTATTACTCTGCCATGTGGGCATAGCCAACTCTGCTGGTGAAACAGAGAGTTCAATCCTTCTAACATCTTTCTGCCAAAAGCAAAGCAGCAATAAAAATCAAGAGTAAGCTTCACATATTTTCTAATTCGTCTAATCTGAAATTTATGTTTGAAATCTACTGGAGATATAAAGAGATTAACAACCTACTCTGCACTACCCTCAGGGAAGTTGAAAAATAATAGGTGCCGTAGAAATCCAAACAGATGAGATACAAATCATGATATATCATGTATAACTGTACAAATCCTGATTATACTGTATATAATTGAGGTTACATTTACCTACACACACAATAAGTGAGACCAAAATAACACTAAAAGGTAAACAATGTAGAATACATCACTAGCTGCTGCTTCTGATCTAAATGAAGATGCTTGTGTTTGCGATCTTATATAATTCAATATATCCCCCCCTCCACTCCAGCTTTCCCTTAGGAAAAATGAGAATTGGGTATTCTTATAATGTACCTCAGATGTTCTAAAGAGATTCTAAAGAATCTCACGATATAAATATGTATCATTAATTTTTTTCCATAAATAATTGCTTACATACTCAACCACCTTCTTGTCAATAGGTGTATATTAATGACCCTCTTGGTTTTCACCTGTTGACACAAGTTTTCAGGAACCCCAGGTTCCAAAGGAGTGAGGATCATTGCAGCTTCTACACCCACTAAAAATTAAGCAAAGTTTTGGTCAGTCCACCCATGTTTCTTTTCTATACTGTGTATACTGATTACCCTGGAACGAAGCTGGTCCAGGTCTGTACACAGCTGCACAGCTCCATAAGGGAATATAATCCTATTTCAGCAAAAGGGGTCCCATGTTTGCAGCCCTTCATGTCTGCTATGCTTAGTTTTCCTAAAAAACAGTATCTCAGTGTACGCCTAAGATTAATAAGAATAGGGTAAGTACAAGTCACCTTAAGCACCATTTCCCTTCTTATTCTGGGAATCTGTACTTTGGAGTAGTAAGGATAATGTTTTTGCTTTTTACCTACTAAAATTGTCTAATGATATTCCCATTTTTTTAGGCAATGTGATTGTGGTCACTCTAATTAGTGAAGTTCATTTTATGGATTCAGTTTATTTAATCTCTTACAAGAATACTGCCCAAGTGGTTCTAAGGGGGGGTCACTACTGGATTCTGATGGAGGGGTAGGGGTGATAACATCAGAGTTAGTCTATGATAGAGGCTGCAAGATGATTTCCTCACCCTTCTCATCCTTCTCAAGAAAGAAAATCATACACACTACTATATATAAAATAGATCCTCCACAAAGACCTACTGTATAGCACAGAGAACTATACTCAATAAATTGTAATAATCTGTAAGGGAAGAGAATCTTAAAAAGGAATATATATATATACACACATATATATGTATATATATATATAACTGAATCACTTTGCTGTACACCTGAAACTAACACAAAATTGTAAATCAACTATATTTCAATAAAAAAAAAGAAAAGCAGCAGTAACAATGTAAATTAATCTTTTCAAAAAATTAATTCTGCTGACAGCATTTAGCTGAAATGTGTAAAAGAAAATGAATTACAAAGCAGTTATTCAAGAAAAAAATGGTTCCATTAACTTTTTTTATTATATAGTATATTTTTATTGTGGTAAAAATATAGAACATACAATTTGACATTTTACTCATTTTAAGTGTGCAATTCAGTGGCTTTAGTTATATTCACAAGTGGTTCAGCCACCACCACTCTCTATTTCCAAAAATGTTTAATTACCTCAAACAGAAACTCTGTGCCCTTCCAGCAAGACCTCTCCATTCCTCTCTCCCCCAACCCATGCTAACTCCTCATCTATCTCTGTGATTTTGCATATTATTGATATTTCATGTATGTGGAATCATACAAGGTTTGTCCTTTTGTGTCTGGCATATTTCACTTAGCATAATGTTTTCAAGGTTCATCTGTTATGTACGTGTGTCAGAAATTCATTGCTTTTTATGGCTGAATATCAGTCCATTGTATGTATATGTCACATTTTGTTTAATCATTCATCTGTTTAATCATTCAAATGGGTTTGTTCTACCTTTAGTTTATTATGAATAATGCTGCTGTGAACATTGGCATATATGTCTGTTAGCGTCCCTATTTTCAGTTATTTGTGTATATATCTAAAGGTCAATTTGCTGAGTCATATGGTAACTCTACATTTAACTTGAAGAACTGCCAAACTGTTTTCCACAATGGTTGTACCATTTTTACATCTTCATTTCCATGAATGTTCAAAATTCCTATAAGATGCATAAAATTAAGATAAAACCAATCATATTTTAAATTTTTTACTATTAGAATTAACAACGAAATGCATATGGGAATGCACCCTATGTATCAGGTTGAGCTATATCTTAGGATTGATAAAATGAGATAATTATTGACAGAAATCTATGACTTGGTAATTTTCATGACAGCATAAAGAGTTAAAAAGATAACGAGTTTCCTTTCTGGAGCATGCTTACAGATTTACAGAAAAGAGAGCAAGAAAAGAATAAACTAGAGATAAATATGCAATGTTTATTTTAGTAGAATATTTCCTGTAGTAAATGCTTCATTGTCTTTTACTAGAAGAAAAATTAAATTTTTCATGTAAGTGTTTAAATGTGTGTGGAATTCAAAAACAACTAAATTATACAATAGAACAGAAAATTGAATCCAATACAGAAGGGGCATGAAAAACTCATTAAGATGTAGAAAAAGAGCAATGTCAGATAGGAAAAAAAAAAAAAGGCACAATATTCCTAGTGAAATAGACCATGTTCTAAAAGCACACACACACAGACACAACTCACAATCGATATGAAGCTACATTCAGTAAAAAATATTTTATACAGTATTCTGTATGATTCGTAGTTCCCCACATGCCCAAAATTTTCACAATTTTCACAAATTTTCCTTTCACAAAGTAAGGAAATCATTGAAATTCAACTCGTTTGGGATTTTAAGACAAAACTCAATGGCAGGTTGTGAAGTTACACCTTCATGGTGACCCGCTCACATATGAAGGCTAAAGATGTAGTGGGTTGTTCCTCCGATAGCATGGTAGTTCCTTCGATAGCATGAAAGTTCAAATTTGCAAACTTCAAGAAATTCCTATTTCAGAATCTCTCAAACATACATGCATATATACATATATAAATACACATACATGCATGTATATATATACACATACTAAAGATGCTAGAGAAACAGGTTTAGTCTTAGTCTTTTAGTCTTTTGCTGCCAGTGTAATATATCCAGTTTTAAGTGACAGAGAACTGTAGATGAATATCTCTTGTAACCACTTCAGTAATCTTGTGAGGGCTCTGTCTGAACCAGCTGTGCAGAAAACTATCTACTCCCAAAATGCATTCAACCAGTTGGAATTCTACTACTACTTGACTGAACATGTTCTTCAGAAGGCAGAACTGATTAAATATATCATGTTTTCTGACATAAGAAAAGACATGCTACCCAGTGGACCATATAGGGGGAAAATCCTATTTCATATAAAGTCTTGATCTAAATAAGTGTCAAAAATGCAATAAAATCTTCTCCACCAAAAGAAATGGGGGCTATAAATAGAGATTTCTCTTCTGGTCGGGTCAATATTGAAAATGGTGAAAATAAAATATGGTGATTTTTTCTTTGCTACAGGAGCTTTACAGTTTTATGATATTGGACTTGGGCCTCTATGCACCTGTTTAGAAAAATCCTTGTCTTAACTCTACATGTTAAATGTATGATTTGCAGATTGTTTTTTTGATTTGATTTCTATTTCACATCATAAAATGAGATATTTACTAAATCATGAATGTGAGATAAGTATCCTTGACCTGCTCTGATTTCTTCTATATTCTCCTATTATTGAGTTGATTCTAACTTATGGTTGTTAATAATGATTTTGAATCCAGTGATAACTGTAATCATAATTTACCTATAAATTTTTTTCATCTTGTCAGCCTGGTATCATTCAATCAATATTTCAAAGGATAATTCATGCTCACTCCCTTAAACCCTCATTTATCTCTTTCTTGTCTTTATTAGTTTGTGCAATTATTTTTTTCCAACTAGTGTTTCTTTACTGGTAATATACAAATGGTCCCAAATTCTGCCAATATTGCCTTATATATAAACAAGAAATTCAAAACAGATGATGATTTTTGAAGTCTCTCCTAACTCAAATGTAAGACTCCTCGGTCATTTCTCCGAAATAACCTCTCTCTCTCCCCAGCCTATTTATTTACCTGAGGCTAGAGTCTTACCAATTGTTCTGTTCCTATCTCCTTATAACCTCCTTTCCTGCCTACAAAACCACTGATCATCCTAAAATTATAATTTATCCATTCTATTATCATACTAACAATCTTCAAACAGCTTCACTGATTTCTACAGGATTAATCTTTAAAAATATAATTGATTTTCTATTTCCTGTTCCCATACTATACTGATTTATAATAAGTCCTCTTTTAAACAAGCTGGTTTCTTTACTATAAGCTATAAATATGACAATCAGTCCAAATTCTTCACCCCATTCTTTCTACCCAGAATGTTCTCCCATGTAACTTCCCATTTCTCATCTGCAAGAAAACTTCTTTGAATTTCCATAGTATGAATCATTTGCCCCATTATTTTGGTGGTTACTCAGATATCTTTTCATGTAAAATTATAGTCTCCTTCATATTAAAAACTGCGTTTTAATAACTTCAACTGCATCTCGGACTGTTTGTCTTTCAAGTAGTCAGCACTAACAGTTTGATAACTGAGCATCATCTACTTAACTAGTTCATGTTTGTATAGTTTAGCTCCTAAACTGGATATTAATTTCCCGCATGGTAAATAGTGACCAAAACCAAACTGACACTGAGAGGATAAATGCGTGTCCTACTTTTTCTGTAAAGTAGAATTATTTCTCCATATATGAGAGTTGGGATAGAAAATGTTGTTAACTCAAAGTAGATTTACTAACTCATATGGGACATGCTTCCATGGGGATGCCTTCAGAATGCCCAGAATAACACATTCATAATGTCCCTTCACAAATATTCTCGCAGTCTCAACAGACATTTCCGAGCCTCTTACTGCATCTTGACACATGAAAGATTCACAAGCCGTGTGGAAATGTGCTTGAAAATTTCCTGATATTAATGTTTCTGTTTGGTATGGACTTTGATGATACATTAAGAACCGTATTATATTAGCTTGGTACAATAATAACAAAATACAATGCTAATGCAACTTGATGAATGAACACTAAACTTCCCATATTGTATTAACAGTATATTAAGGACACTATAAAACAATACAATGTGATGGATGAGACCCATGTTATTATCCACGCTTATGTGTATAAAAAGAAAGTGCTTTCATGTATTTTACACTAAGATGAATATATTACATGCTGTCACTGTTTCAGCATGAAGTTCTTGTAAATGAACCTGTCCTGACTACTTCCCTTTTAGGATGGCATAGGCATACTCAATGCCATTTAAGATGCCTTCCCGGGATAGATTTTTAGGGAGCATCCTCAACTCCAGGCTTGCTTTCTTCCACCATTCAGAACTGCTTATAATTCTGATAACTTGGCAAGAAGGTTTCTTTGCAACCTTAAAGTCTCAGAGTAGCCTGTGACAGAAAATTCAAAAACTTCCTTAGTAAACTCTGAGTCAAAATGAATGAAAATAAACATCACGGAATCATTTATCTTTCCAACTCAAATCAACTATTCCTTTTGACTTTCTATTAAATTGAAAATATCCTGCAGACACTTACTTTCAAAAGCCCCATATCAATCTTTTATTCAGCCTTTTTGCACTACCCACAAACTTAATCCATTGTTATTTTCTAGTAAACTTGTAACCTTGTAATACCTCTCACATTTATCTCCTTCTTTCAGTCTAACTCCAAATCATTGTACTTATTTTTCAGTTCCCTAATTATGGCCTTGAAAATGCGTTCCTTACCTCCATTTCATGTCCAATCAATTATACATCCTTTTGCCAAATTAATATGTTTTAAACGGCTTTATTTAAGTATAATTGATATAAAAAGAACTGCACATGTTCAGCATGTACAATTTGATAAATTTGGACATACACAGAAATCAGTGAGGAAACCATCCTCACCAACACTTATCTTTTTTTTTCCTTTAATAATAGCCATCCTGACTGGTGTGTGATGATATCTCATTTTAGTTTTGATTTGCATTTCCTTGATGATTAGTGATGTTGAGCATCTTTTCATATACCTGGTGGCCATTTGCATGTCCTCTTTGGAGAGATGTCTATTCAAGTCCTTTGCCCACTTTTAAAATTGGGTTATTTGTTCTTGCTTTTGAGCGATAGGAGTTCCTTAGGTATTTTGGAAATTAACCCCTTATCATATATCTAATTTGTTAATATTTCCTTCCATTCTGTTGACTGTTTCCTTCACTGTGCAGAAGCTTTTTGGTTTAATGTAGCCCTACTTGTCTACATTTGATTTTGTTGCTTGTGCTTTTGGTGTCATATCTAAGAAATCATGGCCAAGATCAATATCTAGAAAAATTTCCCTATATTTTCTTCTAGGGGTTCTACAGTTACAGCATACTTAGTGGGGAAAAATTGAAAGCTTTTTCTCTAAGATGAGGAGCAAAACAAGGATGCCCACTTTTGCCATATCTATTCTATACAGTATTGGAAGCCCTAGCCAGAATAATTAGATAACACAAGAAATAAAGCACATCCGCATCAGAAAGGATGAAGTAAATTACCTCTGTTTCCAGAGTAGACATGATCCTATATGTAGAAATGCCTAGAGACTACACAAAAAATTGTTAGGACTCATGAATGAAATCAGTAATGTTGCAGGATGCAAAATATCAGATAAAAATCGGTTACATTTCTACATGCCATATTGACCTTTAAATGTGTATTTGTGATACAGTCATATTATTGCTCAAATACTGAGTGGATTCATTTGATCACTAAGTCATGTATAAACTTCAGGTCCCAAGACATAACACCATCCATCATATTGCCCAGATCGTATTTCAAGATTTTTTTCTTTTTACTCTCTTAATGCATTATTCAGATAATTTTAAGAAGCTGTTTTGGGATTGACATACATACACCACTATATATAAAATAGATAACTAATAAGAACCTACTGTATAGCACAGGGAACACTACTCAGTACTCTGTAATGACCTATATGGGAAAAGAATTTTAAAGAGTGGATATATGTATATGTATAACTGATTCACTCTGCTGTACAGCAGAAACTAACACAGCATTGTAAGTCAACTATACTACAATAAAAATTAATTTAAAAAGCTCTTGGCATATATAACCTATTTTTTTCATGGTATTGCCTACAATTTGATAGACTTCACCCCAAACTTTTCACCTCTGGAAATTCTACTTAACCTTCAAGCCTCATTCAAATAACCAATTCTTACTCTCCCTCTTTCACAGACTAACATATTATTAATATTTCTTTTGTCACTTGGAATGTTCTTTCTCATATTCTGCCTGTTCGTTTACTTGTCTGGGTGATATCTACTGGTATTGTCAGCTACCAAATTTTAAATTCTTTAATGGTAAAAAGTGTTGTAAGAGCCTGACAATCAATTTTTCTGATTGTAATATATGTGCCTGGCATCAAGCCTTTAATTGCCTAGGCTTCCACTTCAAAGACATCCATCTCCAATAAACACCTTATCAGCTACACAAGGAGATGAACATGAAGTTCTTTTTTTTTTTTCTTTAAGGAAGCTCAGGTTGACTTAGACAAACTGACCATTTGACTGAGAGCTTGCTGTACCCTTTTGAGCTTTAATTCTCACTCTTATGTTTTAAATTCACCAATGAAGAGTGAACCTATGAAGCCCTAGACAACCCACCCTCAACCCCAATTAAAGTGGAACCTCTAGTCTTCTCTTTTAGTACATCATTGATGTACTAAAATTGCTATTGTAGATATCATCAACATACAAACTCAGGTTGTTTCTCCAGGGCAAGATTAGCTAACAGACCCTCAAGCCTGACCAGAGAATCATAAACGGGAGACATCCTGACCCCCTGAACTACAATTAGGAAATATCACAAGAGGATGATTGATTAATCTCAAATTCTTTGTTCTTCCCCTTTAAAAACACCCTCAACTCAAAGACCAAGTCGGAGTGGATCTGAGGCTCATTTCTCACTCCCCTGCTGGCGCCCTGCAATAAACCCTTGCTTTGCTAAAAACACCCACTCTCAGGGTTTGGCTTTTGGTGCCATGGACACAGGAGCCCTTGCTTGACAACACAGTGTCTTTAGTTTTCTAAATGTTTATGCTTTGTATCCACATTTAATCTGTATGTTCTTTCCTAGTATGGACCACCAAGTAGCATATATCTGGCAAATAGTTGCTAAAGATTTTTGACTTTAATTCAATAAATAACAGCTATAAAAGAGCAAAGATGCTTCCGATGTCCCAAGATAAATAGGTTAGTTCGTTCAGAAGTGAATCTGTAGTTCAACTCTCTCAGCATAAAGCACTCCACAGTGTAGGGGAGCAAAACTTGCCCCCCCAAAATCTCTTTGGCATATGGATTATCTCAAGCTGAAAATAATTAAGGTCCAAAAGACTCAAGAAGAAACTTTGACCTTCTCCCTCACTGTCTAAAAGAATTTAAATAGAGTACCTCTTCCTGGCATAGAGATATCACCAGAGACAACTGCAAAGAATATGGGCTGGGTGTGAGGTGGGGGAAACTGCAGGCAGGGCCTAAAGATCAGTCTGTTCTGTGTCCCACCTTCTCTGCCTGGTCCAGCAAACATGTGTTTATCAAACACTTGCTCTTCCATCACCATGTAAATTGCCTTCCTCCCCTTCGAAATCCCAAACAACCTACCCCCAACATCCTTTTTTGTCTTTAGCTGAAGACTGTATTTAAGGTGAGAGTTTTAGCCATTTTAGTGAGTTAGTCAGTTCTCCAAGGACTTTCCCATGTATACATGTTGTTCAAATTTTGTTTGATTTTCTCCTGTTAATCTGTTCCATGTCAATTTAATTCTTAGAACAGCCAGAAGAACCCAGAAGGGTAGAGAAAAATTTCTTCCTCCCAGACAACAGTATACCTAAGTGTCTGTTTCTACTATCAATTCAAAAAAGAGGCACAAATTGCAGCAACATGGACGGACCAGAGATTGTCATACTAAGTAAAGTAAGTCAGGCAGAGAAAGACAAATATCATATGATATCACTCATAGGTGGAATCTAAAAAAAAGGGTACAAATGAACTTATCTACAAGACAGAAATAGAGTTACAGATGTAGAAAACAAACTTATAGTTACCAGGGGGGAGGGGGAGGGTGGATAAGGACCAGTATCTCATGCTCTCTCTCTTTTTTTTAAAATAAATTTACTTATTTTGGTGCATTGGGTCTTCCTGGCTACATGTGGGCTTTCTCTAGTTGCAGTGAGTGGGGGCTACTCTTTGTTGCGGTGCGCGGGCTTCTCATTGCGGTGGCTTCTCTTGTTGTGGAGCACAGGCTCCAGGTGCGTGGGCTTCAGTAGTTGCAGCATGCAAGCTCAGTAGTTGTGGCTCACGGGCTCTGGAGAGCAGGCTCAGTAGTTGTGGCGCACGGACTTAGTTGCTCTGTGGCATGTGGGATCTTCCTGGACCAGGGCTCGAACCCGTGTCCCCTGCATTGGCAGGTGGATTCTTGACCACTGCACCACCAGGGAAGGCCCCTCTCATGCTCTTAATGGATAGTATTTGAACATTTAATTTATACTGACTCCTGGCCACTCACCTTCTCTGCCCTCTACTCCAAGAATCTTATATATTCAGACAAGAATGTGGGAAACTACATAATACCTTTTCTAACTTCCCTATTCCCACCCTCCTTGAGACAGGGGTTCATGGCTCTGACCCACAAAGCCAAGTCACTTATGAGCTTTATCTTTTTTCAAGGAATTTTCCAACTCCTACGTCCTGGCTCAGGCTGTTCCTTTCCCTGGACTCCTGATCTGCCATCTCTGCCTCATAAGCCCTCTCTATCCTAAACACTAAACACACGAGGTAACAGATTACAAAAAAAATAAAAGTTACTTTATACACTGGTGGTGCATTTTATGATTGCTCTTGTTTTCTATCTTCTCTGATAGAATTACTATCCCTTGCATCATTGGCCTTTTGTCCAGTTGAATGTAAGCTCAGGTGGTGTTTGCCAGGTCTGAGAAGAAGCTTCAAAAGCCAATGAGTGGGAGGAGCTTCAAGATGGCAGAAGAGTAAGACGTGGAGACCACCATCCTCCCCACAAATACATCAGCAATACATCTACATGTGGAACAACTCCTACAGAACACCTACTGAACGCTGGCAGAAGACCTCAGACATCCCGAAAGGCAAGAAACTCCCCACGTACCTGGGTAGGGCAAAAGAAAAAAGAAAAAAAGAGACAAAAGAATAGGGACAGGACCTGCACCAGTGGGAGGGAGCTGTGAAGGAGGAAAGGTTTCCACACACTAGGAGCCCCTTCGCGGGCGGAGACTGCGGGGGGCAGAGGGGGGAAGCTTCGGAGCCACGGAGGAGAGCGCAGCCACAGGGGTGCGGAGGGCAGAGCGGAGAGACTCCCGCACAGAGGCTCGGCGCCGAGCAGCACTCACCAGCCCGAGAGGCTTGTCTGCTCACCCGCCGGGGCGGGCGGGGCTGGGAGCTGAGGCTCGGGCTGCGGTCAGATCGCAGGGAGAGGACTGGGGTTGGCGGCGTGAACACAGCCTGAAGGGGCTAGTGCACCACAGCTAGCCGGGAGGGAGTCCGGGAAAAAGTCTGCAGCTGCCGAAGAGGCAAGAGACTTTTTCTTACCTCCTTGTTTCCTGGTGCGCAAGGAGAGGGGATTCAGAGTGCTGCCTAAACGAGCTCCAGAGACGGGCGTGAGCCACGGCTATCAGCGCGGACCCCAGAGACAGGCATGAGACGCTAAGGCTGCTGCTGCCGCCACCAAGAAGCCTGTGTGCGAGCACAGGTCACTCTCCACACTGCCCCTCCCGGGAGCCTGTTCAGCCCGCCACTGCCAGGCTCCTGTGATCCAGGGACAACTTCCCCAGGAGAACGCACTGCGCGCCTCAGGCTGGTGCAAAGTCACGACGCCTCTGCTGCTGCCGGCTCGCCCCGCCTCCTCCGTACTGCTCCCTCCCCGCGGCCTGGGTGAGCCAGAGCCCCCGAAGCAGCTGCTCCTTTAACCCCGTCCTGTCTGAGCAAAGAACAGACGCCCTCAGGCGACCTACACGCAGAGACAGGGCCAATCCAAAGCTGAACCCCGGGAGCTGTGCGAACAAAGAAGAGAAAGGGAAATCTCTCCCAGCAGCCTCAGAAGCAGTGGATTAAATCTCCACAATCAACCTGATGTACTTGCATCTGTGGAATACCTGATAGACAACGAATCATCCCAAATTGAGGAGGTGGCCATTGGGAGCAACAATATATATATAATTTTTTCCCTTTTTTTTCTCTTTTGCTTGAGTGTATATGTGTATGTTTTGGTGTGTGATTCTGTCTGTATAGCTCTGCTTTTACCATTTGTCCTAGGGTTCAGTCTGTCTTTTTTTTTTTTAAGCATAGTTTTTAGCACTTGTTATCATTGGTGGATTTGTTTTTGGTTTGGTTGCTCTTTTTTTATTATTACTTTTTGCAATTTTTTAAATAACTTTTTATTTTTTATTTTAATAACTTTTTATTTTATTTATTTTATTTTCTTGTTTCTTTCTTTCTTTTTTTCTCCCTTTTATTCTGAGTCGTGTGGATGACAGGCTCTTGGTGCTCCAGCCAGGCGCCAGGGCTGTGCCTCTGAGGTGGGAGAGACAAGTTCATGACACTGGTCCACAAGAGACCTCCCAGCTCCACGTAATATCAAACGGCGAAAATCTCCCAGAGATCCCCATCTCAACACCAAGACCCAGCTCCACTCAACGACCAGCAAGCTACAGTGCTGGACACCCTATGCCAAACAGCTAGCAAGACAGGAACACAACGCCACGCATTAGCAGAGAGTCTGCCTAAAATCATAGTAAGGCCACAGACACCACAACACACACCACCAGATGTGGACCTGCCCACCAGAAAGACAAGATCCAGCCTCATCCACCAGAACACAGGCACTAGTCCCCTCCACCAGGAAGCCTACACAACCCACTGAACCAACCTTAGCCACTGGGGGCAGACACCAAAAACAACAGGAACTATGAACCTGCAGCCTGCGAAAAGGAGACCCCAAACACAGTAAGTTAAGCAAAATGAGAAGACAGAGAAACACACAGCAGATGAAGGAGCAAGGTAAAAACCCACCAGACCTAAGACATGAAGAGGAAATAGGCAGTCTACCTGAAAAAGAATTCAGAATAATTATAGTAAAGATGATCCAAAATCTTGGAAATAGAATGGAGAAAATACAAGAAACGTTTAACAAGGACCTAGAAGAACTAAAGAGCAAACAAACAGTGATGAACAACACAGTAAATGAAATATAAAATTCTCTAGAAGGGATCAATAGCAGAATAACTGAGGCAGAAGAACAGATAAGTGACCTGGGAGATAAAATAGTGGAAATAACTACTGCAGAGCAGAATAAAGAAAAAAGAATGAAAAGAACTGAGGACAGTCTCAGAGACATCTGGGACAACATTAAACACACCAACATTCGAATTATAGGGGTCCCAGAAGAAGAAGAGAAAAAGAAAGGGACTGAGAAAATATTTGAAGAGATTATAGTTGAAAACGTCCCTAATATGGGAAAGGAAATAGTTAATCAACTCCAGGAAGCACAGAGAGTCCCATACAGGATAAATCCAAGGAGAAACACGCCAAGACACAAATTAATCAAACTATCAAATATTAAATACAAAGAATAAATACAAAAAGCAGCAAGGGAAAAACAACAAACAACATACAAGGGAATCCCCATAAGGTTAACAGCTGATCCTTCAGCACAAACTCTTCAAGCCAGAAGGGAGTGGCAGGATATATTTAAAGGGATGAAAGGGAAAAACCTACAACCAAGATTACCCACAAAGGATCTCTTTCAGATTTGACAGAGAAATGAAAACCTTTACAGACAAGCAAAAGCTAAGAGAATTCAGCACCACCAAACCAGCTTTACAACAAGTGCTAAAGGAATTTCTCTAGGCAGGAAACACAAGGGAAGAAAAAGACCTACAATAACAAACCCAAAACAATTCAGAAAATGGTAATAGGAACATACATATCAATAATTACCTTAACGTAAATGGACTAAATGCTCCAACCAAAAGACATAGACTGGCTGAATGGATACAAAAACAAGACCCATATATATGCTGTCTACAAGAGACCCACTTCAGACCTAAGGACACATACAGACTGAAAGTGAGGGGATGGAAAAGATATCCCATGCAAATGGAAATCAAAAGAAAGCTGGAGTAGCAATTCTCATATCAGACAAAATAGACTTTAAAACAAAGACTATTACAAGAGACAAAGAAGGACACTACATAATGAGCAAGGGATCAATCCAAGAAGAAGATATAACAATTATAAATATACATGCACCCAACATAGGAGCACCTCAATACATAAGGCAAATGCTAACAGCCATAAAAGGGGAAATCGACAGTAACACAATCATAGTAGGGGACTTTAACACCCCACTTTCACCAATGGACAGATCATGCAAAATGAAAATAAATAAGGAAACACAAGCTTTAAATGATACATTAAACAAGACGGACTTAATTGATATTTATAGGACATTCCATCCAAACACAACAGAATACACTTTCTTCTCAAGTGCTCATGGAACATTCTCCAGGATAGATCATATCTTGGGTCACAAATCAAGCCTTGGTAAATTTAAGAAAATTGAAATCATATCAAGTATCCTTTCTGACCACAACACTGTGAGACTAGAGATCAATTACAGGAAAAAAAATCTGTAAAAAATAAAAACACATGGAGGTTAAACAATACACTACTAAATAACCTAGAGATCACTGAAGAAATCAAAAAATACCTGGAAACAAATGACAATGGAAACATGATGACCGAAAACCTATGGGATGCAGCAAAAGCAGTTCTAAGAGGGAAGTTTATAGCGATACAATCCTATCTCAAGAAACATCTCAAATAAACAACCTAACCTTACACCTAAAGCAATTAGAGAAAGAAGAACAAAAAAACCCCAAAGTTAGCAGAAAGAAAGAAATAAAGATCAGATCAGAAATAAATGAAAAAGAAATGAAGGAAATGATAGCAAAGATGAATAAAACTAAAAGCTGGTTCTTTGAGAAGATAAACAAAATGGATAAACCATTAGCCAGACTCATCAAGAAAAAAAGGGAGAGGACTCAAATCAACAGAATTAGAAATGAAAAAGGAGAACAAGTGACGCTTCAGAAATACAAAGCATCCTGAGAGACTACTACAAGCAACTCTATGCCAATAAAATGGAGAACTTGGAAGAAATGGATAAATTCTTAGAAATGCACAACCTTCTGAGACTGAACCAGGAAGAAATAGAAAATATGAACAGACCAATCACAAGCACTGAAATTGAAACTGTGATTAAACATCTTCCAACAAACAAAAGCCCAGGACCAGATGGCTTCACAGGCAAATTATATCAAACATTTAGAGAAGAGCTAACACCTATCCTTCTCAAACTGTTCCAAAATATAGCAGAGGGAGGAACACTCCCAAACACACTCTACGAGGCCAGCATCACCCTGATACCAAAACCAGACAAACATATCACAAAGAAAGAAAACTACAGGGAAATATCACTGATGAACACAGATGCAAAAATCCTCAGCAAAATGCTAGCAAACAGAATCCAACAGCACATTAAAAGGATCATACACCATGATCAAGTGGGGTTTATCCCAGGAATGCAAGGATTCTTCAATATATGCAACTCAATCAATGTGATACACCATATTAACAAATTTAAGAAGAAAAACCATATGATCATCTCAATAGATGCAGAGAAAGCTTTCGGCAAAATTCAACACCCATTTATGAAAAAAACCCTCCAGAAAGTAGGCATAGAGGGAACTTACCTCAACATAATAAAGGCCATATATGACAAACCCACAGACAACATCATCCTCAATGGTGAAAAATTGAAAGCATTTCCTCTAAGATCAGGAACACGACAAGATTGCCCACTCTCACCACTATTATTCAACATAGTTTTGGAAGTTTTAGCCACAGCAATCAGAGAAGAAAAAGAAATAAAATGAATCCAAATCGGAAAAGAAGTAAAACTGTCACTGTTTGCAGATGACATGACATACTATACATAGAGAATCCTAAAGATGCTACCAGAAAACTACTAAAGGTAATCAATTAGTTTGGTAAAGTAAAAGGATACAAAATTAATGCACAGAAATCTCTTGCATTCCTACACACTGATGAAAAATCTGAAAGTGAAATTAAGAAAACACTGCCATTTACCATTGCAACAAAAAGAATAAAATATCTAGGAATAAACCTACCTAAGTAGACAGAAGACCTGTATGCAGAAAATTGTAAGACAATGATTAAAGAAATTAAAGATACAAATAGATGGAGAGATATATACCATGTTCTTGGATTGGAACAATCAACATTGTGAAAATGACTATACTACCCAAAGCAATCTACAGATTCAATGCAATCCCTATCAAACTACCACTGGCATTTTTCACAGAACTAGAACAAAAAATTTCACAATTTGTATGGAAACACAAAAGACCCCGAATAGCCAAAGCAATCTTGAGAAAGAAAAATGGAACTGGAGGAATCAGGCTCCCTGACTTCAGACTATACTACAAAGCTACAGTAATTAAGACTGTATGGTACTGGCACAAAAACAGAAATATAGATCAATGGAACAGGATAGAAAGCCCAGAGATAAACCCACGCATATATGGTCACCTTATCTTTGATAAAGGAGGCAAGAATATACAGTGGAGAAAAGACAGCCTCTTCAGTAAGTGGTGCTGGGAAAACTGGACAGCTACAGGTAAAAGAATGAAATTAGAACACTCCCTAACACCATACAGAAAAATAAACTCAAAATGGATTAAAGACCTAAATGTAAGGCCAGACACTATCAAACTCGTAGAGGAAAACATAGGCAGAACACTCTATGACATAAATCACAGCAAGATCCTTTCTGACCCACCTCCTAGAGATAATGGAAATAAAAACAAACAAATGGGACCTAATGAAACTTAAAAGCTTTTGCACAGCTAAATATCAAAAAAACAAACAACCCAATCCAAAAATGGGCAGAAGACCTAAATAGACATTTCTCCAAAGAAGATATACAGATTGCCAACAAACACATGAAAGAATGCTCAACATCATTAATCATTAGAGAAATGCAAATCAAAACTACAATGAGATATCATCTTACACTGGTCAGAATGGGCATCATCAAAAAATCTACAAACAATAAATGCTGGAGAGGGTGTGGAGAAAGGGGAACCCTCTTGCACTGTTGGTGGGAATGTAAATTGATACAGCCACTATGGAGAACAGTTCCTTAAAAACAGAGGTTCCTTAAAAAATTAAAAATAGAACTGCCATATGACCCAGCAATCCCACTACTGGGCATATACCCTGAGAAAACCATAAATCAAAAAGAGACATGTGCCACAATGTTCACTGCAGCTCTATTTACAATAGCCAGGACATGGAAGCAACCTAAGTGTCCATCAACAGATGAATGGATAGCGAAGATGTGGCACATTTATGCAATGGAATATTACTCAGCTATAAAAAGAAATGAAATTGAGTTATTTGTAGTGAGGTGGATGGACCTAGAGTCTGTCATACAGAGTGAAGTAAGTCAGAAAGAGAAAAACAAATACCGTATGCTAACACATATGTATGGAATCTAAAAAACAAAGAAAAAAATGGTCATGAAGAACCTAGCAGCAAGACGGAAATAAAGACGCAGACCTACTAGAGAATGGACTTGAGGATCCGGGGAGGGGGAAGGGTAAGCTGGGACAAAGTGAGAGAGTGGCATGGACATATATACACTACCAAACGTAAAATAGCTCACTAGTGGGAAGCAGCCGCATAGCACAGGGAGATCAGCTCGGTGCTTTGTCACCACCTAGAGGGGTGGGTTAGGGAGGGTGGGAGGGAGGGAGACACAAGAGGGAAGTGATATGGGGATATGTGTATCTGTATAACTGATTCACTTTGTTATAAAACAGAAACGAACACACCGCTGTAAAGCAATTATACGCCAATAAAGATGTTAGAAAAAAGAAAAAGCCAATGAGTGGTCCCACCATTTATCCTCTTCCCTCTACCATTAGATACTTGTGTCCTGTATCATAATGGCAGGTCCTTCCACCGGAATTTCATAAGACAGACGTGTACTTATCTACAGCCAACCCTCAGCTGATGTGGAGCATGAAAATGAAATAAGCCTGTTTTTTGTTAAACTAGTGGGATTTGTCAATTGATTGATAGCCCAGCACTCCCTAGCAAAAAAAAAAAGGAGTAATGCAATACATATTAAACAAAACATTACAAAGTGAGTCTAATTTGGTCAAAGACATGAAGTCTGCTCTCGAAACACTGTGCATTTATTCATTTCACACAAAGAACTCTGAGTTTCATCCATTTATCCTTGGTGAACAGATAAACAGAGCAATTTAACCATTTTCTCCCTGGAAGTCAACCATGAGACCTAAAATGGCTAAGAGCCTCAGATCTATAGCCACAAATTCTTATAAACTCCTCTCATTTTGCTTTAGTTGACTTCTTAAAAGATTTTTTGATGATTTGTAATAATTTATTCAATGATGAACTTGGTAATGATGTAATTTCCCCCTTTCTCTTAATCTGAGTATCTCGTAGGACAGCAGCTGTATTGAAAATATTTCCATCGTGAAAGATTTTTATTCCTGCATGACTACTCCTTTAATTGTGCTTAGAATAAATTGACAGTGAATTCATTGTCAGATGACACCTTACAGATGTATAGCTAGTGTGAGAATTTCCCACTCACCTTACAGTTTCACAGTCCAGGAAGAAGGGTTATATGTTTGGATTCCAGAAACAATTATATCATTTTCTTATTCCAAAAAGCTTCACATCCCATCAAAGGTATTCGTTAAATTATATATTTCCTTACATAAATGGAAAATAAAAATCTGCAAATACGCCTGTATCAAATGTTGGCATGTTGTAAATTTAAGTTTAGAACATGTGCCTCACTCTTTTTGCTTTTCTTATAAGGCGTTTGGTTTCAAAGTTTTCCTTCATTACATTCAAGGCTTTCCCTGTGTTTAGAAAACTTTATCTTTTAAAAATATCGCTTCAGGACTTCCCTGGCAGTCCAGCACAGGGGGTGTGGGTTCAATCCCTGGTCAGGCAGCTAAGATCCCACATGCCTCGTGGCCAAAAAACCAAAACAGAAAACAGAAGCCATATTGTAACAAATTCCATAAAGACTTTAAAAATTGTCCACATCAAAAAAAAAATCTTTTGAAAAAATATCGCTTTAAAAATTCATAAAAATTTTAGCCAAATAACGTCATTTTTGTGTAGTTCTCTTAAGAAACAGAACATTTTCAGATAGTCCCATCAATCTCACCCCGATGAATGAAAGATACTTAATCTAATTTTTCAAAGGAAGGTGAAATTACCCACCATGAAACACATGTGACTAAAGAAATCGGCCCAAATCAAAACGTTGTAATTTCCATTTTTATTGCTATTGAGTATAATTCTCCACAGTCAAGTGCAGCTCATTTGCAGGATATTTGGATGCCCTGTCTTACTTGAGATCTGTCACTTTGGTTCAAACTTGCACAAAGCCTTATTTCGATCTGCTCTCCCTTTCTCTGTTCTCTTTGGGGTCACTCTCCTAACTGCCATAGCAAGAGCCGCAGAAGGAAGGGGAGAAAGGCAAGCTCCATCCCGGGTTGTCCTCTAGGAGGCTGTGGCCTTAATATCAGTTGTCTTTGTTCAGGACACAAAAATCCTTATTAATTCCAGAGATACGAGTGAAAACAATTGGGCCGAATTTGTTTGAAAATCAGTAAGTTCCCCGCGAGTTGTACAATATTAATCAAAATGTTAGCACGTCACTCATCTTGAGTCTGCCATGATGCCCTGATGTCACTGGGGAAACCACTGACTCTGGACGATGAGATGGAATCTGAGAAAACTCCTGGCGCAGCTCCAAGCCCCGCCTACCCTGTCTTTATTCCAGCATCTCACATGCCCCCTACTTCTCGCTGACTTACCTTTTTTTCCTGAATGGGGCTTCTCTATTCTATTTTTCTCTAGCATATTAAAAAAAAAAAACATTTTCCTGAAACAAGTTTCATAGCAAATATGTTGCTTCTAGACTTTTGTGATTTGTGCAAGTTATTACTGAATATTTTGAGGGATAGGTGAAACGAAAAAGTGCATCATTCACTGAAAGGCTGTATACATTTCTAGAAACGTATATATATTTAAAATGTATGTCTGTATGTACACATGTAAATGTATATATTATGTGTGTTTATTTACCGTCCTCCTATTTAGCTGCATTTTCACTTTCCACCCACCCTATCTTCCCCTGACTTTACAAGAACATTCTGTTCATGTTCAGTTTCAGAGATTATCAAGGGATGAATCCAAACTAGCACCACATATTGCCTGAAATAAATTCTGGCAAATGCATTTTACGACATATGCAAATACAGATTACCTACCTTTGCTTTAGGTAAAAATCAGAGTGCACTATACACTTTGCTTCCCTAGCCCAGACACTTTTTCCTTCCTCTTTCTAAGAGCTTGAGTGAAATTATTTTGTAACGTCTTTAGTACTGTTTCCTGGATCCTCTAAATTAGAGTTAAGCCAGGATACCCTAGTGAGTTTCGACCAAGGCCCTCAGGGGCTTGTGTTTCCACCTGGGCCTGGTTAAAAGTAACAATTCTCTTGCTGGCTAATCCATATAGAAATTGTGGGGATTTGATGTCCAATTCAAATAATGCTGCATATATCTGGATCTTCTTTTGAAACACTAACAAATAATGAGAGATTGGAAGATTTAATCAGAGCTACAGCTGTGGACAGAACCTTAATTCAAATTTGCATGAATGAGATCAAAATAGAATGAATTATTCTGCCCTGCTTTGTCTGGTGTCTTCTGGGTTTCCCCTGTCTCAGAGCAATCATTGGAAGTGATCCCAATTCCCTATTTGTAGGGATCAAACCCAAGTTATAGCCATATATCTACAAAGGCCTACAGAATGTCACATCTTTTCTCCAGTCTCAAAATGCTCCTCAAGATTCTGGATGCAGAACTACACCCCTTCTAAGTTTCCACCAACTATACATTCAGTACAAGTATTTTTATGCTTTTGAGTCACTTACCGAATACTCTGCATTATGGGGATGAATAATGTAGTATAGAATGTAGCTTTCCTCTATCCTGGGCTACATCCTTATCATTCCCCGAGGTAATCCTTCCCATATTCCAGTCTATGGTTGTCTGTCCTTCTATCTGAAGCAATTTAACAAGAAATTGTGTAACAAGAAAAATCTCTATTTTTCTAAAAGTAACTCTGACAAATGTACTTCCCTGTTCTTAAAGAATTATCAATAAGTTGTTACAGCACTGATGTAACCTTACATAGCTTTTTCCTTCCTTTTTTTTCTTGTCATAGTTCTTCAATTATATCAAAATACAAATTAGTTGTAATCAACCAAATCTCAGTGGTCACTGTGCAATGTCACCAGACTACCAATGGCATCCTAAGATTGCCATACCAAGCACCAGAGCACGGCGTGCTTGGTGACTACTGGTGATGGTAAATCATGGAGAAGGTAGGGTTATATAGAGATCAAGTGACAATGTTGCACATGCCTTTGGTACTAATTTTTATCTTTACTGTCACCTTAGCCTTTGCCTCCTAGACTGTTGTACCATAAGGAAATTATGCTTAAACATACCACCTAAAATTATTATTTCTCTTCTCTTTTTAATTCATGCTTAAAATCAAGAACTCAAAACAACCAGCTCTGGTATCTTCTGATAATTATTTCTTGCAGGACTTACAGGCTAGTATAGACAATTCAGCCCTAATCCACGTGACTGACTTCACTAAGTGAGTTGGTTAGAGGAGCTATTGAATGTTTTTAACTGTGTTTATAAATGTATTGTTAATCCACATCAGTGAAATGGTATCATCCAGAATCCTGTTAATGAACTTCTTTGAGGGATCTAGTGAAAATGTTCTCCTGGTGAAGATAAACACTGGTTCTTTTGCAACACTTAAGATGCTGGTAATTCAGGTGTGTAGTGCTCATTTCTAGGTCTGAAAAGTAAAAACAGATGACTTTGTTTCTCCTGAAGAGTACTCCCATGGATTTCAAAGATCTAGGGAAAATTTAATTCTATTTCTTTCTTGTTTCCCTTTCTCTTAAAGATAAAGGAAAATGATTAAAATTCAAGATATCAATTGTTTGCTTTCATTTTAACATAATGATATCCTTAGAACAGTTTATTCTTTTCTGTTTCTCAGTTATAGTACATTACATAGAAGTCAAAGAAGATTAAGAATGATAGAGTGTCTTATGTGTATGAAAATTTTCATACTACAGAAGTTTATTTCCACCTATGAAAGTTTTGATAGCCAATGAGAAGAAATAAATTGATTGTGGTTGTCATTCCTGACAAGAATTATTGGGGGTGTATCATAAATCTTCAGATCACTTGAGCATAAATGCATTCATGTATAGTTATATAATTGTACAAAAGAATATTTGATCTTGTGTAGCCTTTCCTAAAGAAGAAGGAAGAAAACTGAGAAAGAAAAAAGGTTAATGAGAAGGACCTGCACATAAATCAGTTCCTGGAATTAGAGCTGGATGCAATAGCAGGACGCAGATTTTGCCACATTGCTGATGAATTAGAGTGTCTTTTCTACAAGCATAAGCTTTGTTAATAGGAAGAATATGAGTAGATCTTTGGCATCCACTGGAGTGGCCTCTATGAGTCTCTCCTATTCAAACCCTTCTCTCCTTTATTCCTTCTCTCCAGTACTACCAGACATTTGTTCAGGTACCCACCTTTCTCTATGAGACTTTGTACTTAAGGGAGGCTGGACTTGACTCATCCCCAGGGCTTAGATACTGGTTGGTCCAAGCCAGTTAAAGTGCTCACAGAGCTCTGTTAGTGATTTGTTAGGTCAAGGAATATGGGAAAATTCTGGATAGTGAGACAGGTGTGATGTTGTTTATGGGAGTGGTGCTACAACTATTAGGATGGGGGGTGGGGGAAGAAAGAGAGAGAGAGGATTTCTTGTATTTTTCTGGATTCTGCTGTGTCTAAATATAGTGCCCTGAGCCTCTATAGCCATCTTTCCCTCTTGTGGAAATTTAGACTGAAGACATTGCCAACAAACAGGGAACAGCATAGCTGAAAGATTAAAAAATAATCTGAGTCTTAATGATATCACTGAGCTTTTCAAATGTACAGGTGCTTTGTTCTGTTCTCCTGCAAGTGTATAATAATACAGTCTCTGATTAGCTAAGAAATTTCATTTTGTTTTCACACTTGAATTCAAAATCATTTTAACTGAATCGCCTTACTAAAAGCAGAAAAATAACAACAGCAACAAACAACAAAAACCGGATGTAAAGGGAGTCTCATCTGTGACTACCAGGTACTTCAAAGAGAAAAAGGTATGTTAAAAAGGGGTGGAGTGTGGGATCACATCCCTTCCTGGGTTGACACCGGGTTGAGGTGGGTAAAGATAAAGAGGCGGCTGGAAAGAATTCTAATTCATGATGATCAAGACCAACATCTGTTTATTTCAGAGTGTGCATGGAAGGTAAGGGGCCTGAGCAGAGAAGTGCACGTAAGGTAGGGCAGGAGGATGGAGAGATGGACCTCGCAAAGAACATGCCTGCCTCGAATCTTAGACAGACACAAAACGCACACAGGGATTTCAGGAACAAGGCAGCTTTTACAATTACGACAAAATTGACAGTCAGAATCAGGCTACCCCAAAATGTAACTTGATGATGAATAATATGAGTCAAGGTCTCCCTCTGGCCTCACTAGGCAAGGTCGGGTTTAGAGTGAGGTACCGTTTCATGGGACAGTCAAGCGTGCCCAGCTGGTAAGACGGGGGCTGTGCAGAGGAGCCGGAAGGCAGTTCAGATGACAGCACTCACATTGAAGGCCCTTCAGCAAATGCCTAGTATGTGTACCGGTGAATGTCAGTATCTGCAGGATAAATAACGAACCTTTTATAGACTGATGAAAAACGGAGGTATGCCACAGGTATATCAGAAAGTCCTTTCAGTGTACTCTCTCTCTGAAATAGTATGAAAATACTTTAAAATGGGATTGAAAGTCCTCCCTTAATTTAAAGCAAATATTTGTTGTAGTTTTCAGTATTTTTATGGACATTTATATGTCAACTAATTCCCACAGTGTACTGTGACTTCCATGAGAATAGAAAATGTATTTTCCATGGAAGGAAAGGGAACTGTCAGGTCCCAAACGAAGCTCCTTATGAATGTGCACATTTCCCCATTCCTTCCTGATGAAGGAGGGGAATCAGAATTCAATTTTATAGAGAAATTATTTATTTAAAAAAGTAAAATTGATAAATAGAGTAGTATTTTATCTGATTTTTTTTTATTTTGGAAAAGATTAAATTTAGCAAAAAATATATTAATTAAGATATCACCAAAACACTAAAGACAAGAAAAAAAGCAAAAGAACACTACTTGAGAAAACCAGTGGCATCTAGCCAGTACAATGTAATATAAAAATGAAAAATGTAGAAAGCATGGACCTCCAGGAAAAAGTAGCAATGTCTAAAATCAATAAGTATTTGCCACATTGTAACAAGGATATTGTATTGATTTTTCAAACTTTAGCCTGTGTTCATTTGGCAAGTTGCTGTTCAGTGTGTATCTACAGAGTTTTACTAATATGTATATTATGTAATATTCAACTGTCCAGCTATCCAGCTAAATTATTTGAAACTGTAATGATCAGATATATGTCAGACTTGTACTAGAGGTAACAATAGTTTTTTTCTTAGAGAATGGCTATGAAATCTTCATATTATGGTGTATTTTGTTACCAATAGAACATACACAGAAACAGACACAAATACACGTTAAGATTACTTCTCAGAATTTTAAAGCATGATCAAATTTTGTTTTCAAGGAAACTTCGACATAAGCATAGAACTTTATAAAATACTAGAATTAAGAATTACTTAATACATTATTTGATATCCTGAGACTTTGTTCACATTTAATAGGGTATTTAATGGAGTGTCTCTGTTTATGTGGTCCTCATACAAAACTAGCAGTTTCTTTAAAAATCTGAAAGCATGTTTAAGGAAAAAAAATAAACTTAATAGATTTATAGAACCATTGGGCCATGTCAAGAATATTTCCTCCCACATAATTTGGCTTAAAAGTCAGTTTTGGGTAAAAGTGAGTCAGTTGCTATGACCCTACTGTAGTACTGTGGATGAATATTAATATAACTATTCAAAATAGCTATCTAGAATTAACAATAGCTATTTAACATTCAGTCACATTTATTTTCCTTTTTAATTTGATAAGCCATATATTTTTACTATAACAATTTGAAAATAAATTAGAATAATACACTACATAAACATTAACTGAAATCTTACAACCTAGGAATAGCATTACTTAACCCACTATGTGTATAGATGTTTTCCTAGACATATGTGCACATACATAAATTCATATAGTTTAATGATATATATGGTTCAAAAATGATCAATTTATCTCTATAGCACAAATGATAAAATAATCTATCAACTGCTATTGTGTAAACTGAGAAAGGCAACACAATTTTATTTTCTCCCATATTCATTATATTATTGCTAAAAGAACAAAATTAATATTAGTTAAAAGAATAGACTAATATTAAGAAAATTTTATATCATTTACTTTTGATGAATATTTTATCATTTACATAACAGTATATTTAAGCTAATAGAACTACTTAAACTAATTTTAAGTATTACTAGTTCTATGATTATTTAAAAATTTTGTGACTGCCCTTTATAAAATTCTTTATTTTGAGTAACCTCTCAGAAGTCTAGATTTAAATCTCCAAGTAATATTTTATAACCCTTGTTACTGGAGTACATCTGGACTCAGCAAATAATTCTAGAGTCGTCAATCTGTTAATATTTTGTGTGTGTATTTTATTCTTTTGAAAGTTACAGAGAAGTATGATTCCTTATTCCCATTCATAGGTAACTTTTTTTTCCCAGATTACATTCTTATATGTTTGCTGCTGCTTTTTACCCTTGCATCGTATTTTATTTTTTTTTAAAGCCATGTCTGTATTCTTTCCACTTACATACTGGTACACTGGAATTCTCTTCAGTTTCTATACCAAAGGGAGTTTTTTTCCATAAATTTTTGTCAGCTGCTTTATGTTTCATCTGTAGTATCAGTCATCAGTGGAATGGATCTAGTATTGATTGCATCATGTACAGTTTTCACCTATATTAAGTAACATGAGTTCATACCGATGTCACCAAATCTCTGTCTATACTGTATGTGTTATCCCAACCTTACTCTCTTTGGCTGTCTGTAAACTCCCACGATAACAGGGAGACACCTTAGTTTCAGCTCCTGTCATTCATTTACTTAGTTTTTCAATCCTAGTACACATTCATATGGATTCAGAATTAATAGAATTAATATTACTGCAGAAAATGACATCACCTGCTCGAGTACCAGGCTTATGTAAAATTCTCTTGCTTTTAATCTTACAAAAGCCACTCACTTCCAAAGTTGCCGACATCAACTTTTAACTCCACCCCCTTCTGTGACATAATTTAGTATCAATATATTGGCAATTCAGTTAGATAATGTTTTCACAGTCTGCATTCTGTCCTATGTCCCCCAACCTCTTCTATGTTTTTTATTTGCATACTGTAAGATTGCCTCTTTATGCTGTAAAGCTTTATGATTTCTGACAAATGCACAAAACTTCTCTATTGAGAAATAATACGTGAATCTGAAATCTTAACTCTATTATCCCAATTATTGCTATATTAGGAAGATAAAATCATACAAATTGCTATTTGCCTCACTGTACTTATCCATTGGGAGATTCTCTGTTATTCTGTTCGTAAGTATAATCAAATATAACTATAAAATTCAGAAAGTTGTTAAAGTGATATAAAAATGTGCGCTCACTGGGAAAAATATTAAAAATCTTTGTTTACTGTGTTTGTGTTTCCTCTTGAGTTTGAAAAATAAAGTTTTTTAAAAAATTGAATCAGATACACTGTTTGCATGAATTGCCATATACTGGGTAAGTGAAAAATTCATATTTGAATTTATATCTGTTTTAAAGACATATTCTGGTGACTATTAATATCTCAAGAAAATCATTGTGAAAGTTACTGTTTTTTCTAAAATATCACAGATAAAATAATTATTGCATTCATGAAAATTTATCTAGCATGTATGTAAATAAAAGTGATTACTTCATATCACTCTGTTTGAATAATGTTTCAGAAGCAAAATTGATCTTGGCATTTACATTCAGAGTTATTGGCATTATGTCATAGAATAACACCGCCTTAAAAGATGAATCACACACTGTTTTTCTGCCGTGCTTATTGATTATCCTTCAGCATCTAAACAGCTTGTAAGGTTAAAATGCGTTTAAAGATTTATTACCTGTATTGATCTACTTTTTTTGGTTGTGTTGAAAGCAAATATAATTCAGTTCCAGCAAAAGATACAGTAAGCATTACTGTTTAAATACCAGAATTTAGCAATTTAAGACATGTTTTCAATATGTAATAAAATGTACTACTTCTGCTTGTTACTTATATAGATTCTTATTTCATTATCCAGATACATCACCTTTTTTTTTTTTTTTTTATAAATTTATTTATTTATTTTTGGCTGTGTTGGGTCTTTGTTGCTGTGCGCGGGCTTTCTCTAGTTGCAGCGAGCGGGGGCTACTCTTCCGGAACCCATGTCCCCTGCATTGGCAGGCGGATTCTTAACCACTGCGCCACCAGGGAAGCCCCTACATCACCTTTTTTGGTGTTTACCTTATTATTGATTTAACAGAAACTAAACAAATCTCAACTGCAGCCTATGGAATGCTTCCTCGAGTATGATATTCTTAGTTCAACTCTTCCAAAACATGATAAGGACAATCTTTCAGAATGTGACCAGACACACGAACTCTATTTCTACCTCATCTGACATCTAGCTACATGTTTCTGTTTTTCTCTAGTTTATCTGCATTTCTCTATCTATATATAATGAGTAAAAATGCAGTATTAGATATATGCATATATTTTTATCATATTTATCACATGTATACATATATACGTATATATGTTATAAACATATAGACATAAATGTATACATTTAAAATGAGTTTTCTGCATAAAAACACATGATTTCACATGTGCTACTAGATTACTATAGATTTTTAAAAATTTTACTTTATATTGGAGTATAGTAGATTAACAATGATGTGTTAGTTACAGGTATACAGCAAAGTGATTCCGCTATACCCGTACAAGTGTCCATTCTTTTTCAAGTTCTTTTCCCATTTAGGTTATTACTATAGGTTTTTAATGTGGCATTTAAAAAATATCTTTCTATATCTCTAGCTTGTATTTTTTATGTGAATGTTAAATGAGACCACAATCATTCCTCGATAGTAGAAGATGTGCTAAGGGAACTCAAAGACCATTGCTCCATTAACTTGGAGCAAAACACAAGCGGAAAATTGATATAATCTGTCACATTAGCATATTTAGGGCTTGCATACTAATCCACCCTTTAGTTTTTCTTTGGTTTTGAATATGTAGTTCTTGTACCATATGTATTAAGCAGGCCAGAAACAGCGTTTTAATCAGGAGACTAAACATTTACTTTAGATGACTGTCATTGTATCAGCTGTCATTTAGATAGCTGTCACTGTATCAGGGTCTATATAAGAAAAGTTGTATAAGGACCAAAGCACATCTGTAGAAACACAATTGGAAGTTGTTTCACACGCTTGCTTCTGCTTGTTACTTACATAGATTCTTATTTCTTATTTTAGATTAGTAGTATCTAATCTACTAAGTGTTAACAGCCTTCTATGAAACAAGTCCACTATTTCTATTAAACACGGTAATATTATAGCCGTGGATAGATGAGGTTTATTTTTCACTTTCCCGTAGGTCTGTGAGCTACTATCTTTCTTGTCCTTTGAATTCACCTCCCTACCCAGACCGTTTCATGATGAGCAATTTGATATAATTTAAATACCCGTCCCTTGTCATTCTGCCTTACCTATCTTTGCTATTCCTGACTATGGGTGGACGGCCGTGTCCACTTCCTCTTTTCCTGCTTCCAAAATACCAGAATTTGTGAAAATATGCCCCACTTTTTTGCTACAAAGTAACGCAACCTTGTAAATTAGTCCAACATTAATGGACTGAACGTGTGATGTCCTACAACTCTCTGTTTCTAATAAATTCTCATTTTTCAGTATTTCACTTCCAAATCTTTCCTCAGAGCTGCTTCAAATCTCTTCAGCCCTGTTAAGCCTTGAGGACCAGGTTTGTTTTCCTCTCCCCTTAAAAAGTGTGCTTTCTCCACACTTTCCCTGAGGAGATCAAGACCAATGTGTTCTCACTCAATTTAAATTAGATGTTTTTACATTATGACTCTGTGATTTCACCATTTCTTTCACCTTTCTTTTCTGGCTGAAGAAGAAGGAGAAGGATGAGAAGAAGAAATTATATGTTTATATCTAATACATATAGACATAGATACATAGATATCTCACACGTAAACACACGCCTGCAGTCATGCACACACACACACACGCACACACACACACACTCATAACTCCTGTTTTCCAAAGAGAAGAGCTCTTCAATTGAGCATCTCAGTTCTTCTCCAAATTCTCCAAAGCTGTGCTCATTATTTCTCCTTTCCCTCCTACTTTCACTTCTTCCTCTTTCGTGGGTTCATCCTTTGCTAATATCCCTTTCTTTCTTTCCTCCCAACATTAAAACAATAAAAAAAAAAAAATCTTCCAAAACAATGTTATCCTATTTCACTGCTACCCTTTGTCATCAAACTTTTAAAAGTCTCTGTTGATTGCTGTAATATTCCTTCTGTAAGTCCAGTTTTCTCATCATGTTGTACAAAATGATGTCACCATGATTATTGCAAATTCTTATGTTTGTCTGCAATATCGAAGAGCACTGACTATTCCTTCCATCAAGCACTCCTCTTTCTTAGCTTTTGTGACATGAGACTCTTTGGTTTTCCTTAATGTATTAAAATTTTTTTTTTCACTAATGCCTTCTTCTACTTCTACTTCTTTTTCCTACTCTCTCTCTCTAAATGTAAATACGTTGAAAAGATCCATCTGTCTTTGTCCTTCACAATTCTCTGGCAATTTTCTCACAATAAACCCTAGGAACATCTGCTTTCGAATAACCAAGGGAGTTTTATGCACCTGTAGATTCTCCTGTTCTGATCCAGATCTACCAGATCAGAAAACCTGGAGCTGTAACCCAGATTCTCAGTTTCTAACAAGCACTCATAGTGATTATTATGTACCCCAGAGATTGAAAATTACTGCTGTATACATCCATCCCTTTGGTAATCTCATCTAATTCTATAATTTATTATATCACCTTTATGAAGATATTTCTAAAATTTTACCCACAATCCTGATCTTACTTCTAAATTCTTATTCCATATTTCCAACTGCCTGCTAGGTATCATCATAACATCAAACATAGAGTTTCTGCCAATAATCCCATAATGCTATACATACTCAAATGAATTTCCTCATTAGAGATTACTGTAGAATTGATATAAATTTTAATTATGATTAATGTAGATATATTTCCAATGAATGTGGCTGGGATAATTTGATGACCGGACGAGGAAATAGCTAGGTTAATTTACTGTAATCTTGACCTCAACATGAATAAAATTTTGTTTTTATGATCATAGTATCTTCCTATCTACTTTAATAGAGTTCATTTACTTTTAATCTCTAAAATACATGGATACTGGACTTCGGATATATTACACATTCCAATAATTAATAAGAGCTCAGAGCGTCCGTGAATATCTATGGTGTGTTTTTGTGTGTAAGTAAATGTGAGATTTCCATTTGATTTATGGGATTAGACATTTTTTATACTCATAAAATAGTAACATTTTAAAAATGGGGACTTATTCAGTTAAGCCCTTGATCACTTAAAAAAACATCTTTACACATCACTGTGTTTTAAATTTTGGATATAATACTCCAGCAACGCATATTATAAATTAAACAGCAACTTGCCCCAGGTTGCAGAGTGTTGGATTCATATTTCCTTGCATAGTTTTATTAAATTGGAAGTGAGTCCAACACTTTTATAAACTTTCACTGCATACAGTAGTTTGATAGATATGAGTTATTTTAAATTACCATAACTGAGGATGGATGTACTTTGAACAACACTATCAAAATTTTATAAACAGATGTGATATTCATCTGCCCATTTTATTAAAAAGGGAAATTTAAATTTAAGGAAATCTTGTATACTAAAATTATAACCTAAAAATATGTATGATAAAAAATAACCTTTGAACATTTTTATGATATGTAAGACAAATTTTAATATTCTATTACAGGGTCATGACACTGGAAATGCATTAGAATTCAAAGGACAGTGTAAACACCTTTCCCTTCCAGTTACCAAACCCTGATTAATATTTAACTTCAAAATTAATAGGGAGAGAGAGAAATTTGTATCTCTTATCACTGCCCTTCCAAGTCATTCAGTAAGACAGTTTATAAAGCACAGACATTATCCACCATTTCCATACAAAACAAACTGTGCATGAACAATTGACATATTATTGTGCTGCAGTAAAATTATATATAAAAAGAATGTGGGGCTTCCCTGGTGGCGCAGTGGTTGAGAATCTGCCTGCTAATGCAGGGGACACGGGTTCGAGCCCTGGTCTGGGAGGATCCCACATGCCGCGGAGCGGCTGGGCCCGTGAGCCACAATTGCTGAGCCTGCGCGTCTGGAGCCTGTGCCCCGCGACGGGAGGGGCCGCGATAGAGAAAGGCCCGCGCACCGCGATGAAGAGCGGTCCCCGCACCGCGATGAAGAGTGGCCCCCGCTTGCCGCAACTGGAGAAAGCCCTCGCACGAACCGAAGACCCAGCACAGCCAAAAATAAAATAAATAAATAAATAAATAAGAAAATCCTTAAAAAAAAAAAAAAAAAAAAAAGAATGTGATTGCTATGACACCATGCCCTATAGAGGAATTTGTATAGCTTTATTGGAAATTATGTCTCCCCAGTGTACCCAGAGCCATTCTACAGTTTTTGTTATCTAAAGAATTTCTACTCCAAAACTTAAACTAATTTCAAAATATGCATCCACCGATTAAATTGTTGCTACATTCTACTGAGGACCAATATGACTATTATTACAAAGTGCCTATTCTACATGTTGTGTTGTCATTCTTGGTGCAATAACTTCATAAATATTTGTATACTTTAATTACTTCTATTTAAACAGAGACACCTGCCAGAGGTAATCCAATATACCTATCTAAGGAGGAGAGGTGCATCACCTCTTTTCATTTCTGATATGCATAGAAAAAGAGATCTTACTCAGAGCTGCTCATAAAATTTGCACCTTAATTAAAAACAGAAAAACATATTCCTTTTCCTGGACTTGCTAGAAAATAATAATTAAAAAAGGAACTTCCATTTGAGACCAAATACTGTTGAGAAATAGTTTCATAATATTCCAAATAACCATCTTCTGAATCATTCCTGCATTCCTAATCTGATGGTTTCCAATATTACATATACGAGGAAGTTTATTTCTTCTTCATGTATGGGGCAAATAGTAATTTGGGAAAAGAAATTGTTGCAAGTCTAGTAGTAAGTAAATTGACATCTCAACACCAGGCACTAAACATATCAAAGCAGTACATATCTGGTCGATTTTTTCTCTTCAGAAAGAAACCATGTGTACCAATGTGAGGCTCTAAACAAAGCCCTCCTCGAAATGATGTCCATGTCTGAGTCCCCGTAATATGTTACCTTACGTGGAAAAAGGGACTTTGCAGATGTGATTAAGTTAAGGATCTTGGGAAGAACTATGAGTATGAAATCAGAGGTCACAGTCAGAGGCATGGATATTTGAAACTGCTATGCTCTCGGCTTGAAGATAGAGCAAGGGACCAAGAGCCAAGGGAATGCAGGAGGGACTCTAGGAGTTGAAAACCACAAGGAAATGGATTTTTCCCTGGAAACTCCAGGAAGAATGCAGCCCTGCTGACACCTTGAGCTTAGCTGAGAGATACCCTGTCAGAATTTTAGCCTCCAGAACTGTGCAATAAAATCCCTGCTGTTGTAAGCCACTAAATTTGTGGTAATTTGTTACAACCCTAGGAAACTAATACAATTTTCCTCTCAGTATACCATCACCTGAAAAATAAAATTTGATGTAGAATAGAATGGCTCAAATTCTTCATTCATTTATATCAAACATATGGTCACTGAAAGCACACAATTTGTTAGTTTTGTTGTGGGTAGTGGTGCTTCATTACACTGCCTGTAATGTACTTATTGGAACACAGAAAGGTAGAGATAAATTTCACCAGTATTTTTCTTATTGGTTTAATTTTGATATGTTACTGATTTGTCTTACATTGTAATGCATTCTAAGATCTCTTGCTCTGAGAATGTGTAGAGAAGCAGTGTTTTTAGTCACAAGATAAATATATCCTTCTCTGATTGTATATAGTATAAAATATGATTTGATTTCTACTTTAAGGGCATGATTGTTCTATCTAGTAACAACTGATGCCCATGACCTAATGAAAAACACAGCCTATAGAGTCTTGTTGGGTTCTGAGAGATACTAGCTGCATAACCTTTGAATACTCACTTCCATTTTAAAACCTGTTTCCTCATCTGCAACATTACAAAACAAGACAGCTTCTGTATCATAATTCATGCCCCCCAATTTTATAATATGAGAAAGCATGCCCAACAGATCTGGAAAGAACTGCGGTATGCTTATTTTCTTTTCCCAATAAGCGTGCACTAGATTTATATAAGCCCTTAGCCCATTAGCCCTTCAATTCAGTACAATTGAATAGCAGGACATTTTGCATAGATATACACCCTAACTTTCAATTTGTTTAAAATATAACCACAATTGATGCTTTATTTGCATTTTGTTTATATTATAATCTTTCCAGTGGTAGAATTATGTTACAGTTATTTGGAAGTGAGGTCAGAAAATCGAGAAAAACAAAACAAAACAAAATGTTGTTTGAGACTTAATCCTCTACTGTGTTCCCCACATTAGTAATATGCTCTCAAATTCCTGCTCTTCCCGAATTAGATAACATAAATTATCAAAAACATTAAACAACAGGCAATATATTTTCATCTTTATAACATATACACAGAAAAATGGGAGATGCAGTCAAAACATATGACCAATTTTGACATCAGCTTGTGACTTTCTGCCGGTTTCCCATGTGTTTCTCAAAGTGTGTAATTAATCACTGTGAAGTGCAGCTTCTTCATTTATTGATTTATTTTTATAAAAGTACAAGCTTTGGCATCAGGCAACTTGGGTTTGAATGCCAGATCAACCACTGAGTGACACTGGACAAGCTACCTAACCTCTCTGATCCTCAATTTCCTCATCTGCAATATGGGGTGAGAAGGTCTCCCTAATAGGACTGCGGTAGTAAAAAGTGTCCCCAAACATCAATTCCCTTCTCTAGTACTACATTCCCTTCTCTCTAGAAAATTTGTTGCATTCACATGAAACTGACCAAATTTGAAAACCTTAGGAGTTTCTTGAAACTGGCATGAAAACAGAAGTGTAACCTCTGTCTAAAACTAGAAAGGACCACCTAACATAGATGAGGAAAAACAAATGAGGAAAAAAACACACAGGTTTAACATAAATATGTTTCCATGATCCCCAAACTCTGGGAGGAGCAAATGTAAAGCAATTCAAGGTATTACGATTCAATGGAAAACAAGCTGACCCTACCAATGCTTCATTAGAACAAAAGCTTTTTGAAATATGAACCAGAAAGTGTTGACTAGTCCTGTTACTTAAGATGTAAGAGGCTATGCACTGCTTTATTTTCATTTTGGGTTGCTTATTTGAAGATAGACAGATAGATAGATAGATAGGTAAAAGAATATGAGGGTGAGTGTGTTTTTAGGCACACATAAAAGGAAATAAATGAGCCAAGATCTAAGTTCGCTCAAGCTCCTTCTCCCTCTCCCTCTCCCTCTCCCTCTCCCTCTCCCTCTCCCTCTCCCTCTCCCTCTCCCTCTCCCTCTCTCTCTCTCTCGGACTTTCTCATTTATGTTGATGCAAAACCGAAGTTAACTGTTGAACTGCAAGCACATCATTTGCTGGGCTTACTCTCATGGTACTTATTCATTAACAGAAAATGTGAACAATTAAAACAAGAAGTTACAATGAAATAGGGGAAATGTCAGGCTTCTAGGAGAGCAGTTCCTGAGGGTAAAGAAAGCCTTCTCTGAGGAAATGAAGTTTACGCTCATACCTGAGGGATGATTACATTGATTAGAAGTCAGCCAGGTAAAGTGGCCATGAAAAGGATAGGGAGAGGAAAGAAGAGAGCCATGGTGCACAGCCCATAAGGGACGAGAGAACTGGCTATGCGCTAGGAGATGAGTTTTACTCACCTTCTTTGGAGTACAGATCGTGGGAGAAATGGAAGTGATGGAATTGGAAGAAACAGGACTAAAATAGCAGGAATGTCAAGAACAGATGTCCTTGATAACAATAAACTTGTTCTCTTTAGCTGAGATCCTCCACTTTCTCTCTGTATGGGTTCTGGTAATTCACAGTCAATTCCCTCCACCATCAACGCTCACTCCTACCCAGACACACCAGCACTGTATCCTGCCAGCCGTCCAGTGGCTATGCTTTAGGAGGACTGGAGACCAGATTGACTGGCAATTAGTGCTAGATATTTTTAATTCCCTAGAAACTTTAGGGAAAAGAAAAAACATAACTCTGTTTGGTTGTTATGAAAATATGCACTTATATTTCAGAAACAGAAACTTTCAGGCCAAATTATTAAGAAAAAGTATCAAGGAATAATGTGCTTTTCTAAGTAAAATTTATCATTAGATTCCGAACTTATTAAATGACATGTATATCTTATATCCTTAATACTTGTTTTAATACCTTTGTTATGAAGGTGCTATAATATTATGACAAGAAATAATAATAAAGAAAAATAATATTATATGATTGTACCCCCCAAATTATTTTCCTTGTCTATTTATTACTTTGATTTCTTAATTCAAAATTGGCTTCTGCATTTCAACTGAAATGTTTTTACCTATGGAGCGCATTTTATTTTAAAAGTCACAACCTATTATACGAGTTTCTATATTTTTAGAGGGTTGCAAATGCAAGTTTTTGTACTCTGATTTGTCTATAGAATATAAAAATATCCACACTTGGTATTCTCAATATGGTCCATATTCAATTAAGGAATTACTGTCAAGAACTACCAGTAATATTATAGACTACAATTTCTAAAATTTTATATGTTGGAAGTGATTTATTTACAAATGCTTATATATAGGTGGCTTGGGAAGGTACTGAATCAAATGGCTTGACAAGACAATGACTTATTTTGAGAAAAAAAATTTGCTTGGAAAAATGAATGAGTCAGAGAGAAAAACAAGCATTTTTGTCTGTATGAACTTTTCCTCATTACTAAGGGATAACTCTTAAAAACCTATAACATGAGAGATTACTATTTTTCTGTTTTCTCTTAAATAAAAAATAGAAAATACAGTATATAAAAATGTAGGGAAATTCTTTAAAAAAATTTTTAATCACACCGTTAGGTTTTCATGAAATGTAGAGAGAATGAGAAAGTATAATTCTGTAAATTATACAACTTTTTTTTAATCCTGAAAAGAACAACTTTAAAATACCCATTTACTGCTCATTAATAATATTCAGAAGTGACAGATAAAATGTGCATATACTCTCCAAAAGGATTTTGCCCTTTTTGTGATAAAGGTTTTAAAATTGAATATTTGTGCATTGAAATTCCACATGGGCATCATATGCTTTGGGAAAAAAAGGACACTATTCATTTTAGCCACTGTTTTTCAAAATGAATCCCAGTACTTCTTTATGTTAACATTTTAATAATGCCTAGCATTCTGTAACACACTTTATCAAGTTATATTACACACAAAAAAATCATTTGTATAAGACATTGACTCTTGTCATGCCTTAGTCACTACAGAGATGGAGATGTATTTGCTATGATTTACATATAAATGTTGCATGTTTGAACACAGATCTCTGACTTTTGAATATACATAAATGTGTACGTGAATGATTACAGATGTCATTGGGGCCCCTCTATTTCCACTGGAGCTCACAGTGTGTTCCAGAGACTTCCAGCTGCCAGTCTCTGTGTCTGCCATGAAAACTGCTTTGCCCATGTGGCCACAGGCCTGAATGCCACAGAACTAAGACATCCTGAGAGCTGTCCTCAAACAATAACTCTAGGAAATTGATGTATAAACACTTCAGCCTCCTTGCGAACTGAGTGAAATAATTCAGAGACATCTGTTTTAGACAAATCTCAGAATTCCCCAGTAGTAGTAAGTTCCAAGCATCCACACTGCTTCTTGGTTTCATAAAACACCATTTAACATATTATTTCCTGTATCACTTCCCACTGGTCTATCAGTGTTCCCTGCCCCTTCAGACAAACTACTTAGTGGCTCAGTGTCAGCAGCTGGGGGACACGAAATTAACACCTCATGTGTGTCTCTTTATTATGCTCCACGGATAGGAGACAAGTCCATCAATATAGGTAAATAACTATATATATATATAACTTTGTATAACATTTTTAAGGATATATAGATATATATATTTATATTAGCACATGTGTTAATCACAAGGGGGGGTGTGTGTGTGTATGTATATATATCAGAGGTTTCCATAAACCTCCTCGTAATTTCTCTTTTAATGGTGTTTTTCCCTGGTTCTCTGTTCTTCCCCACAAGTTTGCATTTCTATGTGACTGTGGTCTTTCCTCCCTTCCCTCACCCAAAGGAAAAGTTGTGTGTATAAGTTATGTGTGTGTTCGCATAATACACGTAATATCCATTACTTGTAAAATAGACAATATACTCTAGTTGTAATATGTACAAGTAGACGTGTATAGATCTCTCTATATCTATGCATATTTAAATAGGCATAAATAACTTACATTCATCATGACTGGTCACATAAATTTTTATACTACGTTTAATGTCATCCAAGCCCAAAGAATTGATTGTGAATTTTTGTTATTTGAATTTATGCTTGCTAAGGTATACCCAGCTCCTCACAAAGCTTAGGGAAAAAGTTGTAAAAACAAACTTCACAGGTCACCTACTTTTAAGGATAAGCCAGTTGATACTTTATGAAACGATTTCCAGTTTATAAATGACTATCATGGCATTAATTTTAAACATAAAGAAATCATATTTTTCCATCAGTAGGGTTATTTTAATATGGATATACAGGTGGAGTGGGAATATTCTCTGGAGAAAATATATATTTCTATTTATTTCGATAAATCAATATAGTGTGAAAGACCTTAACATTTTCTTAAAGTGTATGCTTATTGTAATTTTATAACCATAATGAATTAATTCATATATTTAAATCGTTTCATTTTGATTTTCCCAACATCCCAACATAAGGTTCATTCACACTCAAGTTAAATAGGAAAAAATAATTTTGCACTGAAAGAAGTTAATTGCTTGTAACCAAACACTTGTTTGCTCTTTCTCAGGAGCATTTTATGTTTATATAGACTTACATGTGGTATTATTTAAACTGACTTTATTTGTTGTTACTTTAAATGTTGAAATGAATTCTCACATAAAACGCATTGAGCTTGGCATACTGGATAAGTTACTGAGAAACTAGTAATTTAAGATTTTAGAAAGCAGGGAAGAATATTGAGTAAATATTACATTATTTTAAACTGCAAAGAATATATGTCAGGTTTCATCTTTTATGACTACTTATTTTTTACAATGTGTATTTTCTAGATCTGTGTTAATTGACATTCTCATATTCAGTACCTTTCATAAAGCATTTTAAATTCTCTTGTTTAGAACAGTATGGAGGTTCCTTTAAAAACTAAATATAGAACTACCTCATGATTCAGCAATCCCACTCCTGGGCATATATCTGGAGAAAACCATAATTCGGAAAGATACATTCACCCCAACGTTCACTGCAGCACTATTTGTGATAGCCAAGACATGGAAGCACCCTAAATGTCCATCGACAGAGGAGTGGCTAAAGAAGATGTGGTACATATATATTGATACAATAAAATATTACTCAGCCATAAAAAAAAAAAGAACAAAATAATGCCATTTGCAGCAACATGAATGGATGTAGACATTGTCATACTGAGGGAAGTAAGTCAGACAGACAAATATCTATGGTATTGCTTATATGTGGAATCTAAAAAAACAGTACAAATGAACTTATTTACAAAACAGAAATAGAGTCATAGATGTAGAAAACAAATCTATGGTTACCAGGGGGTAGGCAGGAGAGGAGAGATAAATTGGGAGATTGGGATTCACATATACACCTACTATATATAAAATAGGTAACTATTAAGGACCTACTGTAGAGCACAGGGAACTCTACTCAATACTCTGTAATGACCTATATGGGAAAAGAATCTCAAAAAGAGTGGATATATGTATAAATGATTCACTTTGCTGTACACCTGAAACTAGCACAACATTGTGAATCAACTATACTCTACTAAAAATTTTTAAAAAAATTCTCTTGTTTAAAAACAAAAATACATCACCCCTAAATGACCCAGGTTTACGAGGATATATGCCAAAGTGTAAAATAGGCTTGTCAATTGGACCCTTGTCCTTTTCTTCAGTTTACCAATGTGAAGTAGATTCAAACTGGAAGAAATGCTTGCTCCATTTTTCAAACACAAAATTGCTTGGGATATTTGGAATGTGCAGGAAAATCTTGGGGATCATGTATCTCTGTCTACAGAATCACAGTCTCCTAGTTTGATACCATTTTACTTCACGCAAAATAATCTGTAAAATGTTGAAAATTTGCTGGTTTGAAATGTCTCTGTGCCTGCTTTTTAAGCCCTTGGAAGTCCTTATACGAGCAGCTTCCAAATTTTGCAAGTTTCTTGAGTTCAAGCACACTGGGAAGAACATCTAATCTCTGAGGCAGAAAACAGGAAATGCACATTCAAAGAAAAGAATGAATCATTTTTCCATATCTATAGGAAATAGGTTATTTTGTGTTTCCTGAGACTTTAAGATGAATAATACCAATTTCAAGATGCTTTAGCATATTATAACCATCGCTGTTTTTGTTAAATTATCAGGAAATGGTCGAGGGCAATTTATATCCATTCAGTGATGGTGACGATTGCTGAGATTGGCAAAGGTATTCTTCCATAAAAACTAAATACAAAGGTTATTTTTCCTGTCTCTGGAAAATACATGTTTATATATGACTTTTCAGTCAATAGGAGGAAATTGCAGGGGATTAGAGATAGGGTGACTGAGAACTGTGGATATCTCAAGTCCCTCCCACTCTCTATAAGGGGTCAGTTTGGGCAGTGATTGCATCTCCACTGAAAGCCAGCTGGGGACCCTGTCCCTCTCTGCAGCTCTCCTTCAGTTCTCTGTACTGCTTGCCGTTGTCTTTTTAGACCAAGGCATGGCAGGACTTTCTTCTGTATTAGTCCCTGATTCCCTAGCTAAACCTTACTGTTTCCTTTACCCTATCCAATCTCTGCAAGAATCCCTTTTAAAAACTCTCTTCAATAACTCCTTTAGGAAACCACCCATCCATTTCCTGCCAAGAACATCTTAATACATACTATGTATGGGGTTCTAGATACAGCACCATGGAAAAGCACTCAAGCCTGGAACAAAATGAAAGCCTCTGGGCTAGGAATAGTAAGAGTCCTATTTCCTTAAAAAATTTCATATAATGAAGCAAAAGTGACCAATGATGTTAAAACACTTAGACTCAGAAAGTTTGTTGACAAAAGCATAATTTAACAATCATCCAAAACTTTTCTGATTCACTAGGTGAAAAAATGAGGTGGGGAATAAAGCGGATCTTTTCTAAAGAATACATTATTCATATTTCTTGTCATATAACTTGAGATTTTGGAGTTGGGTGTCTTCATCTGATACCGTAAAGAGTGACTACAGGTCAATGCCTGTAACAGAAGATAATAAATTATGAATCTGAGTTTTATTGCTACAGTGAATAGTGACCACTGACTGTTAAACTAAAACGTTTAAACCTGCAGTCCATTTAATGGCACTCACCCTGGCCACACAATGTCATTATAACCTGAAAACTGAAATGTAGGATTAAAGTTGAATAAAAACTAAGCAATGCATATTCTCCACAAAATACTTACTGAAAACTTAAATAATAAATTATATTATAGTTCTTCTCCAGGGTGTATATTTTATAGTATTTTTTTCAATATAATGACAGGTACTAATTAGAATTTCAAGAGTATGAGAAAACTGTCTGATTTTCAGGTACTTATTAAATAGACATATTTTGTAATTGAATTTTTCCAACTTAATTGGAATTGAACAGATGATATATAATTTTTATGGAAAACAAAGTCTCATGAGTTTCCTCCAAATTTATAGCTGAAAAATTTAACTGGAAATTTCAAATCAATCCCATAATGATTGTGTCATGCTTCTGCCATTAGAAAGTGTGTATATAATTAAAGTTAATTTGATTGTCTGAATAAATTAGTTGATCTGTTAGAACACATAATAAATTAATATATATATTAATCCATCAAACAATTGTTGGCATTGCGTAGAGGCAATTTAATTTGTTCGTTACAGGTAATCTGAGTGGGAAGACATAAAAATCCACTGTCAGAATTCAAAGCCCTTGGGCTTCCCTGGTGGCGCAGTGGTTGAGAATCTGCCTGCCAATGCAGGGGACACGGGTTCGAGCCCTGGTCTGGGAAGATCCCACATGCCGCGGACCAACTAGGCCTGTGAGCCACAACTACTGAGCCTGCGTGTCTGGAGCCTGTGCTCCGCAACAAGAGAGGCCGCGATAGTGAGAGGCCCGCGCACTGCGATGAAGAGTGGCCCACGCTCGCCGCAACTAGAGAAAGCCCTCGCACAGAAACGAAGACCCAACACAACCAAAAATAAATTAAAAAAAAAAAAAAAAAAGAAGAATTCAAAGCCCTAGTCAGCCAAGTAGCCAAAACTTATAGTACGGAGATATTCATGTCCCATGCAGTTTTTTTAAGAGACGACCTTCCACAGTGGTTTAAAGGTTGTTTAAATACATATTTTGGTAAATAATCATAATAATTTCTTCATATTTCATTTTTATTAACTATTTTTCCTATAATCATTATAATAAAAAATTTCAGATAATACTGAATCAGAAATACTTCAGCTGGGAGAATCCAATGGCCCTCTAGAACTACTGACTTTAACCTGTTTTATTCTCTGAATATTTAATTTTTTGAAAAACTATGGAAAGCCGCAAATATTTTTATTAGAAACCTAAATTTTCATTCAAATACAGTTGACCTTTGAATGATGCATTGGTTAGGGGTGCTGACCCACTGCACAGTCGAAATTCTGAGTACTATAATCTGAGTACTGTAAAATCTGAAAATCTGAGTACTGTAAAATCTGAAAATCTGAGTACTGTAAAATCGTGTAGGACTGTAATGTTTACTATTGAAAAAAATCTGTGTTTAAGGGAACCTGCACAGTTCAAACCTATGCTGTTCAAGGTCAACTGTAGTTGATATGATGATATTATATAACTGCTGAATATAATAAATACTGGCACATTGCAATAAAGATAATAAAATATTCTTCTAATTTTATCTAACTGGATCCTCCATATACAGCAGCGATTTGATCACTGCCATATCCATTATATATTTACACACACACACGTTTACACACACACTCCATGTTTAGTAGACTTTTACATTAATCCCTCTTCTTGTTCAACTTCTATTTACATTTAATATATTCCCCCAAATAGATATTATAATTTTGATAAATAATTATGAAACATAAAAGAACTTTTATTGGAAATGCATTTCTCAAGGAGGCAGATAGGATTTTTTTGGCCTCAATTTGTTTGTTACTGTGAGAACAAGACAGGTCTCAGCACTAACTCCATCTCTAATTTTGTACATTGTTTTGAGAATTGAGAACATTCATTTACATAAGTAAGTATATTAGAATTGAAAGACTTTTATAGCAATGCAACTTTAGTTTTAAATTCGTTTTAGTTTATATGACAAAATCACCCAGTGATATCTCACTACCGATGAATCATTTAGTTGCTTCTACAATATTATTGAAAGCAAGGTATTTTACATCATATTTGCAACAAGATTTCTTACCAACTAATTAGAGTGTTTTTCTTTACATTCTGGGAAATATATCCAATATTTTTTACAAGGAATTATCAAATTATTGTTAATTTTAACTTTACTATTTTATTTACAAACACTCACTTATCCTACTGTTTTCAGAACTACTGGAGACAACAGAAATACTGTGAACTTGCCATTATCAGTAAAATCTTTATATATTTTCATGAGCTTCACGTGGATTTTCTGTAAACTTTGAAGATTTACCTCCTTCAGTTTGTGAATTAGTGGAGGCTTTGAAGGAATCATTGTTTCTAGTTGTCCTCTGAGTCCCCAGATGTTCCTATACTGTAGGTCAACGCACCATAGTATAAGTCAGGATAGATGGAATATACTTGTCTACTTTAAAGGCGGAGAAGGATGCTTACGAAAAGCGGGGTGGGAAAGCAAAACGGCGCTTTGACAAGTGTCTTCCAGGCAGACCAGCTTTAAGAAGTTGTGCTAAGGAAAATGAAAGTTTGCACAGTAATCCTTAAAGCTATACGTGCCTGGGTACCCCTGGAGATTATCTGTGGATTTCCAGAGTCAGCTCAGTTTTATCTCTAAAAGCCACTGCTTGTATAAATAAATGGGAGCTAGTCTACCGAATCTTTCTATGCTGCCATGCACACAGTTGGTATCGAGATTAGAACATTCTACGCTTGCTCCTTCCAGGTCCCTGACCAACTGGACAAGCCATGCACCATTGCCCATCCAAAATGGATGGCCAGGGACACTGTCTGAATCTCTGCCCTCTACTCTTTCAGGATCACCTCTGAATGAAAATTGTTCAGCCACATTGTTTGGTGTTTACTAACATATTGAGACAACATCTCTATGAACTGTTACCTTGGAACCACTGAGACTGTCCACGTCCACTGTTAGAGCTGTGGAGAAAGGGGCTCCGCTTACTACCTAATCCTCATTGACTCCCTAACAGGGATGTCATGAACACTATGTGTCCATAAAGATCAACGTTAGCTCATGTCTTATATACAACAGTCCTCAAAACGTGTGCATTTTACTTTCCCCAGTATATGGCTATATGGTTAAGTGCTCATGGAGTTCTTTGGAGAAAGACTGGGATAGTTCCTTGCACACACTTGCTGTGTATTGTAAGATACAACTCAAATACATCACCTCTCTCCACGCCCACTAATTCTACTCAGTACCAGATGTCTTCCTAACCTGGTCTCAGCCCATCACTTTCCTCCATGCCTTAGCCCTGCCGCCTCTTCTTTCTCTCTTCATGTTTCCACCACGCTGTTCCTTCTGAAAACGAAAATCATCTAAAACTATGAATCGTAAAATCCTTCACTGTCTTCCCATTATTCTGAAGAAATAATCAGGTCTCCTGGCAAACATGCTAGAAGCTTCCCAGCAGCTGTGGTCCTGACTCACGGTTTATCCTCTACTTTCCACGCAGATTATATTTCTTCTGAGCCCTTATCATATTAAGGCCTTACCATACTGAATGCTTTTTCCTCCGACCTGAACTTCTCCTTGTTCCTCCTTTGTGGTTAATTTAGGGTTAGAAACCCTCTCCACGCTCAGGTAGCACACTGTACATAATCGTACAGTCTAACAATCTTTCTGTCTCTCTTCCTGTGCTGTAATTTGCGTGACACAGGTGTGTCAATCACAGTAATATTTTTTCACCAGCTTATAGCACACAACCTACTCTGGAGGGTCCCATGATTTCAATTCATACTTCAGACTTGAAATAGTGATTTATTAATCAATGTTATCTTTTGTATTAACTGTATGGCAGGGGAATTTATCAGCTAATTTTAGATTTCACATCCATGTGTACTTTTTCTTCTCAAAACTGTCAGTTCTGTTTTATTTTTCAGCTACATCACAATACTGTTTTACAACAGGGAAAAAAACCAAAACAAAACAAAACTACCCCAAATGATTTCCTTAAAGCATACCCTAAAGTATTCAGAGCTCTTAAGCCATTTTAGCTGTAACTCTAAGAATATAGTTTACAGGGCTACACTAGATATTTTATCCCCGGTAAAACAGAAATGGAAAGTACAAAATGTATGTTTCCCTTGACTATAAGCAAAAAATCATTTTCGGTAAATCTTTTGACTTCTTTATTCAATATTTTTCCTAGACATTTGTCAGAGTTCAATATTTTACAGCATCTTTGTACTTGAGAGATGGACTGACCTAACAAGAAATCATTGATTTCATGACTGTAAACAAAGGAACGATTTAAAGGACAAAGCACTCAAGTATTTTTTTTTAATTTCCCCATCTTACTCCATAAAATATCACTGGATGTTAAAATAGTTAACAACATAAAATTGTAAAATGTTCTTTGACTCTAATTTAGAATAGTAGTCAAGTCCTGATCCTAAAAATTACATCTTAGTAGTAATTGCTATTACTGCTTTTTAGTAATTGCTTAGTAGTAAATTGCTATTATTCATGGTAAAATGTATTTCCACTTATCATTTTCAGCAACTTTCAAATTCTACATGGTGTGTAATTTTGTTTATGTTTATTCTCACCAGTTTGCAGGGTCAGTAGCATACAAGATATAGAACATAGGTGAATGTGTTTCTTTTAAATACTTAAAGTATACATGTCCAACAGTCAGCTAAACCTTAAATCCATAAATATCCTTTAGAGTATGCCTCAAATCATATTTATAATCATCACATTTTAAACATAGGAAGCTCATAGAAATCCTACTTATATTTTTTACACTTTGATTGAATTAATAAACGTATTTTGTGGATACAATTATGGACTTTGGTTTCAGGTAAACAAAAAGTGACATTAGTCAATCAGGACCGGATTTTACTCTGAGAGAAATGAGAAGCAAATGGGGTATTCTGAGCAGCAAAGTGACAAGACCTTACTTACATTTTAGAAGAATCTCTCTGATTCTTATTTGAATAGAGTTGGAAGAAGGCAAAATCCAAATATCTATTAAGGAGCTATTGCAATGTCAACTAAGACATATAAGTGGTCACGATGGAATTGAGAAGTGATGACATTCTGAAAGTAGTTTGGAGGCAGAAACTCCAGGATTTGTTGCTGGCTTAGTGGTGGAGTGAAAGAAAAAGAGGAGATAAGGATAATCCCAAAACATCTTCCCAGAACAAATGGAAGAATAAATTGACATAGGTACAATGGGTAAGGTTGATATTGGGGAAGGGGCAGTAATTAATCAAGATTTTTATCTTCTTTATGATAAATTTGAAATACTTAGATGACATACAATTGCAGAAGTCATGAAGACATCTAGTGTTAAGAGTGAAGTCAGGGCTGAGGATCAGAGTGTGAAAATCATTACAGACAGGAAAGACTGTCCTGTAAATTCACCCCAAAGCATCACTCAAATTTCTTATTATCCATTAACCATCATTTATCTCTGTACTGATCAACCACATTAAGGGATGAAAAATGCCATTACTCTATTTCAAGCCCTTGTAATTTCTGATTTAAAATAACAGATTCTTTTTAACTCTTTATGTTTCTGATCTTGTGTAATCCAATTTAACGTCCATAGAGCCACCATATTTATCTTTCAAAAGTAGACATTTGACCATGTCACATCTGAACCTGTTCAACTCCTTCATTAGTTTTCCACTGTGCTTGGATAAAATTTAAAAGTCTTTAGAAATTTAAAGTGCTTTTCAGCCTGAGTGTACATTTTAAAAAATGGTATTAAGGTTATCATTGCCCATACTCAGAATCCACTTTGTACCAAGCACACCTGATGAAGCATCTCGACATCAGAGACGTGTGAAAGTTCCTTGGTGATGCAGATGAGTGGTCAGGGTAGACACCCAATGTCTTAGGCTCTCCTAAAAAGCTTTTCATAGTCTGGTCCTCATCCTGTAGGGCTCATAAATCATCACTCCCTTCCTCAAACCCTTCTCTCTCCTGAACTTGACAAGCTCCTTTATTCACACACATTTCCCTTTTCCTGGAAAATCCGTTTTACCCATTTTCTCCAACTTAGATCTTTTCTATCAGGGCTCATTTCCTATTACCAGTCTTTTCTCTAGTCTTCCCACGTGGATTCCCTCTAACCCCTAGTCCCCCACAGACCTACAGTAGGTGTTTTTCTCACATGCATCGTAAGTTCTTTGAGGATAACAAACTTTTGTCTTACTCACTTTAGTATATAGAACACCACCATACACATAGAAGGTGCCTGAGTAGATAGAATCATGCCCTGTTTCCTGAGATGTACCCATCCTAGTCCTTGAAACCCGAGAATGCCACCTTATATGGCAAAGGGCACTTTGCAGATGTGACTACAGGAAGGAACTGGGGAAGAGTAGCCTGGATTATCCAGGTGTGTCCAATCTAATGAGAAGGGTCATTATAAAAGAGAGACAAGAGGGTCAGAGTCAGAATTAGATGTGATAATAGAAGGAGAGGTTGGAGTGATCTGGGTTGGGGGCCAGGAGGCAAGGCATGGGGGAGTCTGTACAAGATGAAAAAGTTAAGGAAGGAGAGTTTCCTTTAAGAACCTCCAGAAGGAACCAGCCTAGTCAACACCTTGACTTAATTCCACAAGACCCATTTTGGACTTCTGAGCTCCAGAACTCCAGGATAAATTGCCAGGATAAAGTTTTTAAAAACTACTCAGTTTGGGGGCTTCCCTAGTGGCGCAGTGGTTGAGAATCTGCCTGCCAATGCAGGGGACACGGGTTCGAGCCCTGGTCTGGGAAGATCCCACATGCCACGGAGCAATTAGGCCCGTGAGCCACAACTACTGAGCCTGCGCGTCTGGAGCCTGTGCTCCGCAACAAGAGAGGTCGCGATAATGAGAGGCCCGCGCACCGCGATGAAGAGTGGCCTCCGCTCGCCGCAACTAGAGAAAGCCCTCGCACAGAAACGAAGACCCAACACAGCCATAAATAATTAAAAAAAAAAAAAAAAAAAAAAAACAACTACTCAGTTTGTTGTAATTTGATACACAAGCAATAGGAAACGAAGTTCAAAACATTTATGGGACTGTTTAAATTTTTTTACTAATAAAATTAATTTCTGTAAGATGTGTTATATATCATTACATCATACACAGCATTTACAAAATACCTACAAGCTCAATTTCCCAACATCGCATTTAGTTCACGTATACATCTGTATGATTGTTGCTCAATCTGTAAGCCACATATTATTGTCATAATGAACCTTACGGAAAGTTGGTGCTATGACCCCTGTGTTACTGTTGATGTTCATATACACAAGGCTGACACAGAGTCATCATTCATTTTGCTGCCTTCATCTTTGGTTTTCAGGCGCACCTGAAACTAACAATCAAGCTGAATTTCTACTTGTCTTTTCCCTTTGATCATCTGTTAAGCCCTTGCCTGACTTTTCTTGGACCCCTTTCTTCTGACGGTAATTGTGTATCATAAGATGGTCCTAAGAAGCATCCTGTTAGGGTATGTTCAAAACTGCAAAGCCAATAAAGATTAAATATAGTCAGTGTTTCTAAGTGAAATAAGATTCAGAAATCCTTTGGATGGAGGCCACGGTGACTTAACAAGAGTGAGAAAATGACCTATGAATCTAGAAAGATTCAGCTATATTAAATTCCGAAAAGTTGTGGATCTGTGACAGCTTAATTTTTATTTACTTTGGATTTTCCTGAAAAAAATAATAAGTTCACCAAGGTGAAATGTTATGGAAGAAATCAAACAAGTCTTGAAGGTGAGTCTCGAATCCATAGAAGGAAATATCTGTAAAGTTTATTATGTATCACTAACCTATGTCTTCAAACCTCTGCAGAACTATTCAATCTGTTGTTACACACATACAATTTCCATGGTTCTGGAATGGCAATAAATACTGCTGGAAAATCTGTTTTCTCGTCAACTCATTGAGCCCCTTTCGCGATTTATGTTCAACCTGAAGCCCACCAAGAAATGATGATAATAAAAACCTAGCCCAGAGTAATAGAGCTGCTGGACCATAGTTTCCTTCACACTCCTCTCTGCAGTAAGAATATGAGACTTGCTAAGTAACAATCTAGAATGAGATTTTTCTATAAGTCTCTCCATCGTATCTTCCAAATATTTACAATTTTGGAGCTACTGGGAGAACAACTCTTTCCAGGAGATTTTTTCATGGTTCTTGGATCATTTAATGATTTGATGTATAGTTTTTTTTTTTAATGGTCATTACATAAGCTAGTAATTTGCATCTTATTCTGTCCAGTATTTAACATTTTAGAGCAAAATTTCTGAGATTCCTTAGTCCTGACATGTTCACAGATATCACACATAACTATTATACTTTTATTGAAATGAAGACAAAACATATTGCTTTAAATACATTCACACAGATGTGTGTTCCTTTTCATGTGAAATTCATACTTAATGTGACTGTTTCTAAATTGTTTCCAATGTGCTCTTTATCTTTTTTTTTTTTAAACATCTTTATTGGAGTATAATTGCTTTACAGTGTTCATCACAGCTTTATTTACAATAGCCAGGACATGGAAGCAACCTAAGTGTCCATTGACAGATGAATGGATAAAGAAGATGTGGCACATATATCCTTATTTTTTTAACTGGGAGCTTATCCAGTCAACTTAATTGCTTCAGGTTCTACCACTGTCACCTTCTCTAACCCTGCAATTAATGCAAAAAATGTGTGAAATGCTCTCTTAGGTAAAACGCTCACTGTCACACATACACACACACTTATAAAATAAACTCAGCGTCTATCAAACATAAATGGATGAAGGTGAAGGCATAACGATCTTCTCAGAAGCTGTTTTACAGTATCTCTGTACACATATCAAACCTTTAATGGCTAAGTGTTTTATCAGTATAATCCGTTTTCCTCACTCTATATGGGTAATATTCCCAACAGCACAGAATTATATTTTCAATCTAACATTAGGAAAAGGAAAATTTTATATATAAAACAGAACAGTGCTCTAAGCACTAAAAGAAGATGATTCAGAACTCTTTTCATTTTCCATCTATTCTGACACATAACAGTTTATTGTTTGCCAATAGCCTTTGATACAGATATTTGGAAATTGAAACCATGTGTGTGTGTGTGTGTGTGTGTGTGTGTGTGTGTGTTTTCCCTCTGCTAGCTTCTAAAGAGAGGGATGCATGTATTGTTTTGCATCTACAATAAAAAACACTTTGCCCGAAGTGAGAGAGTGGCATGGACATATATACACTACCAAATGTAAAATAGATAGTTAGTGGGAAGCAGCCGCATAGCGCAGGGAGATCAGCTCGGTGCTTTGTGACCACCTAGGGGGATCGGATAGGGAGGGTGGGAGGGAGACGCAAGAGGGAGGAGATATGAGGATATATGTATAGCTGATTCACTTTGTTATAAAGCAGAAACTAAAACACCATTGTAAAGCAATTATACTCCAATAAAGATGTTAAAATAAAAGAATAAGTAAAATGATGTGTATACTTCTAACCCTTTCTAGAATAAGCATCCATCCCAGAAAAAATAAGGAGCCCATGCATAAATATCTCCTTATCCATGATATACGATATACTCTTGTAAACTCGAAGTAAATTGCAAATTACCAAGCGAGGCAACCACAGTTTTAATTGTTTTTCTTATTACTATAATATTTGATGTTTATGATTTATATATTCACCTATTTTATAAAGCCACTTACATTCAAAATTTAATTATACAGCGATACCATGATCTGACCTCTACAGCCATAGCTATTAGCTTGTTGGGGAAATTCCATGGTTGATTCATTTTATTTTGCAGCTGAAGAAGCCTCATGCTGAGCAGAGACACATCTGACTGGCTCACCATCTCTGCTGGAAGCTTCCCTCTTCTGATATCCTTGACTTTTATGATCTCAAAAGTAAGTGCTAATATTTTACAATTAATAACATGCAAGAAAAAATGAAAACAGGATATATGACTAAGGGGATCATTTTTTTTTTTTTTTTTTTTTTAAGGGGATCATTTTAAACCACGATTTCCTTCATTCATTCATATCTTTAGAATTGATTTGCTTGATCAACCAACCACTGGTACCATGCAGTGGGCAGGAAAATCTGAGCTTCTGCTGTAAGACTATTGAGCATACGCATTAGCAGTAATATTTTAAAGGAGAAGGAAAATGCAATGTCGAGGAACCTTTAAATGTTAACTATGCCTTTTTGCTTCAGAATTTTTTAACAGAGACTATGCACAGAATTTTATATAAGTGAAACTCAAGATTTGCCATTGTATAATTTATCATCAAGTGAAACACTGAAAAACTGAACTCCTAACAACTAGGGGTAGATATCTCTGAAATGTTTCCTTCCCTTGCTATCTGAAAAGTGATTTGTATTTCTACATCAATTGTTTTAACTACAATATTTTTATTCTACCTCCTGTTCAAATTAATTGGAAAGATGAAGAGTAAAATAAAGGAAATTCAAAGACCAGAGAAGTAGAAAAATATTACAAATAGCTGTACAAAAATAAAGTTTGTTGGTTGATTATATTAAAATATCCCTTCCTTCCCATGTATCTTCTTCATGGATATGATTCCATCTAATCTTGTGAAAGCAATTCCCTCCATAGAGACTAAATGAAAACTGTAAAATTATATAAAAAGTGTAAGAGCCATTGAATGTTGAGACAGAAAGAGGCAATGTAGTAGAGGAAAAAAGGAAAATTAAATATTTTACTTTGCCATTAAGATTGTCAAAAACTTCACCTATTTGAATAAATCAAATTCATGCTTTTGTGTCAGCAGTATCACATACAAATTTTTAAAAGGCATGGCCTATTTGAAGAAGGTATATTTTAGATCTTTTATAATTTCTTATGAAAATAACCTCACTATATTCCACCCAATTAATTGTATTACTGTGTACTGTGTAAGTTGAATTCCATGAAAATAAGCCAAAGATATAATTTTATATCTAGCATTATAAATTAAATATTCTATGTATTTCTAATAATCTATCATGTGATCATACAGGTACCAAACAATCAATATTTATGCCAACAGTCACATTTACATTTATTAAAAGGCCACAGTAAAATCCTTTACATGCATTGTTACAGTATTATGTGAGTACTTTTTAAGTAAAGATTTCTAAAGAAAAAGAAAGCAGTTCTTAGGTAAAAGTTATGTATAATTCTGAATCTCAAGTATATTTTAAAAATATACTAGAAAATGTTCTTACTAATTTACATGCAGTCATCAGGAGTGAAGAGAAACTTTCAGTTATGCATTTTCACATTACTTATCTGCCAGTCTAACAGGTAGAAATGTTGTTTTACAAAATTAAGGATCATCTGCTTTTGGCTATCATGCATTTGCTTGTGAAGGGTCAATGTCCTTCTGAAAACATGTAAGTAGGAAACAGTAGAAAATTTCCTATGGAAGGATCAAATAAAGAAAAAAATGTATTGGAACACATTGAAAAGCTATTTCGTTCACCAGGACTTCAGATACCTTAATCCTAGAGAAATCATGAGAGAAGAGGAAGAGTGATATTTTTCTGGAGGAAGGTAAGCTCTTTTAGAATCTCCACTGTTTTTCATACAAATAGTTGGCATCCATTAAAAAACAACAAGGCAGGCCAATATAGGGCGAAGTGAGGTAAAATAAGAGGAAAAAATGATATTAGAAAATGATCCCTGAGGATTTAGATAATGGCTTTGTTATCGAAGTTCTTAAAATATCAGGTTTATTATCTTTAATAAGAATGAAAAGAAGATTAGTGAAAGGGAAGACAGGCCAAGGGAAAATAACCAAATAAAAGCACTCAACAGGGAAAAAAAGGTAAAAATATTTTTTTAAAAGCATGGAATTCAAGGAGAGGAGAAAAGTAATAAAAAGTAGTAATGTTTGAAGAAACAACGTCTGAGAATTTATAAAACTGACGAAAGACATCAAATAACGTATGTAAAAACTCGGCAACTCCTGAGCAGTATGAATACAAAGAAAGTAACACTAAGTACATCACAGTGTAATTGCTGAAAACAAAAATACAAAAAGAAATTCTTAAGAGCAGTCTCAGCATTTGCCATCAGCAACAGAGCCGTTTTAAAAACAAGTTGTCATTTGACAAGCCGACTTATAAGAATTACTATGAGGTGGTGTTGAGAAGAAAAGCAAGGCACAAAAACTATCTTAAAAAAAAAAAAAAACCTAGAAATTGATTGAAAATAGTCATGTTCATATGATATGCATATTCATCTACCTAGGGTTATATGAACATGAAGAAAAATATGGAAAAATCCGTCTTAGTGTATTACCACAGGAGATAGATGAGATTGCTTTTCTACATAGAATAGATGAAAAACAAGAAGGGCAGAGCCAAAAAAAGAAAGAAGAAAAAAAAAAAAAAGCACAAGGAGCGAAAATGTATTTGCAGAGAATAAACATACTTGATATATGATTTTATGTAAAATTTTATATAAATGTCCCTGCATGTGGGTATGAAGATATTAAAAAGCAAAGTAATATCTTCTAAATCTGGAATTTATCTACTATAAGGAGTTAGGTAGCATATTTTTTTTCTAAATAGTACCAAATTGTGCTGTAGATACTGGTTAAATAATCCATCTTTCCCCTATGATTTCTAGTAGTACACTGAAATCTTACATGCATTTATGTCTATTTCTTGTCTTAATTTCTGAGAAAATAGTTAAATGACCTTAAAGTAATCTGAAATTTTTATTGTTAATATATTATCTAGGAAAATTTTTATCAACATATTTAATTACAAATATTCTAAAGTGTTTGGGTTTTATTAGTACAGTGTTAGCTTTGTTAAAAAAAAAAATAAACCATTTTTTCCTCTCAACATTTTATATAAGTTAAATACATTTGGGATAAAAGCTATTTTTGACAATTTGAAAGTATTTTCCTCCTAAAATGTTTACCCTGGATACTTGTTTCATAAGTTTCATATGACGTATAATTCTTTGCTTACAGTTTATTTTTATTAACTTCTGTGGTGAGTTGGTGAGTTAACATAATATATATTTCCAAAGAAAAGCATTTATTTTATCCAGATTTCTGTATATATAATTGAATAAAATATTTACTTAATATTTTTAATTTCCTAGATTCCTGTTGCTATTTTCCCATTATTTCCCTTGTGATTTCAAAATAGTCAATTTGTAAACAGATTCTCAGGCAGATGACAAGAAAGTTTGCTTGCTGCTTTGGAGGTCAACTATTTTATTACTTCTATTAATTGTGCCCTGAGATAAGACAGTTAAAGCCTTTTACTCCCGTAATGTCTTCCTATTTCTCCTGTAGTTTTTCCTGTAATTTTTTTTATTCATAGTTTTATGTTACTTGCTTCATGAAATAAATACTGGATTTTTATCATAGGTTGCACACTCATCATTATAAAGTGGCCACTTTTGTTTCATGGTAATATACTGTCTCCTGATTGCTATTTTATTTGCTTGGTATATGTTTTCTTATCCTTTTACTTCCAAACTATTCAATAGCTTTTTAAAAGATATTAGTACAAATGTCGTGGTTGCCCCTATTAGCTAACCAATGATTTTTTTTTTTTTTTCTCTTTGGGGGGTTGACTTTATCACATTTTCACATCTTGATATGTCACCTTATTTCATGTTTCATTTATTAATTTTAATGCATAATTTCCTTGTTTGCTATTAGTCTTTCTTTTATTTAATTGTACTTAAATACTTTGAATGATTTACACTGGATTTCTGCTTTTCTATTTGCTAGATTTTGGCATTATATTAATAATGATACACTTAAACTTCCATTACTTGAGTTATGACCTTTAAATTGTATTTGTTGATTCACCACCATAAAAGGCGAGGAAATTAGTACATTTACACTATTTGCATTTTTAATGCCAGTTATTTGGCATAAAGCTTTAAATACTTTTCCATGAAATAAAATTTTATTGACTGAAGGAATTTACATATGTATGTGAATTTTATATATGTACATATATATACATAGAGAGAGAGAGAATATATATTCAGAACAATGAAACGATTCTGCACAGTGGAATGATACACTGGTTTTGGTCTCTGAATTTTCAGAACTCTTACACAGACTTACTGGCAATTTTTCAGTGTGTAAATTAAAACAAGAATTTACAGGCATTAGGTCTGTATCCTGTTAGAAGACCTGGATTGTACTGACTCACTTTCTGATGGCGAAAACATCTGGAATTCAATTCAGTTCAGTTCTTCAATCTATTTAAAGACATGGATTCAATGGCATCTAAATTTTCTTTCCATTTCTAATCTACTATGACTCCTGAATAATCCATGGATAATAGAATTCAAGACTGTAGTAGTACTAGTACTCTTCACGTAAGAAGCAGTCAAGAAATGTGTGATGTGTTTTTGCCTTTAACTGTGCTGAAACATATGTAGTAAACTGGTCTAATAAATGTCAGGGAATATCATTATAGATAAATAGTAAATTTCAATTTACAGCTATGTATTTTGAAATTGGAGGAAAATAAATGAAAATATAAAAATATAAAGGAAGAAACAGTTTTATAAAGACAGAAGTATGAAATTGAGTTTGTTCAGCAATGGGGGAAGGTAGACTATTTAGACTCTTATTTTCTTCCCAATGCCATCTAATTACTCTAATTGACTCAAAGTTATTAGTTTTCTCCTTTTGATTTGTTTTAGGCATGTTCTTTTTATTACTGAATGGATTTTAATATATCTACTAAATACTAATGTTTCTTTCTCTACCTGATAACATTCCCAAGTTAATTCAAAAATGACTACTGAGATTTTATTGGATTTCTGCTAAATTATTTTCCTTTTCATAATTGCATTGTTTTGTCTGTCATATCTTGAATTTCTCCTGAGTATGTAACTTCATATCCTCCTCCTGCATTTTGATATTTTCTCATTTTTAACAGCTTGTTCATGGATACAGAGAGAGAATAAAGATAGATCTTGTTTAGGACAGAGCGAGAATAACTATTAGTAAACTGATAATATTCACATTTAGATTTCTTTAAAAGGGATTATGTAAATTATTAATTTAAACAAGATAATAAGTTTTAGGGACAATTCTATTGTATGAAAATATTTATTTAGTTTGACTATAAGGTAAAAATAAACATCTATTAATAAAATTCAATAAGTCACATGCAATGATAAGCACTGTGAACATTAGATGGGTATTGGGGTGTCATTTTTATTATTGCTAGGAATCATTTGCTTTCTTCTCCATTTTTACCTTTTACTTCCATTTTTAGCTTCTGGTACCTCATCTGGCACATGCCATAATAAGTAATAGAACTGATAAATCAAGGAATTATTCAATTAAGCAAGTATTTTTATACTGTTATTTAGTAAATTATGTTTCACTAACCATTGTGTTGATTGTTGATAGTGTAGTAAAAACTCTTCTTTGAATTATCAATCTGTTTGAGGAGACACACACACATACAAGAGAAAAATAATGCTAGAATCTACGGTAAGTACCAGCAACCATACAAATCATGATTGCTATGGCATATTAGAAAGTGAGATCCTCACTGAGGCTATGGGTGTCAAGGAAGGATTTTGGGAATGTGCAGGACTGAGCTGAGGTGCTGGGCACTGGTCTCACACCGAAAAAGGGCGAGGCTGGTGAAGATGAGTGGCATCAACCAAGGCATCCCTGGAATATTTTACAACATGCTTTGGGGCAATAATTGAATGCACCAATATTAATAGACACGAAGGATGTTGTAAATGAAGGAGATAATTCATCACGGGTCATGTATGCTGAGCTAAGACTGTTGAACTTCAAATTGTGGTTAATAACACAATCATTTATATTACTGGGTTATGGGAGAACATGTGTTCTGTGATATTCTTAGAAAGTTGATTCTGTCAGTATTCTGTCAGTAGGAGTATGTGTAATGGGAACAAAGAGCAAGGAGACCTGTTAAGAAACTAATTCAATATCAAAATGTCACATAAACTCTACAAAGGAAGGAAATGTCTCACGTTCGTGCTCATATCCTCAGAACCAATAAAACTTTTGGGTACTAAGTGCATATGTGTTGAATGAATACACTGTTGAAAAGAGATAAATTTTATATTTTACTTGTGTCACTAACTACATGAACATTGGCAAGTTATTAATGTGTGTTTGGCCTTTTAGTGAATGTACAAAATCGTCTTAAATAGATAGTAAAATGCCATATAAATTTAGCAATCCTTTTCGTTATCGCCATCATTTCCACCCAGGTCAAGAATTGACTTCCCGACACCCTGACTGTGATGATAGCATAGAGCATCTCAGTTAAACTGTCCAGGAGAAAGTTAAATGCATAAGATCATTGTAGAAGAATATATATCAGATGTGCTAATGAGGATGCAAATACAGATTTGAAAATAATTTTCATAAAGCCAGAAGTAGAAAATAAGAGAGTGACTGACATTTCCATTTCTGAGAAGTGTCGATAAAGCCAAGAAACCTTTCTTGGTCTTTAAATTTCAAGACCTATTACTAGTTTCTGACGGTAGTTCAGTTTTCCTGAGTTGGTGTCCCAAATGAAGAAAACTAATTTTGTTAAATTAGTCCCCTGATAAAGAATTATTGGAAAATGGCTTCTGGAATATTTGATTAATGAATAACCTATTTTAATTATCTCTAGGCATGATTTAATTCAATGAAAGTAAGTGATTTTTATGAAACACATGGGCCAGTACTTTTTTTTTTTTTTTCCTAAAGAGCTATTAGGTACAGTGAATAAAAAGGAAAAGATAGAAGTGCAATTTGTTCCTCTTTGAATCTAATCCTTTTATGCTCCACAGGAGAAAATACTTTGATCCAAGCCTTCTTCCACCAGTGGGATATGGTTGGTAACAAATGTATTGTTAATCAGTTCCTTTTGGATCAACTCAGCTACTGCTGCCTAAACATTTTTGGTCGACTGATTTGTTTTTATTACATTGCATACTGAGGGTTGAAGACATCATCTGAACTGGTTACAGGATGGCTCAGCACTCCACCCAGCCCTCTTACAATCTCCTGCAGATCTGGCCATCGCACCACGACTTTTTTTTTTCTTTTTTTTTTTTTTTGATCCCTCACCACTAGAAGCCTTTAGATCAGAACAGAGATGAGAAGCTGAGTTATTTTCCTTTTATCAGCTAATCTACTTTGCCTAGTTGGGTCTTTGACAATACTGATAGCATCATTGAATATTATAGAACCACCTTAAAACAGTGTATATTTTAAAACAAAATATATTTAGTATCTGAATATTGCCATGTTCTCTGTTTCTTTGTAAAACAAAGTCCGGGTACCATATCTGTACACAGAATCTCCCTGCCTCATGATGGTTCAGCTTATGATTTTTTTCCCACTTATGATGGTGCGAAAGGGCTATGCATTCACTAGAAACTTCAGTTTGAATTTGGATATTTTCCTGGGCTGGCGATATGCTGTAAGATCCTCTCTCGTGCAGCTGGGCAGAGCAGCAGAACCTCAGCTCCCTGTCAGCACGTGACCACGAGGGTAAGCAAGCCGTACACTCACAATCATTCTGTTTTTCACTTTCAGCGCAGTATTCAATACATTACATGAGCTACTCAACACTATTATTAAATAGGCTTTGTGTTAGATGACTTTGCCCAAACGTAGGCTAATGTACATGTTCTGCGCGTGTTTACGGTAGGCTAGGCTAAGCTATGATGTTCAGTGTTAAATATACATCTTCAATGAATGATATTTTCAACTTACAATGGGTTTATCAAGCTGTAACCCCGTTGTAAGTCCAGGAAGACGTGAACAGCACAGAAATGACTCAAAACACAAAATGACTATTGCTGTAGCATTCCTTTTTATCTGAGTCCAAATGTTTGGTCAAAGCATAACAGTTTTACAATGTCCTTTATATGACTATTAACATCAGTGTAGTATCATTTTCCTTTAAAAAGCTGTTTATTCCACAGAAGTGAGTTCAATAAATTCTTCGTGATCTCATCCCGTAGCCACGTGTCTGTTTGTCATTGTCTCTGTGTGTCAGTGTGTCTCTGTACAAGTGCTACATAAGGCAAATTCCTTATTTAAGATGATGGCGACTACTTTCTTGGGGCTTATAGAGAGACAGGGGTCGCTGTTCTAACCTTCTACGTTAGCCACATGCATGGGTTAGTGCCCAAAGTATTCGAGAAGCCACGCTTTCAGCCTCTTTCAGATAGTTTAAATACTTTATATGCTCCTGGCTGATGACACAAAGTGATGTGAAGTACTTTCATTTGATCCTATGAAGGATGAAAGCGTTTCTGGTTTTCCTGAGACTGCCGGTGAGATCTAAGAATGTTTGCCAAGATGTGTCTTGTAAATAAATCAGTCCTATCTGCATCATAAGCTCTTTAGACAGGTGGTCATCTAGAATTCAGTGTTTCACTGGGAAAAGGAAAGAACACAAGAGGGAAAGGATAAAACAACGTGCTAGTGCATATCTTAAACCACAGTGCATGCACTGTAAAAACACAGTCAGAAATAATATACCCGTGAATGGAGAAATACACATATCTCTTTTGTATGCATAATTAGAAAATATGAGTTAATTCGCATTTAAAATATGCAAATTAAAACTCATCTATGTAATCTAGAAAATGCGTTATGTTTTTATTGTAATATTTTACTACTAATAGATGTTTCAGGGTAAAGTATATAGATAATTTGACATATTCATTAAAATAAAGAAAATCAACATTCACAAATTATCCAACTTCACACGAATTCTTAATTTTGGGATAAATGACATGTGTATGTGTTTGTATGTATGTGCGTATAATCTCTTATCAAAAACATACTATCATTTAATTTTGAAATTTTAGAGAGGTAATATTCCTGTGACATTCAATTTTTGAAGACTTTTTTTGGGGAGCAGTTTTAGGTCCACGGCAACATTGAGAGAAAGGTACAGAGAGTTCCCTTAAAGTCCCTGCTCACACACATGCATAGACTACCCCTTTATCAACACCTCCCCCCACAGAGTGGGACATTTGTTACAACTGATGAACCTACACTGACACATCATAATCACCCAAAGTCCATAGTTTACTTTAGGATTCATTCTCAGCACTGTATATTCTATGAGTTTGGACAAATGTATAATGTCCTGCTTTCATCACGATAGTATCATAGAGATTATTTTCTCTGCCCTAAAAGTCCTCTGTTCTCCACCTCTTCATTCTCCCTCCCACCAGCCCTTGGAAATCACGGATCATTTTACTGTCTCCGTAGTTTCACCTTTTCCAGAATGTCATATATTTGGAATCATATAGCATGTAGTCACCTCAGAATGGCTTCTTTCACTCAGTGATATGCATTTACGGTTCCTCCATGTCTTTTTATGACTTGATGGCTCATTTCTTTTTAGTGCTGAATAATATTCCATGGTCTGGAGGTACCACAATATATTAGTCCATTCACCTACTGAAGGACATCTTGGTTGCTTCCAAGTTTTTGCAATTATAAATAAAGTTGCTATAAACATCAATGTTCCAGTTTTTGTGTGGATGTAAGGGGTTTTTTTTGACTATTTAATCGGTCTTTTTATTCAAATATTTTACTTCCCTCAATCCTTCCAGCATCTCCAGTTAGACTAATTCTTCTTAAACAACAACAACAAAATTAGTCATATTTTCATTATAAAGTAACTCCCACTGGCACAACGTTGTAAATCAACTACACTTCAATTAAAAAGTAACTTCCTGAATATTCATAATCTAAACTGATTAAATGTGGTCTAAATCTATCTTGTCATTTTTATGTGTGGACATAAGTTTTAAACTCCTTTGAGTAAATACAAAGGAGAACGACTGTTGGATCTTACTGAAAGAATAAGTTTAATTTTGTAAGAAACCACCAAACTCTTTTGCAGAGTGGATGCACCATTTTGCATTCCCATCAGCAGAGAACGGGACTTCCTGTTGCTCTATATTCTCACCAGCGTTTGGTGGTGTCGGTGTTGCAGAGTTTGGTCATTCTAATAAGTGTGTAGTGGTATCTCATTGCTGTTTTAATGAAACTCAATTTTGAAAATAAGTAATTTCTGACTGCCTATTTTCTGGGCATTTCCATGCACGTTTAGTTTATTTAATCACCACATATGTGAGATATGGATATGACTATATTTATTTCCACAGAGAATACTGAGACACTGGGAGAATAATAAATTCTCCAAGGCCAGTGAAAAAAATGAGGCCAGGCTGGACTCTAGGACTATCTCCAAAGCTCATTCTCTACATGACTCCTTTTGCAATGTTCTGATTATAAGTAGTATGTTGTGCCGGAGAACCTATAATAGTAAAAGTGTACTTAATAACTTAGATACGTAACATAAATATAATTACATGTGAAGGGTTTTGCAACACAAGTTCAACCATAACTTTCCTAAAATTGTGAGAGGTGAGCTATTAATCCTTATTATTCCAAATTTTATTTTTCTGACACCTTCTGTTAAAAATATATAGCTATAAGCTACAATATAGGGATATATGATGACTAATTTCTAACCTCTCTCCTTTTGCCTTGACGCCTTCTTCTTTATATCTCAGATTTCTGTTTAAAACCCTTAGTTTCAATGCATTCAAAACGTGACTGAAAGATATTGCTTTCCGTTACTTTTTATTGGCATACCTTCCCAAATACAGGAACTCACAAGGGGCATGCATTTTCCAGAGAAATTGAGAATTGGTTTTAGCGTTCAAAACCACGAACTCTATGAAACGAATCAGGGGCTTTTTCAGTTCCAAATTGGAAACAGTGGGCACCAATCTCTTTTTGCTCTAAATACGTTATCATTGTTGGAAATCTCAATGAAGGTCACTGTTTTCTAACTCATAGGAATAAATATGACTTCTTTTCTTATTTCTGGACCTGGACAAATGACTTTGAATTCTAAAGGAAAAAATACTTTGTTTCAAGTTTTTAAAAATAGTATTTGCTTAATTAAATAGATTCAAATGTATTTTCGTGTTTCCTCAGTACACATGCCCAAATTATACACACAGTCTTCCTGTTTTATAGAACTGCTATGCCAATGAAGGAACAAAAATTGTTATGGCGACCACAGAATGGTGATGAGAGTTTGCCAAAATCAGCATCTTTTAATTGCTAATGAGAAAGAGAAGTTTTATTATTTTTGTTGATTCCATTTAATTAATTTCTTCATAAACACATGCACACCTATACCGCACAAAAGCTGCTGATTCAAATGGAGAATTATAACCTCAGTGTTACTCCAATTTCTCAGTCTCAGGTTCTTGGTACCACTTCACGTTTTATACCCTGAATCATGAGCTTGGCTAGAGCAGTCAAGAGTCACAGATTTGTTTTTGCTGTTGTTACAACAGGGATTTTATCCAGAATTTCTCTGACCTCCAAGAAATCTCTCTCCACCACGTAACACTGATACTTTAGCCACAGACAGTTGAAAAGATGCTGCTTGCCCCACTGAACTCTCCAACTGTCAGAGTCATCAAATCATTATTTTATCTGCCAATAAGATAAACAGGTGCTACACTATCAAGAAAATTATGCATCTAAACATTTAAGCCTCCTGCTCTGAGAATCAGGGCAGAATAAAGGAGATGATCTTGACTTTAAATTCTACTCTGAGGCTTAATCATCTGGGCAGGGTGGTAAGAATGAGCACGCTATGTCATGTGGCTGCTCGCCTAGAAATGTGCTCCTTGCAAGAAAGATCAAGACATGTTACGAGACTGATGGAAATGAAAGCCACTGCCGACTTCCATTTCTGGACTGCGTACTTGATAGACTCAGAGTAGAAATTTATTCACCTAATTGTGCATGAAACACATACTTGTGGCTACGGAGGCCAATTGCTCTTGATCCTATTATTGTGTCTGTGGTTCCCAGAGTGCTTGCATGTTTGTTATAAAACGTGACTGTTTTGAAACACATAAAGTCTTTCATGCATCAAGACATTGATCAGGTAGAGCGATATGTAATAACGTCATTTACTCCTCATTCATTTAACCAATGGGGAGGAAAAGTGATTTTTACAAAGTGTGGTAGGTGGAATAACACCCGTCCTTCCCACCCCCAAAAGGTTCAGTCCTATTCTCAGGACACAGTAAATATATTGTATTACAGGCAGACCTCAGAGATATTGCGGGTTCTGTTCCAGACCACTGCAATAAAGTAATAAATTAAATTAATAAAGTAAATAATAAAGTAAAAAATAAAATTTTAATTAAAAGAAAAATGTTTTACTTAATAAAGTAAAAAATAATATTTTTTTGGTTTCTCAGTGCGTGTAAAAGTTATGTTTATGCTACACTGTAGTCTGCTATGTGTGCAGTAACCTTAAGTCTAAAAAATACTAAAACATACATACCTTAATTAAAAAATACTTCATCGCTAAAAAATGCTAACCATCATCTGTGCCTTCAGAGAGGAGTAGTGGTAACATCAAAGATCACGGATCCCTGATCAACATAACAAATATAATAATAATGAAAAAGTTTGAAATGTTGTGAGAAGTAATGAAATGTGACACAGAGACACAAAGTGAGCAAATGATGTTGGAAAAAATGGTGCCCCAGCCTTGCTCAGTGCAGTGTTGCCACAAATTTTTAATTTGTACAAAAAAACCCACAAAAAACCAAAAACCACATAGTATCTGCAAAGCACAATAAAGCAAAGTGCAATAAAATGAGGTCTGCCTGTATAAAGTAGGCTTTGCAGATGTGATTGAGATGAAGGACACTAAGGATCCCTGATCAACATAACGAATATAAAATTATTTGAATTATCCACGTGGGCCCAATTTCATCACATTTAAAGAAACTGTTCCTGATGAGGGAGGGTCATAGGAGATACTGCTGTGAATGAACAGTCAGAGAAATGCAGCCTTGCTGGCTGTGAGTGAAAGAAGGAGCCGTGGCAAAGTCACAGGCCTGTAGAAGTCGGAAAAGGAAAGTCACAGGCCTCTAGAAGTCGGAAAAGGCAAGGAAACAGATTTTCCCGGAGACATTACGGAAAGGAAGCAGCTCTGCTAACGTTGTGTATTTCAATCCCTGAAACCCACATGAAACTTCTGACCTCTGGAATTGTAAGACAATAAATTTGTGCTTCGTCAGCTACCAAGTGTGCAGTCACTTGTTACAGCAGCAATAGAAAACTAATACACACAGGTTTTATTAATAGATCCAATGAGAAATAGGACTTAGTAATTCAGAGACAAGTAGGTGAGACTCAAATCCCCTTCCCTCTTCCTGTTCCTAGACTTGTTTGCACATGCATTACCCAGAACAGCTGAGGGAGCTTGATCTTTCTGGGTTTTCTCAATCTGTGGCCTGCAGTTCTGCTGAGGCTTCTGGAAACCCCAGCTGCTCCAATTCACCTTGCTCCAAAAAAAAAAAAAAAAAAAACCCAAACTCTACAAACCACATCAACAAAACCACAAATCCTCTGGACAGAATAAACTCTTGTTTGTATGGGGTGAGGGTGGGCAGGGGTCCTCCTATCCTTTCCTTTCCTTTTCTCATTTTCTTTTCCTCCCTTGTACTCTTCGTCTCCCTTCAGCCACCTGAATATTGCTTAGCATAATTTTCCTGAATGCATGTTTCCTATTGCCTTCACTAAAGCTGCATTAAAAAAAATCACCACTCCCATGGAAGTCATTTGGGGCTGCCATCACGATTTGCTTTACTGTTCTCACCACTGTTTATCATACATCTTCAAGCTCACTGACTCCAGACCTTCCTCCTTCCCCCTGTCAGCTTTCTCTCCATTTTTTAATGAACCTTTCTAGAGCTTTAACAGCCAGGAAACTTCCAATAGCGTTTTCTTTCCCAAGCATGAACCTTTAGCATTTTATTTTCACCTCATTCATGACTAGGGCCTTTTTTAGGACTTCTCTCCAGCACCCAGATAAAGGGCAATACTGTGAGCTCCTTAGATGCCTTATCTCCATAAGCAATATTAAAGAAATGCATCTTCAGATTCCTCTGAAAATGGATTCCTTTGTCTGGGTTTTAATTCATTTCAACAGTGTGAATTTTCAGACAGACTAAAATCTCCTTCCCTCCTATAATTAAACCAGACAGAAATTCCCAGCCTTCCTCACAGATGTAGAGCACATGGGCTGCATAGGAAGATCTCAATGCCAAGCATTTCTAGTACACTGGTGTTATTGTTTAAGAAAATAACCTTACTGAAGCGTCAGATCAGGTGGTTGACTACAGGAGCTAGGTCACATTTTAAAAAGGTCAAAGGGTACAATCTTGCAGTTAGATTCTATATATATGTGTTAGCATATGGTATTTGTTTTCCTCTTTCTGACTTCAATCTGTATGACAGTCTCTAGGAGATCTCATGGACAGTTCTGTGATTACAGTTAATACCATATTATATACTTCGAAATGGCTAAGAAACTGGATCTTAAGTGTACTCACTACATAAAAGGAATGATAATTATGGACCATGATGGAGGTGTTAGCTAACGCTATGGTGGTAATCACATTGCAAGATATGAATGTATCAAATCAATGCATCGTGTGCCTTAAACTCACACAACGCTATACGTCAGTTATATCTCCATAAAATAATATAAATTTACACTTAAAAAAGTACATTTCAACACAACTGAAAATTTAAGTATGTTAAGTAGAATCTAATACATCAATCTCATTGACAACTGTGCTCTATTTTCTCCAAACACAGAGTCTTCACTCCACAGTTTTTTTTAGCCTCTCAGCCTCCAAAACACAATAGAAAACTCCCATTCCTCATCCCAGATTTTCAGATGTATTCCTCCTTTTCCACTTTGAATTACGAAGACAGACAGCCTCTTTCACCAAGTCCTTCCCCTCCAAGCACCTGCGCTTTTTTGTCCGGTCTTGGTATCGACAGCACTAAACAATCAGGAGGTGACTTGGAGGACCCTACGGTCTCAGGCACGTAGAGGAGAACGTGGAAGATGAAGTCAGCTGTGGAGTGCGGGGCGTTGAGTGGGGTGAGCCTTAGGCGAAGCAAATGTTTACCTTTACCCCACCCCCACCCCAGGGTTCTTTCTGGCTGAGCCTGAGAACTAAACTGACAGAAGACTGATCAACAGGGAAAAGCACGCAGATTTATTTCATACAAGTTTTACGTGACACGGGAGCCCTCACATGGAATGAAGACCCCCAAAAATGGGGAGATGTGCTTGCTCTCATATTAGGTTGAAGAAAAGAGGTAGATTGTGGGAAAGTGACTCAGCTCTGTGGGAGCTACAGGAAGATAAGGATTGCTTTAACGAGGTCCGTCTGTATAGAATCCTCTCAGTCTCAACTTCTCATCCTTGATGATAAGAACGCCACTGTCCTTCTCATAGAGGGAGGACATTTTTAGTAGGGAATTTCGTCTCCTGCTTTTAAGAAGGAAAGTTAGAGCATTTTCCTTGTATCTGCTGTTTTCCAAGTGCCTTTAACTCAAAATAGTCAATATGCCGGAGCAGCATATTTTGGGGTGGCATGTTCTGAACCCTTTCCAGTCATCACAGATTTCACTTTCTCCAGACTGAGGAAGCCTGTGAGAAGCCAAGAGAGGACACACTAAGGGACCAGTCAGGTCACTTCTCTTCAAAAGAAGCTTCACCAAGGTGGTCGCTGAGGCCTCCTACAGGCCAATTCTGGAGCTACCTCACTCTGCTCTACTCACAAATCATTTCAACACCCTGACACTGCCGAAAGCAAAGGAACAAAACCAGCCAGTGTCCTGAATAGAACCAGCTGAGCTGTCAACCACACAATGTCAAATGCATGCTGGGCCTGAGGAATGTTCCATGTGGAGCTCTTTCTCCTCAGTACCTTATTTTTAAGATTACTACTACTACTGCATTATTCTTGTTATTATTATTGTATGCTATTTCCATCCTTCTGCTGTTAAAATTTTCTGATACTGCCACTTTCTAAGATCTGTCCACGCTGTCAAAATACTCACGGAAACCTCACAAGAATAGTTCCTTTTTGTAAATTGGTGCGGACACCATGGAAAACGGTATGGAGGTTCCTTAAAAAATAAAAAATAGAGGGACTTCCCTGGTGGTGCAGTGGTTAAGAATCCGCCTGCCAATGCAGGGGACATGGGTTCGATCCCTGGTCCACGAAGGTCCCACATGCCACGGAGCAACTAAGCCCATGCACCACAACTACAGGAGCCCGCGCACCTACGGCCCATGCTCCGCAACAAGAAAAGCCACCTCAATGAGAAGCCCGCACACTGCAAGGAAGAGTAGTCCCTGCTCGCCACAGCTAGAGAGAGCCCACGCACAGCAATGAAGACCCAATGCAGCCAAAAATAAATAAATAAATTAATTAAAAAAAAAATAGAGTTACCATATAATCCAACAATCCCACTCCTGGGCATATATCTGGAGAAAACTCTAATTTGAAAAGATACATGCACCCCAGTGTTTACTGCAGCACTATTTAGCCAAAACACGGAAGCAACCTAAATGTTCACTGACAGGTGAATGGGTAAAGAAGATGTGGTATATACACAATGGAATATTACTCAGCCATGAAAAAGAATGAAATAATGCCATTTGCAGCAACAGGGATAGACACAGAGATTATCATACTAAGTGAAGTAATTCAAAGACAAATAGTATATGGTATCACTTACATGTGGAATCTAAAAAATAATACAAATGAACTTACGTATGAAACAGAAAAAGTCTCACGGACATAGAAAATAAAATTATGGATACCAAAGGGGAAAGGGGAGGGGGAGAAATAAACTAGGAGCATGAGATGAACAGATACACACTATCATGTATAAAACAGATAAACAAAATGGATTTACTGTATAGCACAGGGAACTATATTCAATATCTTATAATAACCTATAATGGAAAAGAACCTGAAAAAAGAGTACACACACACACACACACACACACACACACACACCTCTGACTGAATCACTTTGCCATATACCTGAAACTAACACAGTATTGTAAATCAACTATACTTCAACAAAAAAGAAAAAAGAATAATTCATTTTTTTCTTCCTCAAAGAATACAGTCATCTAAATGTTAGGATGTCCCCAAGTTCTAGGTAGCAGCTTTGCCTTTCTCTGGCACAAAACTTCCCTTTTCTTGCAGTAGCAAGGAACTAGCTTAAGTTGACACAAATGGGACTAGAAACAGATTGTTACATAGGACATCAGGAATTCTTATTCTTGATCTTCACTCATGTAAATCATATAATGTTCATTGATAGGAATTAAAAAGGACATTATATACTTATCTAAATATTGTTTGAGTCAAATATACTCTTTTTAAAGTAATGTTTGAAAAACTGGATATTTTTGAAACTTTTTAATACAAGAAAAAACTCACAAAAGCAAAGAATAACGGCTATCAATCCTTGAGGTTATCCCATTCTCAGAGGGACTCCCAGGGTTTCAAGTCCATTCATCAACTGTGAGTTAAGGAAGACAGCAACAACTTCAGCTGAAGCATCTTTCTTCAGTGTCATTGGGGTGCTATCCACCAAAAAAGAACCTTTTGGTAAAAAGTCTACAATCAACATTGACTTAAGAGGTTTTTAGAAACGCAGGCAGAGTACAGAATATTTAGGATTGTTTATAACTGCTCATGTGTTTGGTTTTTTTACATATGTTAAAAGTGGAAAAAAAATTGTACCATGGAATACTTATAAAACTATTAAAAATAATTAGGTTCATTTTCTATGCCTGGTATGGAAAGCTGACTATGTTATAGTGTTGAAATTAAAAACCAAATTTGCATAACAATATTATGCAACTATTTTTGTAAAATATGTGTGCATAGGCATGTGTATATGTTACAGAAGGTCTGAAGAGACGTGTGTCTATTAATAGGGCTTACCCATGGACAGTTGGATTTCATAATTTTATGTAATTTTATTGTCCTAATTTCTTATAACAAATTTAAGCCTTTTGTAAAAAAATAAATAAACGTAATAATGTAAGTAAAAAACTACTTTTATTTCAAATTTATATTTATACAACCATAAGTGATGTCATTTTAGTTCTCTCAAAATTTAGGTAAGATGAGGAACCCATGCAGTATGTATATTTATCTATAAATCGATTCCGTATCATGCTTTCTGTGCCCCCCGAGAAAATAGTAGCACTCATGGCGGTACCAGGGAAGTCCTCCAACTGGCAATAATTTTGTCCGGTGAGAAACCTGCAATGGTTGAAGATGGGTGAGGGGCATACTCGTGACATTGAAAGGGAATTCCAGTAAATTAAATTTGACAGAATACACGGTAAATGTGTTAGAGCAGAGGCAGAAATAACTTACTATAAAATATTCCTAAAATGGTGAGAAATGTTCAGTTTGACCCAGAGCTAGCTCCCGTATTATGCTGATGGTCAGATTCTACCAGCAAAGGGAGGAAGAGGTTGAGAGCAAAGATTATTCATAAGCCACAGGCTCAGTCAGAATCAGCTGTAGGGTAGATCAGGAAATGTTGATTTAAACAGAATTTTACTGACAATGGCACTTTAAATCTGGAATGAGCTGCAGAAAATGACTATGTAAATAGCCATTTTCATTCAAGACAACGCAGCAGGAAGTGGCACCTTTGTTGTGTTTTATTTCTCACTGGAGTTTTTAGAAGCTGCATCTTGGAGAAAGTGAGACCTATGTGCTGCTGTCTCACCTCCTGCCCTCTCTCTGGATGGTGACAGAAAAGGTCCTGCACATGCAGTGCAGACTGTTTATTTCTTAGGTGTTTGGTTCTGTCAGCAACTCTACTTGTATATTTACAACGGAAGGTGATGTGATGGAAGGAAAAAGGGAAAAAAAAATTATAATCACGTGTTTCTAATCAAAATCACATGTTTCCAGTCATAGCTGTTAGAGCATGTATTAGCATGCAAAATAATAACAATGTAGAATAATATTGAATGCAGGACTCTAAACAAATTGTTGTTAAGTCTTCTTTGACATATATGTCTATCTCTATATCTATCTATACACATACATGTGTGTGTAATCTTATAATTAGTGGTTCTTAACCAAGGGCACTTTTGCCCCCTTGAGGACATTTAGCAATTACTGCAAACATTTTCAGTTGTCACAACTGGGGGAAGAGCTACTGGTATCTAATGGGTAGCAGCCAAGGATACTAATGAACAGTCTATATTTTACAGGACAATCCCCACTACAACCACAAAATTATATCAGCCCAAAATGTTAATAATGCCAATATGGAGAAACCCTGATATACTGATGAACAAAAAATATGTTTATATGAGACACACACACATACAAAGACAATATGGCCCCAACCATCTCTGTTAGATATCTATCTCAGTGAGCAATGCACTTGGCTTACCTAAGGGATCTATTATTTATTACTTTGCTTGTTGTGTCATAATTATTCACATTTATTTGTCTCCTTTATTTCATCACATACTTTTGAAATATGGCCTATTTTTTATTCAGTTTCCTTTTCCCAGGTCTGCTTTGTATAGATAGGAATTCATAATCTAAAATTTTAAGTTAATAATAAAAACGCTTTCTGGAAAATTAACCTGAGTGAATTCTAGACTCTATATAATTATGGGGCTAGAAAGGACTTCTAAGTAACCTAGCCCAACCCTCTCATTTTATAGTTGTGTTGGTCTTCATCCTGGAAAGAAATTACAACCTGCAGAGGGTTCAGAAAATGTATAACAGAGTATAGATATAAGGTCAGGGTTAGGGGAACCACGATGGGTTATCAAGGCACATAGAGATTAATGGTGAGAAACTGTTGTATCACATATAGGAGAGGGCCCGGAGGGAAAATTGTTTTACTGGGGCCCTGTGGCTTTGCACCCACAAAGGAGGTGCCACCTCCCAGAGCTGTCACAAGGGAGACAGCCACTGCCAAAAACAAAGCAAAGGGCAACAAACCTCAAAGCAGAGATGAGGCTGGAGAAGGAAATCCTCGTCTCCCGGCTCTTCCTGCCCTTTGATCACGTGTCAGAGTCTCTCAAGGCCTGAACTCAACTAGAAGCCACTGGGTTGCCAGGTGACTGCAGCCATCAGGGTTAGAACTTTGTGGGAGAGAGGGGATCAGGAATGGATGGAGACCACTTGTTCGTAATCAGAGACCCAGGGAAGGTACATCCAGGGCAGAAGACAAATCTTACTAAAGTAGACTGTCACTCAGTGTAATAAATGAAGTGTCATTTCTGCTGAGAATTGGAGATATCAAAAGAGTGTGAGCTTTGACGGGATGATACAAAGAAGTCTTGTCAGGCCCCACTACGCTGAATTGGAAATGCAGGGACAGTCAGAAGGTTTGTTTTATGTATGTATTTGTACCCAGCAGTGTTGATAGAGGTGGCTCAAACCCCCTCACGGAAACTGATTGTTAAACTTTCAGGAAGTTTTTAAAAATAGAGTTACCATATGATCCAGAAATCCCACTCCTGGGCATGTGTCCAGAGAAAACCATAATTCGAAAAGATACACGCTCCCCAATGTTCACTGTAGCACTATTTACAATAGCCAAGACATGGAAGCAACCTAAATGCCCATCAACAGAGAAATGGACGAAGAAGATGTGATACATATATACAATGGAATATCACTCAGCCATAAAAAGGAACAAAATAATGCCATTTGCAGCAACATGGATGGACTTAGAAATTGTCAAACTGAGTGAAGAAAGCCAGACAGAGAAAAAGATAGCTATCATATGATATCACTTACATGTGGAATCTAAAAAAAGGGTACAAATGAACTTATCTACAAAACAGAGTTACAGATGTAGAAAATAAACTTATGGTTACTAGGGGGTGAGGGATAAATTGGAAGATTGGGATTGACATATACACACAACTATATTTAAACTAGATAACTAACTAGGACCTACTATATAGCACAGGGAACTCTACCTAATACTCTGTAATGGCCTATATGGGAAAAGAATTTTAAAAAGAGTTGTTATATGTATATGTATAACAGATTCACTTTGCTGTATACCTGAAACTAGCATAACATTGTAAATCAACTATACTCCAACAAAACCTTTTTTAAAAAGTAAAAATTAAAAACAAAAACCAAACAAACAAAAATCTACCAGAGGGGTAGATAACCCAATTAGTAGAACCTGAATTCACCAAAGAACCTGCACGACGTGTTCAACCCTTGGACAAATATTATAATCAACTGAGAAGTGTTTTATAATGAGGAAGCCAGCCTACTCCCAGAGATTCTGATTTACTTGGTTTGGAGTGAGGCCTGGACTTCAATATTCTATAAAAGCTCCCCGGGTCATTCTTAAGGTCAGGACTGAGAACCAGTGCACTATTTCCCAGGACTCTAAGCTAGGCAGTCAGTCGGGCTGTGCCCATGTCTGCTTGTGGCTGAGTCCAGGCAAAAGGTCATTTCTCTCATTCAATTTGCAAACAGAATAAAGTATAATCTTACCGCCAAAAAAAAAAAAAGTTTTTTTTTCCAGGAAGCTTTGAGCTGTTACATATAGCCAGAATTAAAATTAAAACGTAGGGGCTTCCCTGGTGGCGCAGTGGTTGAGAGTCTGCCTGCCAATGCAGGGGACACGGGTTCGAGCCCTGGTCTGGGAAGATCCCACATGCCGCGGAGCAACTGGGCCCGTGAGCCACAACTACTGAGCCTGCGCGTCTGGAGCCTGTGCTCCGCAACAAGGGAGGCCGCGATAGTGAGAGGCCTGCGCACCGCGATGAAGAGTGGCCCCCCAGTGGAGAAAAGACAGTCTCTTCAATAAGTGGTGCTGGGAAAACTGGACAGCTACATGTAAAAGAATGAAATTAGAATACTCCCTAACACCATACACAAAAATAAACTCAAAATGGATTAGAGACCTAAATATAAGACTGGACACTATAAAACTCTTAGAGGAAAACATAGGAAGAACACTCTTTGACATAAATCACAGCAAGATCTTTTTTGATCCACCTCCTAGAGTAATGGAAATAAAAACAAAAATAAACAAGTGGGACCTAATGAAACTTCAAAGCTTTTGTACAGCAAAGGAAACCATAAACAAGACGAAAAGACAACCCTCAGAATGGGAGAAAATATTTGCAAATGAATCAACGGACAAAGGATTAATCTCCAAAATATATAAACAGCTCATTCAGCTCAATATTAAAGAAACAAACACCCCAATCCAAAAATGGGCAGAAGACCTAAATAGACATTTCTCCAAAGAAGACATACAGACGGCCACGAAGCACATGAAAAGATGCTCAACATCACTAATTATTAGAGAAATGCAAATCAAAACTACAATGAGGTATCACCTCACTCCTGTTAGAATGGGCATCATCAGAAAATCTACAAACAACAAATGTTGGAGAGGGTGTGGAGAAAAGGGAACCCTCTTGCACTGTTGGTGGGAATGTAAATTGATACAGCCACTATGGAGAACAATATGGAGGTACCTTAAAAAACTAAAAATAGAATTACCATATGACCCAGCAATCCTACTACTGGGCATATACCCAGAGAAAACCGTAATTCAAAAAGACACATGCACCCGAATGTTCATTGCAGCACTATTTACAATAGCCAGGTCATGGAAGCAACCTAAATGCCCATCAACAGACGAATGGATAAAGAAGATGTGGTACATATATACAATGGAATATTACTCAGCCATAAAAAGGAACGAAATTGAGTCATTTGTTGAGACGTGGATGGATCTAGAGACTGTCATACAGAGTGAAGTAAGTCAGAAAGAGAAAAACAAATATCGTATATTAATGCATGTATGTGGGACCTAGAAAAATGGTACAGATGAGCCAGTTTGCAGGGCAGAAGTTGAGACACAGATGTAGAGAATGGACATATGGACACCAAGGGGGGAAAACTGCGGTGGGGTGGGGATGGTGGTGTGCTGAATTGGGCGATTGGGATTGACATGTATACACTGATGTGTATAAAATTGATGCCTAATAAGAACCTGCAGTATAAAAAAAAAACAAACAAAACAACTAATACTAAACTTTCATTGGGTTATTTGTATGGAAATATGTTAATATAAATGTTTCAGACATTACATGAAATTTCTAAAAATCTTATATTTGTATGTGTATGGAAATATGTATGGAAATATGTTAATATAAATGTTTCAGACATTACATGAAATTTCTAAAAATCTTATATGTTCTGGTATAATGTTATAAGTAATAATCCTAGTTATTACTTTAAAATGTATATCTCAGAAATAACTAATTTTCTTGTCAACTGCATTATTATGAACTTTCATCAAATCTTTAACCGTGGTCATTTTTAAGTCTTTTGTCATTTACAGACAGTTCTGGGTGTACTCTGATGATTTTGCAAATATGTTCCTATAAAAGGGTTTCATCTTCAAGAAATTCATGGAAAAGACTCGGACAAGTACAGGTTTCTGGTAACTGACTGTACTGCTGAACTGAATGAATAAGCATTTTCAGAACTCGAATGAAGAACTGATGAACTCATAAAAGTGCTAACAAAAGATCAAGATGAAAAAAAATATTAATTACATGGGACTGAGTGAACTGATGAGGATGAGTATAATTTTTGTGACTTTCTGTCTGAATTAAAAAAAAAATCCCACAAGGACTCAGAGGCAAAGAATATACAAATCAATTTTCACTGCAAAGTAAAGGAGCTGTTACAGTGGAGGATTACTGGACTGAATGTCAATATTATGACATAGTATGAGTGTGTTTCATGTTTGGTAATTGCAATCATTGTTGCTTTTGTTGTGGTCATCCATGTACAATGCTTGGTGTCAGTCTATTTATCTCTTGTAAAAATAAAATACAGTGTGTGTGAAAAAAAAAAAAAAAAAAAAGAGTGGCCCCCGCTTGCCGCAACTAGAGAAAGCCCTCGCACAGAAAAGAAGACCCAACACAGCCAAAAATAAATTAATTAAAAAAAAATTAAAATGTATAAATTTGCAATTAAATAAGTTATATTAGAACAATGTAATATATATTCAAAGCTTATCACTTCTTACTTGTTTTACTATATTTTCTTAATTTCTCAGTTTTTTAATTTATTTCTGTCTGTAGCATCTGTATGGTGGAAACATGATACTCCGTGTGCCACTCCTAACTCCTTGTTCACTAACATCATGTTGGTTGCTTGGAATCAGCCACGGTGGAAACACAGCATGGGAACTGGAAAATGCCGTAAATCAGGGCTTAATTTACTTTCTGATTTATTGTTTAGATGAAACGTGATGGAGAAAATGTTAGGAATGTAGGACAAACTTAAAAATATGTAGTGTCTATAACTGCTACATTGTGAATAGCACAAAAAAAGAGAGATCATTCTTCCAGTGTTTGAAACTGTCAACTGTCAGCCAAGATGTTGCTCACATCATTGATAAACACGTGAAATCCCAACAAATGCAGAGCTGAAGGCAGTTTCATTCAATGAATAAAATCTGCACTGGGGAAGGGATCGTTTAACAGGAGGTCCTCCGTCAAATTTAATGACAAATATATTGGAAAAAGAGTTCATGAAGTGGGAAGTAACTGCATTTGTCAAATCATGATTTAATTGAAAACCAGTTTGGCTGTGAATATAAGGACTTGGTCGAAATCAACAAAAGCATACTTTGAGACTCCATTTGGGTATCCGAAATTTATAATAAATAGTATTTTACATTTTACTATTCTCGGTAAATTATGTGATATATATATCCTTTATATCAGTAAAATTTACAATAAATATATATGCTGGTGTGAATATATTTTTTTCAGAGAGAAGGTTATGAATCATTTTCCAGCTTACCACTAGACATGTATTTTTTTTCTTTTATCCCCATATATCAATCTATTTCCCTTTCTTCAGCCATAGGTAGTGGACTATGTAACTTATTCTCTGAACTAGGATACATTTCTGAGAAGGCTAGTGGCAAGTTAAGAAATGGGCTGAAAATTTGCCTTACCCATACTTAGCACTCTAATATGTTTAATGCGTATATTTTGTTTGTACTTATTCTTGCTAAAATATTGCATGTAGCCGTTTTGGGGGTGTGGTCATCTTTTATCATTTCTATATCCTTCGTTGACTTTGCTTTAATCATATTCATCAACTTTTGCCCTATGCTTTGTGACTTTAAAGGTTTAAGATGTTATTTCCCCCACTAGGCTCACAAAGATATTTTCTTCAATTTTTTTCTATTACATTTACAATGTCATCTTTCACATTTTGGTTTTAAACACATCGAGGCTCCACCCATGCAGTCAGGATTAGGCAGGGAATTATTTCCATCCTTCTCCATCTAACACTCTGCACTTTCCCCATTGACTTACGGAACTAAATGTATTGCACATTAAATTTCCAAGTATTTATGTTTTCTCCCTGACTTCTACTCAGCCCTTTCATCTATTTGTTTGTACTCATGCCAATACTAATCTTCTTATTACTGTGGACTGGCAATATTATCTTCCTACCTGTCAGAGAAAACTTTTCTTGTTTTATCTTTGTTTGTCAAAAGTATTGCTAGACGCATATGGCACTTGGGCAGAGTATGCCAAATGAGCAACAACAAGGCAGCAAGAAAGGGGGAGGCCGGGGTCTTTCAAAGCTATTACCTTCTTTTCTCAATATTTGGTTAATTCTCAAGCCAATGTCGCTGTTTTTATGAACTTCACATTATTCCTCATATGGTCCAGAAAGCAATGGACAATATGAACCCCTAGTGGTTTATAAAGGTCAAAGAGAATGTTTGGGGAAAAAAAAGAAGTCATTGTTTAGTAAGTTAAACGTGGATTTTACACACACCATGTACTACACACCACACACATAGACACACACACATATAACTAATTTATACCTAACTATATGTAACTAATTATAACCTAACAACTGATATGTATTTTTAACCAATTTATATTTTGAAAGAATTTTCTATACTCTTCCATAACACAACACTCTTATAATCAGTATGTTTTATTTCTTGCCTAAAGTGTCTCAGCATCTTTTGTTGCTCACCTCCCTGAAATCGAAGACCGGGTTTCCTCTTTCTTTTCATACTGTAATAACTTCCAATGAGATTTCATCTATATCCCTAGTTCAGTTGCCAAATACTGGCGGATGGTTCACAACTCTGTATCTCTAGAGACCATCTTTCTCTGGGATCCAGACTCAGTGATGAAACTATGTAGAATTTCCAATGGCATCTGGTACAGACACACACTCCTTCTGCATTTGCTGTTTCCAGGAAACATATTCCAAGTCTAGAGCTGGACAAGGTAGAATAAAAGCTTGACTACGGTACTGCTTTCACTTTCATGTAAAACTTGTCACCAAGTCCTAGTAATTTTATATCGATAATGTGTCTCTACCCCTATTACAGAGAACAAGTTATCAGTATCTCACTGGAACTATTGGAAACCTCTCCTCGCTGCTCTATCCTCAATCAGCTTTTAATCCCGTATCTACACTGCAGCTGGAAAGACCTTTAGAACATACAAACGTGGCCAAATCATTCTTCAGTGATTTGAATTTTTCTTTGGCCCTGCATTATCTGGCAACTGCCTTCTTCTTTTACCTCATTTAATACCCCTCTAACCTTTGTTTTGTCGATTGCATGCTTCACATCTCTTTCCATTCCTTGAAAGTAATGTGGTCATTCTACCTTTAAAGACTTTGCACATGCAGCTCCCTTTGCCTGGAAAGGCATCATCCCCAGCCCAGGGAATTCTTACATATCCTTTAGATCACAGCTCAATGACCACTTTGTCAGGGAAGCATTCCCTGAATCTATGAACCAAATCATATCGCCCTGCTGTATTTTTCCCCATCCCTCTTCACTTGCTGCAGTGTGTAATCATGGTAAGTGTAAAAGTTGAAGAGACCCTCCCTTTCCAGAGACTGTAAATCCCACACGGACAGAGATGCATTCTGTTTTCCTCACCTTGGTGTTTCTACTGCCTGACAGGGTTAAGCTTTGATAAATATTTGTAAATTTAATAACCACAATCTTTATTGCGGTAGATGAAGAAAAACAATTATTTTCATGACTAGATATAGAAACATGCAGAAAATGAAAATGAAAATACAATACCACTTACAGTTACTAAATGAGAAGTACATAGATGTAAATCTCACATGGTTTTGTTCCTGATCTTAGGAGAAAGAATTGCCTTTCACCACGAAGTATAATGTTAACTGGAGAATTTTGGGGTGAGCACTACTTATCCAGTGGAGAAAGTGCTCCTGTATCCTATTTTCTGAGAGTTTTCATCCTGAAGGTGTTGAACACATCAGTCTGTAGTTTCTTTGTATGTCCATATACAATGGTATATATTGCATTCCCATATAATTGCACCTTGCACAGATTTCACTCGTGCTTTCTCTCATTTTCCCTCTGAGCCCCATCCCACGGGTCTTTTCTCCTTAGGAAGCACTATCCTTTCTGGCCTTCTTCCCCAGCCTCCTACAATTTACTCACCACTTTCTCTTTCCTATCTTCTAAGCATGTATTACAATTTCATCTTACACATGGATGGCTTTTCCTCTGAGAAGCCACTCTGACTGAATGCTTGTATTTCAAGAGCAATTTCTACAGATATAAAATATTTACACATGAGAACATAGTCAACATTATACTTTGATTAGTGTTTATACCTCTATATTCACTCTAAGCTCATAAACGCTAAAACTTTAGTAACTGTACTTTTTCTTCCCAGTTTTAGCTTCACTGGCCATCATGGCACCTGGGCCCTGGTGGACACTCTACATACATTAGTTAAATAAATGGTGGAAAAATTTGGAGCATATTTATAAGACTGTTCGAGTGGAGATAATTCTATAAATGTGCTTGCAAATATCATTCAAAATGTTAAGAAGTAGAGTGAACAAAATATGGTTTAATAAAGCTAACAATTAAAAAAAATAAACTGTCATTTTTTTTTTTCGCACATCACTTTGGCTTATGAAACTATGCAGCCTACCTAGCATGGCCTATTTGTCCCATTAGTGATCAAATGTTACTTAGAAAGCATTGTGACTGATTGGTACTATTGCCCTAAGAGTAATATTCTGTAGAGACTTATGAACAATAACAGGGAGAAGAAAAGGACTGCCCCATTTATTCTTCCATCATGACTATGCCTGTGTAGCCTAAAACTGCTAACTCTCTTGTTTTATTTAAAGCCCAAAAGGTACACAGACACAAAAATAAAGGAGGAGCTGTGAATTCCCATGACAGAATCTAGTCAAGAATTTCAGAAACTGCAGGGATTAAAAGATGTGGATAAATATTTATAAATGTGAACTCAAAGAACTGTAGTCAACAGAATACTCAGGAAGAATTTTCTGCCCAATGTTTTCTTCCTTGTATAGTCAGACTGCTCCTTGAACTTCAGATCTAAGAATGAAAATGACTTTCACTCTAGCATCCTTCCTAGTTTACCTGTACTTTCTGGAAACAGACGTTAAAATATTGCCAAATTGGATTTTCAGCAAGTTTTCTTCCTACTAATGATGCACTCTTTCTTTCAATCCAAGTTCTAGTCTCTTTATATTTCCAGACTTGTATGATAAGTTCAAAGACTAAAAGTATAAATTGATTTTCATTTAAGTATTAATATCTGTGAGTCTTTAATAGAATTGGCAACATCATTAACATTTCCTGATTTAAAACATATCGTATGTGTTTTAAATAACTTAAGCAATGTTTTATATTATCCACACGTCTCTCATTGCAATGTTATTTACTATTAATAAACATCATGAATTAAAACTTTGGGTTTGAGTTAGACATCTAATAGACATACCCAGAGACAGTTTTACCAACTATTTGGACATTCACCATCCCAATAAGTTGACACACAAAATTAACCATCACAGTACATAAACTTTGCCATGTTTTCCTCGTGGAATTTCAGATTTGCTCTGGACCAGTGACTGGTATGTGTCTGCTACTTTCCATATGTTCTCATGTCAGAGATCATTTCAATTGTCCTGTTTATGCTGGACCACTGTATGCTGGGTGCCTAGTGAACAGAGCTGCTTTTAAATTGTGCCAGGTGGAGTAAGAAAATAAATGGTGCTTCATATATGATACGCACACAAATTTAAATTTTATAAACTGAGCTAATTGCTAGAAAACATTTGTCTGATCTGTCAGTGTATCTTTCACTGCTTCTGTGTTGTCATTAGGAGCAATTGTCATTTTTATATATAGTACTTTAGACATACTAGGGCTGTTTATGGCATTCTCTACATGTTGCTTTTCTACAAAATAAATTCCCAATGTCAGGTTGAAAAAAAATACTTGTGTGTGTATATATACATATATATATATACACACACACATATATATACACACATATACATGCATATATATATATATATCATAATGACCTAGAAAGAAATAGAAGTCAGCATTGTTAATTTCTTAAAGTCCCTCCCCAATGGGCTGATGGAGGAGAAATCCCTTTGTTCTTGCTTTACCCCCTTCTTTCTAACTCCAGACCTGTCCTACACCAGGAGGCTCCTTGGGTGCATACCTATGGACACTACAGCCAACAATCTGTACGTGTACTTCTTCATAAACACTGTTGTCACTTGGCTACCCTTTGGATCTAGGGAGGGGCATGCTGACGGGACAGGAGATTCTCAATAGGGTAGATGAGGGAAGGGCCATGTAGGGTATATCCTCAAGGCCATGTGTACAGGGAATTCAAAGGTCCTAGTAACTCAAGTGTGGACTAGAAGGGAGAGCGTAGGTTCCAGGCATGCACATCCCTTGACTACACGATCTCTTGTCCTTAGAGAAAAGTCACAGCCAGAGGAAGGTCAGAACATGTTCCTCAAAAGAGCAAGATCCAGTGCAATGGCCCTTTTGAAAAGATCTAAGGGAATCTCTGATAAGCAAGTTGTCTTTCATTCAGATTTTGTAAGAAAAGCTGTATCATGACATAATTTGGATTACAGAATCCTGGAATTCAAGTCTTGTGTCACCTTTGCATGAAATTCTTGGAGAGTCTTGGGGACTTTATCTTGTGTGCAGACGAAAGCAAATGTTTGTGACAAAGAAGGAAGGCTGTAGACAATTGGATTATTGCTACCAATGATTTGCCCCTCCTTGTAATACTATTATATATCATCCCCTCTGCTTGTCATGTGACTTGTCTGATCATCTGGTAGGAAAAGCACATTACACAGCCTCCTTGATTTGGGACCTGGCGATGTGATGTTCCTTGGCCATATCCTAAACACTGGACAGCTCCTTCAGCCAATGATCTACAAAAAGAAAACATCTGAGGCCAAGATGGGTAAGCACAGAAGAGCCAAACAGAGTGGCAGCTGACTTGCAGCCTCTGATAACACGAGCAAGAAATAAATACTTGTTTTTGAGAGCCATTTAGATAATGGGTTTGCTATTAGCCACTGCTTTCCAATATACCATATTACACAAGGGGAAACAGTTAAAAAACACAATGAGGTTAAGTGTTATGAAACTGAATTGAAACTATTAATATAGATTCACAATTTTAAAAACTTCCACTGAAATGGCCTACAAACAAATATTACCCCAGTAGGAATGATAACTTCAAGAACTCAAATTACAGCTTCTAATTTTCCCCTGTGTTAAGAACTTGAGTCTGAATAAATGGTTGAATTCTGGTCTGCAGCATGGAAAGAACAAGATGAGCCTGGGACAAGGTGGTGCAAAAAAGTAGGAAGGAGTTTGCACGTTCATCTTGCCTTACTGGGAGGAAATGGGTTGGGGAGGATGTGGATAAAAGGGAACACCTGTGTCTTGTTGGTGGGAATGTAAAGTGGTACAACCATCTTGGAAAACAGTATAGAGTTTTCTCAAAAAATTAAAAATAGCACTACCTTGTGATCCAGCAGTGCCACTCCTGCTCATATAACCAAAGGAAATGAAATCAGGATTGCCAAGAGTTATCTGTGATCCCAAGTTCATCGCAACATTACTCACAATAGCCAAGATATGAAAACAGCCTGTGTCCACGGACAGAAGAATGGATAAAGAAAATGTGGTGTATATATTTTTATACATTGGAATATTACTTAGCATTGAAAAAGGGAAATCCTGCCCTTTATGACATCATGGATGAATCTGGAAGGCTTTATGCCAAGGGAAACAAGTCAGGCACAGAAAGACATATACTTCATGATCTCAATTAGATGTGCAATCTAAAAAAATTTGAATTCATAAAAGCAGAGGGTAGAATACCAGTTTCTAGGAGCTGGAGATTGGGGTTAATGGGGAGATGTTGTTCTAAGGACACAAAGTTTCAGTTATGCAGGATGAATAAGTTCTGGATATCTAAGGTACATCATGGTGACTACAGTTAATAATACTGTGTTGTATACTTGAAATTTACAAAGAGAGTAGATCTTAAGTGCTCTCACCACACATACACACAACAAAATGCCAATTATATGAGGTGCTAAATATGTTAAACAGCATGACTGTGTTAATCCTTTCACAATTAATACATATGTCAAACCATCATGTTATGAATCTTAAATACATACAATTGTTATTTGTCAACTATACCTCAATAAAGCTGGAAAAAAAATACATGGGATAAGTTGTTTAGTAAAAAAAAAAAAAAAAAAAAAAAAAAAAAAAAACCTGGTGCCAAAAATATAAATCTTTGATAAATTAAGAAACTTAGACAAAAATTAAATAAAATATAAGCGTAGAGTAGATAAACCATCTGTTAAAAAACACATTTAAGTCGATCAGGAAACTGTGAAAAAGAATGGGTAATGGAAGAAAATTTACTGAAATGAAAAGGTAGATAATAGTGCCTAGAAAGAAGAGCACATTAATAAGGAAGATGAACAGTATCATTTCTTTTTTTTTTTTCTTTTTACAGTATGGATAGATTGTTTTATTTGGTTTTACGTGTGCTCATTTGATCACACAAAGTATGAATCTTTTGATTATACAAAGTATCTATTATAGAATACTTTGTATAATAATTTGGTTTTAACAATAGTAGATGCTAGATGTGAGGGACAGGATGACGTCATTGTTTCTTGTTTTGCTTATTTGTTTTACTCTTATTTTCTGAGGTGATACGAAGTCATTAGAACAAAATAAATGAGTTGGTCCAAGTAAAATATTTTGCCCAGGGAAAGGTTAAGGTTAGAGCCTTGGTTTCCACTGCTGGTTGCCTGTCCTTTTCTCTATAACTCCACTCCAGTTTATGTTTCATTTAAACTCTCAAGGAAATAATTAACAGATTTTAACATGGGAAAGAGCATGCATTTATTTAAATTGCAGCATAAAAGGGGTGCATCAGTAACACTTAGTCTGAAAACAATTGGCTGCCGAAATTGAGAAATATCAATTAGGATTAACTAAAGTAAACTCTCTTCCGGGTTTAGTCCATTATCTAGAATGATTACATTACATTACAAAAATCACTGTGTTCTATTTCCCAGAGAGGTTTCTATTTCACAATAAAGCTTTCTTCTTCTAGGGCTGTAGTTTATTCTCCAAACAGCCTCAGGAAAATTAAATATACTATGAATGCCTATAATGACCATAGGATGGAATAAAAATACAATCAATGAAACCAAATTAGATTTCTGTTTGCAAACAACTTTGCTCACGGACTGGATATTTGTTAATTGGTTGGCGAAATTCTGCTTCCATGTGCATTTCTTTCATTTGAGTGTCTCTAAGTAAGGTTTATACTTAATAATAGACCAGCTGATGACCTTTTCATGCATAACAATAAGGCCTCAATTGAATATCTTATTGTTAACCATTACTCACTTACACAATAGCTTTCATTATGGATGAAAAATATTTAATCCATTCACATATCTATTATAGTTTCTTCACTACAGCATCTCAGATGTAGAATAGCTAATTAGGCTTTCTGAGTATTTCCTGCTCTCTGAAATTTCTTAAGGGCCTCTGTTTTCAAGTTTTTACTTCATATTAGAATTTGATATTTCCACCCTAAGCAATCAATTAAGCTCTATCACTTTTATGGGCCTATTGATTTACTCAAGAAAACAATGGCAACAACAATAAAATGTTAAAACCTTCATTCTCCCAGATGTCTAAACAAATAAAACATTTTCTTACATTGTTCATTGAAAGAGTTTTCTCTACTTAGGGTCACTGTGACTTTTTAGAAAAACTACTGTTTTTTGTTATATGACTGTTAATGTGCTTTTCTCTGCGTTCAAATTTTACTAGAAAATTTGTGATTGAGAGAATACTAGTCTTAGCACACATGCATTCTGTGACCTGGATATATTGAGAACCCCCTTTTCACTCTTAGATACTCTGAACTTTATCTGAGTAAACTCAGAATAGCTTCCTCATAAACACCCATATTTTATGATAAATACTACGTATTGGACTGCCTTCACCTTCTACTTTAGTATTTAGAAAAGACTTTATTCTGAAATTTGGAGAACAAATCTAGACCCTTGTTTTCTATATTAAATCGAGCTTGCTCTAGGCTTGGTGTTCTTAGTCTAATTCAGGATTGCTTCCTGGGCTTGTGAGCTGTGCAATCACCCAGGGCCCCATACTCAAAAGGGCCCCTGACTTGGTATAATGTTCTGCTATCCCCATCTTAAAATTCTTAATAATTTTTGAACAAGGACCGCTCGGAGCTCCACAGTTTAGCTGGCCTTGGTCTAACCCCTTATAATTCCTTACTCATTAAAGAAGTCATTTGATTATACCTTTCAATATCTTTTCATCTCAGTCACTCTGGTCCATCTTTTCTCTCTATAGGTACAGTATGTCTAATTTTGTCACATCGAATCTACTAATTCTGATGTAAAGGTGAGAACTTGGGTAACATGTGCATGCTTAGACACTGAGTAGTGCAGAACAAGATGGACACTTTTTTCTTATCAAGAGCAGGTACCTTGTCAGAAGATGCCATTTGCCTCTAAAGATAATAGATCTCATCCGATGCTAAATTGGGAAAGATGGTTATTTTGCAGGCTCTTTCTGTTCTTATCTTTCGATAGTCCTTAGACCACAAATCATGAGATACAATATGTATCTGTAATCCCTCTTAAGATTCTGGGAGTCATTAGACTTCTCAATAGTAAACTAGATCTGTAAATGACCTCGGTATTCAAATGGCATAATAGTGGTGGCAGTGATGATGGTATGGTGGTGGTGATAGAATAACAGCGGTCTGGATGGTGGTTTCTGGGGCTAGTGCATGTCAAATATTGTCTAGATTTCAAAGACTCAGCCCAAATACTACGTTAACATTGGAGTCCGGTGTTATTTTAAACCAAATAATCATCTCCTGTTGGGATTCATGTAATATTTTTTCTGTGGTTCTATTATAAAACCATATTATACCATATACTATGTCCTATATTATTGTATAGACTAAGGTTGAAGGCTTCACAGATTATTCAATAAACACTGTGATATATACACAGCACATGAATGAAAACATCCTTGCTGATGTTCATTACTGAATTACTGAAATAGGTTTCCATATCTCATCAAAGTCTCCAAGAAGGAGGTATTAGCCATGGGGAAAGAATTAAAAAAGAGTGGCATAAGTTAATTAGCACCAGAATTCCAATTTATCATTATTCCAAAGAGAACTAGACCTGTGATACATGAGAAAATTTTCTAGTAGTACCCTTATACAGATAATTAGTGTTGGAAAACAGACCACAATTTAAGAATGGGCCGAATCTGAAAAGAACTCCTGAAGGTTGAGCAGGAGTTGAGGGGTTCGTTAGTCCAGTTGACTGCTACTAAAACCATTCTGATCATGTGTCGGATCCAATCTCTCCCAAAGACCTCAACTCCACAACTAAAAATTTACAAAAGAAATGAGGAAAAGTTATTTTTAGGCTTCCTATAAAAGTTTTTGAAATTTCATTTCACTGTGACTCAGTGAAACTTTGGTAGTTCATTTTACTTTTAATTAAAGTGCATTATTACGACTAACGCAATAATCATCTAAAAAGCTATTATCTATTAATTGTAGATTCCACTGACTTTATTTTAATGAACTTGTTGGGATATGAGTACGTAAGATAGGGACATAGCCTTTTTAGAGTAAATTCAATAATTAGGTAAATGGATGGATGGTTGCATAGAAAGATGGTTAGATACACACACAAATGTTTACCTGTTGTATTAAATAACAATAACCATAGCTAATGTAAATTATAATCAATTTATTTCACTTATTCGCACATTCAATAAGCCATATTAGTGATTGTTTGCTAATAAAATATTGGGGAATAAATTATATATTTAAATCCTTAAACTTAATGATTTCACAACATAAGAGCTCAAGTCTCTTACGAATAAACACAGGACTCATAAATGACTTAAACACATTGGGTGACCATCATATTTCACATGACAAATGAATTCAATTGCATTGGAGTCTTGGTCACAGTCATTAAAATTGCATTTTCTTTGCCAGTATTAAATGCAAAGTACTTTATCAACAACATGTAATATACAAGATTAAAGGAGGACAAACTTGCTCCTCAGGGTGCCTGCAGTGTTGTAGAAGGATCATACACATAAAGAAACACATCATGTTGAAGAAAGCGGTTAATAAATGATAAGATACACATTTTGCTCAGATGCACAGAGATCTTGGTGTTGGTTCGCTAAATAACATGTTATATGTGCGTGCGCACCAGTGTCTAAAAGAATCGCAGCATTCCAGGCATGATTGAAATCCCCAAACCCTGTGCTCTATGAATCTAGCAGTCTCGCTGTGTCAGCATGGCTGTTAGGACACATACAGCGTGTCTTCACGTTTGTACCCCTATGACGGAGGACATTTTGACAGGCATCCTTCTTAAAATGTATTGAATAAATTGTGATAATTGACATGATGAATATGAAGGTCAAGAGTTGTAAAATACTTCTACTGCCTAGGAATCTAGAGAATCTAGGCCTGAGTTTATAGTATATTTATGAACTATGAATGCAATTATCCCATTTGAAAAATGTTACCTACTTTACTACCTCTTCGCAGATTTTAGAAAGTCTTTTTGATATTAATTATCTAATTCAGTTAAAAAGCTACAACTGTCTTGCTGAATCTTACACTATTTTGTACTAAATAAATTTTATTTTTTAGTGTTTTAAAACACCAATTTTCTACTGGAAGGAAGACACAGATCATTAAAACACTATGCAAAATGGAAAATGCCATCTAGAATTTGAATCAAAAGACATGACACTTGTTAGAGTGTCAGACACAGTCAAAACTCCAGCAATTTCCTTCTGGGAGGAGAAATGAGTTCTCTCTCTCATTTTTGCATGCACATAATTTCTTTACAAATGATTATGCCAGTTAGACATGTAAACCTCCTATCAAAGTTACTGAATGATAATGATTTCTAATTGTTCTAGTTTTCCCTAAGTTGGAGCATTGATATTTTTTTTTTTTACAATGACAACAATAAAGAGGCACAAGAGTATGACACTTGTGTTGCTATCTCGTTGTGTTGCCCGAGGGAGGACTGCTCATTTTTCATGATTGATAATTAAGATGAAATAGAAATAAATAAGTTGCTTAAATTTACATCACAAGAAACGAAGAGTAGTATGGAGAATGTTATGTTTGAGAGTGTAAAATTTCCTGTTTGATGTTAAATAATGGTTGAAAGAATATGAAATAGATTTAAAAAGTAAAAAGGAAGTAGAAAAATAAATTTTCCTTATAACAGAAACTTAAACCAGAATTGAAAAGTGAACACTAAACCTACATATAAATATGCATTTCTTTTGATTCACACCACACAACAAAGGCATATTCTGTAGTATATTGTTTGCTATATATTTTCTTTTAAGTCTGTCTTATTTTATCAAGGAATAGAAATGTGCCTATGAGGTATAAAATTTCATGAAGCTAAGATATGTGGTTCAGAATAATTCAAGTCGTGACTTAAGCAATAATGATATTCAAATACAAGAGCTTTTCCACCTTATTTTGTATAATTTTATTAAGTGCAGTTGAAAATGAATTTATGTCACATTGTTCAGGAAATAATTATCGTGAAGCATTAGAATTTAAAGGAAATGCTTTGCTAAACATTTTAAAATTTAACCTTTCCTTGTAATGTCAAAGTAAAATCAAAACTTCCATTTTAAAGGAGTCACACCATCTACAGAAGAAAACTGCACTCCAAAGCCATCTAGAGTAAGTCTATTCCTTTAATATTTTGAGTAAGTGATCTAATAATTTCTTCAGAACAAATGCTAAAAAAGTTACCTTAAAAAACCCTATTTTATAGTAATATTTCTAAAGTTACATAGCTAATCAGTGGAAGGAAGGAAGGAAGGAAGGAAGGAAGCTAATAGAGACATCTCATTCACAGAGGATACTAAAATATTTTTTGTTGTTATTCTTACATTTTGTTATGTTCAGTTTTTCCAATAATGAAGTTTTATCATTGTCTACCTGCATTTTAAAATAATACACCTGTTTTGTCTCTCAACAACCCTGTGAATTAGGCAGGATATGAGAAGTTAAATTACTTGCTAATGCCTATACAACTAATTGAACAAAATCAAGAGATTTGTTCCTTTGACAGTAAATAACAGCAAACTCAAAGGTCTGATGTGATTTTTTCAAATTGTTTTCTCATCAAAGTATAATTCTTCTATTATTTCTCAAGTACCAAAGAATATTTTGTCTGAAAAACGTAATGCAATCATGCAGAATGTTTAACTCACTCCAGCATATGTTTCACACAGACTCTAAGATATTAATTTTGTATTTTAGAACAACATATTGACAAAAAGATGTGCATTCTGATAAATAAAAGAATTGAAAAGGTTAAAATATTCTTGTTCTCTGTTGGACTCTTCTGGTTTGGGGCCATTTATAGAAAAGTCTCCCTTATATATAACTGAACATAGTATGTTAAGGAAAATACAGGGAGGAGGCTGATTTTGATCTATCCAACCGAATATTTGCAAAAGAACATACCAAGAGTGAATATGGATGGAGATATTTTTAATGGCAAGGTGTGTTTTTGAGATGATGCCATTTGGGAGAATTAGGACGGGAGACTAGTTAAAAAAAGTCAATTATTACTTGTGTTAAAAAAAGCAACATGAGTGAGGAAGAATTAACTCTATTCCTCCTTAACGTAAAACCTCACAAAAATCACACATCTTAAATAGCCAGTTCAAATAGATAAATTAATATTACTGTGTAATAACAAGATCACAAGCCATAGATTACGTTACTTGTAATCTTAGGCTAATACCTTCAAAGCTGAATCCACAAAAGAAATATGTGTTAGGTAATAAAACACTTTTATTTTCAATATTGATAAATATTAAATTCCACCCTTGAAATCACTTCAATTAAGGTGCTGAGTTTTAGATCTGTGTCTATTGTTTATAACCAATTCATAGATCTAGAAACAGATAGATGAATCACACTATATTATTACTATTGGTAAACTGGAGAATTTGACCCTGTCTACGTTCATTCTTCCTACTACTTTCCTCCACTATTAAATTCATCTACTCTGTTTGCAAGAGAAATGACTACAAAGGTAAGAATAACCTATAAAAAGGGAAAGTAAGGAAGCAGATAGAGAGGAAAAGAGAAGGAAAGAGAACAAAGGAACACATATTCAGTTCCCAGCCTGGGCCTCAGATAAGTAAAGTCATCGTACATCACAAGGGAAGAAGAAGGGAAGGTAATTAGAGATTGTTTCTCAATAATGTGTTAGAATGATTACTTTACAGCCAAGGTTTGAAATCTGAAGGGAAGAGAATGGTATCCCCACTGAAGAGGATATAAAAATTACACATTCGGCAAGGGTCAAGGGAAAAATAACTAAATCAAATGATAATCCTTTAATTCAAATTTCATGAGCAAAAAGTGTCTAAACAACAAGTGTCCTACCTTCTATATTTAGTAGATACTATAATGAGAAGGTGGAAAGTAACATCGTAAAATATTGGTGACTGATCAACCAAAATCAGAGGATATTCAAACAGGAAGCAATGTACTTAGGTAAAACTTTTCTTTATATATATAAATAAATCTATAGACATTAACCTTAATTCTAAACTGAATAACTTTTCATACTGATTTATTATTTTACTGAAGTATAACTGACATATAACATTATATTAATTTCAGGTGTATAACATAATGATTTGATATTTGCATATACCATGATAATCTAGTTAACATCTGTCATTATTCATTTGTATCCTCAGAATACTGCATTATATTGTATTTTTTCAACATTTTCCCCAATTTTGAAAATTATTTTGTACTTGTACAGGCAGGCCTCATTTTATTGCCCTTCACTTTATTGTGCTTCACAGATATTGCATTTTTTTACAAATTGAAGGTTTGTGGCAACCCTGTGTCAAGCAAGTCTATTGGCACCATTTTTTCCAGCAACATTTGCCCACTCCTTGTATCTGTGTCACATGTTGGTAATTCTCACAACATTTCAAACCATATTTACTATGGTGATCTGCGATCAGTGGCCTTTGATGTTACTTTTGTAATTGTTTGGGGGTGCCACAAATCACTCCCATGGGAGACGGTGAACTTAATCGATAAATATTGTGTGTGTTCTGACTGCTCCAACAACCGGCCTTTTCCCAGTCTCTCTACATCTCCTCTGGACTCCCTCCTCCCTGAGACACAGCAATATTGAAATTAGGCCAATTAATAACCCTACAATGGCCCCTAAGTGAAAGACAGAGTCGCACATCTCTCATTTTAAATCAAAAGCTAGAAATGATTAAGCTTATTGAGGAAGGCATATCTGAAGCTGAGATCAGCTGAAAGTTAGGCCCCTTATGCCAAACATTTAGCCACACTGTCGATGCAAAGGAAAAGTTCTTAAAGGAAATCAAGTGTGACTCCAGTGAACACACAAATGATAAGAAAGTAAAACAGCATATTGCCCATATAGAGAAAGTTTTAGTGGTCTGGATGGAAGCCACAACATTTCCTTAAGCTAAAGTCTGATCCAGAGCAAGGTCCTAACTCTCTTCAATTCTATGAAGGTTGAGAGAAGTTAGGAAGCTGCAGAAGAAATGTTTGAAGCCAGCAGAGGAACCAGTAGGTTCATGAGGTTTAAGGAAAGAAACCGTCTCCATAACATCGAAGTGCAAGGTAAGGCAGCAAGTGATGAGGTAGAAGCTGCAGCAAGTTATCCAGAAGATATAGTTAATTCATGAAGGTGGCTACACTAAACAACAGATTTTCAATGTAGATGAAATAGCCTTATATTGGAAGAAGATACCATCTAGGACTTTCATAGCTAGAGAGGAGAAGTCAATGTCTGGCTTCAGAGCTTCAAAGGACAGGCTGACTCTCTCGTTAGGGACTAATGCAGTTGGTGACTTTACGTTGAACCCAGGGCTCATGTCCTATTTCAAAAAATCCTAGAGCCCTTAAAAATTATGCTAAATCTACCCTGCCTGTGCTCTATCAATGGAAAAGCAAAGCCTGAATGACAGCACATCTATTTACAACATGGTTTACTGAATATTTTCAGCCCAATATTGAGACCTACTGCTTAGGAAAAGGATTCTTTTCGAAATATTACTGCTCAATAACAATGCCTCTGGTCTCCCAAGAGCTCTGATGGAGATGTACAATGAGATTAATGTGGTTTTCAAGCCTGCTAACAGCATCCATTCTGCAGCCCATAGATCAAGGAGTAATTTTGACTTTCAAGAAATACATTTCTTAAGGCTATAGCTGCCATAAGTGGTGATTCCTCTTATGGATCTGGGCAAAGTAAATTGAAAAATCTTCTTGAAAGGATTTTATCATTCTAGATGCCATTAAGAACTATCATGATTCATGGGAAGAGGTCAACATATCTACACAAACAGGAGTTTGGAAGAAGTTGATTCCAACCCTCATGGATGACTTTGAGGGGTTCAAGACTTCAGCGGAGGAAGAAACTGCAGATGTGGTGGAAACAGCAAGAGAATTAGTATTGGAAGTGGAGCCTGAAGATGGGACTGAGTTGCTGCAATCTCACGACAAAACTTGAATGGATAAGAAATTGCCTCTTATGCATGAGCAAAGAAAGTGGTTTTGTGAGATGGAATCTATTCCTGGTGAAGAGGCTGTGAAGATTGTTAAAATGACCACAAAGGGTTTAGAATATTCCACAAATGTAGTTAATAAAGCAGCAGGAGGGTTTGAGAGGATTGACTCCGATCTTGAAAGAAGTTCTACCATGGATTTCAAACATCACATTGTTCATGAAAGGTAGAGTCAATCAATGTGGCAAACTTCATCGTTGTTCTGTTTAAAGAAAAAGCCACGGCCACCCTGACCTTCAGCAGCCACTGCCCTGATCAGTCAGCAGCCAGCAACATCAAGGCAGGACACTCCACCAGCAAAAAGATTCTGACTTGCTAAAGGCTAAGTTGATGATTAGCATTTTTTTTTTAGCAATAAAGTATTTTTTTAATTAAAGGATGTACACTGTTTTAGACACAAGGCTATTGAACACTTAATGCACTGTAGTGTTAATATTCACTTTTACATGCACTGGGAACCAAAAAAGAAAAAAATGTGTGACTTGCTTTACTGTGATATTTGCTTTTTTGCAGTGGTCTGGAACTGAACAGGCAGTATTTCGGAGGTATGGCTGTCATATCCTCATTCTCCGTTGCATCAAAAGTATCTAAAAGGGGAACAGGGCATCTAAAAGAAAAAGCCAGACAGCATTTCCTCCAAAGCACAGATCTTCAAATTTTCACAAATAATTTAATTCATAGATCTTCCAGGAAAAAGCAGCAATGTAAATTTAAAAATAAAAATAAAGTGGATATTATGTCTTCCAGGTGATATTCATGCTCACTATTCAAATCAGTGGTGTTCGACCAGAGTAGGTTTTGTCCCCAAGAGGAATTTTGGCAACATCTGAAGACATCTGCATTTGTCACAACTGGTAAAGGTGTTGCTACTGGCATCTAGAGGCCAGGGATACTGCTAAACATCTTACAACACACATGACAGCACCTGCAACAATGGATTACTCAGCTCAAAATGTCAACAGAATCGGGACTGAGAAACCCAGATCTGGAGGAGGCTGTCATGTCAGTTCAAGTACTGGGTTAATTGTAATTTACTAAAATAATAGATGAATATCATCTGTCTTTCGTGGTGTGTTTGGAGTTCTCAAAATAAAACACAATATTTGCTAAATGGACACAAAAGAATCATATCCTACAAAAGCATTATCATATAAAAGTTCTTAAAACACGGATTTAATAAATTTAATAAACTTCTGCTACTGTGACCCCCATCTTAAAAATGACAGCTTGATTGTTAATCAGGATTACAACAGACAATGCTAGATGGCTATTAAAAAATAGCTACAAACAGAAATTATGTGTCAGATTTTAATGGTTATGTTTGTACAATGCAAACACGGAGAATGTTTAATTCAGTGTTGGGGGCAAAATATAACCTCTAGGATAAAAATGATTTGTAATCAATCCACTTGATTTTGCAAACATAAAGCAATTTCAAATATAGGCAAATGTAAACCAATTTGTATGCTTTTTCCTCAAAATATACTTTTAATATTGTAAGGATATATTTTGTAAACTAATTTGTAAAATAATTATTTCATACAATTTTTAAAATACATGATAGCAAAAAAATTCCTTCACTAGCTGAACTTCGAAATATGACTTTATATTATGTTCACTCTATGCCCCAGTTAACACATCAGACTTTTCAGCAGGTTCATCAGTATATTTTTTTAAATATACTTCTCTGAAGACATACTGAAATTCTAGCAGTGACATTTCAGTGCAGTAGGTCAGCATGGGACAAACCTAACTTATATGTAGATACAGTTATATATTATTTTATGACCTAGGAGAATAAGCTTAAAACCCAAGTATATTTGAAATTTCAATAATCCAGCTGTCTTGCGTTGTGAGGAACCGTTATTTTAAAGCAGTTATAATGACTGGTGCTCTGATATCCTGTTTCAAAGCCATCTGAAATAAACTGAGTGTAAATTTAACTCATCATAGTTTTCAAATATTTATTGAAACCTTTGTTCAGAAAAAAATTGCAAGACTTGTCCAGTTCCCATTTCTGTTGGTACTAGACACTCTCACAAGCAAAATGCTATTTAACAAAACGGTGCTTAAAACTACTTTTGTTGCTATTTCCTCTGTAGCATCAAATCCACATTAATGTTTTTATCAGCTTTAAAAGCCATATATCAAAGTAAGTGCAGTATCCTGGAAAAGGCGTAACAGCTCAGAGATGGCCAGAGACTCTGAATTCTGAGGACACTGCGTCAAATAATGTTGTCATTAGTGAGAGATGGTGGCTCTACAAGAATACATCCCGCTTTGATTTGTGCCAGCGATAATTTAAACTGATCTTCTCTTTATTGAACAAAAAATAAGAAAAGTCATTACAGAGGAGAGTTGAAATAGTAAGAGAAGTTTACATGTAAACATGATTTCCTCAGGATTTATATACGTCTATTTTGTTTCTTGCGTCAATAGCTGAGTTTGCTTGGATTAGATGTTTTCTAAGAAAGAGTTATAGAAAATTATATTTTTAGTATAATTTTAGTCTAGTTTTTAGCATGATTTTATAATGCTGGAGAAAGTCTAACGGCACCCATCCCAACTACTTGCTGAGACATAAAACTTTTACCACACAGCACACCCATCGCTACTTAATAAAGTTCACATAGCTCTGAGAGGAAAATGAGGAATGCCATTAAAAATGACAGAAAGCTTACCATGTGGAGGAAAAAGACTTCAGAGCAAAAAAAACAAAACACACCACCACCAAACACACACACACACACACACACACACAAAACAAAGCTAAGAAACAAACATAAACAGAAAAACACAACAGATATCAACTTTGATAATCAGTTATTCTCCAACCATATCATTATTACAGAATACTTGAGAAAGTTTCTTCTTGAAACCAGATGAAAACTTTATTAAAAAGATTATAGAGCTCCATGTTTATATTGTGAGATACATCTCAACAAGAATTGGGCCATTAACAACGTGATTCTATAGAAATCTTACAGGTAAGTAAATATTTTCACTGACAGCATGAATTGAGCCATCACAGAAATTCAGCACCTTGCAAAGTATTTGACGCAAAGCTACACTTACTGACAAACAGCGACAATGCTATTGAAAGGTCCATTAAGTATGTGTGGCATCAACTTCCAAAATACACTGTAAGTTTACAATATTTTCAACACTTAACAAGTCTTTAGATCTGTGGTTTTATAACCTCAGTAACTAAGACTTGTGAAGAAAGTTTTAAAATTTCTTTTTGTAAGAATACAAGATGTAAGCAATAAAATAGCTAATGTATAAATTTCTTTATAGATTTAGTTATATGTAGTCAGATGTCATAATGACAATGCAGTAACAGTTGTTTTAGTCACAGAAATATTTGCCTCCAAACTGTCGAAATTTAATAGAATATAAGCACATTAAGAATATATAAAGTACTGAAATAGCAAAATCGCACAATATCTGCAATAATTCCAAAATGTTTTTGATGACAAGATTGTAGTTTCTCTGATAAGCAGCGCACACTTTGTCACAGTTAAAAATTGTTGATTATTTTCATATAGAAGATATACTATGGAAAGCCATGGAATGCAGAGCAGAAAAGTATATTATAATTTAGAAAAGCACACATAAATTTTAAAGAAAAACCCCCAATTTATCAATATATCTGTTCTCTTTTTTTGCACTAGTACAGTGCAGGCTGATTTTAGCTGCCACATTTACTTGATGATTAATGTAGAAGGGAGACAGAGCATTTGTGAAATCCAATATTGCTGCTAAAGGGCAAAAGAGTAGAGATAGTTGGTCAGTAACTAGTTCAAAAATATTTTCAAGGCAGCAAGGAAAAGTATCCCTATCTCTTTTGTTTCTCATAACATCACACGAAATTATTAAAATATATGCTCTAAAAATTGACAAAGAGAAATTCGAAAAAGACTTTTGACGAATATTCATATAGAAAACCAAAATCTTTCAGATACTATATGCTTTGTTAAGTATTTCGTATCCTCCATGTAGACTTGCACCGAGAACACACGCAGGGAGTTTGCCTGAATAGTGAAGCAAGCCGCTCTCATGGGCAGAGCAGTAGATAGCACTGAACAGAAGCCATTTTCCTAAACCAGTGGTTTTCAGTGACTCCCCCCCACCCCCATGTATCATATTCATCACCAGCACAAGTCTTCTTACCTCTGGAAAGTATCACAGACACAAATTCGCTGACTTGTGTTTGTTGGGACTAGTTAAGCTTCTTAAAAGTATTAATAGCTCACTCAGGTCTAACATCGTGCCCTAAGAGGAGATCAGGTCCCTAAATCTTAAAAAAAAACAAACAGGAAAATTGCCTCTTCTCTCTATACTTAGAGACCAGTTTAGTTTAGGCATTGTTAGGGAAGAAATTGGATGGAAAGTTTCTCAGGGTGATAGGGCAGTAAGAACACATATGCTACAGGTCACGATTAGGCGGAAGTAGATAAAATATCAAGCTGAATATTATTCTCTCACTTAAAAATACTTTTGAAAATACACCATGTGCCCGGTTGTGCACCAGGCATTGTGGGCCAAAGGTCATTGAATATATTCCCCGCCCTCAAGGCGTCTACCCATCAGGTGAACAAGATGATCAGCAGGAAATGAGAGCAGAGAATAACAAATGCTAACAGCCCTGTGAATCTGTTTCAACAGTTTCATCCCTTTAATCACAAGAGCCCACACAGGCATTAAAGTATCCAATTAAAGTGATTTTAGAACATTATTCTATTATTCATCTTCCAAAAAAATAAATCCTAGATAAAAGAAAGGAATGATTAGTCTGTTAGATCTATGAGATTTTGATATGCCCAAATCAGATTAGAAATAAGAAAAACCGTAAGAAGAGAGAAAAATCTCTTTATACGGGCGCATCAGCATCAAATTCTGGAAGACCTTGCAAGCAATGCCATTTGTGTCAAAGCAGAAGTTCAGTATGTTCTTAATATGTTATGCATGTAGGCAGTGTTGTTCCTGGATGGACGGAATAAGACAAATTATGCCCAGTAATCCCAATTACAATAATCTACATTTAATTTGATGAGATCTGTGGCCATAAGGAGGAGGAGAAAAGAAAGGATGAGGGAAAGATTCAAAGGAAGAATCAACATAATTTGGTGTTGATTATATGTAGCATAGCTAGAGTTATGTCAAAAGTTATGCTGAGCCTGTGAGCCCGGACTGTCTGAGAATGAATGAGCCAAAGACAGAGGCAGAAATGTTTGAAAGAAACCAGGTCCCAGGTTGGGGACTAGGGTGAGAGAGGAAGAAAAAGCATGAGCCACTTAATGTATGCTGTCACTCTCTGGGGAAAATGGAATCTCAAATGGTACCGACTTACTAAAAAAAAAAAAAAAAAAATCAACAACTGAGCTAGGAATGAAACCCAAGACCCTAACACCAATAATTATAACTACATCACAGAGCCATTCTACATACAGACAATCTTTAGAACAAACACTGTATTTTATTTTGTAGCTAAGAGAGTCACACAAAAAGTCTCTCTTTTTGAGAGTCAAATCAGTGCACTCATGTTCAGGAGATGGGTAATATATTATGGAATCTCTAGGAGCACACATGGTAGGTTCATGTAACTTAACGTCAAGTTTCTTCACCCAGAAAAAAAAAACAAACAACTTTTTGACAAGTTGTCAAAAGCTTTGTTAAAAATATGCAAGGGCCTCCGTGTAGCTCTGAAGTTCTTGTCATCTCATCTGCGCTATTAAAATTCTAAGCAGCACAACTCCTGAACGTATTCAATTAAACAGGAGTCATAATGAAGGCCCGCAGCCCAGGCCTCTGTGTGTGAGGATCAAAGGGTTAGTTCTAAGACAGTTTATATGAATTTCCAGTCAAAAAACTGGTCTTTCATCATTTGCTAAAATACAAATCCTAGACTCTGGCAAAAAAAAGTATGAGGTGCTTCAGAAGCATTTTTTCTGTGTTTGTTTTAATTCTTGTTGTTTTAGTGAATTTATTTGGAAATTACAATTTAAAATTTATAACAGCATGAGTTATTCCTTGCCTGTAAATTTCCATCAGGGAGAAAGGAGGCTAAAAATGTCAGAATCCCCCATATCCTTTTCCAAATTCCAGCTCTAAAAATGTACTGTTCGTATGTTTGAAATATTGTGAGTAGCCAAACTTGAATCCTGCTCAAACACTGACTCCAGGTATGCGTTTCAATTCATTTCCCTATTGTTTAAGGGGCTTGTCTTGTATATTCAGTTTAAAACATTATACATATGGAGAGAATATCAATCTAAAAACGTATTGAGTGAGAGAGAGAGAGAGAGAGAGAGAGAGAGAGGGAGAGAGGGAGAGAGAGGGAGAGGGAAGGGGGAGAGAGAGAGGGAGCGAGAGAGAGAGGGAGAGAGAGAGGGGGAGAGAGAGGGGGAGAGAGAGGGAGAGAGAGGGAGAGGGGGGGAGAGAGAGGGAGAGAGGGGGAGGGGGGGGAGAAAGAGGGAGGGGGGAGAGAGAGGGAGAGAGAGAAAGAAAGAAAGAAAGAAGAGCGAAAGAAAGGGAGAAAAAGAAAGAGTGAGAGAAAGAAAGAAAAAGAAAGAAAGAAAGGGAGAAATCTCAAGAAGTAGGTGTCTTGATTTATGTTACTACTAATTAGTGTGAAAATGGTAAGGTATTTATTTGCACTGTGACTTTCTCAAAGATTTTATAAATTTTTTAACTCTAAGAGGTACAGAAATCACTTTCATTGTAAATTTGTCTAAATTGTACTTTTAAAGTGGAGTGATATTTTCAGAGTAATTCATATATCTCAATATATATAAGCCTTTAAAGGCTTCATGTTGGGTGAGTATATTCTTACCATAAGGAAGATGGCATAATAACACATTCTTTGCATGTTTCCAGATGCTAACATTTCTAATATGAAGCCAACTCATTTTGTTTGCTACCTTCTTATTCAGGTTATTCAAAGCAGCAGGGTGAGAGAAAGCAGAGAACTAGTTCCTCATTTTGAATAAATCACAGAAGCACCTCAATTAGCCACCTGCATTCTTTCAGTATTTTTCCAGCATCTCATCACGAAAATATTATTTACTGTTATGATTAATAAAAAAGGTCTGCAAAGTATTTGCTGTTTAATGGGAAAATAATGGGCAACATTAAGGAAGGGAAACACTATACATATGCATGGTCTTTGTGACATTACTATTTATTCAGAGCCTGGCTCTGCCACTATGAGAAGTAAACAATCAGAAAATGGAAACGAAATTCCTCTACAGATCATCTTTCATTTGAGAACTTTGTTTGACCCTAAAGCTAACCTTATTTAAATGGTTACAGATTCCTGGACCAGCTATCAACTAATATTGGAAGACTGAGTCAGTGTGGATTCTAGATGTGAATGAATTAGCTATGAATGGGTCCAAATGGAGTTTTTAAATTTTTTGTGCGTGTTTGTTTCGCTTTGTTTGCATTCAGTATATAGAGTGACGCTTCATCACCCTCTGCTCTTCATCTTGTCTACTTTCCCTGTGTTAATGTTTGTTTATTGACCAAACCTCTTATCTGCCCTTTAGACTTGATGATTTGAGAATGCCAGCTCCATCTTCCTCCATAACCTCACACGCCACTTTTCTCCTGTTTCTCCTGCTACTCTACTCCCAGCTTGACTACAGTGAATTTGCATATGTAATTGTTCTACACACACACACCCCAGTCCACAACAGGATCTTTGTGATTACTCTCCCTCGTGCTTGAAATACCCTCCATACGAATGTCAATGCAGATCACCCTCTCACTGCAATTTTGAATATGGTCAAATATCAAACTTCTTCTCTCCAAATGTCCAATCAGCATGATTAAAATTGAACTCTTCTCCAAATCTGTTCCCCCAGAAGACTTTCCCAGATCCCCCATTTATCTCTTGTTTTCTCACACAATGTATACATCCTGCAGGAAATGCTGCTAGCACCATCTTCAGAAAACACATCCAGAGCTGAAACAATTTGTACCACTTGCAAGGCTATCAGGTTCATGTGAGTCACCGTCCCTTCTCAAATAGATTCCTGCAGTTATCTGAGCTGTCCATTTTTTAATGCTCACTCACTTACAGTTTACTTTAGAGAAGTAGTTAAGTAATTCCTTAAAATAAATGACAGTTATGGCCCTTTCCACCTCCAAACCCTGCAATGCCTGCCTATTTCACGCAAAGTAAAAGCCAACATACTCCAATGTCCTATGATGCCTATGTGATCGGAAAATACCCACACTCACACCAAAATACTGTCTTTCTAAATCACTGAGCTCTAGCTAGGCTGGCCTTCTTGCTCTTCACTTATTACACCAATTACCCTCTTATATTCCCACTAGCTGTTTTCTCTGTCTTCTGCATGAAAAGCTCATCTTCTTTATGCTCACAGGGTGGACTTTTTAAGACTCTTCAAGTCATTGCTCAAATGTCCCCTTAACAAAGAAGCTTACATATGATTTTTACCAAACATTCAAGAAACAGCTAATTCCCATTTTTCGAAAAATTTTCCAGAAAACAGAAAGAGAATGACAGTTGGCCAGATTATTTAATGGGACAGGTGTAATCATATTTCTAAAACCCAAAAACTAATACATTAAAAGAAAATTATAGGTTCACTTCATGTATGAAGGTAAACATAAAAATTCCACAAATGGTATCCCATAGCATATTTTAACTGTGAATTAAAAATATACATTAAGTTTATTTCAGGGATGCAAAGGATGGTTCAACATAAGAATATCTATTAATGCATTTTACCATGTTAATAGGCGAAAAGGAGAAAACAATGTGCAAAACAAGGGGTACAGAAAAATGCATTTGATAAGATACAGCACGCATATAAGGAAGCCAAAAGTCTACCTGTTGTGAAGCTAAGCATTAAATAAAGGAAGGCAAAGCACTGGACAGATATTAACACAGCAAGGCAATAGCAATTAAAGAGTAAAGGAAGCCAAAGCACTGGACAGATATTAACACAGCAAGGCAACAGCAATTAAAGGAGTGAGGTATCAGGGCAAGAGCAGACAAATAAAACAATGTAACAACATGAAGAGATAAAACTCAGGCTAATACATCCAACATGGAAGCATACAATATGGTAGAGACACTATGGGAAATAAGAGATAATATGAGAAAATATGGGAAAATGATGTATTGTTTAGTGATTATTTTGGATATTGGGTCTTTATATAAGAAATAATATAAGTAGGATCCCTCCTAACACCAGACACAAGGGTGAACACCAATAAATTAAATGCTATATATGAAAGCTAATTAAAAAATGGAATTGAAAAAAATTGGAAAATTGTGTTGATCTGAGAATAGAGAAGAATTTGTTAAACTATAGAAGACAAAAAAAGTGTGATAGGGTTTATTACCTAAAAATTAAGAATAATGGGTGTATATAAAAATAAGACATGGCACTAGCAATATATTAAAAAGAATTACTAGCAAGAATACATAAGAAATAGCAACTGAACTGGAAAAATGAACAAAGAATATAAGCAAGTAATTACAGAGATGGTAACACACAAAGCCACAACCAGGTCAAACAATGCTTAAAACCAGTAGTGAGTGGAAAATGTAAATTAAAATTACAATGAGTAATCATGTTTGCCTAGGGTAGAGATGTGCGGATATTGCGATCCTCATGAATAGCTGACAGCAGTAAAAACTGGGGCACAATTCAAGAAGATAATGAAGTATGTAGATGCATAGACTATGAACCAGATATTCTGCTACAGAGAATGTATCTTAACAACTTTCCACCCTTGTCTGTAGAGGCACATGTACAAAGATTTTTATTACAGCACTACCTTAGTAGTTGGAAGTTGTAGGCAACCTGGTTATCTTAAAGTAAACATGATAGGCTGTAGTTGGTGGATGAACATTCTCAGAATAACAGGGGAAAAGAAACCACTTGGAAATACATATTATAGCATGGTTGTATCTGAAAAAAATATAAATATTGTGAAACAGAAATATAATGAATGTATATAACTCATGGTTTACAAAATTAAAATTGAAAAATAATTTGAAATTGAAAAACATGAATAAAGTGCACATTTAGAAAGAGCATAAACAAACAAAATAACACATAAGTGCAATAAAATGATGGCAGGATATTAGTGATGAAAGGGCTGATGGGGTATTATTGTGATTTAGGGGGAAATAAAAGTTAACATGAAAATCAAATGAGAGAGGAGACTTGCAGGGACCAGTAACTTTAATGGGCCATCAACTGAAGGGTATGATGATCTTAACACTTCATCAGAGCTAAAAGATTGAAAAGAGACGAGCTATGCTAGTCCTCCAGTCTTCTGAGAAGCAGAAACAAAGATGGAATTACCTGCGCTATGATTTCATTAGGAGAAACACCCGTGACAGGAAATGGAGAGGGAACAGGGAGAAAGAAGGTGAGAGAATCATCAGGCCATAACTGCAGTCTGACCCCAAGAGAAGGAGAGAGGAAAGGGAGAAGTTTTGGATGGAAGTGCCCTAGACTAATGGGCAGTCCAAGAAAGCTTCAGCAAGGCCAGACCACGTACCCCTGCAAAGAGCCTGCCTTAGTATCCAACTCAGTCTCAGCCCTAGGCTGTGAGCAGTCTGGGAAATGTGGTCTCCTGCAAGCATAATGATGGATTTCTGAATGTGACAACTGGGCCTCTTTGTCTGTTATGCAGTCTGGTACAGGAAAGAGGAGAACGCTTATCTTCCTTAAGCCTTCTTGATTCTTATATTTCCCCCTAAATTATCTTAGTAGAAACTGGCACATTTTCGATCACTAATCAGGCAGACAGAGTGTTACCTGAGATGCACATATAAAATCATACCTGATATATGGGATCATTCCCCACTAATGCTAAGGATGAGGCTCAAACTGTTTCTTCAAGCAATCTTGTAATTTGCAGAATTCCAGGGGAAGACAGAGAAAGATGTGAAAAGTGAATAGAGAGCCCTAGATTTTCCTCTAGAGCACCTCAGCTGCAGTCAAGAAAGCCTTGTTATAAATACTTGTTGGGGAGGAAGAAATTTTCCTCTACCTTTCTAGGTTCTTCTGGCTGGTTTAAAGAATCAAATTGTCATGAGACAGTAACAAGAGGAAACCAAATTTTAACAACATGTATATATGGGAGCGATCCAGGAAAACTGAGCAACTCACCAAAATGGCTGAAACCCTCACCTTAAATACCGTCTTCAGCTAAAGACAAAGCAGGATGTTGGGGGGTAGTGGTTTAGGACTTCAAAAGGAGAAAGGCAATTGACATGGATATGGAAAAGCAAATATTTGGTAAATGTTTGCTGGGCCTGGCAGAGACAATGGGACACAGAAAGGAATCTTAACAGGCAGACTCTGCTAGGTGTTTCCCTGTCTACACACCTAGCTCATACCACAGTTATCTAGGGTGATAGCTTCCTTCCTGGAACAGGTCCTCTATCTACATTCTTTTAGGCAGTTAGGGGGGAGGTCAAAGTGTTTGGGGCCTTGATTGTTTTTAGCTCAAAATAATCCTCATGCCAAAGAGACATCAAGGGGTAACAAATTTTGTTCCCCGACGTACTCCAAAAGGCATTGTATACAAGAGTTCCATCTCCCTGGTCCTCATACTTAGGCAAACATAGTGACACCTAAGGCCACATGTCCCAGCACAGAAAACAGACCTTTTGCTTCTAAGATGTAAGAAGAATCACAGTGTGCGTCGATGCCACGTGGACCAACACAGGCTCTCTAAGAACAGTCTAGGATGATGATACGTTTTTTATCATGAAATTCAGTGTTACCCATTGGCCATGCAAGGGTTATCAGTCACTAATTCTGTGGTTTTTTGCCATGAGAAACAGATCGTCTACATGACAGAACACAATGAAAGTCAGCAAAACTGAGATTGATGTTGCTGAAAATGACCAAAATCGACTTCCATTTTTGAGTCCACAGATGCCAATTATTGGGGGTGTTTTGGCCAGTGTTTAAGGCGGTCGACAGTGAATATTTCCTGGGTGCCTGACCAGTCCATTGTAAATAATTATCTACAATGTGTGTGTTCTCACGAAATGATCCAGCTGGAAGAGGAAGTGGTTACCATGGAATAAAAATAATTTGGGAGTGTTTACTGAATCCTCATAGGACCTCACTGATTGCTCGCAATAAACATTTTGTAGATAATATTGACATAACTAAGAGAAAGAAAATTTAAAAAGATAAAAACAATGGTTGTGAGACTAAATAGTTTGCCTAATTAAAATGAGCAGAACTGCGATTTGAGCTGTATCCTGTGGAGTCCCAAGTCTGTAGTATTAATCTCTGTGATACAATGCCTTTTAAAACCAAACCCTTGATTTAAGAGATGATAAAATTGGTTTTGAAAGTTTTAATGTTTACGAACAGAAACCTAAATAAAGGGAATCCCAGAAACATAATGTCTCACCCTATCAGTAGGAGTCTTACAATAAAGTCTCAGAGTCTATTCTGTTAAAGTAATACATACCACAAATAAATAAATGAACAAAAATAAATGAATGAATGAATGTAAAATACCTATGATTTCATAGAAAGCACATTTCTCCTCCAACACACCTTCTCTTCCAAGACAAATAACTTTCTGCAATGAGACTACAGCCTTCCTCTGAGAAAACTGAACTGTAAGTATGGATTTTAATTTGGGAAATTTATATACCAATTAAAACCTGACTATTTTCATTTATTAAGCTTGGTCCCTAGCATACCATTGTGATTTCCCCCCAAATATCTGCATTATCTATGTCCACAGGAAGGAATAGACTATTCAGGTTTTTGAACTGTAGCAATCCGTGTAGCATTATTTTAACTGCCACAGAATTTGACTGCCTAATCCAAGGTTTTACACACAATTTGGTGCATTTATTTCACCTGAATGTCAGAACAGACTTCCATGTTAAAATGAAATCACTAGCTTGAAAATGAAATCTTCAATATAACTTACATCTAAAATGTTTTAACAAATGTGTATTACAGTCACATAGACATTAAAGTCAGTAACTTGTATGTGTAGGAAAATATACAGTAACACACACACACAATTTCTTTTCTGCTGAATTCCCAAATGAATGGTTAATTTTAATAATTTAACACTCACTTCTAATTTTGAAAACAATATTTTTAAAAAATATTTCACAACTCAATAATAGATATTTAATCCAATAAATATCCATGAGTGGCATCTTTATATTAGACACTATACAAAAACACCGGAAGACATAAAAAGTGTGTAATTTATATCCTGGTCTTGCAATCTTTATAGTGATCTGTAATACAAATTATGCAAAGATGTTTATCTAAAGGCAAAATAATATTTTTATGTGGAGTAAAGGAATTATTAATAGATGACACTTATTTTAGATAAGGCTTGAAAGATGCTGAAAATGTGACAGCTTATGAGATCCCCTTAAATTAGATTTTTCAGAGGTTCTCTGGTATTAAAACACTATTAATTTGATTATTCCTTCTGATTTTCCAAACAATAAAAAACTCTTTTGTGGTGGACGATTGTTATCCTATATTTAATCTACATACATATACACACACGCACACACACACACACACACACACACACACACACACACACACATATACATCCTTGGAGGTCTTTATGTGGCCTCTTCTAACTTAGGGATCCAGCATCACCCATTCTATCCCAGAGAAGAAGATTTTTAAAAATGCTGAGTGAAAAAACAACTCTTTTGCTTTTTAAAATAATACTACATTATCACCTGTTAAATATAAGGATAACCATCTAATGATCAGATAAGTGTAGCAGATTAACAAAATATTGAGTAACTAGAATTCAAATTTCCTATGCATCTAAGCAAACGTTTATGCCTATACGAATGCCTAATATAAACTTTTGATAGAATGGACCTATAATCTATAACATTAAGACATTTGTAAATATAACAAATATAACAAAGCTTTTGAAAATGTCCTGAATCTACTTCTACTGTCTTAATATATCCCATATGAAAAATAAGAACAGCAAAACAACTTGATAATGAGCATTAATAATCAATTCATTATCTATCTTTGTTTAGACATAAAGCAGACCCAAGCCAAGACTTACAAACTATCTACATTGGGCAATTTTTCCATTTTACTAGAATGTGAGAATCTCTGGGAATTAATCCTATTCTTTTATGTGGCCTTGATGTAGTCTAATAAAGAAGTAGTAATTACTCCCAAAGCTTGTATTAAACTTGACTTAATTGCCCAGAATTATTTAGTTATTTGGAGTATGCTGATTCTGACCTTTAAATAACGCTGTCTGAAAGAAATAATATAAAATGCATTCAGCACATAAAAATTATACATCTTTCACTGTATGTTGGTGATTTCTTTTTATATAGACCTCGATAAAGAATTGTTTAAAAGATATTTACTGGTTATCACTAGACTCACGATTTCTCTTCTTAACACTAAAAGCATCTACAAAATTTAACTAGAAGAAAGATGATTATTTCAAAAGTACTACTGAGTCATATCAATTAATTATTAATCTTCTTTGTTTTAAAATCAAAGAATATATGAAATACATTTTTAACATGCATGCATTAATATGGTTGCATCTTATATGCATGCTTGATTTTGAGTTATTTTCTGTATCTTAATAAGAGCAAAACTTCCAATTACATTTTGAAATACCATATGATATCACTTACATGTGGAATCTAAAATACGACACAAATGAACTTATCTACAAAACAGAAACAGACTCACAGACATAGAGAACAGACTTGTGGTTGCCAAGGGGGAGGCAGGTGGGGGGAGAATGAATTGGGAGTGTGGGATTAGCAGAGGCAAACTAGTATATATAGGATGCATAAACAACAAGGTCCTCAAGGTCCTACTGTATAGCACAGGGAACTATATTCAATATCCTGTGATAAACCATCATGGAAAAGAATATGAAAAAGAATATATATATCTATACTATAACTGAGTCACTGCTGTACAGCAGAAATTAACACAATATTGTAAATCAGCTATACTTCAATAAAATTTTAAAAAATTTTAAATAAGTAAATACATTTTCAAGTATAGGTGTTACTAAATGATAGATCTTATAACCCAAACCAGGGCCTTTGCAACTTAAGGTACTGATTTTTCTAGAAGTGTAATTTACTGAGAAATTTGCAACCACAAAAATATTTACAACACCTATATCATTTTGCAGTTGCAGGTTGAATAAAACAAAATTTGTTTTACTTTAGCCTATAAAGTTTGAGACTAGTAAATTGATCTTGACATCATTTCCCACTGATCATGGATAGAGACCCAGACTCAGGATCCATCTTCAAGTGTATCTCTAGAAGGTTATTCCTAATCTATCACTATTGACATACAACAAGTAACTGTCCACGCTGGGTGTTTGTCCCTTCATAGAAATACTAATTAGCACAAAAAAAGATGCAACAGAAACTCACACATTATACATTTTTAAGAATAATATGACAAGAGACATTAGCAGTTCTACTCTGAAAGGATATATCGGCCTTTCACGGAAAAGGTTCCTGGTGAATCTGTGAGCAAGATGAAGCATGGATCTAAAACGTGAGTGCAAAGTATCTATTTAAATTTTAAAAATTAGACTCAGCAAATTTACCTCATTGTTATCTCTTTTATTAGTTTTTAGAAATATATCTTTATTGTTATTATTATTAAAAATATAATTTCTTCTAAGGAACAATTTAGAAGATGTTTCTCATGTTACTCTGATACATTGAGCAATACCTTCAGTAAATGAAAGCAAGCTGAGGCAAAAAAATAAATAAATAAATTCAGATGGCAAGTAAGTAAAAGTTTTCATGAAAATGAAAGACAGAGCCAAAGCACCATTTGCATACATCAATGTTCTAAGGCTACTTTCTGCTATCACCCACAGCTTTTTACATCTGTAATGGAAATTGTATGAATGGACGAATTATTAATTTGTACAAGCCTTAGCAGAGAATGAAATCTTAGCTGGCTTAGCATATTCTGTGACATCAGTAAACAATCCTAAAGTAGGTTAGAGAGACTTTGTCTGGTTAAGTGCATATATATATTATTTTAATATGTTTTCAGCACCATTTTCCAAATTAAATTGAATAGTGAAGCGGCCATGTTTTTACTGAACAGAATAAGGAATGGCCATTTTGCATTAAGATTGGGAGAGAAGACATTTCTCCTTAAAAGCATTAGAGATGCAATGTGCTGCATTTTTTTTTTTTTTTTTTTTAATAAATCCTTGTCAGTATTGTTCTTTTTTTTTTTTTTTTTTTTTTTTAATGAGGATCTTGAATCAGATGCGTATGTTTGATTGATTGATTGATTGATTGATTTTGGCTGTGTTGGGTCTTCGTTTCTGTGCGAGGGCTTTCTCCAGTTGTGGCAAGCGGGGGCCACTCTTCATCGCGATGCGCGGGCCTCTCTCGTTGCGGAGCACAGGCTCCAGACGCGCAGGCTCAGTAGTTGTGGCTCACGGGCCCAGCCGCTCTGCGGCATGTGGGATCTTCCCAGGCCAGGGCTCGAACCCGTGTCCCCTGCATTGGCAGGCAGATTCTCAACCACTGCGCCACCAGGGAAGCCCTGTGCTGCATTTTGAGTTGCATTTTATCAATTTATTTGACTTGGAATACAGTGCTACATAAATGTCAGTAGTCACAAAGTGCTTGGCAAGCAGGTGCGGCATGCTTTGCCAGTGGAGAGCGGACATTTTTATGAGCTCTCTCAGCTGGAGTAGCAAAGGGGCATGGGAGGAGTAAAGGAAAAACACCTGTCAGCCAGTCATTTTATCTTCCATTGTAACATCTTGAAGGGAAAGAAATTACAGTAAAATGAAAAATCTACCATGATTGAGATAGAGAGGCATTATATCCATGCCTTTTGAATCTATTACCTTCCCAGTGAGAGAATTTTTAATGCCTAATATTATTTCTCATCAGAATATATATTCAGATAAATGTATGTTTAAGGAGCTAAGATGCATGATATACTATGTATGATAAACTACAACCTAAAATACATGTTCCTCTCCTTCTCTTTCTCCTTTTTTCTTTGTGCTGATGCAAGTGCCTTAATGGAGTCACAGTCTCTCAGTCAACGTTTCGACAAGTGCTGACTTGGTCAAGAGAACAATGTTAGATTCCAGAAGAAAGAAACACATTAAGGACTACGTGGTGCCTGGACTGATCATCTCGTCGTTTCAAATGAGCACCTGAAACGTGGCTCTGTCATGCACACCAAGAAAACAAACTGAGAGAGAGACAGCCCCTTATAAAGAGACTAAAGGAGACCTGGTTACAAAAAGCATAGCCTAAATTGGACCGAGTACTCAGAAGTTTTCCAGAAGGATAGATAATATTAGGATCGGAAGGCTACAATGAAATTATATCCTGAGGGGAAATATCACTCTCGAGAAAATAGATTTGGGGAGCATACAAGAAAAGGAGTACATTAATTACATATTATAAGTGGGAAAGGGAATAAAATCTCTTTGGTAAAACCAAGAAAACACGATTGCCAGTAATAATTAAAAACAGATTTGAAATCACCGAATGGAGATGATTCAGGGGGGTCAGAACGCTTTCTCTTCTCTGTGGTCACCCTTTTCTCTAACCTTATCCCCTGCAATCTGAGGACAAACCAAAAATTACTAAGGACTGATTGAGCTGTATGCTTAATTACCAAGTTAATGGGCATGGACTTTGTAATTTTATTCAAAGTCTAATGTAGGACAATTGGTTTTACGGAAAGTGACATCAGAGAAAAGACAGACATAAAACTTAGGCATGAAAACAATTCTATCAAATTATAAATACATCTATTATTTTAAGATATTGTAGAAGAAAGTACTGAATACCCAGAATGGGAGTTTTTTTATAAAACTCCTGTTTTCCATTTCTTTTAAGTCTCATACCTCCCTTCAATAGAGTGATTGCACTTGAAACTGAAGAGAGCTTCCTTGATCCACTTTAGATTCCTGTTTTCAGGTCAAAAAAGAAACCTCAGCAAAGGAAAAACAGCGGAAAAGCGGAACCATGGGGAGAGAGGCGAAGAGAATAGCTTTAGAAACAGAAGGAGCGTCTCTAAGCATCATTTAGAAGATTTTGGTGGAGATGCAATAAAGGAGACAGGCAGCTAAACTAGAGATATGATTATTTAATTTCCACCAACAAGCCTGGAATTATCAGCTGAGCTTTGACAAAATGATCTCTTGGAACAGTTATGCACACATCTTTATAAAAGATGGAAAATCCTTTCCCCACACTTCATCATCATAAGCAAAAGAGGAAAACCTTCATCAGTGAAGAGATGTACACAGATGACAAGAAGCTAAGTGGCTAACAAAATATAATTGCTCACCCTGACTTTCACATTTTTAAAAATTAATTAGATATTCATATTAAAAAAATAAAAGTTTACTAAGTTGTTACTCTGGAAGTAATAAAATGCAGGCATAAAAGCCAATTCAACCATTTATTGAAAGACTATTATAAGAGAGGCACAGTTATGGTGGATGTGGGGATATAGCAACGAAAAAAATAGATACAGTCCTGCCCAGATGATGTTCTGTACCAGTGGAGATGTCCTATATATAATAATAATAGAAATAATAACATGAAGAAGGAGGAAAAGAAGGGAAAGGAAAAGTATAAAGCTACCGGAAAAAAGGATTGTGGACAGTCTACTAGATGACTCATGACTTTAACATTTGTTCCTTGATAAATTCACTTTCATGATACTATCACCAAGAAGAGATGTACTTCTGAGAATTAAACTGAAAAACAAATTCATTAGTGTAAATCTAAAATTAAATGTATTAACTCACAGTAAAAGAGCAATATATTACCTTACATTGCCTCTGCAGAGGTCGTAGTATACATCTTTAACTAATCAGTCTACCTTCATATATTTATGCCACGAATGCGTTGTATAAGAATCTTACAATAGAACTTACAACTTGCAATAGAATCTTAACACTTCCATTTGTCCAGTCCCAATCCAATATCGTCATAAATACATTCTAATTTTACACATTCTAAAAGCCTCACTACACTGTTAATATCAATTTTGTTAAAATGGTCAATTACTTTTTAACAAAACTTAAATAATAAGACAAAGCATTTATTTACCTATACATTTGCCATTATTCACGTAAAGAGATTAAGGTCTTCAGACGGAAGAAAGCTTGCCAAACATCTGGCCTCATAATTGTGACATGATTCTGGATTATCTGGGTGGGACCAATGTAATGACAAGATTCTTGGGAGAAGATAAAGGTAGAGAAGAGGGATATAGTGAAGCATTATGAGGACTTGACAATGAAGATAGAGAGAAAGAGGCATAAGCCAAAGAACACAGGAAGTTTCTAGAAGCAGGACCCGGAAAGACACACATTCTCCTCCAGAGTCTCCAGAAAGGAATGCAGCTCTGCTGCCACTGTGATTATAGCTCATTGGACTCACATTGGCCTTCTAACATATTGAACTGTAAGAAAAAATTTGAGTTGTTTTAAGCCATTAATTCTGTGGAAATGTGTTCTACCACCCATGGCAAACTAATGCCCCCTCTGCCCTTACACTGGGAAACTCTGGGGGCAGCCAACTAGGTCTTGTCATCTTTATTTTCTGCTTCTCAGGGATAGCTATCCTTTGTTGCCTAATGTCCAATGTGTTGTAGATGGCTGCTTTATTTATTTTATACATTAAAAACAATGTTCTAGGTTGTTCCAGGCAGGAGAGTAAATCCAGTCTCTATTACTCCATCTTGGCCAGAAGCATAATTCACCAATATATTTCTTAATGATAAAAAAATATTAGTGAACTCAAAGCTCTTTTCTTTCCAGTAGAGCAATTAATTTATAAAAGATTAATCAAGTTAGTTAACCTCATTTTACTTTCATGATTCTTCCCAAATGATATTGGCTGCACTATTCTAGATAATTTAAGGTGGATAACTTCTTTAGAAGAAATATTTGTCCCATAAAGTACTGTTCAGTCATTACCTCCTGCATGAAGATGGGGAAAAATATGCTGCATAGTCCAATGCCAGTGGATGTCAACCAAGAGAGGTGAGGAAAAAGCAACACTTGTCTCCCAGGAGAATGGCAACGAGCTAATTACCTAAATTAATTTGTGGGGATCTACAATCTGGCCTTTTTTCAGAGAGCTGGGGAACCTGATTGAGTCAGAAGAGAGTCACTTTAGCCACGACTCTGAGACGGATGTCTGAATTGAAAATGCCTCTCTCTCTGTTACAAAGATAAATAGGCCCAACAATAAACCAGTCACACTATTCCTCTAGCATGTTCTCTCCCTAAAATCTACATACAGACATATAGACAACTTACCAGAGTTCTCTCTACTGACTTTAAGCGGAGAAGTGGGGCAAGGGGTGAGGGCGTAAGCACACACTTCACATAGGTACAGGCCTCAGGCTCAAATAACCAAATATCTTGGACTCCAAGAAAAACAAATTGATCTCAGCAACCAGACAGCTCCAGTCTGTATCCCAAATACTTCCGCCCTGAATGCTGCCAATGTCGGTTCCATGAATTTTATTTTTTTCCATGATTTACTTTCAGAAAAATTACCTATCTGCATTTTTTGCATTAATAAGGTCCTGTTTTCCACAAGCCTCGACTAAACACGCCGCAAGGAGGATCCCATGTGCCACAACTAAGACCTGGTGTAGCCAAGATAAATAAATAAATATAAATCGGGTCATGTCTTCCATTAAATTTCAGCTAAATTGTCAGAGTTTACAACAGATTACCCCCTTTAATTAGACTTTGAAGACGTGTGTGCCTGTGATCTTACTTTTCCCTTTCAGGAGTCAGGCATACTGGCCGATGATGTATTCACAGGGTGGCGGGAGAGGCTGGGGAGATGGGGAAAGCCAAATGGCATTTTCTCCATTTTGTCATTCTTTACGAATTCAGGAGTCTAGGAATGGTGTCCCGAGGAGGGCGGGGGAGAAGCCTATTCCCCCACAGCCGAGATCTGGCGATTCTTGATTTCCAGTCCTCGTCCCAGGAGCCCTTGCAGCCAGAGAAGTTCCCCACGCACTGGCCCTGACTGCAGCCCTGCATGGCGCACACCCGCTCCTGTGCCTGGTTTACTGTCTGCTATGCAGAGGCCCTGGGGCAGGAAGGAGCCCTTAGGGGGTTCCTAAGGGCAACTCCTGGAGGCGGGGGGGGGGGGGGGGGGGGGGGGCGGGGGGGGGTGCTGTTGCCTTGTTAAAACCTAAGGTATGCATTGTGTTTCCTGTTCTCATTGGTGACAAGACAGACAAAGTTCCAGCCGGGTCACTGTGGAGGGCAGGAAATAAAAGCACTAGCTGGGCAGACTCTCTCCTCAAAACCATCTCCTTGGTGCGGCCCTGAACCTCCTCTGCCCCAACCTGCGATGACCTTCCCACGCGAGTCACTTTCTGTTTATCCCGCCAGGGTTTCTCCACGTGCCGTCTCGTTCCCTCTCACTCCCAGGGCGGCAGCGAGGGAAGCACAAGCCGCTCCCTTCCGGCTCCCGAACCCACCACCCTCCCCGCATCCCCATCCCGGGCGTCCAATCAGCTCTCAGCTCTGACACCAGCACCGCAGTCACCGTGTGTGTTACCTCCACCCCGCCCACTGTCCACACTGAAGCCAGAGGGATTGCTTGCAAAGATAAAATAAAATGTGACTATATTAGGCACCCACTGAAAAGGAACTGTAATCCCAGCATGTCCACCCTTTCTGATCCGGCTGTTCACGACCTGGCCCTGCGGCCTCTGGAGCCCAAGAACCTTGCCCTTTTCCCGCCACTCTCTCTTCTTCCCCAATGACTGTCTTGCATTTCTCTAAATATCCTGTTCTCCATGGTGAACTGGGGAACTGATGTTTGTTTTCTCTCCCAGAGTGATTTTTATCATTTTTCTTGAATTTTAGTTTATTTAAATCCAATTAGACATTCAGAACGTTTTTTTTTTTTTAGTAGATGCATAGTTGACTTACAATGTTGTGTTAGTTTCAGGTATACAGCAAAGTGATTCAGTTATATGTATGTATATGTATATATACACACATGCCCCGCACACATTTTATGTATCTATTCTTTTTCAGATTCTTTTCCCTTCTAGGTTATTATAAAATATTGAGTATAGTTCTCTGCGCTATACAGTAGGTCCCTGTTGGTTATAGAACCCTCTCTTGTATGCTTCCAAAAACCTTTCAGTTTTAAAATTTACATTTACTGGTGGGATTTTAACATTTACTATCTGTCACTCACCTTTGTTTCCACTCAGCACAAAATATGACAATTTTCACTCACTTTGTGTCTAGTAGTTAGCATGTTATCTGTATATAGTAAATATTCCAGACATATTTTTAAGTGATGGAATACATACTAAAATTAAACTGTGTGTATCCTCAAATAAAGTATTGGGTTGGCCAAAAAGTTCGTTCAGGTTTTCTGTAACATCTTACAAAAAACCTGAACGAACTTTTTGGCCAACCCAATACTTTATTCACTGATAGTGTTTCTTCCACATTTGTTCTGAAATACAGAGTTTCGGATATGCATTTCATCAGGCTGACCTTTTACTTGACCCTTCATTACACAGTCTGCCATTTGCTCTTTTGGACATATTTTTAAAGGCATCCTTCCTTCTTTCTTGGATGTAGGAAAATTAAAATTTGATTTCACATGGAAAATTATGTGACTTTTTGTTTGTAGGAAACACAAATGTTTTCCTTAATGATGTATGAACATTTCTTCCCAGTGATGAAAGCTCGATAACAGTATGAAAATTTTACTGTAAAAATATTTGTCATGTCTGTAAATCATGTGTTGAGATGAGAGAGGCTGATTATGAGGACAATTCACCAGCACTGGAGATACAGAGAGAGACTAAATATATGTCAGTCTACATAGCAGAATCAGAAGCCAACTCAAGGTCTCAGTCGACTGTTCCCATTAAAATTAAAAATGCCACACATATACTGCTCACAGCATTCCTATTGATATGTGTCCCTCAAGCTTCTGACTTAAATCTTTCCTATTCGTCTGATCCCATGTCAGTTCTACGCCCTACAGGAGCCTTTCCTGAGTGTCTGATCATTGTGCTATATTGGATGGGGTGGTGCCTATTGTCTGTACTAGTTATTTAATGCTTAACAGATGCCACACCATGTTTCTTTTTTTTCTTTTATGAATATGCCCTATCTCACAAACTAATCATAAAATATGTGAGCTCAGAGACCAACACTTATTTTCCTTTGCCAGATACATACAATCCAATCTGGAACACAGAGAATATCACTAGCCTAAAGAAACGAGAATACAAACTTTTTACATTTGACCAACTCAGACTTAAAATCCAACTCTGCCACTTTGGTTGTATGAGCTTGAAAAAATTATTTAAACACCCTCACATAGTTTCTTTATCTATATACATCACCAGGTGAGACTAGAGAATAAAATATGTAAACCATTGCCATAGAGTTAATGCTCAATAAATTACACCACCTTCCTTTCCAGAGTTGAATATATAGAACAGAGGTGAAAAGTTCTTAAAAAGTAGATTTTTCCCAAAGAGCAAAACCATGACATTTTCAGGCCCCTGTGTGCTATGATTCCTGACAAAACTTTTCTCACAGAAATCAATACTTGTGGATAAGTTGTATTAGGTTATATTGTATGTTCTAGTGATGCAAAAAAAAAAAAAAAAAGTGTTACCTTCATAAAGTTGTTTTAGAAGAGGTATACTGCAAAAGTAGATTTTTTTCTTACATAAATTTGTGAAATTTACTTTCTTCTTTAGAGCATTTAATTGTCTGCAAAGAAAAGAAATAAGCCTTAGCCTTTCGGATATTCAGTGTAACCTTTTCTGCTTGAAAATCTCTTGAAAGACACAGCCTCTTCTGCAGCAGGTGTGGTTTTAATGATGCTTTGATGCCATATGTCAAATCTCATCGCTTGCTGTGAGGAGTGACATTTCTCTTGAAAGTCCCTAGCAATGGCAATGCAAGTTGTTGGTGGCCATCTCACACAATACAAACAACTCCTGAAGCCAGCGCATTTCTTTTCAGCCTTCTGCAAGGTTGCACAGAAGCTGTAACCATTTCCACTACATTATCTTTGAGGAAGATAGTTTATATATTCACAGAACTTGAGTGGGATACCTTTTCTTAGCCATTACTTTATGAAACTGCTTTAAAACCTGGTCATTGCACTCATTCACTTTTTGAATGTTCATTCTACATATTTTTGTAAATTATCATGCGGGTTTATAAAACATATAAACCTCAAACCATATTTAAGAAATTTAAGATTTCCCAATTATACCTTGTTTCTGTTACCAAAATACACATTTTCCACATTTTTACTTATCAAATCTTTGGAAATCATAGTTTAAAATAGTTTAAAATTCTATCTATCAAAGTTCCATGTTTAGTGGGTAACAGATAGAGGAAATATTTGAAAGAAATATTCTCTTTTTAGATTACTAATGCAAATTTACCGAAGCATGTTGAAAGATCATTTGAGTTCACTACTTTTCCACTTTGCTTGCCAAACTGGGTTGGAACCAGGAATCCTGGGAACGTTTTATGAATCAGAGTACACAAGTCCCCGGCCAAGTACCTTCCTCCCAAATACTCTCAAGAAATCTCCTCAGAATGGCAACCCCCATGATTGAGTTTCTCTGTTTATGGAAAGTTTTTGCCATTAAGAATTCACCTGACACAATGCGGCATGCTTTTAATCTCCAAAGGGGTCATTAGGGAATCCGTGATCTTAGTGGGTTTCTTTTTAACAACTGTTAGATGAAATATTATTAAAAGAGGTTATAGAAAGCCACTCATTTTGCAGATTCAAAAAAATTTATTGTTTCACTTGTAAGAATATATAATGAAGCAGAGTGTATTATTCAGTACACATTATACTTGAATTTCCTGTATTTCATTTTAAAAACTCTGAAATGTAGAAAATTTGCAAGCATACAGTGAATGCGGATATGGGGCACTACCTAACTTCTGCAAGAATCACTTTGTGCAGTTCTGTTTATTGCATGTATACCTATCCAATCCTATATCCATCTATTAATGCTTCTTATTTTTAAGATATTCATACTTTACCTCTCCATCCTGTATGTTATAAACTAGAGTTTAATTTATTTTTATGCTCAGTTAACACTTATGGAATTGGAATTCCTTGGGAAAGCTGTAACTTCAACTTGTTTAATATATTTCCACTTAATATATTAACCTTGACCCCAAAATCCTAAAGTGAAAAATAGCAAATCAAATGCAACAATATATTCATTTTCCAAGAATAGTGCTACTTGTTGAATATACTTCATCTCAGGTAGGTAAGGATAAGATGATATTAGGAAAACAAATGATAGTATTGTTGTCGTTGGCATAGCTTCACGGCCATAGAAATGGTTAACTATTTCTATGCACCTTTGGAAGTACACTAAGAATCAATTAAATTTGATTCTATCTGGCAAATATTAATCTTAGCATATTTTTCTTTCCCTCAGCCTCATGGGCTTAGAGAAAAGAAAGATTCTGGGTCATTATATGACCCATCCTGTGACCTATGGCTAAGATGCCTTCCTCCCTGCTCCATGATTGGTAAGGGAAAAATATGAACACCCTGTCTATGAACGTTAGGGAAAATAGTGACAGAGAGTGTTTCATCCTCTCCCAGCCTTTAACTTCATCCATGAGGCAAAAATAGACCAGAATCTCAGAAAAATTTTCTGCCAAAAATCTCTTTTAAAAACTGAGGTTGTAAAAAAAAAAAAAAAAAAAAAACTGAGGTTGTGTGCCTATGTATTCCTTCCCTGCCCACTCCCTTCCTTACATGTTCCTCACCCAACACACAGCACTCAAACCTTAAAGAGAGAAAAGTCTCTTTCCTTAAATACATAAAAACTCTCTCTCCCTCTCCCTGTCTCATCATTACTTAATTATTTGGTGCAGAATGAAAAAAGAAAAAGAAAAAGAAAAAGAAAACCAACATGGAGTTTGTGGACATCTATTTCATTCCTTTGTTTATCGCAGGAAAATAATTCTTAGAAGAGTTCTGCAGCTCCTCCTGGCTACTTCTTAATAGATGCTTTGTTTTCTTTTCTCCATGTCCTAACTGCAGCCAGCAATCATGTACCGCCAGGCCCCCTCATAGACTATCTTCATTGCGTTTTGTGCTCTGTTTGGGTCATTGCTTTGTACCAGTAAACAGTCAAGCTTTCAAAAATCACCCGGCAGGGAAAAGGAGCAAAGAACAAGCCTGGTGTTCCTGGCAGAGCCACTGGCAGAAGGTGTGCCCTAAGGCAGAACCCAGAGGAAAGCAGACAGACACCACAGTCACCCTGGTCAACCCTTTTGAATGGGTGAGCCTATCAATAATTCAGGCTTACCGTCTTTTTAAAAAAAAATGTTTTCTTTGTCTTCTTTGAAAAATGTTTCTGGCATCCCTGTGAAAGGGAGGGGCACACATGCCCACTATATACTAAAAAGCAAACAAACAACACAGGGAAATGACGGATTAAAGAGAATGCACTCTTCGTGAAGTAGAAGGAAGAAAAGAAACATCGCAAAAGTTTCACCTTGCCATTGAAATGAAATCAGAGATAAAACAAGAAGAAAAAAAAAACACAACACCTCAGAGGAGACTGTGAAATACAGACCCTTTTTTTAAATTTGAAAAGCCAGCATAATTTTTACTTATCTTTTATGCATGCTTCAGGCCATAAAGTGATATGGTTTTATCTATGATTTTAAAAATTCATGATTCAATTTTGAAGAAATTGAATAGTATCTATAAATGATACTTACTCACCACTATTCTAAGATATTTTTATAGCATTTTGGTACCAAATCTAAAGTAAAACTCTTCTTCCTTAATTCCCTAATTTTGGATGTCTCTGTGAAAAACTGACATTTATCCCTGACATTGATTTGAAAAATAGTACTAAAGTCACAAAATGCATACCATAGAGCACAAAGGTCTAGATAACATAGTGCTATATAAGGGAAGGAAGCATTCATGATTGGAAAAATATGAAATAAGTACCCTGGTGGAGGCATGCCAAACTGAACATTCAGGTCCATCAGGCAAACACCTTCCTGCCCTGCTCACCCAGCCCAGAGTGTGAGGGTCTTTGTCGTACTTCCTCACGCTCTCCTGAGCTCCAAAGACACCAAATTTATTGCAATTTTTTGGTTGGCCATGTGCTTGCTTCCTGAAGTGCCTTTGGACAGGAGTTTTGAGAGCGTGAGGAAACTAGACAAACACAGAGCCTTGAGCCACAACATGAAGAGGAAACAGAATGTTTGACCCTCTTACAACACGAATGGTCAGAAGAGATTTATCATTATTATTATTGTTGTTATTTTAGCTTAAACCTCAATTTTACAGTTTATTATCCTGATAAAAATTTCATCCTGGTAGGAAAGGTATACTGTGGGAAAAGAAAGAGAAAGTGGGAGTCACACAGAATATAGACACTGCTGGCAGAAAATGCATAGAAAGACAACATACATCCTACAGAAACAGAAGGGTCATCTGTCTTACAGAAATAGGTTAAGCAGTTAATCCCAACCATGAAACTGAAAAGGTGAAACAAATGAAGCTGTAACAGAGACACTTGTTCTTTACCTAGAAAGCTATATATGTACCTTCCCCCTTCACTTCTAATGTATATTTCCTTTCACAGCCAGGTAGCCTTGAATTAACTTTTGCCCCTGTGGGTCTTTTGGTCCGTGTGTCTGATGTCTTTTTTCTCCCGATAGATAAGGTTCAGCCTAGTGATGGGAAAGTATCAGACGCTTCCCTTTAGGAAGGAGAAAGGGAGTATGTGAACCCTGAGTTAAATATTTATTCTGTTAACTCCAAATCGCCTTCCTCACCTGGTTAAGACCTTCCTCATCTTTCATTCAGATTATCATCTACAACAGTCGGCATTCTATTGTCTTCTTCATCTAACTGTGTCATCTTCAAATCTGTACTTCGCACTGACGCAGAATAAGCCATCCATAATCAAAATATCATTCATCTGTTTATAAAAACTTCAATGAACCCAGATGCTATAGGGTACATTTTAAGATCACTAATAGAAAAAACAGTTCTACTCTGGGCTACTCATAGTATGGTTCTTCAACAGGTGCCCTTTTAACTTTAATTTTAATTTACCTGATTATTAATGAGATTGAGCCCTTTGCCATTTAGACACTATCTTTTTAATGTACTTTGTTGATGATTGTGTCCATTTATTTATTGAAAAGATTTTTTTTTTAATTTTTATTTTTTTTTTACTAATTTTTAGGAAATCTTTATATACTCTGGGCAACAGCTTTAGTTGTGTACATGAGTATATATATATATATATATATATATATATATATATATATATATATATATATCTTCTTCCAAAGAACGGCTTGCTTTATCACTCTCTTGACTGTCTCTTTTAATGAACAAAAGTTCTTAATTTTAATGTGCTCCAAATGATCATTTATTTCCCTTGTACTAGTAGTAATGGACAATTAAAAAAATCTTACTCCAAGGACAAAAAGTTATTCTCCCTTGTTATTTTTTAGAGGTCTTTTACAGTTTCAATCTATAGTCAGCTTGGAATTAAGGTTAGGTATGGTATGAAGAAAGCATCAGAAATTATATTTTTACAATTAATCAGTACCAATTAATGAAAAGAGTGCTCTTTCCTCACTGGTCCGTGGAGCCGCATTTGTCAAGATTGTGTGTGTGTGTGTGTGTGTGTGTGTGTGTGTGTGCGTCTGTGTGTGTGTGTGTGTGTGTGTGTGTGTGTGTGTCTGTGTCTGTGTCTGTGTCCTTGCAGAGTCTCTCCGGTGCCTAATTACCGCTCCTCTATGCTTGCATCAATATCATACTCTGCTAATTGCTGCAGGTTCATCATCACTTTTGACATCTAGAAAAAAATGTCTTCCACTTGTTCTACTTCTTTAACTGTCTGACCTAATGTTGGTTCCTTTCACTGCCATGGAAACGTTGCATTCTGCTTAGGGGAAAATGACTTCCTGGGATTTATCTTTGGTATTTGGTATAACACTAAATCTCTAGAGTATTTTTTGTGGACCATTGGTTCTTTAAATTAAACATGGAGCTTTCCAATCCATGAGCATAATACATTCCTCCACTTAGTTGTCTTTTTCTCCCTACAAAACTGAGTCATTTTCTGAGAAGAAATCTTGTACATTTTTTAAGGTGTTTGTTCCCAGAAATTCGCTTTTTTATGGCATTGTAAATGGTAAAATTGTATTTTCTCATTAGCTAATTCTAGTATAAAAATGTAAATGATTTCTATATAATGATTTCCCATCTGAGAACTTTGCTCAGCTCACTTATTAACTAAGAGTCCATAGAATATTTTGAATTTTCCATATAATCAAATAAAATGCCTTCAAATAATTAACATTTTATTTTTTGCCTTTCTGTTGCTGTTCATTTTGTATTCTTTCTTTTGACTTACTTCACTCTCCAGAAACACCAGTAAATTTAAATACAAATAGTGAGCATCTTGTCAATAGTTCAATATTTGGCAAGTCATTTTCTGCAGCGTTTGGTACATACTAGTTTGCAGATTCATGATTTCCACTTTTTTCATTGTTAGAATTTTCATACCATAAATTTTCTTGCAACTATCAAGATCATCGTGTGGTTTTCCTTTTTTTGTTAATATACTGAATTACACTGATTGATTTTGAAACTTTAAAAAATTTTAAATATTTACAAAAGTAAAAATAATAGTTCAGTGTATCCCCATATATCTATCAGGTTCACCAATTACCAACACGTAGCCAATATTATTTTATCTATACTTCCCCTGCCCCTTCCAGTGACTATTTTGAAGTACTACCCAATTCCAGTTTTACACCTGAACAAATTAACAGTAGTGATCTAATATTATACAAATCTGCTATTTGGTTTCCCTCAGTTTTCCCCAATATATTTCCTCCGATAATTATATACTTACTTATCTATGATGATTGATTCATTTGAATTGTAATCCAAACACATCCCTTAGTCTATATCCACCCTCACATTTTTATTTTGCTTAATTTAGTTCATGAAGACGCTAGATCAACTTTACACATTTTGGATTTTGCTGATTTCTTCCTCAGTGGTACTTAACATGTTTTTCTTATCCACATATTTATTGTAAAGTACGATTTATATCTAGAGTCTTGATCAGATTCAGTTTCTTAATTTGGCAAGAATAGTTAGTGGTCGCTGTTTTTAAAGCCCTGATATAATACATTGTAAACATAGAATGTTTGGTTGTCCTTATTTTTTGATATGAAGATTAATCAGTATTTTCAGGCATGTGGAGACTAACACACCCATTATAAAATTCACTATCATTTTTTCTTTTATTACCCATTGATTTTAACAGACATTTGTGATCATTTCCTTGAAATATTATTTAGTTGGGCATTATAAAATAGTGAAGTTATAATTCTGACATTTTTCATGGACTATTTGGTAGGTCTGGGGTAAAGGTCATGCAGAAACGACAAAGTATTTTCCTTTGTGATTTTCAGATAATGACTTCTTTTCATAGAATCTTCTAAAGCTGAACAATTTGTACTAATGCAAAAGTATGACCTCATGCATCATATATTGGCCATGTTTAAACAAATTGCAGGTATTTCTATTTTTGATGTTCAAATTACCCCAACTTCGTTCAGCGGCATCCTATAATGTATACAGTGCTATCTCCTTTCTTTCTTTTTTTAGGTCTCATTATATTTTTATTATGTTAAAATTTTATTTATTATTAAATATTTTGTTTTATCTAATAACCAGCTGTTGTAGCAGCCAGAGAATCCAGAATCACTATCTAGTACTCATAGCCAATGAGGAAATTGAAATACCATTAGTATTATTGTTTATTCCATTAATTTGTTATCTTTACAATTCCCTGTCTTCTATTTAGTTTGAGTGTAATTATGTTCTTCCTCTATTTTCTTGAGATGGAATCTAAGATCGTTAATGTTTAGCATTTCTCCTTTTATATGATTTTAAAGCTAAATATTTTCCTCTAGGGACTGCTTTAGCAGCATCCCACAAATATTATATTTCATTATTTTTAAATTAACAAATATTCTAATTACCATTACATTTTCTTCTTTGGCTTATTACTTAAAGTGTGTTTTTTAAATTTCTAAACATTTAAGATTGTATTATTATTTTTATTATTAATTTCTAACTTACCTCTACTATGGTCAGAGGATATTTTCTGTATAATTCAATCATTTGAATTTTGTTGAAACTTGCTTCATAGACCAGCATATTAATAGGTTTTCTTTATAACCCTTAGGTTCTCAAAAAGGGTCTGTATATTGTGCTGTTCTTTGTGGTGTTTTACATATGTCAAAAATGTCATTTGAGTTGTTTCCTTGCTCTGTAATTCTTTTCATGTTCAGTCAGTTTTGAGAGAAGTATGCTTACATGTATTTAGATGATTTAGGATTTGACTCTCATTTATTTTTTATTATACTGAATGGAAATGTTATTAATTTCATAGAGATAGATAATGCTATTGCTTCCCTGTGAATTGAAATTTTTATCATAATGAACTCTCTCTCTTATCATTAGTAATCCTACCTGCCATTAAATATTATTTGGTACTCATAGAGTGATATCAGGTATATTTTGGTTCTTATATGCGTGTTAATTTTTTCCAGCCATGGGCAAACTGTCCAAAAATTTATACCTTATGTGTCTCTTATAAGCAGCATGTAGTTGTTTTTTATACTCAAGCCTGACAATCTTGCTTGTATTTCTAGAGCTATTCCAATGACATGTAATATAATTACTCAGATTTTTAAAAATTCCATGTTACTCTTTGTTTTGCAATTATTCCAGATATGTTATTATCTTTTTTTTAACCTCCTGTCATGGCTTCCTGTATGATCTGACTGTGTGTTTTTTATTGTTCTATTTCCCTGGCATAGCTAAACATTTAAGATTGTTTTAATGGTTACCCAAGATTACAACATACTTCATTAATAGTCAAAGACTAATATAAAGTTTTACTTTTATCTATCCCTGTCCAGTAAAAAGACTTTAGAACTCTTTAAATATATTTACCTCTATGATAATAATACACATGCTGTTATAGCCATATATTATGTGAAATGGGTCTCTGAGAGAGGACGTCTAGAATTTCCTTTAATATGAGAATGTTCTTGATGAATTATATACACATTATATCAGATTTTTATCAAAAAATATATATCAAACATCCCTATTTGTCCTCAGTAAGAGAGCTGCTCCAGGTTCCTATATATACTATTAATAGAAGTAAAGTTCTAACATGTCCTATTAATATAAATTTCTGAGTGAATGAGTGAAATCACAAAATTCTCAAACTATCTCCAAATTCCTTCACTATTATTAAAATCAGTGTTTGTCAATTTTCCTTAAGAATGTCTTGGTAACCTCAAAATAACATACAAGATAATATATCCATTTGTCTCTGATAATTCAGATTCCTCTTGGGTGTTTTTTGTTAGTTTCTTCCACTGGTCCTTCATAGATTACACTTAAAATGCTTAAGCTTTTGTATTGACGCATCTATTTCAGCTTCGGGCTAAATGCTCTCTGAGAAGCTTGAAAAGAAAACACTCTTCCTCCACTGTCATGTTTTCTTTTTTTCTTTCCCTTTAGGAAAACATTGATTTACCACCCCAGTGTTCCTTATAGAAGCATGCTTCTGTTTTTGTCTACTTCCTTGTTGGTATATGGTACTAGTGTCACCGATAATTCCAGTACTGTTCCGGGAATAGCTGGCAGATGCCAGCGCAGACAGCAGGGAGGCTGGGTGGGGTCTAAAATCTGTTTCCTAAAATTGCATTAAAAGTAGGTATCACAGACCAAATGACAATTTTTCATCACAGGAAAATCCCAACTTCCTATCCAAATTAGTGAACATGTTATATTTTGTTTCTGTCAGTAGAAAACATCCTGTGAGTAAATAAAACCTGTTGAATGTTAAATTTATAAGTATAATTCTGATACATCACCATGTGATAAGAATTTTAGCACAAAAAGGAGGCACAGATTTTGACTTCTTGTAATTATTCTTGGAATTCTCAAACCTTTCCTGTATTGTCATCGACAGCTCGCATCTATTAGTATCTACTTTAAAATATCCCAAAAGAAAAAGAATAATCCTTTAAGCATTACTGTAAACATGGGTCTATTCTTAGGTAGTTGAACTCCCCACTGCAAATTTCCTTTTAAAATATCAACTACTTTAACCTTCCATGTAAAGCTGTGTGCACAAGGGTGTGTACACTTTTCCACTGAAGTTCTCTTGAGAAATCACTTTTAGATCATTAAGGAAAAGTCAACATTCTAGCCTGCGGTCACCATTTCATATAAATTAACTTTATTCCCATTGTTCTAGACATATTTCCCAATAACCCTTTTTTGATTTTTGTCATATATCAGTGTCTGATAACTTGCAGAACTTGCAAGAGCTGTAGCTTTTTTCCCTCAAAATCAATTCAGTTCAATTCAACTCGATATTTACTGAGTGCCTGTTTGAAAGCATAAGTCAGCTCATGTCGTTCCTCTGTTCAAAACACATCAATATTTCTCATTTCACTCAGAGTCAACACCAAAACCATGATACGGGCCCACGAGACCCTCTGCTACGTGCCACCTCCTCTCTGTGCCCAGCCCCTCACTAACTATATCCCAGGGTAACTGAAATCCTTGCCATCATTCCAACATATGAGCCCCCCACCTAAAGTCTGCATTTTTTGATTCCTATTCCCTATATTTAATATCTGCATGACTAGCCTTCTTGCCTCTATCAAGCAATTTACCAGATATCACCTTCTAAGTAAGGCCAGCCCTGAGCATGGTGTATAAAAGTGCAACAAGGAAGACTCTCCCTCCTAGGCACTGGCAATATATGAATGAAGGAAATAGCTTTGGATGCCTGCTTTCTCAGAACTCAGATAGGGAGGCGGGGTGACCTGGGTAGACAACAAAGAACAAATATTGTAAAAAAGTAAATTTTACAGAATGTTAAAATGGGACTACTCAATGGAAATGAAATATAGAACAGGTTAGGGAGGATTCAGGGCCCTGGAAGCAGGAACAGGGAGGGGACACAGGTTTCCATTTTAGATAACTGATTGGGGAATGAGACAATCGTATCATTTCTTTCATATTTATAATGTCAGTAGATAATTTGATACTATTAGTAACATGTTAAAGGTACAAGTTATGCAATTCTATTTCAGTAAAAATGTGTCTCAAGTAAATCACAATACTAAAAAAGCATTAAGTTATGAATCATATTATGATGTGTACTCTTTATTAATTTTTCTTATTTTAACTATATTGTATCATGTAATTCTTTGGAGAATTAAAACACCTTATTTATTTTACTATTGAATTAAATTTTGAAGGGAAATATGGGGTTGCCTAAGAAATAAGCAAAAGGGGAGAAGACAATGAAGAAGTTGTGCTAATTAGTTACCAAGAAATGCACAAGAAATGTTCCAGCTTATTCAGAAACCAGAAAAACCAAACTCATACCCTTCACTTGTCACCCAGTGGAGCTACTCATATGTGACGTGCACAGCTGAATGCTTCAATGAGCACGGGACTAGTTTGGTTCGTTAAATGTAGTTTGAGATAAATAACATTCTGGACCTCGTCATATATTCTTATTTCTGTATCTTACAATGTTTTAACCACAATAACCTGCCTCTTCTGAAGGATAACTCTGAAATACTTCCTGCTCCCTTGAATAGAATACCACTTACAAAGCCCACCCTCCTCCAAATCTGCCTGATGGATTAGAAAAGACAATATTTGCGGAAATATCACAAATGAAAAAGACTATATATGTTTCAGTGAAGTCTTAAGCCTTAAGACTTTTGTAACATAAAAGAAAAGTATTGGCTCTGTCAAAATATTTGTGGAGCCGCAATTGCACTCAAATGTCAATTTGACACGAAGAAGAGAGTATAACTGCTAAGGGAGAAAAATGCTGACTTGGACAGCTATAAAATCCATCTAATTACCAACAGAGATTTTCAGCCAGGTGTATAATACAGGGAATACAGAGGAATTTTCGCCTTCAAGCCAGTACAATTGCAGATATGCTATTTTGATAAGCTTTACAGAGTTTTAAAATGGCTAATTGGAGGCATACTGGAATCTCCCCCAAGAATAGCCAAGGATAACTAAGGGGGTCACAAAAACAAAAGATTTTGCTTCACCAGATGCCAGAGTGCTCTAATCTACAATAATTAACACCGTGAGGAATTGGGACCAGCATAAACAGAGAGTCAAACGGAGCAAAAGACCTTAGAACAGGGCACACATGTGCATAGTCATGTTTTATGGTACAAAGCAATGTGGAAAGGAGGGCCTTTTCACTAAATGGTGCTTGGTCAGCTGCATGTTCATATTCAAAAGAAGGAGAAAAAGGAGAAATGGAAAAAAAAAAGAATACTATGTCATGCTCTCCATAAAAATTATTTCCAGATAGATCATCAATTTAACTATGAAAAATACAACAGTCATGGGTTCTTGGGGATAACATGGGAGAATTTGAGAAATAGGGGGAATTTTGAAGCATTAGAGATGTTTTAAGAATTAAATGACCAAACCTGTGCATGAGACGCTGGTAACAGTGTCTGGACATGCAACTGCTTCATAAAAGCTCAACACGGCCTCTGAGGCATTCACTGTATGAAGCCACGTGGTCCATCCAAGAATGGACACTTTCATTCTCTCCAGGAAAAATGGAGACTGGGCTTCTGATTTCTGTACTTCTGCAGTAACTGTTCCATTCTTTGATATTTTACCCCACACAAACCATCCATGCTTATTGAAAGAAATAAATTTTCTGAAAGTTTTTCAAAGAAAATGAAAATCACTTGAAATCTCTCCTGAATTAATGGTCCCCTTTCACATATGTTGTTAATGCACATCTACAAGTGTACACATAGGTAGATTGATAGATAGGAAGGAGATGTAGATATCAAATGTAATTTCCAAATTATTTGTAACTATGCTACAGATTTATCCAGCAGAGATCTTCAATGCAGCTTAGAAGTCAGTTACAATATTTAATTTTGGTCTGATAGGTCCTCAGTTCTCCCACACCCCTAGTGATCACTTGGCTTCTCTTCAAGATTCAGCACCTGACGGTCCACCAACCACATGCCTCATGCACCCACTTGAGTCCCCAAGTTCCCTCTGAGCAGAATGGCTCAAGGCCTCAGGTCTGGAGACAGTGAGACTGGCGGAGGCGCGGGCACCACAGCGAGCAATGCCCAAGTAGCCCCATAAACTGGCACTGCCATGGGTCAGTGTCCCCTGCAGTCACACATGATTGGGTGCCTGATGGAAACTGCACTCTGGACCCTAAGAAAGCTGGCAGGGAAAAGTGAAGCAAGTGAGTGTGGGCTACAGGTCCTTCTGGCATGGTGGCCACTCCTGTATTTGGAGGTTGCCATGGAAACCAGAGAATTCTTCTCCCTATTAAATTCCATTCTCCATTGAAGATGTCTAGGTGGTTAACAGCTAGAGACAGCCCACCAGACACAAGCATTCGTATTAAGTTAACGTGGACACTGTTCTGAGCCAGGCTGCAGTTAAACTACCTTATCTGAGAACTAGGAAAGCAGGCTATCATGGTCTTCATCTTGCATATGAAGAAACAGAGGCGCACAAAGGTTACTCAAAGCTAAGGGCAGAGGGGCAGCTTGGCAAGAGAGTTTGCTCTGCCTCACATTTCACCATGTATTTGCTTAATGATTTATCCAGTTAAATGCAGATTTCCATTACTGTTTGTGAATAAGGTTGATAATGTACGTATTCAATGTAAAAGTTACATCAAAGGGTCAAACTCTTTCAATACAATTGTTAGGTTAACAAAAGATGAAAGAAGCACCGCTGATTTTGAGAAAAATTTGATGGGACCAGTGACGGCTGATTTACTATTGAATCACTAAAAGACTGAGTAGAGTTTCATGTATCAAATTGTATCCCAATGCAGGGAAGCATTTAATTAGGGACATTTATCTCAAATAAATATGTAAACAATTTACTTTTAAAATCTACAAATGATTTAGAGATTAGTAGAATGATTTGATGAATGATTTGCGCTAACATATTACTTGATAAGCAGTTTTGTCATAAAGTTCTTTTAATTTAATAAAAATGCATACATTTAATTTTGATATATTTACATACATATATTTACATAAATCTAATTCCTTTGTTTTTATATTTTGAACATCACTAGATGTATCATCATTTATTCAGCTATTCCCCTATGATGGGTATTAATTTCATTCTATTTGCTACTATAAATAATGTTTTGATACATGGTTCTTTAAGTACATGTGCTGATATTTATGTGGAAAAGATTCCCAGGAGTAGAATTGTTGGGTTGAAGTAAATACACTTTTAATTGTAATGTGTATTATTGAAGAGCTATTTGCAAAGTATAACAATTTACATTTCCAAGATAATGTATCAGAGGTCCATGTCACTGACATTCCCCCTTGGCAATATTATCCTTTTTCAATAATTTCTAGGCAGATACGTGGGAAGTGATATCTCATTATTATTTTAATTTACATTTTCCTGACTACTTGGGAGTTTGAGTATTACTCAAGTGCTTATTTCAAGATTCAAATCTTAGGATTCAACCACTCCCTGCATTTCTGTAGCACCCCACAACATTTCCCATCACTCTCCCTTAAAAACAAGCCACTTATGGTATCCTCTGCCATTTCTTCCCCAACCTGTCTATGGGAAGCATTTTTAAACAGTTCTGCAGCCATCCGTCCTAGAGTTAGGCCTCGTGATTGGTTTAAGCTTCCAAGAAAAATCTAGGAAAAGTATTCTCATGTGACTTCCATCAACCTCTCCCTCTTCCTTCCTTCCTTTCTTCCATTCTGTTCTTTTTACCTGCTTCTATTTTTCTTCAGCCTCTTAAGGCTAGAAATGTTAATAAGCTTTTGAGACTGGATAGCCCATATTCCATATAAAAAGTCTTTATTCGTTTTAGTTGCTGTAATTTAAAGAATAAACCTCTTTTTCTTATGTGAAACTCCCCACCATCATGCAGCAAAGAGGTGTAAAGGTCTTCTGAGGAATAAAATGATCCGCAAGGTCAAGCAAAATCTGGACCAAATCTGACTCATGGAGAGAGCCATGAAGAATTCCTTTGTGACCTTAGCAGCAATAGAATATAACTGGCATGGAACTGGCAGAGCAAAAGCTGCTGGCAGTAGAAAGAGGTAATTCAGACATTTTCAAGAAGTTTATCTGTAACACTGTGGAAAAGGAATTAGCATGGTAGACCGAAACGTGGAAATGAAGTAGTGAAGTGGAGAAACTCAGAGCAGAGGTATAGAACTTGCAGAAAAGTGCTCCATTTCAACCTGAATGATTGGGATCAATCTCAACAAATTTAAGCTAAGAAATATTTTTTTAAAACCCTAAGAAATATTTTGACAAAAATAATTTGTAATGTGAGTAACCTGTAAAAGAAAAACAATCATTTAAGCAAATGTTGAACTTAAAAGCACAGCCCAGGAGGAAGTATATTCTGTCTGAAGGAAACTGTTGTTCATTTAGTCCATCAGACTACCTGAAAGCCATGAAACAGGTATTTGGGACATATGGGATCTAGTGACATGTTCTCAAAGCAACCTCTGATTTTATTTTGACTTAATTTGATTTCTTGCAGGAAGAGAGACAAGGGCAGGTACATGAAGGTCCAATAAATATTGACAAGAGCAATACTTCTACATTGAACACAAATTTACACTTCAGTTTTTTAATTATTCCTATAATTATATGTGAATAACATAAGCCTGCACCTGAGAGATATTAATAAGCTAACCATACTGAAGACCTGTTATTAAGATGATCCAGCTGGGGAACCATTACAGACCCATCACATAACCCCTTCCACATCAGCATCATTCTTCAGGGATCAGGTTAAAACAAATGTCCTTTAAATTACTACAATTTCACGCATACACCCTGTAAAACTGAAAACATTTCCATATTTAACCTGACAAAGTATTATTGTTCTTCAATGCAGACATTAATTTGTGACTCTCCTGGAAACATTAATTAGGATGATATGTTTGTATAGGATATATAGGATATATATATATAGGATATATACATATATACATATTATACATATATACATATATATATATACATGTATATATATGTATATATATATACATATACATATATAGGATATATGTTTGTGATATGTTTGTTAAGGACCCAATACATAGTCAGACAATGAAAGAATTGTGCATAATTAGTTCATTGAGTATTTTCTTTGTTGTTAAATATTTACTATGTGATGAGATGAGAGGAATGCACAATAAGCATGAAATTGACAAGGTCCTTAAGCTCAAGTCTCAGACAGCGAATATACAAATGGACAATGGGCAGGTCATACATGACAAACAGACCTGTGACCACAACTCCAGTAGCAACTAGCCTGGCAAACCAAACCACAACTTTTGCAGCAACTGTCCTGGAAAGATTAGGACTTGGTCAGGGTTTGATTAATGACGGCCAGCTTCCCTATTTTGACCCCCTTTCTTCCTCCTTCCTGCCTCCCCTGCTTCCAACTGACGACTAACCAGAGGAAGCAAAATATGCACCCCAGATCAGTCACCCAGGATACCCTGCATCTAGCTAGCTGCCTCCAACTTCCCTTCCCCCATGTCCAGATCTTCCAATCAGAGAACCCGATCAGGTCATCAAAGATGTGATGGCATGGGTCTATTTCAGAAGTGTCATGCCCCTCTTCTGTGCTTCCACGAGAGTCTGAATTTCTATTTCAAATGTGATTCCTGGTCCAGACTTCATGTTTCTCAAGGACAAGGAACTTGCCCTACTTATTTCTGAATTCTCAATATCTGTCTCCAAGTATGGCCTCACACATATTTACTAAAAAAAGTTGAAATGAACTGAATAGCCAGACAGGTGTACACAGAAGGAAGGAGATCAGATGAGAAATAAGTTTTGTAAATATTTTAATGACAAATTCCAGTGGCTCAGGGGTTCTCTCTAGAAAATGAGGCTTCTTAAAGGTTTCCTCTAAAATAGAAAACAAAATAAATCAGAATTTTAGAGAAAAGGAATTCGTTAATAACTTGGCAAGAGAAAAGACTAAAAAGTGGGAGGAGGCTAGGAGAAAGATAACCATCCTCCAGGTGTGAAATAAGGAAGGCACTGGTAAGAGAAAGGGAAACAGTTACTGAGGGGTTTCCATGGAAGAACCAACAGAAATGAAAACACATCGCTTTGCAAAATGCAAGGAGATTATTTGTTGAAAAGAATTCATAGAGTTTTTGTATAACTCCTGCAACTTTATCTCTTGATTCTCTAGGGAAATTTTAAAACTCCATTTACTTTAGGGGATCCAGTTCATAGTCCCTTGAAGATGCCTTTCAAATGCAATATTTGAGATATACTAAATTTTCCAGTTTTAATTTTGGAAGTTTAATGGGAAAAGTGGGGTTGAAGAAACCAAATACATATAATTTTCACAAGTGGCAAAAGCTTGTAACTTCTACATATTAGCTAAGCTTGAAAAGGAGAATGTTTGTGTGAAAACCTAGAAAAAGTGTCATTGCTATACCTTTATATCCTAAGGCAGAGGTTAGTTATTAGGGACCTTTGAGATCCAACTCTTGCCACGTTATAAATTCTCTATATTTCATTGCTATATTGACAAATGTGGTAAAGAATAAAACACTTACATCCACAATACTGTTTAATAGAGCCAGTGCCTCTACCCAGCATAGCTCAGGAGGAAAACAGTATTTTTTTAAACAGGACATGGTCTATGTATAGATATTTCTGCTGTTCTTATAACCTCTTTAAATTCTTCAGGGAAGAAGCAGCTAAGAATTCATGATCAGTGATAATTAATCCAGATAGGAGATAATTTAGTTACTAACAGGGAAAAATGCATTCAAGCAAAGCTCATGACCTGGGTAATTTAGAAAGTTACCTTTGATAAGATATAGCTGGTTGCTTTGGTTTCTATCAGCATAGAAAGAGGTTGATGGCAAACTTAAATTGTTACTGAACTGATTCTGTTGAAAGATTTAATATTGATTTAGCCTGAAGTAGCTGCTATTCTGAACACTGTTTTATTAAAACAGAATGCTTCTCCTGTCAGACTCAATAATTTTAATAAAAATTTTAGTCTCCCTAATCGTGTGTGTGTGTACACATCTATTTGAAAATTGGCAGTTCTATCAAATACAAAAGAGGCAATAATATACTAGGAAAGACCCTCTGGTCAGAATAACATATTATTAAATAAGATGCATTAAATATCAATGATAAATTATATAAAATATATTTTTAAAAACACAAGTCATTTTATAAGATTTTTTTCCAAGTTAAATTAAATGGTATAATATTTTATTCTAAGACTCTTACAGAAATAACTTCACGATTCTATATTAGACAGAAAAGGAGAAACAGAATTAATTGGAGATATCTAGAAATGAAATATTATGGACTTTAGCTGGTGATTTTATATACTATATTATCCATATTATAATATGTCAAAGCACCAAGAAATAACAAACCTGGAAAGTGGGGTTTAAATGGTTAAAAAAAATAAGTGCAGGCCGTCCTAAATGGTCAGTAGTTTCTAGTTCAAAAGATCCTTCAGTTGTTTAGTATTTAGATCACGTTTTCATCCAGATATATTTTTTACAAATGGTAGAGATATTTCCAGGCCAGTCTATTTAACCTATAATGTAGTTTAAAAGCATGAATTTTATTAGCCTGACTTTGGACCCTGGAAGCAGGAGGCATATAAAAGAGTACAGTACAGGGAGACACAAAAGCAATATAGAAGCTTCCTTTCTCTTTTACTTAATTTGATTTTTACTTTCTGTTCATAGCCCTGGCCTAAAGTCACATTTTGATTCACACTTTTTTGGCATTTTTCCTTTTCTAGATTCCTTACAGTATTTATTGAAGTGTCATCCTCAACAGAACATTATAGTAACATGGTCAGGTTTCCCAGACCATTCAACGGTACCCAAGTACAAAGTTAATTACGGTACGTAGTGTATCCTTAAGGCATCAGGAAGGAAGGGAAGAGAGAAACAGAAGTATATAACATTCACTGAAGAGCTACCAGCAGTGCTAAAGAACATACGTAACTTCCCCCAAATCCTCAAATACAGGTAACGTTTTTCTAGGTTTACTGAAACTGTTAGAAAGTTCAGTAACGTTTTTGTGATGAAAGAAGATGTTTGAAACTAGAAAGGAAAGAAATTATGATTCAAGACTCAATGTTTCTTTAACTGTAAATACATAGTTACAAATATAAGAATACATATATGGGTGCATGCATGTATGTGTATGTGATATGTGGTCCGCTTTCAGTGTTAGAAGAAGATGAGGCAGAGGTGCCTGTCTGTATCGGGTAATTTTAGTCACATCCTGCCTTTCGAAAGCACGAAGTCCCAGTTATGTATCTCACACAGTTCCCAAAAGGAAACCTGTCAATCCGGGTTAGAAAGCTCATTATAGAAGCCGAAGTATGTGGCCATCTTTCTGGAGCAGCTGAGCAAAGGCTTGGAAAAGGGTGCCCCAGCTGGCTTCCAACAATCAACGCCGGAGCCTGTCATTGTGGTAGATGGCCTCTGTGCACTGGGAAGCCTAACACATTTTATTCATGCACCTTCAAAGAGCGTCAAGTACCAAAAAAGGCCCAGGGCACCTTTAGCTAGGGTTGTGTTTTCCGTGAAAGCAGTTTTATGTCCAGAAAATTCCATGGGGAACATGCACCACAGGCATCACATCCTGCCCAGAGCTTTATTTGCTTGTGTACCATGTGCCCTGTGCTCCCATCTCCCTCCCTGTTCTCCCCTCATCCTATTCAGGGAAGTGAAACCTCCCTTCTCCTATATAAGGGGTCAAAAAGAACTGATTTGACATCAAGAAACCCACAGTTTTATTCCGCCTCTGCCACTATCCAGCGGTGGTGTCATGTATCAGACCACTTCCTTCATTTTCTGCCCTTGACATGCCTATGAAGTACGTCAGTCCTTGGAGTGAAACAGAAGTGAGAGTCAGTTCTAAGAGCTGCAGCTGAAAATCTGTGAAGGTTGTAGTGTTCCATGAGGAACTGGCTGATTGGCAGAATTCTACCAAGCTAGCTTTTCAGCCGGCCATCCTGTAACAACTTCCTCAAATATGTCCTGCCAGCCTCTATTCTAACGGAACACCACGAGCTTCAAGGTGAGGAGGTAGAGCCCACACTTGGGCAAATAATTCACTGCAAGTGAATCTGGCACCTGCTCTGTTACCTTTTTTTTTTCAAATCTACCTTTTACCTCATTACTTTATTTTCATGATGCTACATTTTGCTTAGGCAAGAAATTCAAAAATTCAAATTAAGAAAAATGTGAAAATCGGTCTCCCTTCCATCCTAGACTCTAAAACTCTGAATTCCTATACCAAGATCTTATCCATCCAGTATTGTTTTTAATCTCCCTCTCTATCTTTTTTTTTAAATTTATTTATTATTTATTAAATTTATTTATTATTATTAAGTAGGCTCTTATTTGTTTTTGGCTGTGTTGGGTCTTCGTTTCTGTGCGAGGGCTTTCTCTAGTTGCGGCAAGCGGGGGCCACTCTTCATCGCGGTGCGTGGGCCTCTCACTATCGCGGCCTCTCTTGTTGCGGAGCACAGGCTCCAGACGCGCAGGCTCAGTAGTTGTGGCTCACGGGCCCAGTTGCTCCGCGGCATGTGGGATCTTTCCAGACCAGGGCTCGAACCCGTGTCCCCTGCATTAGCAGGCAGACTCTCAACCACTGCGCCACCAGGGAAGCCCTCCCTCTCTATCTTATAAGTACGTAAACATTGTTTTACATCTTGACTTTTGACTTCAAATAATAGCGATTCATAGCAATCTCACCATATCTGAATCGATAAGTTTATCTTATTCTTCTGAATGGCTGTGTTGCACTTCACTAGACTGATTTATCATAATTACCTACCCGCCAAACCACGGAGAGAATTTTACATTGTCTCCAATCTTTCACTATGATTATGCCACAAGGACCCATGTACACATGCATCCATACAGCAGTTGGGATAATGTCCAGCAACAGAATTTCTGGATCAAAATTTAAGTGTATTTTCATTATTCCCTCCAAATTATGCCAGCTAGGACCTACAAAAAGTTTTCTCCCTGGGGTAAGATGTGGCACATTGCAGATAAATACGGTCACACAAGTTGGGTGACGGCAGTACAATACTGTTTAGTGTCACTGGATCTGGTCAACGTATTAAAATCCCACAGTTTTAATTCGGTGGTGAACAGACTTGAAGACATTTAAATCCCTTTCCCTGAGTCTCCACACCTGTTAAATAGATGCTTGTAAAAACGCTTGTCTAGTAGATTCTTCAATGAGTGTTTCATGAGGTCATCTTTGCCAAAAATGTTTAGAACACTGTCTGGTACATAATGAGTCCGCAATAAATGCTCACAGCTACCTTCACCATATAATCATCACCACTCAGTATTCATCTGTACCCACACTCCACCTGTCTGTCCGCCTAACAGCTTTGTTTGAGCGATGAATGAACCCTTACATTGCCGAGTAATATTTTTCATTCAGAACCTGGAGGTTGAGCAGGTTTTCTTTTAAGTGGTATATCTGTATCCACGGTGTGCAAATCCTGAGAGCATATGGCTGTTAATTAGGCGAGATCATAATGGAGAATGACTGTTTAAGAGGTCAGTTAGCCCCCCTCTAGAGGTTACACTACTTCACAAACACAGCAAGTGTCCAACTCCGTAAGACACGACTTAAGACTAAGCTAGGTATAGGAGGCATACCACTAGCGACAGTATTTAACATGCTGGCATCACTCCTTAGCTACAGTTGTAGAATTGCCACGAAGACTCCATCACTGACAACAGAGTGAAATATTGATATAGTAATCAGTCGTGCCATATGTTCTGATTTGTGAACACAGTTATTATGCAGCACAGATTCCTGGGAAGATGAGTAGGAGAGCAGGAATAACAGCAAGATGCCAAGCTTTTGTTAGAAAGAACCAGAGCCTTCCCCAACGTGACCCAAAGAGACGCAAGTTAATTTCCTACTGCAGCCCGTCACCTTGGATTTAGTGAGATAGATGTTGAAAGAATATATGGACCTGGCAGGGAAGAGGCAAGCGGAGCAAGCTTTTCTCTTCCCTTTGCTTTCCCTCCTTCACTTCTACCCTTATCCTCAGCTTGCTTGATAGTTTTGTGATTGATAATGAACACCAGCCGTCTACAACAAAGGACCTTGCTTTTGTCCTCGGCAGTGATGTGAAAGCAGAGTCATAAATCATCCCTGCGTATGTTTTATAGCAATGATTCTGGTCTTTGTAAATATTTGAAGACATAATTATGTAATAGGTTGTCAAATATCTTGAATTACTGAAGTTGTTGCTTTTGCAATGCCCTTCCTTCTAGAGCTCCTGGCTGACCTGAAGGCAGTCAGGAACTGAAGAATTCCCTTCACCCACCCTGGATTCTAATGCCTTGCCCAGGAGGAATAATACAGAAATTTAACCAAGAAATTAAGTAGCAGTTCAGCACAAGAAGGGAAATGGTATTTAAGGAAAGGGGGGACAAAACACTTTATTTTTGCTTTGGCAAGAACCTCATATATTACAACTTGCTATATTGATCAGTATGAGGGACCCGTTTGAAGCATTATAATTTTTTTGTTGAAAACCAGATGACAGATTACACTCTCTGCAGGTTGACTCTTTTTCTCTAAGAAGTGTCGAATCGCAAGGAGGCATCTTATCTGGAAACTGCAGCACCAGTGCCATTCCATTTATGACATAAAGTCACCCAGTGGCCTGCCCTCCTTCATAGGAGGTCTGGAACAAAACACTGGTCTTAAGTTTATAAATATGTATGTGGGTTATTGTGTTTTCTAAATATATTTAGACTATTAAATATTAATACGCGGTTACTATTACTAAGGATTTGTTCCTGAGCAGCTCAGCTCTCTTTGGAGGGTGGGCAGGAGTGTGGGTGTGGGTGGAGATGAAGGTGTGGGGGGGTGAGGCCAGGCTGGGGGAGAGGGACCAGTAGCCGGATTACAGCTGACTGCTGCTCTGGGGAGCCCTTTGGGATTCTTGATTTTGCTTCTTTTACCCTTTTCCGCAGAGGCAGGGCTTCCTCTCAGAAAGCACATATCTATGCTGCTGAAAATATAAGACAATCTCCGCCCACCCCAGTGAATTAAAGAATATACTGCCCAGAAAGAGTAGCTTTCTGCCACTTGGAGGCAAGCAGGGTTAAAGGAAAAGAGTAACCGAGACACACTGTGTTTTAGTCTGCGGTTGGATGGAGATTTTTTTAATCTTTTTTTTTTAATCAATTTACTCATCTTTTTCTTAGGTCTGCCATCTAGCTGTTTGGTGACGGTTTCTTCTGCTGAAAATGGGTGCGATGAAACTGATATGAATTAGTTTCTTATTGCTGCATAACCATCACCACAAACTCAATAGCTTAAAACAACATACATTTCTTACTTAGCGGTTTGCACGGGTCAGGAATCTAAGCTGGCTTAGCTGGGCTCGCCTCTCACTAAGGTGCATCCAAGTCGCAGCCATGGCTGGGAGGATGAGAGGCTCAGCTGTGGTAGGATTCACATCCAAGTTCCCTCAGGTTGTTGGTGGAAGTTATTTCCATGTGATGTAAGATACACGGCAGTTTACTTCTTCAAAACCAGAGAGGAAAAGAAAAGAAGTCTGCTCACAATAGCATCTTACTTCCCTCCCATCACTTTACCCTATTCTATTGATGAGAAGCAAGTCACAGGTCCTACCCACACCTGAGAAGAGAGTGTGAACACAGGGAGGCCATATTAAAGTCTGTACGCCTGTAGAGTGACATATATGCCTACTAGGGTTGTGATGGAGAGCTGGACAGATGTCATATATGAAAAAATGGTTCAGTATAAGATTACAAGGGAGCACAGGTGGGAGAGATGACTTCAATTCTCCCCTTGAAAAGAGAAGCATTTAATGATGAAAGTTATCATTATTTAATGTAAACTACCTGAAGAAAGTGATAAATTGACTTGAAAATTTGGTAACAGCCTGATATGGACTGAATATTTGTATATCACCTCAACCCGTTCCTATGTGGAAGTTTTAACCCCCAACATGTTGCTATGTGAAGGCAGGGCCTTTGGGAAGTAATTAGGTTTAGATGAGGTCAGAAGAGTGGGGCCCCCAGCATGCAGTTAGTGTCCTTATAAGAAGAGGAAGACAGAGCAGAGCTCTCTTGCTCTCTGCCATGTGGAGATACATCAAGAAAGTTTCCTTCTCTGAGCCAAGAAAAGGGCTCTCACTAGGAAACAAATCTACCAGCACCTTGATTTAGGACTTCCCAGCCTCCAGAACTGTGAGAAATAAACATCTGTCTTTTAAGCCATCCAATCTATGGTATTTTGTTACGGCAGCCCGAGCTCACTAACACAGAGCCTGTGTTTTCTTCTTCTGTATTATCAAATTCGGGTTAAAATCTCTTCACTGTTTGTATATAGACTGATGAACTGAATTTTAGCTATTACATAATATAAAGCAGTAGATCTGAACCATGAATCATTTTCCCTAAAACTTTTTTAAAATTAAAAAAGGTAGTTATGCTTTATAGAGCAATTTATGTTCAATGCATTTTCCCTGCATATATCAAGAATGTGAAAGTGAATGAAGGGACTTAATTTCCCTCCAGAAAGCCACATGCAGTGCTCTCTAAAAAGGCACGTGTGTGCTGCACAGGAAAATATCTCATCTGCACAGTCCTGTCAGCTGCAGATTTAAAAGGCAAAGAAGTGGAAAACAGTGCGTGAGTAATTGGAATCACAGGAGAAGGAATCAAGGCAATAAGCCTCCTGAACAGGATTTTCTGGTGCTTCTCACACAAGCCCAAGTGGGAATGGCTCCGGAAAAGCATTTCTTTTCAGGATATATAACTCAAGTGGAGTCGATAATTATTTGGGAAAACTAGCTTTAAGGGATGGTTTATGCATTAAAATGTAAAATAACAAGTGACTTATACTGCCAGTGAATAGGCTTCAATGTGTGTGTCTATCCATTTATTTATTTTCTCTACTTGAATGAAATGAATGCTGACTGTAATCAAGCTGCATAAAAGGTTTAGAGGGCTGGTTGGAAATGCATACGGCGTGGTTTATAAGATCAAGGTGCCGAGATCTGTTTAGACATTCACATAAACATTGGTTGTGGACTCACTTTCTGTCAGAAAGTGAGAGAGGCAATCCACAGCAAACACGGAGGATAAGAGTTTGGGATATTTTCTGTGCATAGGACATCTTTTGCTTCCTTGATTATTTCCAAACCACTAGGGGATATTAATGGGCAAGGCTCTCATTTGTTCCCTTGGAAAATTACCTGTCATTGGGAGTGTTGGTCAGCCTGACGACTAAAGATCCCTGGGGAACCGAGCTAGGGGAACAGAGCAAAAGTTTCACTCAAGAAAATATGGAAAGTATGCCTAGCACCGTTTTTACACAACAGGTGTCACAAACACACACTGTGCCAACAGATGATTTTCATTGGCTTTGTTCTTCCTCTCTCCAAGATATTTTTTTCCCTTTATTATATGTAGCACAAGCTTGCAAACTTGTCTAAAAACCACAGATATTCACTACATTTCAGGGAAAAAGGAAAATGATATTCCTTCGCCAGAGAAAGGAAGGTTACCTTCAAATCAGAGGCAGTGTGGTTAATAGGGGATGCCCTAAACAGAAACTCAGAAGATCTGCTTTCGAGTCCTGGCCCTGCCTCTTTCTGATGGAGGGGTTTTGCCTGGACCTGTCATTCTTAATTGTTATTGGTCAGAGTCCTTTCAGAATCTGATTACAAATATAGAAATTTTACTCAAAAGAGCGTTAAGTGTCAAAAATGGGTCGTACTTGTCAGAGTTTACAGATATAGTATCTTAAAAATCCCCTCACAGAAGTTTAGAGGATCCCAAAAGTTGAGGTTAAGAATTTAGATAACCTAGAATCTGCAAAACTTTCTCTGTTGTGGTCCCTGCAGCATGAATCCCTTCCCTATGAAAACAGAACAATTTTAAACAAATGGTAGACAGAGAACCAGATCCTTGGTTTTAGCCATGGTTTGCCCCTTAGGTGAAAATATTTCTGGAACTGGTGAGGTTTTAGACAGCATCCTTCTCCACAAGAGAACTCCCAAGATATGATCTGGCATTTAAGCATCCATGCCAATGTGTGGTTAGATGAACAGTGCCAAAAGAATGCCACTACTATATATTCCTCCCTGGAAACTAACAATCATTTTAGCAACAAAAGTGTTTTCATGGTATCATGTTGGTCAAAGAAAGAGCTTTGGGCAAAGTAAAAATAGTTTTCATTGAATAATAATCTGAATAATTAAATAAGGAAAGTCATTTCAACTTTATGCTCAGTAAATTCTCAGAACTGTTAATGAGCTAAATGCCAGTCTTATTGGTTTGGCTTAAATTTAGAAAATACAAATAATGACTTCTTAAAAAAAAATCTGGGAAGGCTTAGCGGCCAGAGCCTCTTCAAATTTAATGGATCTAAACCAAAATAATTACAGTCCAAAATGTTTAATACATCATCCAAAAAATGGGTGCAAGTAGAGTGAGATTATAAATGACAAATAAAACGTACTTTATAATCGTTGCCATACTGTATAACTGATAGTTTTCTTAATCAAATGATTTTTTCTGATAGCTTCCTTAATCAAGTACATTTTCTCTGACAGATGTTCAATATATTTATATCATTTTCCTAAGTATGAAATTATCTCTATATATAACTCCAAGCAAAATAAATTGATTCCTGTAATTTTCATGGGCATTTTAGCAGGAATGAAATCTCTAGATGACAAGTGACACCAGTTGATGCCCAAGCCTTTTCTGAAAGTCTTCCACATCATTATTCCTCATGATTGCCAGACAGCTGTTACAGTTGCTTTAAATGTGAACGAACATCTTAATACGTTCAGACATTGAGTCTATGGTGAATCATACTCTACCAATATTCTATCACTGGAAGAAAGAAAAATTGGAACATCAGAAAATTGAAATCTTTTCAAACCACAGGCCATTATTAAGTCCCTTAATGCATTAAAATTTTAGATTTTTTAAATAATGGACCCTCCTTTAATAGTCATTCTAATCAATTATTATATTTTAAAAACATAATTGTCTGGTATATGCAACCAATTTTTACTAATTTTATGTTACTGAATATAAAATACCAGTTGATGTTGAGACTTTTTTCCTACTATAATCAGATTATATCTTACATAAAAACTCCTCCATCTCCAATGTGGATGAGACAATAAAGGAACATTCCCTCGGTATAGAGCAGACTAGGGTTATGGTCAGATTCAAATTAATTCAAATTGGTAAACTAGTCTTACTTTGACTAAAGAGATGAATGCTAGCCTCTGGAAATGATTGGGGCAGACACTCCTGGTGCCTACCAAATGTCCATTCCCCTTTCTTTCTCAGTAACAGATTCCCAGTTTTATTTTGGGCAGCATTGTCTATGGATAAAATGCTTCCAGAATCACTTGTACCTAAGAAGAGGTTCTGGCTGCTAAAAAGTAACTGAAAGTCACAGAAGAGCTTCAAAAATCTTGCCAACAAGTTTGTGTTTGTTTCTTTGTGTGTGTGTGTGTGTTTAATTTTTGCCTTTACACCTTGAGATAGAGGATGAAAGTCAGAAGCAAATTATAGAAAAGTAAAAATATAGATGGATCCTGGGATGGTGATAACAGAGGCTGCTGAAGTTGATAAGCTGCTTTGAGGGAAAGTGGGAAAGACAGATTGTTTTTTGGCTGAGCCACTGTAGATGGTTTCTGTTACGTGCTGCAGTCTAAGCAAACACCAAGAGTTTCCCAGCAGGTGCGGCAGTGCCCCAGAGCTTTTGGTTAAGGTTTGCTTTTTATCTCCACGTTGAGTGCTTTGTGCCTCTGTGACTTCCCCAAACTGGACAGGCTCAGCCCATCTCTGCTACCTGAGCTTGAAGACACAGGCAGAACCTTGTTTTGTGCAGACTTCTTCAAGGAAGCCCACAAGATTGCCAAGATCCCAATGAGCTGACCAGACAGATCGCCACCTTATCCCAAGGGAGGTGTTGCCCAGGGTTAAGCTGGGAAAAACCCTGGACAGGAGGTGAGATCATAGCCTCCAGTGCCTGTGACTTGTATCCTGAACTGTATGTGTTGTTTACACATGTCCCACAATTTCATGAGAAACACGTTTGAAACATCAATTCCTTCCGTGTTTTGAGGATAGCTAGACCTTTAATCACTTGTCTGCAGTCTGCATGGGAGCAGCTTTTGTCTGTCCTCCAGGAAAACCTTCCATCAAGCATAGAGGTTGAGTTCCAAACACAACATTTAGGGGGGCTTCACTATATTTGGGAAAATAGACAAGTTTTATAGTACTATGGAGGCGTGTTACCTTTTAGCTGAAATATAAGATTCATCATACTCTAGGGGAAAGAAAAGAATCATTTTTGTAATCTTGTAAGAGATAAATTCACCTTCCAGTAAACTTTTATTCTGCCTTCAACACAAATATTTAAGAATTATGTGTTTATATTATGATTTTTAAAACCCTTGGTAAACCTATAATGATAAAAGATAGCTTAGTTTTTAAAAATAAAATATATTGATACGTATATAGCATACATATCTTTTATTCTTTTTAATTTTTATAGATTACAAAATGTATAGGTAGAAATGGGGAAATAAAAATGTCTCTTAGGTACTGCAGATCATGGATTAGAGCCTGGTATTTATATATACATATTCATATATAATTTATCATTAATCAATTCATTTATTAATAAATATTTTAGTAAAATAAAAAATTTAAGTTAGAAAATATGAACATTGAGTAGAAATCCATTTTTTCTATAGAAGCTTGCTAACAGAATTCTTTCATTCATAAGTGTTATCCATATATTCTTTATCTAACAGAGGGCATACTTTCTACTTCAGATACATCAATAGGCTAAATTTCATTTTCTCAAATTTTCCTGATTGTTTTTTGCTTTCTTCAAAATAGCTATCTGCACCTAATATAATGAATTTAGAGGGAGTTTAAAATTTTCATCCTAACCATAGTTATTCATAGCGCATATTTCCAGAAAGATACACAATACATCAGTGGCATATTTCTTTTCTGTTTTTCCTAAAGTGGTAATGCCTTTAGAGTAATGTTTACCAAAATAGTAATAATAAGTCACTCCATATTATGACTTAGCATTTATAATAGTAGGAAAACTCTAAAACCAACTGGATAAATAGTAGAAATATGCTTTTTAGCTGTTGAATTAAGGTATGCAGTAGGGAAGGAAAGTTCAAAACACACAGCTTAACTGCTACCTAATGTTAAATACATTTTCTCAGGTGACTCTGAAGAATGCAGGGCCAAGTAAATTATTGTTTGCATCTGTAGTAATATCAATCCCCAGCTACATGAGAACATCCTTCTATGTTTAAATAAGTAGAAACAAGTACCACTGGGAAGATTTTTAAAGTATGCATTGCTAATAAAATGGCTTCAGATAACTATTTCCCCCAGATAAGCTCTGCCAATTCTAATATCAGAAATGAATTTACCTGTGTTTATTATTCAGCAACGGAACCCATTATAAATGTACAAAAATTATTGTCTCTCTAGATTTATTGTCAATAGCAAAGCAGGAATATATTTTATAGTTTATTCTATGGACTGATTAACTTCTTCTATACAGAGCCCACCAGATTGTTAATTTTCCTAAAATGTGCAGTTAACATCAAGCTTTCCATGATCCTTACATTTTTTCCAGCGTGATTGACAGCTTTATAAGTTTCATACATCACAAAAGCCATAATTTCCAAGCAAAATTAACAGCTTTTAAAGCAGCAAACACAACCTTAAATGAAACAAATAATATTCTTGAGATGAAAATTTGAGAACCAGAAAAGCTTTATTAATACAAAGTGTGTCATTTCTTAAAAAATATACTGCTATGTATTCTCTGAATAAATAAGAGGTTATTAATGTGGGACTCCCTTATCTGAAGCACAAATTTAGACCGATTTTTTGTTGTTGTTAAATGTTAAGTGCTGTGTTTCAAAAATACCTCTGTCCATAGACATTTCCAGTACTTATATTTAACATAACCCATCACAGACATTTGGAAAGTAAACATATTGGTAATTAATAAAAGTATTGTTCATATATGCTCTGATGTTATTAGAAAACTTGCCAAATGAAATATGTCAGTCTGGATGAATTAAATGCTACTTTCCGAAATTACCCTACTGTACATAATAGTGAAGTAAAAAGTAACTACAAACGAGTTTTAGTTAAATTTTCATACAATTTATGATGTCAGAAAACAGAACCTCAAAGGCACAATTTAATCGAGAGGCAAGAGAATTTGAGACAGGGCACCGGTACGAAGTATGGGGTTGACATATGTTCACAGAGTCACCACCTAGACTCTCCCTCCATCCTCAATCAAATCCCACCGCATCCTCATTTGTCCCCCAAGGCAGAAAGACACACCAGCACACACACACACACCAACACATACACACACTCATTCTCAAATGCACACAGTAGTTTTTCCCCCTTTTCATCATGTAACTGTTTTCCTTAATAGTGAAAACTACAAAAGTAAATATATTAGTCACTTAAGCTGCAACCTCAATTGACTGAATTACCATCCTCCTGGATACAGCAGCTCAGTGCTTATGATTTTCAAATACAAGTTGACTTTCCATTTAAACGAAGTCTCACCAATCACAGCGTGATTTTATAGTGTATAAAATATGACCTCTGTGAGGAATTCCCACTAGGAAGATACTGATAGAGTCTCCCTAATTTTTAAGAGACAATTTGTTCATTTCCTCATATAACCAAATATGTGCTGGGCAGTGTGCTACGCCCCCAGGATAGAAAACTCAAAATGATAAGGATCCTGGGCTTCCCTGGTGGCGCAGTGGTTGAGAATCTGCCTGCCAATGCAGGGGACACGGGTTCGAGCCCTGGTCTGGGAAGATCCCACATGCCGCGGAGCGGTTGGGCCCGTGAGCCACAATTACTGAGCCTGCGCGTCTGGAGCCTGTGCTCCGCAACAACAGAGGCCGCGACAGTGAGAGGCCCGCGCACCGCGATGAAGAGTGGCCCCCGCTCACCGCAACTAGAGAAAGCCCTCGCACAGAAACAAAGACCCAACACAGCCAAAAATAAATAAATAAACAAATAAATAATTAAAAAAAAAATGATAAGGATCCTGCTCTCAAGAAGCTCAGAAAAATGGGGGAGAAAGCACTAAAGAAAAAAATTACTATTAGTTTCAAAGATGGACTTTATACAAGCTTCTTTGGGAATTTACAGAGAAGGTAAAGAGAGTAAGTGCTCAACAAAGAATAACAATATTACTGACCATGCAAGTTTTCTGAGAAATACATAAAATAATGTATTAGCAAAATGCCTACTACATATTAGTAGTTTAGTACTCAGTTTTCTGAATTACAATTTGAAATGTGCTCATTTTTCCCTGCAGCTCCCTGGAGATAAATTTCCTGTTCAAGGTTGATTCCAATCTGAGCACCAGAATACATAGGTCTCTTTTTTCAAAACTTTACAGAGGTTGGATCTATTAAACTTAAAGGCCAAAAGGTTTTATTGCTAAAATTATATAAAGAATGAAGAGGTTACAAAAGAGCAGATTGTGAATTATGAGCATTAGTTATAAAGTAAAGCAGAGCTGACTGAAAATAAAGCATGAGCCCCTCTTTAAGTAATATTTATGGAATAAATTCTTATGTAGATTCATATAAATACATCAACAAATAAAACATAATGACCAACAAATCATAATAAATCAGAGATGCTGTAAAACAAAGCTTAAAAAAATTAATAGTAATTATTTTCTGTTAACAATAATATCATTACACTGTCAAAATATAATATATAGTTAACATAATATGTGATGTATAATTGATATATATTATGTAATATATCTTAATATGTAATTATATGTATATTATACTATAATTAATATAACATTATATATTAATACATAATTTACATAACATATATATAAAGTTCACCATATGACTGGTATGTTCACATATTCACTCATCCTAAAAATCTATGCAGTAGGTTTCATGATAATTTCTATTTAAATATGACAGATGAAGATGAGGAGAGGTAACTCCTACTGCCCAGGCTTCCACAGTCAGCATGGAAAGACTGTAGCATCTTTACCCAGGTGTCACGGGTCCCAAAGCCTGGACTTTATACCGTGTTATAAACTGAAGCAGTGAGACACTGAACGAACTGTTCAACATCATATGGCAAACCAACTGATGGAAGTTGAACTCACAGCAAGATCAAAAAAAGAAAAGTGATTTTCAAAGCTAAAGCGTTGAGCAAGAAAGGAGAATATTTTGTTAAAAGTTTCCATTCACAAAGATAAAACTGTTGTAAACCTTTATGATCCAAATACCATTTCATCAACACAGGTAGGTCTAAAACTATTGGAAATATCATGACAAAATATATAAATGCAATAGTAATGGGTGATTTAGCATAAAATGCTCTGTTATAAATATTCATGCACACGTGCACATACATACATACACACATGAACAGGTGCTCACAAACTGTGTATGCTTCAAAAAAAGGGTTTGTTTTTTTTTTTCTTTCAGAGAGAGAATATCGCAACAAAGAGATAACAGATTTGGGTCCAGACAAGAGGGCATAATCTTTTTCCAGCTATAATCCCTGGAAATGATGCAGGAGGCGACCAAAAGAGGGCTCTGCAAGGCGGTAAAGAGAATGCAGATCGCTTTAGGACCCAGAATAGAAGGAACACCACAGTGGCAGGCCATCCTACTTCCCCGCCCGACAGAAGGAGGAGACCCAGACTGGAAATCTGGGTTCCACCTAGCCACAGAAGGCAGCGCAGGTAGGCTTATTCCTCCCCTGAATTGAGTCCCTAGGACATCAGGAGGGCCTGGCCCCGCAAACAAGGACAGCAACAGAGAACCCACAGCAACAAGAGGTGAAGGAAGCAGTCTATTCATCCACAGGGCTTGAGAGCCCTGGCTCCCACCCAGAGACCATGAAGCAGACTGACCCACATCAAGCAGCCTGGGCAGCCTCCTGCGCCCTCCCCCGCCCACGTGCAGCAGGACAAAAAATGCAGAATTAATGTGGAAGCCATAAGTTGTCTACCGTATATGTGCTAAAGGTTCTTTAAGATATACCTTAATAATATAAGCTAATTGACAAATGGATTATCCATACTCCCATGTTCTGCACATTCTCAAAATTTATTAATCACATGTATCTTATATAGAAAACTATAATATTTCCAAATGATAATTTTTTTAAATTTATTGTTTTAATTTTTATTTATTTATTCATTTATTTTTGGCTGCACTGGGTCCTTGCTGCTGCACGCGGGCTTTCTCTAGTTGCGGCGAGCGGGGGCTACTCTTCATTGCGGTGCGCGGGCTTCTCATTGCGGTGGCTTCTCTTGCTGCAGAGCACGGGCTCTAGAGCACAGGCTCAGTAGTTGTGGCGCATGGGCTTAGTTGCTCTGCGGCATGTGGGATCTTCCCGGACCAGGGCTCGAACCCGTGTCCCCTGCATTGGCAGGTGGATTCTTAGCCACTGTGCCACCAGAGAAGTCCCCAAATGATTATGTTATTTAATAATCACTAATTACAGCAACACAAATTCTAATAGCATGAAGTCAGTAGATAGATAGATGGATAGATAAATGATATAGACAGATGCTTCTTTAAACTGAGGGAAGGAAACAAAATATGTGTATGAAAACAGTGTATTTTATTTTTGGCATATGTTAATGTAACATTTAGACAAAGGAACAGCTAAAGAAGGATTCTGTGTACTGAAAATGTTTAAAGGTGATGTGAGAAGACACTTTTCAATGTCAAACTGTTTTTACAATAAGGGAAACAGGGAAGTAATTGGAAATCTTAATATCTAACGAAAACTTACTTCAGGTTCATCGTAAATAATGCAGTCCAATTGTATATTTACTACTAAAGTAAAAAGCCATCTATCAGTCTAGTTTACCTTAGTTCTCTAAGGTGGGTCTTTATATCAGGATATTAATTAATTGTGCAATGATATGACTTAATTTATAATTAGATTCCTGTGCCTCCAAAGCCAAACAGGTGTTATTTCTATGGTGATGAGATATCCTGTATATTTTTTAGGTTTTTAGGTGCCTTATTGGTATGAATATATTTATAATTTTTCCTCTAGATAATATTTAGTTATAGTGCTTATATATATCATTAGACTAATAGCTACCATATTTGCAACTATTTTCGCTTTGCTACACTTATTTTTGTTAATTATATTTCTTGCTCTCTCCTTCTGGCTCCCCTGTTTTTAATTGAGCATTTTATATGAGCCAATGTCCTTTCCTTCCTTAGCATATCAAGTATACTTATTTAGAAACTTAGCTTTTAACACTAAAATAACTAAAGGAGTGATAGATGCATGTAATAAAAATATTCTATATTCATGAAAATTATTTACCACAGGTCAACTATTTCCTTTTGGTGTCACAGGACATAGCACTTAATGCAGACAAAAATAATGTTTGTACATTCCCTAAAGAGGAAATGATAAATCCCATAAGCTTTCTGGATACTGAGTAGGAAGAATATTCTGGTCATATAACTTATGCATTTTATTATTTTGAACAAACCTTACAAGTAATAAAATATATTATAAATACAGCTATTTTAAAGTCTATTTTGTCTAACAGAAAAAGTGAAATTCAACATATATAAAGTTCTTAAATATATAGTGAGTCTCTGGGAGTGAAATACTGGACTTGTGTCTCTTAATCCAAATTTCCTAAGTCTTCCAGTCATTTAATTCTGTCCTATTATTTTCAAATGTAGTTTCTGTCCATGCTTGCCCACCTATATTTCAAAAGAATTATCACCATGTCTCATTTTAAGAATAAACAGGGGAATTTGGAAGCCCAAATAAGAGAAAAATGATAAGATACCTAAATGATTCCTACCTTAAAATATATCTAGGTCCATTGAAGAAAACGTTGAAATAGTTTATTAATTTCAGTTATTTTACATGTTTTGTTGACTCACCCAATTTCATATAGGTCAGTGAGTAATCACAGAAGAATGCAGACTGAAAAAATTAAACAATCAAAGTTGGAAGGGATAAAATTTGACTAAGACACAGCAGGGATAATGTTCACTGTAGGGTAAAGGAAACTTTCAAATATAACTTAAGGCAGGAGAAATGAACAAACTCCCCATTTTCGACCTACCTGCTAACATTGCGATGATAAAACATGTATCTTTACAAAATCTCTTCATTAGTGAAAATTTCACCTTTTTCAAAAGGAGGAAATACCACCTCATACCGTTGTTGAGAGGATTAACTCAGAACGTGTACGTAAAGTGCCAAGTGTAGCTATAATTAATGAAGGCTGACAAAAGAGCAAATATATATATAAAATCCTATATGGTTTATCATGCTCTGCCGGTGTCCAGCTGAGAAGGTCTTCAGAAAAATATATGAACAGAAGACAATATCAGAAAAAGGCGAAATTTGAATTACTGTGAGTTTGAGCACAAAAAATCACCGATGAGAGGCTTCATTGGCCCCCTAAATAGAGGTGAGATTAAAAACAGCAAACAGCAGCACCGGAAGCAGTAAAAACAGCAACAATAATCATAATAGTTTTTAGATGATGAAAGTTATAAATAATTTTTGTATACACACATCTATATGTGAATATGGACATTTTAGAGACAACACGATTTGATGTCTTTTAAATATTATATGGTTTTCAATTTAAAAACATAATATTTTTGAAAAACTATCCACTACTCCTTTTTATTTGTATATTCATATACTCACCATATTATGTTGCTCTAAGTTTTGTGGTTTCAGACTCTTTTTTTAGGACACAAATTGGAAATTTATGCCTTTAATACAAATTTCAAAATAAAAAAAGGCTTTAAATCATCTAGTCTCTGCTTCCCACACTATCACCCCCACTCAATTTTCACGTCATCTTTCTTACAAAACAACTTTTTTTTCCTGTAAAAAGTATCAAACTGTGAGTCATGCTTTTCAATCTTGCATTTTCAAAAAGTACTTACTTCCTGTCACTTCAATCCCAGCCATGACTTTTCAGTGAAAATACTCTCTGGTTATAATAGCCAGGACAAAGAACAAAATCTCAAAAATATCAAAAAAAACCCCCAAAAAATCAAAAAAATCTCAAAAAGGAAATTACTTTCAGAGAGCAACATACCCATTGAGCATGATATTGTAGAATAAAAAGTATTTAAAACTTCAAGAAATAATTGTATCATGGAAAGAGGGGACACATAGTATGAATTTTTTCATACAAGGGTATATAACTAGGAATAATAGATAAGGCAATGACATTAAACAACTTTTAAGAAATAGTTTAGTATTTTATAATTTTTTAGAATATGACACAAAAAGATGTTTGGTAGCAAATCATGTATACATTATTACTCAGGCTTAGGGGATGTCTTCCCTTGTGCATGAATGTTTATGAATTATTACTGGGGAAATTATTTTAACTTCTCATGATCTGTATAGTTGCGAACAATAAATCCTGTAGTTAAAAATTCTATTAGTACTATATCTTGACTGAAACAGAAGTTTTACTTTTCCTGAGTTGATTTCAAGATTCCTCATTGCTCCCTACTAAGTGGGATTCAATTTAAAAACAGTGGTTTACCTGGTCATACTCACTCTGATTATTTCTAGATTAAGCAACCTAACGTTTTCTCTATATGTGTACTAATCTAATCCCATATAACTGGCATAATCTAGGATTTTCATTTCCCACATTTTTTTCTCACAAATGGTCCAGATTTGCTACATTGCTAAATGATTCAACCATTACTATAAAGTTTTAAATAGACAAGAATAACTAAGACACACTTGAAAAGAGAGTAAAGACCTTGCATGCCAAGTACTGAGACTTGCCATACAGCTATAATAATTATAAGATAGTTTTGACGAAAAGTTATGTAACAGGCAGAGAGAGCACAGAAAAATGATCTTCATGTATCTGAACATTCAGTATGTGGCAGATGTGTTCTGGTGGGTCAGTGGATGTTATGGGCTGAATTGGTTCCCCCCAAACTTCATATACTGAAGTCCTAACACCTAGTACCTGAAAATGTGACCATATTTGGATAGAGGGAATTTACAGAGGTAATTACATATAAATGAGGTCATTAGGGTGGGCTTTCACCCAATGTGGTCAGTGTCCTTATAAGAAGAGAACATGTGGACACAAGGACAAGACCATGTGAAGACACAGGGAGAATATAGCCACCTACACGCCAAGGAGACAGGTCTGGGGTTGATACTTCCTTCACAGCCCTCGGAAGGAACCAACCTTGCTGAGACCTTGATTTCAGACCTTAGCCTCCAGAACTGTGAGACAATAGATTTCTGTTGTTAAGATACCCCGTCTGTGGTATTTTGTTATGGCAGCCCGAGCAAATGAACACAAATATTTTCCATTAATTGGGGGATTAGGGGAGTATGCTACCACTGGAGCCAACTGTGCAAATATAGGAAAGGATGTTGAAGCTGCATAAAGGAACTTGGACTCATTTTAACCCAAACACCTAATTACAGGAATAATAAAACTGAAGCCCTTTTATAGTGTGACTTGCTCAGGGTATGTAGGGAGTTACTGGTGAGGTTGGCCTAGAGAACTAATCTTCGACCCTGGTCACACGGACTCTCCAGTTTTCCACTTCATTATATTGCTCTTAGCAGGGGTGGAATTTGCCCAAGTGCAATAGTAGGTATACATCTGTGTTTGGATTACAAAATAGAAGACCCACATCTCAGGTTTCTCAACACTTTATGTAAACAAATGGGCCTGTAGATCTTTCGTATATAACATGTAGGTGTAAAGTTGCCCTAATAGATCATAAAAGCAATTTCAAAAGAATATAACTGATTCCAAGGAATTTAACTCTGGTTAAGGATAAAACCCAGCCGCATATACAAAAATATAACAAAATACAGTATCTGAGTCTCTAGAAACACAGAGCCTGGCCTTCAATCAAAAATTACCTGGAACACAAAAGAGCAGGGAAATATCTATAAAAAAGAGAGGAAACAATCAATAGAAAGAGATGTTGCACTGACACAGAAAATGAAAGTAAAAGACATGAAAATTAAATAAGCATTATTATAAGTAAGCTCCATATACATGAAAGTAGAGGAAAATATGGATGCAATGAGCAGGACAGGAATATATATTTTTAATGTCTCACTGAGGTTTAAGCACTAAGGTAAATGTCGATGAATATTATTCCAAAGTTGTGCATTTTTAGGACTATTCCCTAATACGTCCTGATTTATTTTACTGTGGAACAGAGAAGCCATTCTTAGATACCAGGGCAAGAAGTACTGCACACCCAGGGGTCAAGGCAGGGAAGATTAAAGAGCTGTTAACACTTGGATTTAGTCCAAGGGGATGTCCATTCTCCAGTTTAGGAGTTAAATATAAGTGGAATCTTGAACACACACCTGAACAGAGTAACGGTGTTATCATGGTCAACACCTGAGTTTCTCTGAGCCTCATTTTTCCACTAAAAATTGGAATATTAAAACAAACAGACAAACTCAATACATCCAGACCTAGAAGATCAAATCAACAACAAACATTATTTCACCTATGGGACAGTGTATTACTACTCTAAAAAAAATTCTATATAAAATGAGAGGGAACAAAAGAGAAACTTTATTTCCAAATCAATATGGCTTTCATATTGCAAACTTTACAGAAACAGACAGAAATATTTACGTTTGCATCAATTACTTTGATTCGTGTGCCCCCAAGCCACCATGTAATGACTGTATTTATGTACTGAATATTAAAACTTTAATTTATTAACAATATTTTCCACACTATCATGTATATATTGAATAGAGACTGGAAAAAATAAATTGGTGTTTTGGAAAATTGTGGACAATATCTATATATACATATGTACAGATATATTAACTGATTTGTTAAAAATAATTTTAAAATCTACACTATGGTGACCTATTTTTTTTCCAAAGCTACCTACCTAAACATCTCTCCTAATTAATTTTGGAAAATTTCTTGATGTGTGAATCTCAGTGTGCTAGTAGCTAGGACATTCAAATGTGATCTAATCTTTAAAAACTGAATATTCTTTCCAGAACTGTGATGTTGACAGGGGTGCAAAGATCAGCACAGTTAGTGGTTACTCACAGTATCATCTGCAGAGTTAAGAGTTGACTGCCATTATCTATAGAAATAGTTAAACTAGACTGCTCTTGGGTCTCGAATTTCACTATTTCAGGTGATTACTGTGACCCAGTCTATATCTATCTGTCCATCCATCTATTTGTCTATCCATCCTTCCTTCCATCCATCCTTCCATTCCATGCTTCCTTCCTTTCTTCCTTTTCTTTCTTCTTCCTTCCTTTTCTTTCTTTTTTCTTTCCTGTTCTTCAAGCTCAGTTCTCTAATTTACAATTCATTTTGTGAGCTCACTGATATCTTTCCAGAATTCTTTTTGCTGTTTAATTAGCCAGAGTAAATATAAGTTATTTTTAAGAAAGAATCATCACTGGTACATAAACTGATTAGCTTTAGAGCTCATTTAAATGAATAGCACAGGGGGACCTTCAAGATGGCAGAGGAGTAAGATGTGGAGATCACCTTCCTCCCCACAAATACATGAAAAATACATCTACATGTGGAACAACTCCTACAGAACACCTACTGAACGTTGGCAGAAGACCTCAGACTTCCCAAAAGGCAAGAAACTCCCCACATACCTGGGAAGGGCAAAAGAAAAAAGAACAAACAGAGACAAAAGAATAGGGATAGGACCTGCAACTCTGGGAGGGAGCAGTGAAGGAGGAAAAGTTTCCACACACTAGGAAGCCCCTTCACTGGCAGAGACTGGGGGTTGGGGGGAGAAGCTTCGGAGCCACGGAGGAGAGCGCAGCCACAGGGGTGCGGAGGGCAAAGCGTAGAGATTCCCACAAACAGGATCGGTGCCGACCAGCACTCACTAGCCCGAGAGGCTCGTCTGCTCACCCGCCGGGGCGGGCGGCGGCTGGGAGCTGAGGCTCCGGTTTTGGAGGTCAGATCCCAGGGAGAGGACTGGGGTTGGCGGTGTGAACACAGCCTGAAGGGGGCTACTGTGCCACAGCTAGCCAGGAGACAGTCCAGGAAAAAGTCTGGACCCGCCTAAGAAGCAAGAGACCATTGTTTTGGGGTGCATGAGGAGAGAGGATTCAGAGCACCGCCTAAACGAGCTCCAGAGATGGGTGCAAACCGTGGCTATCAGTGTGGACACCAGAGACGGGCATGAGACACTAAGGCTGCTGCTGCAGCCAGCAAGAAGCCTGTGTGCGAGCACAGGTCACTATCCACACCTCCCCTCCTGGGAGCCTGTGCAGCCTGCCACTGCCAGGGTCCCAAGATCCAGGGACAACTTCCCCGGGAGAACACACGGCATGCCTCAGGCTGTTGCAATGTCACACCAGCCTCTGTCACTGCAGGCTCACCCCCGCATTCCGTACCCCTCCCTCCCCCCCAGCCTGAGTGAGCCAGAGCCCCCTAATCAGCAGCTGCTTTAACCCATCCTGTCTGGGTGGGAACAGATGCCTGAGGGTGACCTAAACACAGAGGGGGGACCAAAACCAAAGCTGAACCCCAGGAGCTGTGCGAAGAAAGAAGAAAAAGGGAAATTTCTCCCAGCAGCCTCAAGAGCAGTGGACTAAATCCCCACAATCAACCTGATGTACCTGCATCTGTGGAATACCTGAATACACAACGAATCATGGCAAAATTCTGGTGGTGCACTTCGGAAGCAACTGTAGACATGGGGTTTGCTGTCTGCGACTGATTTGTTTCTGATTTTAATCAGAAATGTTTATCTTAGTTTAGTGTTTAGCACTTCTTATCATCGGTGGATTTGTTTATTGGTTTGGTTGCTCTCTTCTTTTAAATTATTATTATTTTTTATTTTAATATTCTTTTTCTTTTTCTTTATTATTATTATTTTCTTTCTTTTTTTCTCCCTTTTCTTCTGAGCCATGTGGCTGACAGGGTCTTGGTGCTCTGGCCGGGTGTCAGGCCTGAGCCTCTGAGGTGGGAGATCCGAGTTCAGGACAGTGGACCACAAGAGACTTCCCGGCCCTACGTAATATCAATCGGCGAGAGCTCTCCCAGAGACCTCCGTCTCGATACTAAGACTGAGCTCCACCCAACGGCCAGCAAACTCCAATGCTGGACGCCCCATGCCAAACAACTAGCAAGACAGGAACACAACCCCACCCACGAGCAGAGAGGCTGCCTAAAATCATACTAAGTTCACACACACCCCAAAACACACCACCAGACATGGCCCTGCCCACCAGAAAGACAAGATCCAGCCCCACCCACCAGAACACAGGCACCAGTCCCCTCCACCAGGAAGCCTGCACAAGCCAATGCACCAACCTCACCCACATGGGGGCAGACACCAAAAACAAGGGTAACTATGAACCTGCAGCCTGTGAAAAGGAGACCCCAAACACAGTACGTTAAAAAAAAAAAAGAGAAGGTAGAGAAATATGCAGCAGATGAAGGAGCAAGGTAAAAACCCACCAGACCTGAAAAAGAATTCAGAGTAATGATAGTAAAGATGATCCAAAAATCTTGGAAACAGAAAGGAGAAAATACAAGAAACGTTTAACAAGGACCTAGAAGAACTAAAGAGCAAACAATGGTGAACACACAAAATAAGTGAAATTAAAAATTCTCTAGAAGGAATCAATAGCAGAATAACTGAGGAAGAAGAATGGATAAGTGACCTGGAAGATAAAAAAGTGTAAATAACTACTGTAGAGCAGATTAAAGAAAAAAGAATGAAAAGAACTGAGGACAGTTTCAGAGACCTCTGGGACAATATTAAACACACCAACATTTGAATAGGGGTCCCAGAAGAAGAAGAGAAAAAGAAAGGGTCTGAGAAAATATTTGAAGAGATTAGAGTTGAAAATTCCCTAACATGGGAAAGGAAATAGTCAGTCAAGTCCAGGAAGCACAGAGAGTCCCATACAGGATAAATCCAAGGAGAAACATGCCAAGACACATATTAATCAAATGAACAAAAATTAAATGCAAAGAAAAAATATTAAAAGCAGCAAGGGAAAAGCAACAAATAACATAAAAGGGAATCTCCAGAAGGTTAACAGCTGATCTTTCAGCAGAAACTCTGCAAGCCAGAAGGGAGTGACAGAACATATTTAAAGAGATGAAAGGGATAGACCTACAACCAACATTACTTTACCCATCAGGGATCTTATTCAGATTCGACAGAGAAATTAAAACCTTTACAGACAGCAAAAGCTAAGGGAATTCAGCACCACCAAACCAGCTTTACAACAAATGCTAAGGGAATTTCTCTAGGCAGGAACCACGAGAAGGAAAAGACCTACAAAAACAAAACCAAAACAATTAAGGAAATGGTCACAGGAACACACATATCAATAATTACCTTAAATGTAAATGGATTAAATGTTCCAACCAAAAGACATAGACTGGCTGAATGAATAAAAAAAGAAGACCCATATATATGCTGTCTGCAAGGGACCTACTTCAGACCTAGGGACACATACAGACTGAAAGTGAGGGGATGGAAAAAGATATTCCAGGCAGATGGAAAGGAGGGACTTCCCTGGCAGTCGAGTGTTTAAGACTTCACTTTCCAATGCAGAGGATGTAGGTTCAATCCCTGGTTGGGGAGCTAAGATCCCATATGCCTTGTGGCCAAAAAACCAAAACGTAAAACAGAAGCAATACTGTAACAAATTCAATAAAGACTTTAAAAATGGTCCACAAAAAAAAAAAAAAAATTAAAAAAATTAAAAAAAAGAAAAAAGAGAGCTGGAATAGCAATTCTCATATCAGACAAAATACACTTTAAAATAAAGAATGTTACAAGAGCCAAAGAAGAACACTATATAATGATCAAGGAATCAATCCAAGAAGAAGACATAACAATGGTAAATATTTATGCACCCAACAGTGGAGCACCTCAATACAGAAGGCAAATGTTAACAGCCATAAAAGGGGAAATCAACAGTAACACAGTAAGCGTAGGGGACTTTAACACCCCACTTCCACCAAATGACAGATCATCCAAAATGAAAATAAATAAGGAAACATAAGCTTTAAATGACACATTAAACAAGAGGGACTTAATTGATATTTATAGGACATTCCATCCAAAAACAAAAGAATACACTTTCTTCTCAAGTGCTCATGGAACATTCTCCAGGACAGACCATATCTTGGGTCACAAATCAAGACTTGATAAATTTAAGAAAACTGAAATCATATCAAGTATCTTTTTCAACCACAATGCTATGAGACTAGATATCAATTACAGGAAAAAATGTGTAAAAATTACAAACACATGTAGGCTAAACAATACACTATAAATAACCAAGAGATCACTGAGGAAATCAAACAAGAAATCAAAAAATACCTAGAGACAAATGACAATGAAAACACGATGACCCAAAACCTATGGGATGCAGCAAAAGGGAAGAGGGAAGTTTAGAGCCATACAATCCCACCTCAAGAAACAAGAAAAATCTCAAATAAACAACCTTTACAACCTTACATCTAAAGCAACTAGAGAAAGAAGAACCAAAAAACAAAAAAAACCCAAAGTCAGCAGAAGGAAGAAATCATAAAGGTCAGATCAGAAATAAATGAAAAAGAAATGAAGGAAACAATAGCAAAGATCAATAAAACTAAAAGCTGGTTCTTTGAGAAGACAAACAAATTTGATAAACCATTAGCCAGACTCATCAAGAAAAAAAAGGGAAAAGACTCAAATCAATAGAATTAGAAATGAAAATGGAGAAGTAACAACTGACACTGTAGAAATACAAAGGAACATGAGAGGTTACTACAAGCAACTCTCTGCCAATAAAATGGACAACCTGGAAGAAATGGACAGATTCTTAGAAATGCACAACCTGCTGAGACTGAACCAGGAAGAAATAGAAAATATGAACAGACCAATCACAAGCACTGAAATTGAAACTGTGATTAAAAACCTTCCAACAAACAAAAGCCCAGGACCAGATGGCTTCACAGGTGAATTCTATCAAATATTTAGAGAAGAGTTAACACCAATCCTTCTCAAACTCTTTCAAAATATAGCAGAGGGAGGAACACTCCCAAATTCATTCTACGAGGCCACCATCACCCTGATACCAAAACCAGACAAAGATGTCACAAAGAAAGAAAACTATAGGCCAACATCACTGATGAACATAGATGCAAAAATCCTCAACAAAATACTAGCAAACAGAACCCAACAGCATATTAAAAGGATCCTACACCATGGTCAAGTGGGGTTTATCCCAGGATTGCAAGCAATCTTCAATATACGCAAATCAATCAATGTGATACACCACATTAACAAACTGAAGGATAAAACCATATGATAATCTCAATAGATGCAGAAAAATCTTCTGACAAAATTCAACACCCATTTATGATACTCTCCAGAAAGTAGGCATAGAGGGAACCTACTTCAACATAATAAAGGTCATATACGACAAACCCACAGCAAACATCATTCTCAGTGGTGAAAATCTGAAACCATTTCCTCTAAGATCAGGAACAAGACAAGGTTGCCCACTCTCACCACTGTTCTTCAACACAGTTTTGGAAGTTTTAGCCACAGCAATCAGAGAAGAAAAAGAAATAAAAGGAATTAAAATTGGAAAAGAAGAAGTCAATCTGTCAGTGTTTGCAGATGACATGATACTATACATAAAGAATCCTAAAGATGCTACCAGAAAACTACTAGAGCTAATCAATGAATTTTGTAGAGTAGCAGGAAACAAAATTAATGCACAGAAATCTCTTGCATTCCTATACACTAATGATGAAAAATCTGAAAGAGAAATTAAGGAAACACTCCCATTTACCATTGCAAGAAAAAGAATAAAATACTTAGGAATAAACCTACCTAAGGAGACAAAACACCTGTATGCAGAAAACTATAAGACACTGATGAAAGAAATTAAAGATGATACAAACAAATGGAGAGATATACCATGTTCTTGGATTGTAAGACTCAACATTGTGAAAATGACTATACTACCCAAAACAATCTACAGATTAAATGCAATCACTATCAAACAATCAATGGCATTTTTCACAGAACTAGAACAAAAAATTTCACAATTTGTATGGAGACACAAAAGACCCCGAATAGCCAAAGCAATCTTGAGAGAGAAAAATGGAGCTGGAGGAATCAGGCTCCCAGACTTCAGACTATACTACAAAACTACAATAATCAAGACAACATGATACTGGCACAAAAACAGAAATATAGATCAATGGAACAGGACAGAAAGCCCAGAGATAAACCCATGCAAATATGGTCACCTTATCTTTGATAAAGGAGGCAAGAATATACAGTGGAGAAAGACAGTCTCTTCAATACGTGGTGCTGGGAAAACTGGACAGCTACATGTAAAAGAATGAAGTTAGAACACTTCCTAACACCATACACAAAAATATACTCAAAATGGTTTAGAGACCTAAATGTAAGGCCAGACACTATAAAACTCTTAGAGGAAAACATAGGCAGACCACTCTATAACATAAATAACAGCAAGATCCTTTTTGACCCAGCTCCGAGAGAAATGGAAATATAAACAAATGGGACCTAATGAAACTTCAAAGCTTTTGTACAGTAAAGGAAATCATAAACAAGATGAAAAGACAACCCTCAGAATGGGAGAAAATATTTGCAAACAAAGCAACTGACAAAGGATTAATCTCCAAAATATACAAGCAGCTCATGCAGCTCAATATCAAAAAAACAAACAACCCAATCCAAAAACGGGCAGAAGACCTAAACAGACATTTCTCCAAAGAAGATATACAGATTGTCAACAAACACATGAAAGGATGCTCAACATCACTAATCATTAGAGAAATGCAAATCAAAACTACAATGAGGCATCACCTCACACCAGTCAGAATGGGCATCATCAAAAAATCTACAAACAATAAATGCTGGAGAGGATGTGGAGAAAAGGGCACCCTCTTGCACTGCTGGTGGGAATGTAAATTGATACAGCTACTATGGAGAACAGTATGGAGGTTCCTTAAAAAACCAAAAATAGAATTACCATATGACCCAGCAATCCCACTACTGGACATATACCCTGAGAAAACCATAATTCAAAAAGAGTCATGTACCACAATGTTCATTGCAGCTGTATTTACAATAGTCAGGACATGGAAGCAACCTAAGTGTCCATCGACAGATGAATGGATAAAGAAGATGTGGCACATATATACAATGGAATATTACTCAGCCATAAAAAGAAACGAAATTGAGTTATTTGTAGCGAGGTGGATGGACCTAGAGTCTGTTATACAGAGTGAATAAGTGAGAAAGAGAAAAACAAATACCATATGCTATCGCATATATATGGAATCTGTAAAAAAAAAAAAGGTATTGATGAACCTAGTTGCAGGATAGGAATAAAGAGGTAGTCATAGAGAATGGACTTGATGACATGGGGTGGAGGGGCGAAGCTGGGGCAAAGTGAGAGTAGCATTGACGTATATACACTACCAAATGTGAAATAGCTGGCTGGTGGGAAGCAGCAGCATAGCACAGGGAGATCAGCTCGGTGCTTTGCGATGACCTAGATGGGTGGGGTAGCGAGGATGGGAGGGAGGCTCAAGAGGGAGGGGATATGGGGACATGTGTATGCATATGGCTGTGCAACAGAAACTAACATGGTATTGTGAAACAATTATACTCCAATAAAGGTCTATTAAAGAAAAAAGTATATCCATTAAAAAAAAAAAGAAAAAAAAATCCGAAATTCAGTTATTTGTGGTGAGGTAGATGGACCTAGAGTCTGTCATACAGAGTGAAGTATGTCATAAAGAGAAAAACAAATACCTTATGCTAACACATATATATGGAATCTTAAAAAAAAAAAAAAAGGTTCTGATGAACCTAGGGGCAGGACAGGAATAAAGACACAGACATAGAGAATGTATTTGAGGACACAGGGAGGGGGAAGGGTAAGCTGGGATGAAGTGAGAGAATAGCACTGACATATATACACTACCAAATGTAAAATAGATAGCTAGTGGGAAGCAGCTGCATTGCACAGGGAGATCAGCTCGGTGCTTTGTGACGACCTAGAGGGATGGGATAGGGAGGGTGGGAGGGAGACGCAAGAGGGAGGGGATATGGAGATATATGTATACATATAGCTGATTCACTTCGTTATACAGCAGAAACTAACACAACACTGTAAAGCAATTATACTCCAATAAAGACGTTAATAAATAAATAAATAAATAGTATAAAAAGCATCAAGGTATTGTACTATATTATATAGAAACTCCATTAAATATTAAATTACAATTGAAATATTAAAGTAAATTACAGTAGAGTCTACAATTAATTATTATAATATCTAGAGTTTGTAAGTAATTCTGGGAAAATACAGCAAAATTTCTCATAACATTAATAAATTATTTCTAGTAAAATAATTAACTTTCTTACTAAAAAATATATAAATGTTAAAAAGCAATTAAACTTTTAAGAGAAAAACAAAATTTAGACAAAAAATAGTGATTTTTTAATCTATTAGTGACACAAATTTCAAACTATGAAATACTTAACTTGTAAAATCTTATCTAGTATTCAATTATACATCGAAGTAACATAAACTATTTTTCAAATACACAACAGGAATTCAAAGCCTTGATTTTTGAATACCTTTAGATATGACTAATGTTGTATCTCTAGATCCCCAATTTATACATTCCACAAAAATGGGAATTGTTTCTCTATGTTAAAATAGGAAAAAGTATCTTTTGCAAATTCAACTGTGCGTCCATTTGTAGGCTGAAGTCATTTTCAGGTGTGTTTCTACCTCTGACACAGTTGGTGACAGTATGTTGGTAGATTAAAATTTTTAAAAATACAGAACAAAGAATTCAATCTTTGGAAATATTTGTGTACGTGTTTTTGATTTATGCTCCTTTCAATGTACTCTGCTCCTGTGAGTAATATATCAATAATGGAGTATACTCTTGAGACAAAGCTCACCACAGTGGTACAGTGATTACCTAGCATTAAATAAATGCTTTAGGGGAGAAAATAAATGGCTTTTCTATTGTGTGAAAGACAAGTTCCTGAATACACTGGCAAAAATCAAACCAACTGCACAATTCTATTTAATTCATTAAAAAAATGTATGCTACACATGTAGAGAAGAAGCAGGCCACCTTCCAACATGTGGCCTTAATTCAATGACAAATGTAACGTCCTTACTCTGTGGGCTGCAATAACTTTGGTTACTTTGTTGGCATTATTTTATTCAATAGTACTTAACATTTGCTGCCCTGAACGTTATCATGATAAATCAATGCTACTGATGATTTTTACCTTTAACAGTGTCCAGTAATGTTTGCTGACAGGACCTTGTCAACAATACAGCTGTCATTTTAATAAAGGTTCTTTGTTAGGGAAAGCCTTAGATATGGAGTAGTAACACCTGGTTCTATCAGTCTCACTACTAAAACCTAAGCAAATATTTTCCGTAAATCTTCTCACTTCTCAGACTGACCATGTGAATAGTGCTTTATCTTCTCCAAATTTGGAAATATTAATATCGTCCCATAAATGAAAATTTTGAAGCACACAGAAAATGAACACATTAGATAAATCTATCACTGACTTTTTGTAACGTGTTACAAACAACTGAAGAATATCATAACCTATGGTTTGACAATTTTCATTCAGAATATCAAAACTGAAAGGAGATATTGTTTACAATAAACTGAGAATCTGTTCCTTTAAAATTAATGATATTTTAAGTCTAAGGACAGGAATCAACCATGCTTATCTATAAGAGATCAAGGTGGACTCAATTTTGATGTTTACATGTATTGTATGTTTCATGACCAAAAGGATAAACTATTGAAAGGGAAGAAATAACTTTATAGAGCTTTTGTATTATAAAAACCAATGTCTGTAAGATACAAAGAAGCACAGCAAAAGTACTTTCTTAGAAACCAAATGACTTTTGGGAATACGGAAAAATTTAACACTTGAACTTTTAGACATTTTCTCAGTTCCTTCCATTTATGCTTCTCTACTTATTCAAATAAAAGTAATAAGACCTTGTTTTAAAATAAACTTACAGGGCTTCCCTGGTGGCGCAGTGGTTGAGAATCTGCCTGCCAATGCAGGGGACACGGGTTCGAGCCCTGGTCTGGGAAGATCCCACATGCCACGGAGCAACTGGGCCCGTGAGCCACAATTACTGAGCCTGCGCGTCTGGAGCCTGTGCTCGCAACAAGAGAGGCCGCGATGGTGAGAGGCCCGCGCACCGCGATGAAGAGTGGTCCCCACTTGCCACAACTAGAGAAAGCCCTCGCACAGAAACGAAGACTCAACACAGTCATAAATAAATAAATAAATAAATAAATAAATGAAAAACAACTTACAAATAAATAGGATAGTCTTCCAACTAGATGTGAAAGAATGTAGAATGTCTTTCTTCTGATTAGTATCAATAAAAATACGGATGCAATAAATATCATACTTACCTATGCACCTGTTAAAGAGAAAAGGATGAAAGGAAGCCTAAGTGAACAGATTTCCAGAGAGAGAGCTTTACATATGAACACAAGGGTCTTGGGATCAGACGCCTGTACGTGCCAGGCTGGGGAGAAGACCTCCAAAGACTGGAGATTTGCCAATTAAGAACAGGCCAGCCACACTATGGACCACTGTTTGGATGGCAGGACGGACTGGAATTTGCAAGTTTCCTAAATGCACCTACAGTTTCCTCAGTTTGACAATTCCCTCTGCCATCACCATTCCCCGAAATACACACACACACACACACACACACACACAACGGATGTGAGAAATGCAAGTAAAGCAGTGTGGAAATACAGGAAAGACTGTCTTATTCATTCTTTTGGTTCCTAGATCCTGAACCTTCAGTGGTTGCATCTACATGTGAAAGCAAGGTCTTATCCTCTCTGAACACAAAATCTGATATAATCAAAGAGATCAGCCTTCAGCAACAGATGCACCAGTCCTTGGTGCGTTGAGCACTGGAAAACATAGGTAAGCAATCTTATCAAAGAAATGGGCTGGTCCCACTCAGGATTGGTGAAATGAATAATCACCTCTTATTTTTATTGCCAAATACAGGAATTTAGGAAATAACTTCAATTCACTGGGAAGGAAGGAACAAAACAAAGCAACAATACAGCACAATATTTTATACAAAATATTATAAATACGTATACACATGTATAACATACATGTCATGTGTTTTATGTATTATGAATGTATATTATATACATGTGTATACATATATACACATAATTGTAGTTTATTTCTGTATATAAAATACCAAAATGTACTGATTATACGCTAAATATACAATTTGCTTTAAAATGTGACACATTTAGGCTATGAAATTCTACAACAGCATAAAAATAATTACTTTCAGAATAAAATTAATGTAAGTTAAACAAGGTCTTTACATGAAAAACTGCTAAACATTGCTGAGAGATTTTAAAGACCTAGATAAAGAGGTGTACTATAATCTATAAATTCATTGCAATTCTAATCAAAATACCAGGATATTTTTGACAAATTGACAAGTCAATTTTACATGTTATGTAGCAATGCAAAAATTCTAGAGTAGTCAACTGTCTTGGAAAAAGCCTAGCAGAATTATATAACTTGATTTTTTTCTATTGTTGTTAAAAACACATAACATTAAATTTACCATCTAAAATTAGCTGTATGCACATTGTTGGGCAACAAACCTCAAACTCTATCATTATGCAAAATGAAAACTCTGTATCCATCGACCAATAATTCCTCCCTTCCCTGTACACACAGCATTCTACTCTTGTTTCTAAGAGTTTGACTATTTTAGATATCTCATATAAGTGGGATCATAAAATATCTGTCTTTTGTGACTGGTTTATTTCAATTAGTCTAATGTCCTCAAGATTCATATGTAACATATGACAGGGTTTCCTTCTTTTCTAAGGCTGAATAACATTCCATTGAATGTAAAATACCACATTTTCCTTATCCACTCATCTACTGATGGTAGAATAAAGGAGAAAAGCACACAATCATCTCAATAGATGCAGAATAAGAACAATGTGAAATTCTCAGTGATTTCTATCTAAACAAGCAAGAAAATTAATATGATTTAACACTACTGGTATTTAACATTGTAGTAGAAGTTCTAGCCAATGTAATCAAGCAATAAAAAACAAACTAAAAACCAACTGGAAAGGAATATCCTAATTTATAGACAACATGATTGTGTACTTAGAAAAATGTGAAGAATCTAAAAAACAAAAAAGCTGCTAGAAGTAATAAGTGAGTTTTGCAAGGATACAGCATTCAAAGTCAAAATGCAAACCTCAGTTATATTTTTATCTTCTAAAACAAAACACTCAGAAAATGAAATTTTAAAATGATATTCCATTTTCAATAACATTAAAGTGTTAATAACATAAGGATCAATGGAGCAAATTAGATATTCCAAAAATCAACCCACATTTGTATGGTCATTAGATTTTTGACAGATAGTCCAAAGTAATTAAATGGGGAAATGTATTCTTTTAGTCAAATATTCCTGAACCAACAGTGTTTTAAAAGCAAACAAACAAAAACACTGACCTTACATTATACATATAAACATACACAGAAAGTAACTGAAAATGGTTCATAGTACTAATTGTAATAGCTAATCCATTAAACTTTACCTAATATTGGGCCAGGTAATGCTTTCTTAAAAAGGACAAAAGAATACAACTATAAGAGAAAAATGTTTAAAATATGGTTCATAAAACTTTAAAGCAAACTTTTCTTTTTGATAACACAGTTAAGAAAAATTCATAAGCAAAAGATAGACAATGTAAAATGTCAGTCAAAGGACTATCTAGTAGATACAAAGAACACTTACAATTAAGTAATAAAACAACCCATAAAAGACAATGTCCAAAATATTTGTGCATAAATCTTGGTGATGATTTTTTGGATCTGACACCAAACCAAAGGCAACAAAAGCAAAAATAAACAAGTGGGACTACATCAAACTAAAAAGTTTCTGCACATCGAAGGAAACTATCAATAAAAAATGAAAAGGCTATACTGGATAAGAGAAGGTATTTGCCAATCATATACCTGATAAAGGGTTAATATCCAAAATCTAGAGACCTCATACAACTTAACAACCACAATGACAACAACAAAACCCTCACTATCTGATTAAAAGATGGAGGATCTGAATAGACATTTTTCCAAAGAAGACATACATATGGCCAATAAGTACATGTAAGGGTGCTCGACATCACTAAACATCAAGGAAATGCAAATCAAAACCACAATGAGATACACCTCTCACTGATAGAATGCTTATTATCAAAAAACACAAGAAATAACAAGTATTGGCGAAGACGTGGAGAAAAAGGAACCCACGTGCGTTGTTGGTGGGAAGGTACGTTGGTGTAGCCACTATGGAAAGCCCTGTGGAAGTACCTCAAAAAATGAAAACAGAACTACTGTATGATCCATCAATTCCATGTTTGGGTATTTGTCAAAAGAAAATGATAACACTAATTTGAATAGATGTATGCACCCATATGTTTATTGTAGCATTGTTTACAATAGTTGATACATGGAAACAACCTACATGTCCATCTAGGGATGAATGGATAAAGAAAACATGTTATATACATACAAAGGAATATTATTCAGCCATAAAAAAAGAATGCAACCTTGCCATTTGTAACAACATGACTAGACCTTGAGGGCACTCTGCTAAGTAAAATAAGAGAAAATACCATATGATCTCATTTATATGTGGAATCTAAAAAACAACAACGACGACAAAAGATCTCATGGATAAAGAGAACAGAATGGTGGTTGCCTGAGGTGGCAGACTAAAAGGGTGGGTGAAATGGGTGAAGGAAGTCAAAAGGTACAAATTTCCAATATAAAATAAATTAAGTCATGGGGATGCAATATACAGTGTGGTGACTATAGTTAAAACTTTATGGTATATTTGAAAGTACTTAGAAGAATGAATCTGAATGTTCTCGTAACAAGAAAAATGTTGGTAACTATATATGGTGATGGATTTTAACTGGACTAATTTTGGTGGTTGTTTTGCAATATATACAAATAGTCAATCATTACATTTTACACCTGAAGCTAATGTAATGTTATGTCAATTTTACTTCATTTTATTTTTTAAAAAAGGATTAAAAATATATATTTGAATAAACACTCCAGAAAAGAAATATACAAATGCCAATAAGCATATGAACAGATGTTAAACACCATTAGTCATGTGATTTGTTCTCAGAGATATACAAACTAAAACCACAATGAGATATACTATTTACCTACTGGAATTGTTAAAGTTCAAAAGATTAACAATACCAAGTATTGGTGAGAATGCAGAGAGCTTGGGGCTGTCATATAGCACTAGGAGGAAAGGAGAATGGTACAGCCACTTTGGAAACAGTACAGCAGTGTCATAAAGTTTAATATGCACTTACTATCTGACCCAGCGATTCCACTTTTAAGTTTTCACCCAAGAGAAAAGAAACTGTGTTCTCATATGAAGATGAGTAGATAAACATTTATGGCAACATTGTTATAAATTGCCACAAAGTGGGGAAAAAAACCACAAATGCCCAACTGTCTAATGTATAAACTAGTGACAGTTTAGCCAACCATTCAGGTCCCCAATATATTCAGTAATAGTTTACTCAGAAATACAAATCAGTGAAATGTTAATACATACAGCAACACTATGCTAATGGGAAAAAGCCAAACATAAAACATCGTGTACAGTATGATTCAATTTATACTGAATCCTAGAAAAGGAAAATTTATAATAAAAGAAAGTTGATCAGCTGTGTCCTGGATCCAGGGGTAGGAATAGTAGATTGATTGCAAAATGGAACTAAGAAACATTTTAGAATAAGAAAAAAATATATATCCTGATTATCATTATGGCTGTGTGATTCTGTACAATTATTAAAACTCAACAACCTATACTTTTAAATGAGTGTATTTTATTCAATACATATAACATCTTAGTAAAAAAATGCATAAATTAATAAAAGAAGTCCAGAGTACTGGTTCAAATCTCAAACGATCTGTTCTCTTTCCCAACTGGGATAGATCTCTTAATTGATTTGAGTGCAGAAGAGAGATAAACAAAGAACTAGCAAATCAGATTCTCTGTTGTGCATCACCCACTAGAGAATAAATCTCCATCATTCATTTGACTTTGGAAATCATCAAAGGCTCAAACCAAGAAACAAAGTTTCCATGAGGTCAGTAATTGATGATGGATAAGGGAACCAGTAAAATGGTATAATCACTTCAAAGAGCATCATAGAATCTAGGGTATTAATAGAAGGATAGGATTGCTGGGTTTGATTGAAGAAAAAAAAAAGCTAATTGACGTCAACAGGGTTACAAGCCATAATTTCTGGAGTTCCTTGTCCCTCTAGACTGAAAATATTTGCATCACTACTGAAAAAGATATATGTAAATTGAATTGTAATGTCACTAAACCTGGTATGCTTAATCAACAGTAAGGAGATAGGGAACAAACTAACTATATAATATCTTCTGGAGGATCCTTGGATGGTCTTTCCCTTTGTATTATATTAAAAGGATATGATATTCCCATTCAGTTACAAATATGCTGAGAGTAAGTCTGTTATTTTAATTAAATAACAAAATAAAACAAAAAACCACACAGTCTTTCCCTCAAGCTTACAACTACATCTATCAAAAGGCAACGGTATTGTCTGAAAATGTTTACCTAAGTCACAAACTTTTCTGACCTCATAACAGAAAGCAAGTGAGTGCTTTGATAATTTTTTGCTGTTTAACAAATTTTTTAAGTTCTTACATTTTAACATAATGTAACCTAAATTATACATAATTATGCAATTTTACATATATATAAATTATATAGATTATAAAATGATGTGAAATTGCATAAATTGTCAACCTGGAAATATGTGGATCTCAAGAAACAGTTTCTTTTTTGAATGCCTAATTTTAGTGTCTGTTAAAGTATCAACTAGTTTTAACTGCGTTTTTAATAAGAGAAAAGAAATTTTTGTTTCTTTTTCCAATTTTTTCCCTTTAGGCCATCTCTTTAATCTTAAGGAGTTTTAATTTTGGCTTTTTTTTTTTTTTTTCCTACATTAAGCCAAACTATATTAGATTTTCTATTCATAGAGAAGCTAGACTTTCCTGTAATTTTTGAGCCTTGGGTTAGATCTCTTTCTCTCTGTGGAATAGGGAGCTTTTTAGTTATTTCCAGGTTTGGGGTGGTTTGAGTTGATTTATGCTATTATATAAGTGGTTTCACTTTCTTTAAAATGAAAAATGTGGTGCAACTTCCTGAAATTGCCACCGAACCTCAGGAAGTTGTAATTCACCTGAATGAGAACAATAGCTTACATTTTCACTGTCTTGAGCTTCTCTGCTGGGTGTTTACTGGATTTCCTCTCTCAATTACATCTGATGGTGTCGGTTCTTCCCTTTTGTGCCAACTCCCACTTATCTTTTACTCACTCCCTTTGAGACCACATCTTCCAGCATCTATTAGGAGAATGCCAAAACCCATGCAAAATGTATCTGTCTCCAGGTGTTCTAACAATGGGGCCAGAGAGGAGCTGAAGGTGAACTACGTCAACCTTCCCTACTCTATACCTCCCTTTAAATTGTGGCCTCAATGTAGTACTGTTTATGCGTAGAATCATGTATGATTCTCTTAAGATGTTCATGAAAAACCTGTTCTCTCTTTAGAAAAGAGAGGTTCAAACAAGTTACCCTATTAAACAAATACTTGTAAAATAATACAACATGCCAGGAACTTTTATAAGTGCTTAAGATATATTATTGAATAAAACAAAGTTCTGTTCTCCCATGGAACTTACCTTCTAGCAGGAAAAGGTAGACAACTAAGGTTCGAAAGGATAAATCAGTCAATTATATATTATCTTAGAATATGAAAAGTATTGTAGAGGAGAAAAAGCAAAAAACAGATCTGAGTATGGCTTGAGAGAGCAAAGATTTCTAAGTTTTTGTACTCCAGACAGAATAATCAGACAAATTAGATGTTTGCAGGTAACTTACTTTGGCAAATGATGCAAGAAACAGCAATGGGAAGGAAAGGAAGGAAGGAAATCCAACCCAACTGCCAGGAATCCTCTGAAAAGTCATGTGGAGTGCATCTCAGCATTCTCTGCCCAAGGGATCAATTCGGGCAATGCTTAGACACTAGCTCCCATCACACACTGGAAAGGGAGGTTCCGTGAGATGTAATGTCCTACACTTGCAAGTCTGCAGTGCATCAGCACAACTGAGATGTGTTCTGCTGGCATCTCATGATGAAGTGGAAGACAAGCACCAGAGTGAATGTTACAGATACACGGTGCTGTCAGGATACAGCTGCACGGGGCTGGTTGCCACAGCAACAGCTAGAGTAAGAGAAGGGGACAAGGCAATCTGAGGGCATGCCCAATACACAAAGGCTTTCGCTAGGTAAGAGAGGAAGTTATATGAATGTATGGAGGAAGAACATTCCAATCAGAGACAAAAGGCTGTGCAAATGCTTTAACATTTTTGAGCAACTGCAGAGTCTAGTGAGATTGAACTTGTGTGAATGAGTGGGTGATTTGTTGAACCTGAGAGCTGATAGGGCCAGATCACAGAGGACTCTGTGAGGCTACTGTAAGAGTTTAGATTTTTATTCAGTGTGAAATAAAAAACCATTTAAGGCTTTTTCAGGCAAAACATAACATGGATTTGACTTATTTAAAATTAAAATCGTATTTTGAAATAATATTCACATGCAGTTGTTAGTAATAATACAGAGATCTTGTCCACCCTTACCTAGTTCCTCAATTATTAATATTCTGTAAAATTTTAATAAAATATCACAACTGGGATAGTGTCCAAAATATTCACTGATCCTATTCGTATTTCCCCAGTTTAATTATAGTCATTTATGTGTGTGCTTATCTGTGCATTTAGTTCTATACAATTTTATGACATGTGTAGGTTTGTGTAACCAGGACCACGGTCAAGATACACAACAGTTCCATCAGCACAAGGATTCCTTATATTGCCTTTTTATAACCAGACTAATCTTTCGTACTCCCCACCTGTCCCTCTCCCTAACTCATGGCAACCGCTACCTAATCTGTTCTACATTTCTTTAGTTTTGTCATTTCAAAAATGTTGTAGAAGTGGAATCACATATTCAGTAAACTTCTGAGATGGCTTATTTCACAGAGTGTCATTTTCTTGAGGTCCATCCAAGTTGTTGCACGCATATAGAGGCCATTCTTTTTTATTGGTGAGTAGTATTCCATAACCTGGCTGTATCCAGTTTGTTCAATTGTCCACCTGTTACAGGATATCTGGGTGGTTTCCAGCTTGGACCTATTATGAATAGAGCTGCTTTTCATATTCATTTACAACTTTCTGTGTGAATATGAGTTTTCATTTCTCTGTTATCAAGGCCCAAGGGTGCAATTGCTTAGACATATGGTTAAATGTATGTTTATTTTGTAAGAAGTTGCCAAACTGCTTCCAAAGAGGGTCTACCATTTTATATTTCCATTGTCAATGTACGAGTGAAAGAGTTTCTCAGCAGCTTTTAGTGTTACCCATTTTTAAAATTTTATCCATTCTGATAGGTGTGTAGTAATATCCCATTGGTTTTTCAAAAAAAAAAAAACGGGTTACTGAGATATAATTCATACACCATAAAATTTGTTCAAGTATACAATTCAATGGCTTTTAGGATATTCACAGAGTTGCATAAAAACACCACACACTGACTTTAGAGCATTTTAGCCACCCCTCAAAATGACTTCATATCCATTAGGATTCATTCTGGTGGGTCCATTGAAAGAAGACATTCTTTAGCTGGTCCTTACAAAGAGGCTTCCCTGTGCAGGTTCTTGGTCCCTGGCAGGATCCTCTTCACTGGGGAAGCCCCGACACCTGGCATCTCTCAACATGGAGGGGATTCTTAGACCTAGTGGAGGAGAGCGTTTGCCAACAGGGCTGCCATGTTCCCCCCCTTCCCTTTGATCCCTGGGAGAAATGAACCTACCTATACTGCCTACGTTTGCTAGACTAACAGTCTAAAAATGCTCGACCTGGGTTGCCATCCACTGTTGGGGGACTGGGTAGTAAGACACCTTGAAGTTAGAGGTTCTTCCTGTCCTGGAGTCCCTAACTAGATTGCCTTTCTCTTTCAACTTTTCACTTTTAACCTTCAGATATTTCCTGCATCATGTCCGGGGTTCATAATTGCACTAGTGGGGAGAAGGAAGCAAAATAAGTCTAGTCCATATTCTCTGTACCTGTAACTTACTTTTTAAAATGACCTCTATGGTTCCTATTTTAAATAAACACTTGGGGACACTGTTAGAAGTTGCAGAAGTTAGCGTGCAATCGCATAAATGAAGGTAATTGCTGACAGTGGGTTGGATGGTGGTGAGAGCAGAGGTAGATACATATGATAGAGATATGTGATCTGGCTATGGATAGCTCTTGAAACTAGAGCCAAAAAGATTGTCCAAATGATTTGATTTGCGGTTTACGGAAAAAGTAAGGAATCAGGGATGACTCAAAGTTTATTTTCCCCCTAAGCGAAGAAAAGGTTAGAGTTGCCATTACCTGATAAACTAAACAGGTAGGGCATTAGTATAAAAGGTGTATCTGGAATTCAACTGTGGACATATTAGTAATGAGATGTAATTAGACATGCACATGGAAATATCAAGAAGGAAATGGAGATGAGTCCAAAGTATAGGAAGGGGATCTGGGTTGGTGATATAAGTTTGGTAATTATTATCTTGTAAATGGTGTTTAAATCCATGCTACTGGATAGAATTACCAAAGAGCCAATGGGTAGATGTTGGACAGATGCCATGCTGTTCCCTTCGCCATCTTCTTCCCACTTAATTCCCAGCCCGTATCTCTGAAAGCAACATTATCTTTCCCAAATGACTTCCTCCCAAAATCTAGTCTTTCATATTCATAGTTACAAAATTCTCATGCCATAGCTTTAATTTTGCCAACCTAAAAGACATAATTAGCTGTCCTAAAAACAAAGAAATTTGCTATCAGTGATGGAAATGCCTTTCATAAATTTATTTAAAACTTTGAAAAATATCCCCTGATTTTACATTATTCTCAGAGTTAACAGAAAGCTTATATTTTTATCTAGAACTCAGGATTCAAGTATGCTTTATTCATTCTCTTCAGTGAAGGTTATAAGAGTATAAAGAAAATAAAATATTATGTTTTCTCCATTATATAATAACAAGACAATTCAGACGTAGGAAAAATTAGTACTTTTTTGAGGTTGTATGTTTCTTAGAGACAAAAGTCAGAAGAAGAACTCTTGATATTCCAAATTTCCACTCTATCATGCAGTTCAGGAGAATCAATGTAAATTGGTGCTGAGAAGCACTTTACTGCTATCGGCACACTCTGTTCCTGAGGAAAAACATGCTTGCGTAGTTACAGAATGTATGCTGGGAAAAGATTATGTTGTTGTTGTACTAATACTTTCTATTTTTCTAAGGACCAATGAATGCTTTAAGATCCTTGGTCATAGTTCATACCTTCCAAGCTCTCATAGAGTAGGGATGAATACCAATAAAATTCAATAGCAATATTTATATATACAAGCTGTCAAACAGTATCAGTGCATTTATTTGAGGCTTAAATGAAGATTATTTTTTAAAACATGTAATTTCTGTGAAGTTAAATGGCACAAACTGTGGACATTCCACTCTCTCGTTCCATCTCAATAATTGGGTCATACTATATTATTTCATCATGGGGTCAACAGCAATGAAATCTCATTTTAAAATACTTTGGGCTTATTCTACATTACACTCACCAATGTCATCAAAACAAAACAAACAAAAGGGATGAAAATAAAATCTAATTCAATTGGAATGAAATAAACTTCAGTTAAAACACAATGATTTGAACACACATATTTATCATCTCTCCTTGTGAAAACACCATTAAGATATTTCAAAAAGGAATATAAAAGTTCACAAAGGCAAAGGAAACACATTAATGAAAGATTAAAATATTTTGGCAAAAGGATAATTAGATACTGGGTAAAACTGAATAGTTAGTATCTGCCAAAAGGGATACCAGTAATAAGCAAATACATTTTCACAGCCAAAGGCTAGAAATGGGTAAGGAGCTAGTTGAATGAAAAAAAAGAAGGAAGGAAGGAAGGAGGGAGGGAGGGAGGAAAGAAGGAAGGAGGGAAAGGAGAGAAGGAAAGAGAGAAAGGGAGGAAGGAAAACAAAAGAGAAAAGATATTTTCTTATGAACATTTTTCTCTCTTATATCATTAATCAACAGATAGCCAGAGAAAGTGTTAAATATGATTTGAATAAGGACTTCACATACTAACAATTCAGAAGTTTTTATCAGTGCTGCTTTATTAACAATACCCTTTAGAGTATTATAAAATTAATCAGCTTTAAATGAAAGTATTAGTACAACTTTGCCTCCTATAACAGTATATACTGTTTTATTTTACTCTGAAATATCATCTAGATATTGCCTAAAATAATAAATGGTATATAGAGAATAAATGCATGAGCATAACTCTCTGATTAGACTTTTGCTTCCTAGTATAAAAGGCTTAATTAACAGTCTTTAAAGATTACTGTAGGGGCATTACATTTTGAAATATTTCTTTAAATGACTTCGATTTATAGACACTGGTTGGGAGCTGAAATATGCCTACCTGAGGAGGGGCAACTCACTTAAGCATCTGGCCATCTAATTCTATTCTAGTTTTAGGACTTTTAATTCCACTCTAATAGTACAAATGGGAATTTGGATGAACTGCCTTGATGTAAGAATTTTCTGTATCTGGACAGAGAAGTGAATAGATCCTCTACCTGAGAAACGTGAGAATGGCTCACTGTCAGAGATATAAAATCTTCTACAGAGTGTGTTTTATCAGATTAAATTCTACTGTATCAGGGAAAATATTAATCCAGCCATACTTGGGATATACATTTTTACTAACAGTTCTCACACCTGAAGACAAACATTTTTCTAACTATTAAATATCCTAGCTGTTATTTAATAAGGGATCCAATGGCATGGTTTCTGCTACGTCACTGCTCTTTGGAAGGTACTTTCATAATCTTCTATTTTATTAAGAAATAAAACATTGCTAACAGATTATTTTGTATACATGGTATTTCAGGAACAAGACTGTAGGTAGAATTTGATTTGCTATTTCTTCCGTTTTACCTTGTGTAAATAATCCATAGAAAGTGAACAAATATCCTAAAATATATTTGAAAGAGCCCTGAAATAGCAGAAGCTTTAGGATTTAATCTAGTCATAAAATATTGTTAACTGTAGAAACTTGATCAAAGAGAAATAACATTTTTGAAATATCTTTTACATGCTAGCTAGCCACTGTGCTCATAGATTGTATACCTGAAAGTACAAATTCTTAGGATCACATGTTATTTTGATGTGACCTTACAATGCAGAAGAGAAAACGTGTTAGTGAAACTACTTGACACAATCTAAGGAAATAGAACTATTTCTCCAGTTTTTAATTTGCAAATAGCAGACATCAGTCAGGGAATTTCTGTAAAGCCGTATGTAGATTTTAAATACGTGTAAAAATTTTCTCAAAAAGCAAAATATAAATACTTTTTGGCATTTATACTAAAATAACAAACAACGACAACAACAAGAAAAAAAACAAGAAAGAATGTATCCAAATTTAAATGTAAAAGAAAGGGTTGATTTTACTATGAGTTAAGAAGGTATTTTCTGTGCTGATGAAACTGATTCAATCAAGTCAAAACAATCTGATTTTGCGAACAGTACCTCCCCCTTGGGTACTTGGGCAAGGGAACCCCTGCCCTGAGCTCCACGCCTTGAAGAGCACCACATATTGCAAACACATGTACACAAAAGGGATGCAAGATCACATGAGCACATCTCTTCCTCAGAAGCAGGTTAGATTCCAATTGGAAGAGTCCTTAAATGGGATTACAATACATTCATCCATTGTAATAGGGAGAAGGCAGAATATGTGGGTAAATATGTGACTAGCTTACATACAGATTTGGTAGTTAAAAACCTGTGCAGGTTGGCTTCTGATTGTTTCAGTTTTGTTTTTTTTTTTTTTTCAAATGAAATAACACTTAGTAAATGAAGTAACAACTAATGAATGAAATACCAATTATGCTTTTGAGAGCTTTCTTAACAAGTTAACTAAAATTTGCTGCAAATCTTCATGTTTTAGTAGGATAATCACTTAAGCATAGCGAAGAATGACTGAAAAGTTGCATTTGTTTCTAGAAAAAGTAGAACCAGAGAATATAGTGCCAGACTGATAGGTACTCGCGGAAATGATATGACTAGGAGAACCTCTCTCTTGTGACACACCTTTCCAGCTGGCACTTCCCAGGTGATGCTCAACCTTATTTCTTACTCATTGATATAAAGATAATTAAACTTCATTTAAAAGGTGAAAACTGAAAGAAAGGACATGGAACTATCATGCAGCCAGCCTAAATTAGTTTGACAACATTACCAAATTAGTTGTGCACTAATGAGATGGCATTATGGGAGGAAGAGAGACTCCAAAGAGAAATTTAAAATAAACCTCTAAAAAGAGGTCATCACCCTCATCATCACCAGCAACATCATCATTAGGGAAGAAGGAAGATGTGGAAAAAGGCTGGTTCACTGAATGACTGCAAGAAGCAAAGCCTACTTTTCAAATGATAACATCCAATAGGCACTGTCATTTGAGAGAAGGACCCACTTATTTATATGTGTGACGAGTTACACTGTTGGAGACTGTTGGAGCACTGTTAGTTGCTGTAACAATACAGCAGTTAACATTCAATCAATAATTACTTTTCTCCATGTGCTATGTTAAAATCTTAATATGCTTTATCTCATTCCATTCTCATCGCAAAGTTTGCATTTGGTACTATTATAATGCCCATTTTACAGATGGGAATTAGAGAACTGGAATGTTTTTCCGAGGTTACACAGTTGAGGACACTGAGTCTAGGATAGTTAACTAATTAAGGCTAGGCAGCCTTAATTTTGCATCCTATGCTATCTAACCGTAGTCTGATCCTAGTGTAACTTACAGAGAGAGAAACTAGAAGGAAAGTAAATAATAACTGGGCTTTTTGAAGTAGAAATTCTGAAAAAGATATACTTATCTATAAAATAAGGTGGATAAAATACTGAAGACAAACTTTGCCAACTTTATACTTGGCCTGGGACACGGGCTTGCACTGAATGCATTTCTCTACCCAGATACTTATACAAATAATCATAAGCCTAATCAAAAACACTTGTGAACAAGTGTTAATTATGTTTATTAAAATTTACCCAGCTGTTGAAATTTTCTAATGCCTGAAGAAAATGGGAGCTATGTAGAATATACAACTGGGAACAATGAAAATGAAACTGACTCTTTTGAAGAATAATTACTTATGCTAATTTAGTTGAACACAATAGGCTCTATCAGCAAACATTTTCATAGTAATGTTATTATTTGCCTTCTCTGAAATGCTTGTCTCATTATAGTGAAGTATAAAATAGAATATATGAACTGAATTTAAAGATTAGCAGTTACATGTCTGACCTAAAAAATTACAGGTTATATACTGTTCAAGGTGGATTTTAATTTATATAAAAAATGATGTACTTTAGATGCCTCTAAAACCATTCATTTCTCACATTCCAAAGAAGAATGTCAATAGTGAATATGACATTCTTAATCATTAATATTCATAGGTATATATTACATATATAACAATTTATATCAAATAAATGTTTCTAGTCCCTTAACCGGATGATACTCATAGCAAGACATAAGGTAGTAAAGTGATTGCCCTCAGAGAAAGAAGATAATACAGGAGATATTAAAAATATCAGAGGAATTCATTTTCATTTACAGGATACTTCTCAAATTTATCTTCTCATTTATGAATAAAATGGAACATTTTGTTGACTATGGAAATACATTATTTTGTTAAATAATATTTCATTACTTAGCAAATATAATTTTCTGTATCAAATTTGCAGGTATCATAATGCTCAAATATATAAAGTAAATGAGATGACAGCCAAAAGAAAGATACTCTAAACCTTTAAATTAGCGTGAAAATAATCTTAAATCAAATATGATATAACATTTAACAGAGTCAAATACAATGTGCTCATTTTCTCCCTCCTCACAATTTGTTCTAAGATTCTGAAATATCACCCACCCTACTGTACAGTCTCGATAACCTTACACGTCCCAGGTGAACTGGGCCTCCCGTCAGAGCTGATTATTTCAAGAATGGACTGAGAGACACACGGAGCTAACCAGAGACTAAATTAAAGGTTACAGACACCAATTTGATTAGTTGCTGGTGAGCACTGGACCTGAAACGTCATCAGGACTTTGGGCCAGTTTTGGTCATTTTCACTGCAATACACTCTGGCCACTGCACACCTGCCAAGTATAGCAAGCACATGAGCCTGCAGAGAGATGCTCACCAAATAATCAGACTCAAAAAACATAAGCAGAGAAGTAGCCATGAGAGAGCCACTGCCTAGAAATTCATCAGATCCTTTACCTACCTCTCACCATCACTGCCCTTTTAGATTCAGGCAGTAAGGGTGGGTTTCTATTATTTGCAATGAACTTCACACAATTTAAGAAATTATTACTTAAAGACAACAAAATCCCCAAATCAAGAATTTAATTTGATAGCTATGAACAAAATCTGCAAGATTCAGGCAATGCATTTTGTGAGATAGCATTTAAAAATTTAGAGCAGTTCTAAGTTAAGCTACTAGAATAATTTAATATGCATAAAGATAAGAAAAATATTCTCCATCTCCAGAAGACTAAGCTAAGTAAGCCAAGAGTATATTTTATAAACTATTGAACAATGGTAAATGTATTTATATCTATTAAATTAGTATACTGGAAAATAAATAAAAAATGATTAATAGATAGCAAGAAACATAAAATACATGAAACGTATATGAAACAATAATATAAAAGTAACAGTAACATGGACAATGTAGCCCTGCATATAATCCCTATGATTAGCAGAATCATTTTTAAAATTGAGTACATATAATTTTCAAAAACATATACATTTTTTCCACAACTGGTCTTATGTTGGTTTATAAAGCAAGCCTCAATAAATTACAAAGGGTTGGTATCATTCAATGTATGCTCTCTGACACTGGTGAAAAAACAGAGGAAACCAATTAAAAAGCAGGGGGTGGGAGGAAGGATCTCTGACAATTTGGAAATGAAGTTATTTCCAAATAACCAACAGAACATAATAAAAAAGGAATCACAAGTAAAATTAGAAAATATTTTAATCTGAATGTTAATGAAAATATATTAAAACCCGTTACACGCAGCTAAAGAGTTGCTTAGAGGGGAATTTATAGACTTATCATTAGAAAGTTTTAAAAGCAATGATCTCAAATTTCATTTCAGAAAGTACAAAAAAAGAGCAGGAAAGCAACATCCAAATAATAAAGCAAAAGAAATCAATAAAATTAAAATCATAAAATAGAGAACAAAAAACTAGCCAAGAATAGTTTTTGTATTACCAGTTAACGTGAAAAACCCAAGCAATACTGTTTAAATATAAAATAGAAAGAAAGCCCGGGGCACTCAGCTAGCTCAGTTGGAAAAGCATAAGAGTCTTTAAACAAAGAAACCCCCCAAAAAAGGAGCATCACTACAGACACCAACAAAAACTATAACCAACCATGAATTATCAAGTTTGAAAGTAAAAATGATATGAATAAATGCCTTGAAAACCATAACATAACTTGACAAAAGAATAGAATCCTAAATAATTTAGTATCTGTTAATGAAATTAAATTGATTATTGAAACCTGTCCTACATTGAAAAGTTCAAGTCCAAACAACTTCATCAGTAAATTCTACTAAATATTTTTAAAAGTAACAACACCAATACTATACAAATATTTGAAGAGGATAGCAAAAGAGGAAAACATTTTCCAACTCATTCTGTGTCACAGTTTTAAACTTAATATCAAATTCTGACAAGGACATTTCAACAATAACAACAAAATGCAGATCCACCCTTGTTATAAATATAGATGGGAAAATCTTGACCAAAATATCAGCAAATCAAGTCCAGCAATACAGAAAATCAAACCCATCATGAGAAATTGGAGTGCAATGCAGGAATAATAAAAGTAAACATTTTAACATTTGAGAATCAACAGATATAATTCACCACGTTAATGCAAAAAAATGGAAAAAAAAATAACCTTACCTCAGTACAAGTACTGCTGTTAGTAGTCATGGCAGGAAACTTCTTTAATCAATAGGGGTCTAAAAAAAGAAAAAGAATCACTAAGTCAGTGATCATATATAATGCAGGATTATTTAGATCATTTTCCCCTAGACAGAGGAAAAAACAATGCACACTACTACTATTTCTATTTAGCATGTTATTGGATATCCTGGCCTGTGAAATAAAGTAAGGTAAAAAAGAAATACATGTCTCCTCAATAATTTTTAAAGTATAGTATTTTTCTTAACCTAAAAAAGAAATAGAAGAATAAGAGTAAGAAAGAAATAAAACATATTTTTGTGATGTCATGATTAAGGTCGTAGAAAGTCCAAAAAATTTATAGATTATAATGGTAGTAATCAGCGAACTAAAAAAGTCTTGACACGTTATATCTGAATTATAATTAAATTTCCCAAAGACAGAATTTTTATTAAAATCACATGGTAGCCACAAAGAAAAAATTCTATAGCAGATTTTAAAAAGAGAGAAAGACAAAATGATCAAATATATCACTACAAAGAACATGATCAAATCTGCTATGCACCAAATGTTTGTGTCCCCCAAAATCTTATGTTGCAACCTAATGCCCAGTGTGATAGTATTAGGAAGGGAGATCTCTGGGAAGTGCCTAGATCATGAGGATGGAGCCCTCATGAGTGGGATTAGAGACCCTATCAAAGAGCATACAGAGCTCCCTAGACCCTTCTGCCATTGCAGTTACAACTAGAAGGTGCTGACTCTAAACCATAAGATGGGCCCTCACTAGACACTGAATCTGGCAGTGACTTGGACATCCCAGCTTTGGACTTCCCAGCCTCAAAAAATGTGAAAAATAAATGCTTGTTATCAGCCATCCAGTTTATGGTATTTTTGTTATAACAGCCTGAATGGACTAAGACAGCAAAGAAAATCAAAAAGGAAGACAGCAAAGAAAAACAAAAAACAAAACTGACAGAAAAAAATTTAACAGAATGACCAAAGCAATCCCTCACCTATAATAATTACTTTAAATATACTGGAGGAAATTCACCAACCATAATGTATAGAGTGGTTATTGGATAAAAAACAAAAACAAGAGCAAAACAAAGATACAACTCTATGTTGTCTACAAGAGACTTATTTTAGATTTAAGGACATACATGGACTGAAAGTGAACGGATTTAAAATGATATTCCATGCAATGGTAAACAAAAGGAAAAGCAAGTGGCAGTACTTATGTCAGACAAAATAGACTTTTAGTCAAAAATTGTCACAAGACTAAACGGACATTACATAATGATAAAAGGGTCAATTAATCAGGAAGCTACAACAGTTATAAATATATATACACTCAACATCAGAGCACCTGAATATATAAAACAAGCACTGATATAACTGAAGGGAGAAATAGACATCAATACAGTAACAGCAGAAGACTTCAATATCCCACATTCAATCATAGATCATCCAGACAGAAAATCAATAAAGAAACAGCAGACTTGAACAAACTATAAAGCAAATGGCCATAACAGATATATACAGAACATTCTATTCAACAGCAGCATAATATTCATTCTTCTCAAGTATATAGAGAACATTGTCTGTGATAGATCAAATGTCAGGTCACAAACCAACTCAACAAATTTCAGAAGACTAGAATTATGCCAAGTATGTTTCCCAACCACAGTGGAATGAAACTAGAAATCAATAACAAAAGGAAAACTGGAAAATTCACAAATGCTTGGAAATTTAAAAACACACCCTTGAGCAAATATTGGGCCAAAGAAGAAATCAAAAGGGAAATTCGAACATATCTCAAGACAAACAAAAATTAAAACACAACATACCAAATCTTACAGGATGCAAAAGCATTACGAAGAGGGAAGTTTTAAACGATAAAAACCTACATTAAAAAGAAGAAAGACTTCAAATAAACAACCAAATTTCATACCTGAAAGAACTAGAAAAGAATAAACTAAGCTCAAAGTTAAGAGAAGGAAAAAATCATAAAGATTAGAGGAGAAATAGATGAAATAGAGAATAGAAACAATAAAAAAGGTCAATGAAATTAGAAGTTTAGTTTTGAAAATATCAACAAAATCAAGAAATCCTTAGCTATAATAACTAAGACAAAATAGAAAAAATAAAAGGAAAAGCAAAGGAAACAAAAGCAAAAATAAACAAATGGAACCTAATTAAACTTAAAAGCTTTTGCAAAGCAAAGGAAACCATCAACAACACAAAAAGACAACTTAATGAATGGGAGAAGAGATCTGCAAATTATATGACAAATAAGGGGTTAATATCCAACATATATAAACAGCTCATACAACTCAACATCAAAAACAAACAACCCAATTAAAAAATTGACAGACCTGAATAACTTTTTTTGAAAGAGGAAATGCAGATAGCCCAAGGTATATGAAAAGATGCTCAACATTGCTAATTATCAGAAAAATGCAAATCAAAACCACAATGAAATATCACCTCACACCTGTCAGAATGGCTATCATCAAAAAGAACACAAATAACAAATGCTGGTGAGGATGTGGAGCAAAGGGAACCCTTGTACACTGTTGGTAGAAATGTAAATTGGTGCAGCCACTGTGGAAAACAGTATGGAGTTTTCTCAAAAAAGCTAAAAATTAAACTACCATATGACCCAGCAATTCCACTTTTGGGTATGTATCCAAAACAAACAAACAAACAAATAAACAAAAACACTAATTCAAAAAGATATCTGCACCTCAATGTTCATAGAAGCATTATTTACAATTGCCAAGGTATGGAAGCAACCTAAATGTAAATCAGCAGATGAATGGATAAAGATGATATGGTGTGTGTGTGTGTGTATACACACACACACACAATGGAATGCTACTCAGCCATAAAAAAGAAGGAAATTTTGCCATCTGCAGCAACATGAATGGACTTAGAGGGCATTATGCTAAGTGAAATAAGTCAAAGGAAGACAAATAGTGTATGATATTGCTTATATGTGTAATCCAAAAAATACAATAAACTAGTGAATAAAACAGAACAAAAACGTGGACTTACAGATATAGAGAACAAGCCAGTGGTTACCAGTGGGGAAAAGGAAGGGGAGAGGGGTAATATTAAGGGTAGAGGGAAAAAAAGGGTTATTATGGGATTATATAAAATCATCTGTGTGAAACTTCTGAAGTTTTTAAAGCACTATAGAATTTAAAGAATCTTTAATTCAATTAAAAATTAATTTTAAATAAGTGAATAAATATTTTTTCCAAAAAAAGAGAAAAGAATGTAATAAAATCAGATACGGAAGAGTTAACATTACTATAATGCCACAGAAACTTTAAAAAAATCATGAGGAAGTATTATGAATGATTGTATGCCAACAAAGTGATCAACCTAGAAGAAATGGATAAATTATTACAAACACACCACCTACCAGTACTGAATCATGAAGAAATACCAGCAGAAAGTTTAAATGCACCAATGTCAAATAAGGAGATTAAATCAGTAACCAAAAACCTCGACAATGAAAAGCTCCAGTTCAAATAGTTTCACAATGGAATTCTACCAAACATTTAAAGAAGAATTAATACCTATCCTTCTAAACTTGTTCAAAAAAAAGAAAAATAGAGACCCCCTGAAAACTCTTTTATGAGGCTAGTGTTATTTTAATATCAATGCCAGACAAGAACACTACAAGAAAAGAAAACTACAGGCCAGTAACTAATAAACATAGATGAAAACATACTCAACAAAATACTAGTAAGCCAAATTCAACAGCACTAGAATTTCAAAAGAATTATATACCATGACCAAGTGGAATTATCCTAACTGGAATCAAGAATGGTTCATCATATGCAAATCAATCAATGTGATACACCATATTAACAGAATAAAGGATAAAAAAATCACACGATCATCTCAAAAGATGCAGAAAAAGCATTTGCAACATTTAATACCCTTTCATTATAAAAATTCTCCACAAATAAGGAACAGAAGGAATTTACCTCAACACAGTAAAGGTCATAGATAAAAATCATACAGCTAATCTCATACTCAGTGATGAAAAGCTGAAAGCTTTTCCTTTATGATCTGGAACAAGACAAGGATGCCTACTCTTATCACTTCTAGGCAACATAGTACTGGAAGTATCAGCCTGAGTAATTAGGTAAGAGAAAGAAATAAAAAAGCATCTAAACTGAAAAGGGAGAAGTAAAATGATCTGTTTGCTCATGACATGATCTTTTATGTGGAAAACCCTAAGGATTTCAGATACACACACACACACACACACACACACACACACACACACACACACACACACACACCTCTCAGAACTAATAAATAAATTCAGCAATGTTTCAGGACAAAAAATTATCATAATATTAGATATGATTCTATACACTAAGGAAAAAAAATCTGAAATGGAAATTAAGGAAAAGATCCCAATTACAATAGCATAAAAATAATAAAATACTTACTGATAAACTTAACCAAGGAAGTGAAAGACATATACTGAAAATTATAAAACATGGAGGAAAGAAATTAAAGCAGACAAAAATAAATAGAAGGATATCCATCCTGTGTTCATGGATTGGGAAAATTCTTATTGTTAATATGTCCATATTACCCAAAGTGATTTACAGATTCAATGCAATCACTATTACAAGGCCAATGCTTTTTTTTTTTTTTTACAGAAACAAAAAATCCTAAAATTTTTATGTAACTACAAAAGACCCCATATAGCCAAAGCAATATTGAGCAAGAAAAAGTGGCAGTCCTCACATTTTCTGATTTCAAAATATATTACAAAGCTACCGTAATCAAAACAGTATGGTACTGACATAAAAACACACGTAAATCAGTGGAGCAGAAGAGAGAGCCAAGAAATAAACCCAAGCATATGTGGTCAACTGTTCTTTGATAAGGCTGCCAAGAATATGCAATATGCAAAGGATAGTCTTCAATAATGGTGTGGGAAACTGTCCATCTATATGCAAAGAAGTGAAATTGGACTCATCTTACACCACACACAAAAATCAACTCAAAATGGATTAAAGACTTAAGACCTGACACCATAAAACAACTAGAAGATAACAAAGGCAAAAAGTTTCCTGACATTAGCCTTGAAAATGATCTTTTGGATATGACACCAAAAATATAGGCAACATATGCAAAATAGACAAATCATATCAAACTAAAAAGCTTCTGTACAGTGAAGGAAATAGTCAACAATGTGAAAAGGCTAGCTACAGAATGAGAGAAAACACTCGCAAACCATACATCTAATAAAGAGTTTATATATAAAATATACACAACTCAACAGCGATAACTAATTAGATTTTAAAAATGGGCGAAGGACCCGAATACCCACTCTGAGTATACATCCGAAGAATTTGAAATCACGATCTTGACAAGATACCTGTATTTCCAAGTGCATTGCGGGATTATTCACAATAGCCAAATCATGAAAGCAACCTAGATATCTACTGACAAATGAACCGATAAAGAAAATGCGATATATATAGGTCCGTAGAACAGTGGTTGTTGGAGGCTGGGGGGAGGGAAAAATGGGGAGGTATTAGTCAAAAGCTACAAAGTTTTAATTATACAAGATGAGTAAGAACTAGAGATTTAATATATAGCATAGTGCCTATAATTAGCAACAATAAATTGTATACTTAAAAATTTATTAAGAGCATATAGCTTAAGTCCTCTAACACAAAATAATAATAATATTAAGGAGGAGGAGACACACAATAAAGAGAATAGGAAACTTCTGGAGGTGATGGATATGTTTACGGCACAGATCGTGGTGATAGTTGTTATATGCTTATATACCTATCTCTAAATCCACCAAGTTGTTTACATTAAATATGTACAAAATTTTATGTGTCAATCATACCTCAATGAAATTTTTTAAAGAGTAGTACTAGAAATGGAAGTCATTGCCCTACCAAAATCAGAAATTGGGAGGCCCTGGACACTTTTATTTTCTCCCCAAACCATAATTGGCTCTTTTAAAATAAGAGTTCCTATGATGGTGTACAAATTCAGATGTGAAACAATTCTTTAAAATGGTCTAGTCCAACCATTTCATTTTATAAATGTTGGAAATCAAGGCCATAGAGGCAAAAGGTCCAGGACTGCCCATAGTATAGTAAGTGGAATTACTAAAATTAAAATCCTAGTAATTTGCAGATTCCTAATTACGTGATTTTTGCAGCATACTATTTGGGGAAAAGGCACATCTACTCTCACCCACTTTCTGTTCATTGGTGACACTCTTCCAACAGCAGCTATGCTGGAAACCTGAACGTCCAGCAGTTTAATGGTCTTGTGGGCCGTAGGTTTCCATCCTAACAGTAAAAGCTTTGTGATCTTTGATAATATCTTAGCCTTTCCATAACCAACTCCTACATGGAACTTCCCTTGATTAGAAATATCTAGAGTAATTTCTCTTTTCCTGCCTGGACTCCAATTGATAAAAGAATGTTGAACCAGAGTGACACTGACTCTAACGTAGTAAATTCACACCAGGACTCAGATACTGGATTAAATTAGAAAATGCTATTTCATACATGAGGTGAATTCAATAAATAGTATCACTGTTATTGTTATTTGTGGTCATTATCCTTGTCAGCTTACAGAAAATAGCTTTAAATGACCACTTTTCAACTCCTATACTTTTTCTCAGTTTCTTTTGTCCATGATCATTTTTATTAAGAATTAATATTGAAAAATTTATCCTTTTCCAGTGATGTATTCCTAAATAAACTGTCTCTTCTGTGTTAACATACCAAGTAGCTTCAGAGATTTCTGGATGTAGGGGTTTTCTAGAGCTGTGAAGGGATTAAAGAACATTAATCTGAATCTTTTCCTTTAATCTTCCTCAAGAAAGGTGGGAAGCAGAGCCTAGTATTTCCTCATATGTTTATGCAGAACAATTTAAAAGTTCTCTGTAGTTAAAAATTAACATACCCATGCGTTAACTCTTTCCTCCGAAGAAATTGCAAGGGAAGAAGCATGATATATTATTTTCCATGCATCTAAAAGAAATGTTTAAATTATGGAATTCCCCTAATAGCAATTAGTTCAAATTGACTATTTTCATATTGCTTATAGATACACACACGTATATAGATAAAAACAACCATTTCCCTCTGAAATAATTAAGTGATTAAAAAGTCAAGATCTCTAGTTTCCCACGACAACACAAATAATCAGGAAGCAGTATGCCAAGGAAAGCAGTTTTAGGTTATTGTTCATAAAAAGAGTAATTAAATGACGAAGTCAATATACTTCTCCCAGTCCTACAAAATTGGGCTTTTATTCTGTTGCCGCCCAGACAACATTTCAATAAAATCGCAGATTGTTTGCTTTTGTAATATGAATTCAGACAAACGCTAAAATCGAGACCCATTTATAAAAAATATGCCTTGCAAATTTCATTAACAGGTCATATTCAGGGGCCAGCCCTCTGCAAGGCACATTTAATACAACAGGGTTGTCAGAGCCGGGTGTTAACAGAAATGCTAAGGTGTCCAAAGGAAGAAACGCTAAAACCAGTGTTGCAGATGGCAGGTTACTGTGAATGCTTGTTCCTCTTATAAAATACACCTGACCCCAAGGCTGGGAAGCTATTAAAATGGCCATATGAACCTCCATAAAACAAAACACATTTATTTCTCTTGCAAGTTTTTAGGCAGGACGACCATAAACGAAACCCATTAAGACCTGGGGCACATTAATACTACACCACATACAGTGACAACAGTTTATATACAATATTGTAACATGTGAAAAAGTCCTTCAACTAATTTAAATGTCTTCTGCGCCTACACATTTTATTACTGAGAATTACCAAATGTGGACATTTATTACTGCAGATTTAACAAACGGACTAGAACATACATTTACAGACAACTTGCTTAGTTCTCAAACCTAAGACATTTTAGTCTCAAAAAAAAGCTAATGCTATTGTACCCTTGAAAGCAGAAAGTAGAATTTATGGAGGGTGAAATAAATTACTAAATGATGCAGCTCAACTGCTTCTACTAACTAAATGAAATGCAAAAGAGCTTGATGGGGAACTCAAGAGAGAGAGAGAAAAAAAAAAGAGGCCTAGGCTGTAAGAGGTTTTCAGAAATTCAAGGCAATTATCTCAATAATGTTTATCCAAATAGGTCATGACATTCCATAAACCAAAATAAACTGATTCATTCCTTTTTCCATTTTAGCCAAGTGGAAATAAGCATTAAAAGAGATCCTCAACTCTCTATATATGGAACTTGCATAATCAGTATCAAATGATGTTTTATTGCTATTTTAACTATTTAAATTGAGTGATGCCCAGCTTGTTTAAGGACTTTCCTTGACCAGCTAATAGAGGAACATAACCACATTTCTACAAACAGGAGTATTTATCTAAAGAGTTATAAGGTACATCCAAAGTACTATTAAAGTACACAAAATGTTCTATCAAATGATATAAACTTTCTTTATTTAATTGAGTCAATATATTTCCAGACCTTCTTTTGCTCTGTAATTTTAAGACTTTAACTCACTAGAATCAATATTGTTCCAGATTTGTTGAGCTGCTTTTATCACCAAAGCAGCTCATTTATCCACAGGCACATTTTCATCATCAAGGATAGTACTTCTTCCATGCTATCATATCCTCCACGATATAAATGACACAGCATTATTTTTATGTCCTTTATGTAACACTCTATGATACCTATTTACTTATAAAAGTACAGTAGAACCTATTTTCCCACATGTATCCTAACAATCGTTCTTGATTTTAGTACTAACACTCATTGATCAGAATATTAACTGAACACATAAAATTATAGTAAAAAAACTTTTGAGCATGGAAATAAAGTAAAATTAATCTATGAATTATAGCATAAAAAGAAAAATATTTTCAGTTAGTTCCTCAAAAACCATATACAAATGTGTTGGGTTTTAGAATTAGGTCTTACTTTATTACAGTGTAATTTCATTCGCCTTAGTTTTAATATTCTGCCAAATTGGCTTCTTTTAAAAAGTACCATCTTGGTAGAATGAGGAGTTATTGTTTAATGAATACAGAGTCTCAGTTTGGAAAGACAAAAAGTTCTGGAGGTGCATTGTGATGATGGTTGATCAACGATGTGAGTGTACTTAATGTCACTGAACGGTACAATTAAAGAAAGTTAAAATGGGGAGTTATATGTTACGGATATTTTATCAAAATTAAAGTATACTCTTTTATTAAAACAGAGTCTGTAGGTTTTGAACCATTTTATTTCACTCCTCATATCACCCTTGTGAAAGTAAAAGTTTTTCTGGCTTCCTTTCTCTCATTGGTTGTGAAAAGGAGTTATTAGAAAAAGAGCTATTATCAAGTCTAAGAGCTATTAATGTCAAGCCCAAGCATTCCCACTTAGAGACATTTTGGAAAAGTCAGATTCAGTGACAAACATGTGTGTATAGTCACAGTGGAAAGTTCCGTCTGCAGTTAGACCGACTTTACCAAGAACAGAGCAGGATGATTTGATCTGTTTTCTACTCATTAGCAGAGTGATGTTGTTTGACTGTTTACAGAGGATGTGTCCTAACATAAAATATGTGTCCTAAAGGAAAACCTGTAATTGCTGGGATATTGTGCTTTCATATTCATTCATACATACAGACTTACTAGGAACCAACATCGGGTGATGGGGAAACAAAGATAAAATAACACACAGCCACAGAGCTCACCAATTCCTGAATGGATATCCTTCTCATACAAGTAGCTTGTTTAACACCAAGCCCTCCTTATTTAACAATAATGCTATAAAGATTTCTCATGTATTGCCTTAAGGTATCTGTGAAATGGGATAATAGTTGCATTTGCCTCACAGGGTTATTATGGGAATTAAATGAGATAATCCATACAAATATCTCCTTGTCTGGCACACATTTACAGTCAACAAACACTAGCTGTTACTTTCATTATTAGCAGTATTATTTAATTCAGGGAAAAAATCTATCAGTTCCCAGAACAGACAGAATCATTAAGCTTAAATATTTCTAGCTGAACTATGACACAGGAAATATCTGGCAGAGGATTTTGTGACATGCAAATTGCCATTTTAGATGAAAATCTCTTTCAACATTAATCATTGTCCAAGAGAATATAAAAATTAAAAAAGAAAATAATAACAGCATTAGGTAGGTAAAGGCTCAAAATAGATTAATATGTGCCAGATAAAATGCCTAGGATACTAGCAAAGTTACTTTCTAAAGTCTTTACAGAATAATATACAGAAAGTATATTTTTGAATTGTTTACAGGCTCAACATAAGCCAACAATATAAAGGAGCTACAAATATATATATATGTTTTTTCTTTTAACTCTATAAAACAAACAGAATGAGTAACGTGACAGACACTTCTGTAGCACACAACCCATTCTGAAGGGCCATGTTTTGAGGAGGAGACTGAAAAGTTGTCACACACTTGGAAAAATATAATCAAAATGGTCACAGGTTTGGACCCCGTGAAGTAAAGTAAAAGTTTAAAGATGCACAGAATAAAATTTGGAGAAGATAATATTTCAAAATAAAAGTATGATTTTTTTAATACTTCTCTATAAAACTTTTCTTTATAGACTGTAAACTGGGTTTCTTCTATTTCTATTTAAATAAGTAAATGAATTAATCAGACAATAAATATGAGCAGATTATAGTTTTAGACAAGTAACTTCACCAACTATCTCGTTGATGTTGTGTATAAGATTAGGAATGTATCTCATTATGATTTATATGATAATAATAACTCAAACTATGGGGGAGATACAGAGCCCTCTGAAATACAATGGAAGTTATGAAATATTTCCAAGAAGAAATATTTCCATGGAAATACTTCCATGGAAAAGAAGAATCACTTCTACACACAATTACATTTCAGGCGGTATCTTAGACCCTCTAAAGTTCTACAGTAATCATAGAACCCAGTTTAAGAAATCTTTGACCTAGGAGATCTTTATAATGTCTTATTAATTCTGATTTTTAAAAAATTTCCAATGTGACCAAAGCACCATGATATGGTAAATCTTTTAACTGTTCTGATTTAGGGTTGTATTCCGTTGCTTATTTTTTTCATGCAATAAATCCAGAATCAAAATATGATTTTACATGATGTATTACTCTAGTCACTACAGTTTTTCCCCAAACTCCATATCTAAAGAAAATAGAAAAATATATCCAAGATCAAAGAAACTTTAATTCTCATACACCCTCTCTGAAAAGATTATTTGAAGACTAAAAAAATACTCTGAAACAGAAGGATATTGGAGCGAAGGAATAGTGCTACTAAACCACTAGTAAAACAGAGAGAGTTCTTAGGTAACAGCTGTGAGATGGAGCTGTATCTCCAAATCAGATGTCTCTAATAAAATCAGTTAAAATTAATCCTAAGCATATTTTTAATAATGTATATAAATTTGGGGGACAGAAAGACTTTATTATAAGGATATCAGAAACTCCAGCAATATTCCAAAATCCATAAAATTATTTCCTACTATTAAGCAAATTAAAATTGTGGTTTATTTGTGGAGAATTTTGTCCTTAAATCTCACTATTCTTATGTATTTCTTCTTCCAAATAGTGCTCTAGGATAACTTGTCAGGGTCCAAAAATAAACCACCTATTTTTTTTTAAATTTCACTCATTTATGTATTAGCTCATTTCAATTAATATTTAGCGATGTCTGTCTGCATATGGAGGGTACATATGTGGTGTGGGGTGTGTGTGGGTGTGTATACGTGGGACAGCAACTACTTCCTCTTCCCTTTGCCCTCACGGAACCCTTTAAACGATCAACTTAGGACATGAAGTTTTCCTATTTCCCAAAGGTCAGAAGTTATTAGGAAAGCAAACTGTGCTTATTCATGTGCTCATTCCTAATGCCTAAAACAACCAAGGAGAGAACACTGAAATGTTCATTTTTTTGGCAAGGATGGGAGTGGAGATGATAAAGAAGCCTGTTTCTGCCAATGTCCACCTCTGTTCCCTTTGGTCCCCACATCAGCCAATGATGCAATACTCTGGGAATACAGATTTCATCATTTTCTTGCCTTCTTCAACTTTAAAAATGGTTTGTAGTGTGTTATGATAATTTAGAAATTGAGATAGCATCAATTATCCCTCTTATTCAGAGACTCAAACCTTATAAACAGACACAATCACCTTCAATATCCATTTCTGTGCATGTGAATGCATATATATATATATATATATATATATATATATATAAGCTTTATATTTTAAAAAAGTAGTTTTTTTCTTTTTACATTCTTAAAACTGTATAAGGAAAATTTAGATATAAGTTTTCTCCGTAACTCCAATTACTTTTTTTCCCGTCATTCCTTTTTTTTAAAATTATACATCTGATACCTTGCATGGCCACATCTCAAATTTCAAACCTATATTTTCTACTCAAGCACAAGGATTTTGGCAGTTCAGCCAGAGTGCTTCTATTACCAGTACTTATTATTTATACTTTGTTTGACTAATAATGATGGTGTACTAGTGCTAGCAGGAATCTTTATATCCAATATAAATTCTTTGATTCAGAAAAAAAAAAAACAAAAGAATATAATTGTATGGTCTGTATTCCAAGAAAACTAGATATTTTTGAACATAAAAAGTAAAAATTAGCTTAAATAATTATATGTCAGGATACACAGCTTCTTAGAATTTTTATTTTGTCTTTTGCTTCAAATTTATTTGTCAGAATATGACATAATTTTTCTTAAACACAAAATGCAGTAATGCCACTTGTTGAAATTTTTATCCTTAGGCATATCTTCAAGTCTTGAGATGTGCACTTAAATGATCACAGAGAATATATTAAAAGTCAATCTTGTTTCATGTATAATTTTTCCAGGTTTTTATAAAGATAAATCATTATTTCAACAAACATTGTGAGTGCATATTTAGTCAATAATTGAGTGGCTATTTGTTGATTATATATATGGCACTCTAACAAACAGATATGAGGTATGTTTTCTGGGAATCAGAAGTTCACGAACAAGTGGAAAGAGAAATGTACGATGGAGTGTTTTAAGTACTCTGCTGCATTAAGCTATGAACTGAATGTTGTCATTGCACAAAGGAAGGTTGATATCTCTGTCTGGATTTGTCTGGAAATGCTCAACAAAAGAAAACATTTCAATAACAACAAAACAGATTAGGTTTTGCTAAATATGGAAAAACTAGGCAGCTGGGTGATAAGGCTTTCAGGTAGAATGGTAAGCATGTGGCTTATTTTTGAGGGAGGGTTACAACTTCAGTACATTTTCAAATTAAGATTCAGGTCAAGTGAGATCTGAGAGGTAGATGTGGCAAGTCTATGAAAGGTGCTGTAGAGAATATGCTGAGGAATTTAAATTGTGTGAAGTGAGAGGAAGGTTCCAGTAGTGTACTGAGAACTGGGACAGGAGAGGAGCTCCAACTACACAGGATATTAGACTCAGAGCATTTCATGGACTTTAGCGAAAACTGATGTTGGTTCTCATTTCTCTGAATCGAGTAAACCTCTTGAGGAAAGCACCTTGACATTGATCTGTAACCTCTCTTCCTTGCAGAACCCATTAAAGAATTCAGGCAAATTTCTGAGCCAGTATTACACCCTCATTAAAGTTCACATGTGTGCTCTCCAGTGCACCACAGTGGAACACTTGACTAATTTATAACAAAGATAGACACATCAACAAACCTTGTTACTAGGAATTATGGAATTTTATTACTTCAGCTATAATGCCCTGCCACAGGTATGAAGAATGTATGTACCTTGAGGTGCAGTGAAGATTAAAACCTTCCTTCTTTGAGTTCTTTGAGATACATGAAGCCAAAGAAAAATAAATTGTGTGATAACCTGAGAAGACTATCTTCTTTAGGTCACTTGGTTTGCCTTTAATAGCATGGTTGGCAAATAATTATACATACATTTCTTTCAAATATAAAAATAAGCTCACACCATAATTAGAAAAATACTACAAAGGCATATAAGCCATATATATCTACTGTGTTTTGGTTAAATTATTTAAGCATGAGTCTTTCTCAAGTTTAATATGTATACATTTACTTGTTTCTTTATAATCATATAATACTTCAAAGTATTATATACCCTTTTTCTTCAAGATAAAAAAGAAGAAAAACAAAAGGAAAGTTTAAAAATCTTTTCTTTTCTCTCTCTTCCTCCTCTTTCTTCTCTTTTTTGGCCAAATTAAGTTTTTTCACTTGCTTCGGTTTGTTTCTTTAATTTGTTGTCAGCCACTTCAAATAATTCTAAAATAAACTTCCATCTACAAGTATACGTACATATGGGGGCTGTTACTTTGTACAAGGGAATCAAAAACGCTGATCAGAAGATGAACTCAATTTTAAAAGGATTGTGATGTAATTTTCCCATATGGTCATAGTAATTCTCACTCCCTTCAGAAATATGTGAGAAGGTCCATTGCCCCAAAGGCCAGAGGCAACGGATGCTGTAAAATTTGTCTTTTCCTTGTTGATCAATTTGTTATGTGAACGCATATTCTGATTTGCATTTGTTAAATTACTAATGTAATAGCATCCCATTCTTACTGAAGTTGTAAGCTCCATGAAAATATTTTTTCCAATGCTTAAGTTGTTTTTTTTTTTTTTAAAGGTTCACTCTCTTGATTTCTCTCCCTAATCTGTTCCTTCCACACTCCTTTTCAAATCAGTAAACTGATAATTGTGCACTGGTCTTAAGTAAAACACTCAAGACCTTCTTTTTCTTGATGTGTCTCTTTTCCTCAACCCATATAGCCAATAAGAATACTCTAAAATACAGGCCGAATCCCCTCATTTTTCTCAGCTCAAATGTTACCTGCTCAATGTGGCCTGCTTGCATCATCCAGTATAACCAGACCTACTTTCTCATTCCCACATCCCCACAGCGGCGCTCTCTTAATTCCTTTAGAATGTTTAATTGTTCATTTATTCCATTATTTTAATGTTACAGGATGACAACAACTAACAAATGTTTAATACAGCTCTTACTTTCTATTGCTGAAAATATTTAGCCATGATAAGTACTCATTAAGTGTTTGCTGAATGTTGGATTCCCTAGGGTTTTCTATATACATGATCACAAATCTATTGTATATACGTATGTAGGTAGGTAGGTAGGTATGTGGTTAGAGGAAAAAGCCTGATTTCAGACAAACAGTAAATGTGAGTTTGTAAAAATTCTTTTTTCTGTTCTTTGTGCATTTGAAATCTGAGCAACCATGTCTTACTTTAATTTAAGACAAGTTTCACCCATTAACTGTTAACGTAGTGCTGACCTGGGTCTTAGTTTCCTCTAAATTACCATAGTACTCATAGTGTGCCTCTTCTTTCTGACCATTACATATATAATTGGGATTACAAACATTTAATTGTATGTGTTTCAGTATCTTATATAATATGTAATAAATATATTTTTAATTTAAAGTTCATTTTAATCTCTTAATCTGATATACTAAATCTGTTTTATTTACGGTAATATGAGGTCCATCACCAAAACGGTAATTTTCTCTTCAGCTCTATCTAATTTGATGTTGAAATCAGGCCTTGAGGTTTACTCCCTTCAGCTGCTACTCCTGAAGACTGGTCAGCTTCCACACTCTCTCCCTAACCATTTCATGTTGTCTTTCTCTGTTGGTCCTGTTTTTGAGAGAGAGCTACCCTGTTTTTGGCTGTGGCTGTTTCATTTTTGGTTTCCTTTTTATCACTTTCCTATTTTTATAATGAACATGTTATTACTTAATGATTAGCTCAGAGAGGGATTCTCAAGGTGTAAACTCACAACATCTTGACCAGAAATGTAATGAGAACCTTTGATACATCAACACGTGTTATGAGTTGGATTGTGTTTCCCCCAAATGTGTTGAAGTCCTAACCCCCAGTATCTGTGAATGTGGCCTTATTTGGAAATAGGGATTTTGAAGACAATCAAGTCAAGCTCAAGTCATTAGGGAGGGCCCTAATCCAATATGACTGTGTCCTTATAAAAAGAGGAAATTTGGGCACATCGACAAGCACACGAGGAGAACATCATGTGAACTTGAAAGCAGAGATCAGAGTAATGCATCTAAAAGTCAATCAATGCCAAAGATTGCCAGAAATCAGCCATAAGCTAGAAGAGAGCATGGAACACATCCTCTCTCAACAGCCTCAGGAGAAACCAACCCTGCCAACAACCTGATCTCATATTTCCAGCCTCCGGAACTGTGGGACAGTAAATTTCTGTTGTTTAAGCTACCAGTCTGGGGTACTTCAACACAAAAACTGTAGCAAATTAATGCAACATCTAAACCTTACAAGCAAAATTCTATATTAATATTTTACATAAATTAAACAATATTTTGATTCAAATCCAAATTCTATGAAACGTAATTTCATTCAAAATGCTCTTTATACTGTATAGGTTAAAACTGTATAGGCTCCCTACAAGAAATAAATATTGATGAAATTCTGGGGTTATATATTAATAGGACTAAGCCACTATGCATGATGAGTCAGTTTATGATTATATAATATTTCTTTTTATTTTTTCTTATCATTGGCAAAAAAGCCCTGTATAAATTTAAGATGTACAGCATATTCAAACTTTGCCTATCTAAAAATATATATACACATATTAATGTCCCTTACATAGAAAATAAAAATTATATTTACAATGATGAAGTTTACCTGACAAATCATTCAAGGAGCTCTAAACACTGCCTTCAGAATACTTTCCTTTCTGGGCAGTAACTCGGAAATGATAGCCTAGAAAGATTTTACTATGATACCTCCTCTTCTTCCTCCTCACCCTGCACCTTCATTACAGGAAACCATAGAAACAGGCACAAAATAGTGATGACATCTAAGAACTTTGTCATTTTTTGCCCAAGTTATTTTCTTTAGCCTTCCAGCTCCTATACGGATAACAGAAAGTTGACCTTAAACTCTCTCAGTCCTAAGTCCATGGCCCTCTCCTGAAACTAAATGACACATTACATCGACCACTTGGATAAATCTTGAGCCTCTAGCTTAAATCCCTCCCTGCTATCCCACCGCTCCTTCCTTTCTTCCCTGACATGATAAATGAAGCAAAAGCAGAAGATTAAAAAAAAAAAATCTTTCAGAGGAAAATAAAAGGCATTTACCCTGGTTATTAGAAGTAAATTACTACCCTGAATCATAATGCAGAAATCTAAGCCAGCTTTTTATCCCTTATTATTATCGGTGTTGAATTATTCAGTGGTACCCATTAGCAATGTGATAACGTGGTGATTTTATATTTAGGCTTCCTTGTACAGGATATCAGCAGCTTACTTCGAACACCTGACAAGTTGACTGTGCACTGACTCAGAAATCATTAAAGTTAGTGACCAGGATAAAACGGTAAAATCTCATTTCACTTTTCAAAAATCCATGCCTAGAAAAATAGTCTCCCTTCACACTCCTCCTCCTCTTCCTTCTTCTTCTTATAATTACTATTATCACCACCACCATCATCAAATAGGCAACAGTCAAGAACATCTCAATTACAATTAAGAGCTAAACTGTCTTAACGTGCCATTTTCCTTATAATGTATTTTTTTAAAATCTGAGATGGCCATTTTTCCTCTTTCTAGTTTCCGATTTTTTTAAGGAAGCATATATATTTTTTTCTTCATACACCTGCATTGTAATTCATAAACTGTCAAGTAAATCCTTTTGCACTTTTTAAAATGCTGTTGCTTTCTCTGGTTGTTTTATTGCAAAGGTACCACATTTAATCTTGCAGGTATGAAATTATTACCACCTGTCTGACAAAAAAGCAAGTTCCCTAACTTTCACCAGAAGGTTTTCTGTAACTTTCTTTGCCCCTGTAAAGAGAGATTAAAAAAGAAAAGAAAATCCTAAGAGGGAAATATGTCTTTATATATGGATAGAGGTTTTGATTTATATTAGTGGGGATAAAAAGGAATACCATATAAAGTTTACACAAATCTATGTATGCAATGTGTTCATATTACATAAACATGAAATATATTCACTATGCAATCTCTCTTTCACTCTCTGTAAATGATTGGCATTTTAACAATGATTGATTTTCTCTGGGTTGTGAAATAGTGAGTTTTAAGTTCTCTATTAAATTTGTTAGTATGCTTTTTAACCTTTACACAATGTGTGCATTTCTTTTATATTAATAAAATAATATATATTAAAATTATAAAATAAGTATATACTCTATACCTTATGAATTAAAAATTTTAAACAGAATTTTTCTAAAAAGCACAATGTCATAAGCAAATATGTATGTGTTTATGTGCAACCATAAAGATAAGAATTAATATAAATAGTATTTACTTTTCATATAGTATTTAATGTGTAATGACATTCTTACTTTCAAAGGTTGTTCCAATTTGTAGAAATATTTAGGCACATCCTGTAAAACTTTTAGGAATTTAACTTAAAATAAACCTGCCCTTGCTATAATGTTTCTACTATCTTCAAAGCTAAGTCCAAACAGTCCAAGAACCTGTCTTTTTAAATGACTTATTGTTCTACTTACACTTATTACAAATGAGCATGACATGTGTATTTACTTTTATCAAAGGAAAAATTCAATTTATTGAGGATAATATAATAGTAATAAATTTAATAATTTAAAATAATTTAAAATAATTTAAAATAATTTTAAGAAGTCATTAATTGAGAAGAGTGCTTAGAAGCACTCTTTTAATCTTTTAATCTTTATTTTTAAAAAACAGGAATTTGACAGAGGATTGATTATTTGCATCTCAAATCCTGTGTGGAAGGCTCTTTTTTCCTAAATAAGTGTGTATTTATGAAAGGTTTTAATCCATCTTTTCAGTATGGAATATAATCAACATTTTTCTGATCACTGCCTTAAAAGTGTGCTTAGAGGAATTCATTTGAAGCCAAGCAAAAGAGCCCCAGAATGCTTGCTTATCCACATTTTCGTTTGCTTTCATTTAGACCTAATTATTGAACATGCTAAAGGTCTATAATTACTTAATGACCTTGAACCCATTTCTATTGATACATTGTTCACGTATATTTTATTGGTCATACATCTAACAGATATTATGTTCCAAGCAATATTTGGACAAAATGCATCATACCTGGTAAAACTGAGTATAATGAAATCTCAGGAACATATTTCATGATTTAAAAAAAAGTTAAAATACTTTAATGCTCAAAGAGATGCTGAAATTCTTTTAAGTTACTCACACAATCAATCCTGGGTTATGGATTTAATTCTGCACTACCTATAGTACTCTTTGTCCAGTGAAAACTTGGATACTTCTTAGAGCTAGACACCAGGGAGTTCACTATTCAGTGGCCCTGAATAGTAGACCTGGAATATTTGAGGAGCAGCCAGGAGGCCAGTGTGTCCAGAGCAGAGTAAGCAAGGAGGGGAGAGGTAACAGAAGAGACTAGATCCCTATACATGAGTGGGGGGCAGTGGAGCAAAGCAGAAAGGTCCAGCAGAAATAAATGTAAGGTGAGTCATAGGCATAATTTAAAATTTTCTAATAGCTACATTAAATAAACTAAAACAGATTAATTTTAATAATACATTCTAAGTATGATGTAACAAAATTAAAATCATTTCAATATGTAATTAATTCAAAAATGATTAATGAGATGATTTATATTCTTTGTTTTTACTAAATCTGCAACATCTCACAGTTTGGACTGTGTTGTACAACATAAGCGTAGATTCTTGAACCTTATTCTGAGTGAAATGGAAAACCTATGAAGACTTTGGGGGCAGAGATGTAACACTGTCTCCATCTTTCTTTTGTGGTAAAAACAAAGCAATGGGTTAAGCAATAAATGAACATTTAAACTATGTAGATATCAAGTATAAAATTACCTTCTAAGAATTTAATATAAAGTGAAGTTTTAGAATTCTTAAACACATTTATGTAATAGGAGGAAACCATACAGTTATAAAAGACAGTTTAAAGAAATGTTTACTTCAACATTCAAAAGTTAAATGTAACAATTATTTAGAAAAACTTTTACTATGTTCAGTAGTTTGTCATGTTAAAAGTATAAATAAAAGTGGGAATATCAAATGGAATATAACATTTCCTTTGTAACAAGAATATTTAAAAATGAATTCATTAATCTGGCCACTCACAAAATATTAAACAAGTAGAAGAAATATTACTAAATCATTTGGGTATATGAAGGCCATATACTCTTTTTATAATAGATTTATCAAGGTATAATTGATAAACAAAGGACTGCATATATTTGATGTATACAAATTCTTGAGTTTGGACATAGGCAAACATCCATGATACCACCACCAAAATCAAGGTAATAGACATATTCAACACCTCTCAAAGTTTCCTTGTGTCTTTTTGTGTTTTGTTTCTTTCTTTTGTGGTGAGAACACTTAACACGGGATCTACTCTCTTAACAAATTTTAAAGTGTACAATCCAGTACTGTTAACTAGAGACACTGTGTTATATGTACCAAATAAACCAATTAAAAATGAGCAAAGGACTTGAACAGACATTTTTCCAAGGAAACATACAAATAGCCAGCATGTGTATGAAAAGATGCTCAACATCATTAATTATAAGGGAAATGCAAATCGAAACTATAATGAGCTATCACCTCACACCTGTTATCTCTAAATCTCTAGAAGTTGTTCATGTAGCATTACAGATACTTTATACTCATGGAACTACAACTCCCCATTTCCCCCCCCTCCTCATTCCCCGGCAAACACTACTGTATTTTCTGTTTCTATGAGTTTGACTATTTTAGATACTTCCTATATAAGTGGAATCATGCAGTATTTGTCCTTCTGTGAACGGCTTATTTCACTTAGCCTAATGACCTCCAGGATGCAAATGTTGTTTGTTGTTGCAAATGGCAAAATCTCCTTTTTTTTTTTTTCCTACTTATTTATTTATGTTTGGCTGTGTTGGGTCTTCGTTGCTGCCCGTGGGCTTTGTCTAGCTGCGGCGAGCGGGGACTGCTCTTTGTTGCAATGTGCGGGTTTCTCACTGCAGTGGCTTCTCCTGTTCCAGAGCACGGGCTCTAGGTGTGCAGGCTCAGTAGTTGTGGCACGTGGGCTCAGTAGTTGTGGCGCACGGGCTTAGTTGCTCTGCAGTATGTGGGATCTCCCCAGATGAGGGATGGACCCTGTGTCCCCTGCATTGGCAGGCAGATTCTTAACCATTGCACCACCAGGGGAGTCCCACAATGTCCTTATTTTAAGGCTGAATAATATTCCATTGAATGTACATACAACATTCTCTTTATCTATTCATCTGTTGACAGACAACTGGGTTGTTTCCATATTTTGGCTATTGTGAATAATGCTGCAATGAGCATGGGAATACAGATATCTCTTCAAGATCCTGATTTCAATTCTTTTGTATATATATATGTCCAGAAGTTGGATTACTAGATCATAGGGTAGTTCTAGCTATAACTTTGAGGAACCTCTATACTGTTTTCTCTGGTTACTACAATATATTACATTATCTCTAAAGCTATATAAGGGTTTCATTTTTTTACTCAACCTTGTCAATACTTGTTATCTCTTGGGTTTTTTTTTTTGTTTTGATAATAGCCATTTTAACAGGTGTGATGTGATATAACATTGTAGTATTGATTTGCATTTTCCTGATAATTAATGATATTTAGCATCTTTTCATCCACATGCTGGCCATGTTTGTATGTTTCCTTGGAAAAATGTCTGTTCAAGCCCTTTGCTCATTTAATTGGTTTCTTTCAGAATTTTTGCTGAGTTGTAAGGGTTCCTTATATATATTAGAAATTAACACCTTATCAGATACATGGTTTCCAAATATTTCAGCCCATTCTGTAGGCTGTCTTTTCATTTTATTGATTATTCATTTTGATGTGAAGTGTTTCATTTAATGCAGTTCCACTTGTCTATTTTTGCTTTTGTTGCTTCTGCTTTTGCTGTCATATCCATAAAAGCATTGCAAAGACCAATGTCAAGAAGCTTTTCCCCTCTGTTTTCTTCTAGGAGTTTTACAGTTTCAGAGCAGTTAGCCAAAAAGGAGTAAAATGAATCTACTCAAAAAGGAAAAGGTAAAATTATCTCTGTTTGCAGATGACATGATTCTATATGTACAAAACTCTAAAGATCACACACACACACACACAAACTTGTTAAAACTAATAATGAATTGAATAAAGTTGCAAGATATAAACTCAACATACAAAAATAGTGTTTCTACACACTAAGAACAAATCATCTCTAAAGGAAATTAAGAAAACAATCCTGTTCTTAATGGCATCAAAAAGAATAAAACACTTAGGAATAAGCTTAACCAAGGAAGTGAAAGACTTGTACACTGAAAATTACAAAACACTGATGACAGAAATTAAAGGAGATGAGTACTGAAAGACATCCTGCCTTCATGGATTGGAATTAATATTGTTAAAATGTCCATACTACCTAAAGAAATCTACAGATTCAATGCTATCCCTAACAAATTCCCAATGGCCTTTTTTACATAAGGGAAAAACACTTCTCAAATTCATGTGGAACCACAAAAGACTCCAAAAAGCTGAAGCAAACTGGAGAAAGAGCAAAGCTAGAAATACCATGCTTCCTGATTTCAAAATGTATTACAAAGCTACAGTAATTGAAACAGTATTATACAGTATAAAGACAGATATATAGAGCAATGGAACCAAATAAAGAGCCCAGAAACAAACCAATTGTGTATGTTCAGCAGATCTTTGACAAAGGGGCCAAGAATACATGATAGGAAAAGGATAGTCTCTTCAACAAGTGGTGCCGAGAAGACTGACTATCCACTTGAAAAAACTGAAATTGGGTCCTTACCTTGCATCATACACACAAAAAATCAACTCAAACTAGATTAAAGACAAATGTTAGACGTGAAACTTTCTCCTAGAGAAAACAGGGGGAAAGACTCTTGACATCTACTCTTTTAAGTTAAAAAGTAAAAATTAAAAGTTTGAAGGGAAATTTTGCAAATGTCTGTTGTGTTTATTTTACAGTTAGCAGACATTGTTAGAAACTAGGTTCTGGAAGCAGCTGACCCTGGAAATCAATCCCCTGTCAAATCCTGCCCCCTTCACTTATCCCCCTTCTCTACCCAGTTATTACCTCACAAGAGGTGGAGATTAAATGACCTAAGGATCTGGTATAAGGCCATGCTTGATAAAGGTTAGTCACCAGTATAATTACTTTTTAAGATAGGGACATTTGTCTTACTTTGTAACAACTAGAAAAGAAAAGCTTGAGCTACAAGATATGGTGAAGATGCACATAATAAACAAAGACCTTGGGTAATAAAGTAAGACTTTAGGAAATTTAATGGAAAGCCTCTTTTTTATAAATGCATAATAGAAAGATAACAAGGTGGGGAGAAAAAATCTTATGTATGCTTGTTAGAATGACTTTTCTGAAAAGGTAACATTTATGGGAAATTTGAAACAAGAGGTTTAAGTTATGGAAAGATTTCTGGAGTAACTTTTCAATTAGAGGAGACGACAGTATGTGTGATAGCAGAGTTAGGAAAAGTTTGACATTTTTCAAGGCTCATAATTCACAGTAGTTCTAAAAGCAGCAATTATGGTCCCAAATGTATAAATAAGATAAAGATGCAGTTTCAAAAAAATCTGAATACTATATTTTTCTAATTTATAAATATATCTAGTCTAAATATTAATATTTTATTCTTATTCATTTATTTCTCAATGTGTTAATGTTACATGAAGGTATGTAAAAACATCTTCAATTTTAGAGAAGTCAGTAAATTATATAGATATGCATATATATATATATATATAAAACTTTCATGAAAATTAGACCGTATAATAATTGATATTTGTATCTAAAAGAAAATTATTAGTATTTATATTTTTAGCATTTGGTAAAGGATTTTAGATTTTTCACAGTGAAAAGAAGAACTTATACAACCATATATAACATATAAAAATAAATATTATAAACATCCCATGAACATTTAAATGTAGATAAATAGAATATGTATTAGCATATGAAAGAATGAAAAATTGAATAAGATGACCAATTTTTTACTTTCTTGAAAAATATATTAATTCTAATCAACATTTGTCAAAATACATAAAGTGCCTTTATAAAATTAATGTTTATTCTTCTACTCTTCACATTCAAAGATATGTATAAGAATTTCAAGATAGGTACTCGAAGAAGACAATTGGCCAGTGAACGTGTAAAGGTAAGAATGCAAAAAAGTCAAAGTGTAGGCAAATAGGAACAAAAAAGTCATAATCTGCGGATAATATACCTAGAAAATCCAAGAAAAGGTATGCAAAGTTTTAAAACCATGGGTGCTTTAAAGTAGAAAGATACACAACAAATATAAAAAGTATTTTCCCCTGCATTCTAAAATAAAATGTATTTTAATAGACCAGGAAAAATTCCCTTAAAATTATAAATTGGAAAATCTGTTCATTTGTAAAATGTATTTACATCTCAAAATAGTAAAGATCTTAATTGCCGGTTTTATATCTCATCATTTTGTTCTCCCCACAAAACAAGATGTAAACTTTAAAACTTACATTTTTAAAACTTAATACTTAATATGTATATACATATTAAGTTTTAAGCAAACTTAAGTTTATAAGTTTATGTTATATTTGCTTCACTTGAGAGTACACAGTTAAGCTTCATCCAAGTTATTGCATGAAGCTGTAGTCTGCTTATTTTCTTTGGTCTTTTCAATAAACGGACCTCGAACAATTGGCTATAAGAAAAACTTTATTGGACATTTATTTTAAGCCACATAGAAACATCAATACCTGGGATAATGTAAAGCTAAATATGAAAACAAAACAATAAAGATTTAGAGGATAATATTGAAGAGCATTTTCTTGACCTTAGGATAGGTAGATACTTCTTAACAAGACCCAAAACAGTAAAAAGAAAAAAATAATGAAGATATTAAGTATTAAAATAAGCAAATCTAGTATCAAAAGACAACTTATAGCAATACAAGCCACAGACTGAGAGATTTGCTACACATACAACCAAAAAGAATTGTATCCATAATGTTTAAAGAACTCCTACTCTTCAATAACAAAATGACAGACAGCCTCAGAGAAATATATGTAAATGTTTAAACTCCTGCTTCACAAAAGAAGAAATCCAAATGAAAGGTACATGATGAACAGGTGCTCAATTTTCTGAGAAACCAGAGGAGTGAAGTCCCCCCAGGAGATCTCTCTGCACAGGCACTAAATTGGAAAAATTTTTAAGTCTGAATAAAAAGGAAGTATTTTTGAGAATGTAAATAATAAGAATTCTCACATATTGCTGACAGAGTACAAACTAGTACAACTATGTCAGAAAATAAATTAAAAAAAAATCAAAGATAGTCACAACCTGTAACCAATCTATTTTGCTTATATCAATAGATATATACTATAGGGAAATTTGTGTACAGGAGAATCAGGGCATAATCTATATAGCTGCACGATTTGTCAAGGCCCCAAACTGGTAATTATTCAAATGTTCATCAAAACTAGAATGGATAGATTTTGCTACATTCAAAGTCCTATATTATAAATATATGAAAGTTAGCAGTAATAGATAATATTTACTCAGTGCTTTCTCAGTGTAAGTTATCCTACTAAGAATTTACATTTAGTAACTCAGTCAAATCTCAGAGCAAGTATCAGAGGTAAACACTATTGTTCCCATTTGATATATGATCAAAATCAAGGCATGCAGTTTTGAAGCAACTTTCCTAAGCTTTCAAAACTAACAAATACGATAAGAATCCAGAGAGTCTAACCTTAGAGCTCTTGCTTTTTTTTTTTTTAAATTATTTATTTATTTATTTATTTATTTACTATTTTTGGCTGTGTTGTGTCTTCGTTTCTGTGCGAGGGCTTTCTCTAGTTGGGGCAAGCGGGGGCCACTCTTCATCGCGGTGTGCGGGCCTCTCACTGTCGCGGCCTCTCTTGTTGCGGAGCGCAGGCTCCAGACGTGCAGGCTCAGTAGTTGTGGCTCACGGGCCCAGCTGCTCCGCGGCATGTGGGATCTTCCCAGACCAGGGCACGAACCCGTGTCCCCTGCATTGGCAGGCAGATTCTCAACCACTGCGCCACCAGGGAAGCCCTGAGCTCTTGCTTTTTAATTGTTATACCTTACCGCCTAATTGCTTGCACATGTGTAATGAAACTGAGACTCAACTATGATGAAGAGAGTGCCAATCAACGTACGTTTTCCAGATCAAACTTCGAGTCTGTTAAAGAATTTTAAAGCGTACACGCCATCTAACACAATAAGCCTTATCTAAGAAGCAGTAATAATATATATTCAGAGCTACAGTTGAATGTGTACATATGGTATATGCGTTTTGCAGGAAAATGAGTGTATGAATTTTCTAGAATAAATACAGTGATGGGTTGTGAGCTCTCAGATAAATTGTGATCAGTGGATTTTCAAGAGGAACAAATAATCTTAAATAAGGGGATACAGTTTACATTACTTAGTTATTTTTCAATAACTCTGTAGCAAAGCCTTCTGTAATAGACTGTGGGATAAATGGACATGTATATATTGGATGGAGGAAAATAATTTGATTAGTAACAGGTGATTATCTACAATGCAAACATTTTATCATTAATAATAATAATAAATGAATGTCAATCTGGAGGTTTCTGACCTTTGCATGTTTATTTTTGATATTTTATCAGATATTTCAATGAGAGATGAATAACACACACACCAAATTTAGGTTTTATAAAATTGGAAAGATTGTAAAAATTCTAGATGACAAAAATCCAAATTCAAAAATATTTTGACAGGATGGTTAGATAAGTTAAATCTAATGGAGGAAAATCAACAAGAATTAATGTCTGGATATATCACAATCCATCTTTAATGTTCCTTTGCACATATATTTGGAGTGTTTTCATCCAGGGCTGTGGCTTCAAATTGTATCTACACGTTGGTAACTCTCACATCTATACAGCCTGAAATTATATTTGATTTCCAGACCTCAGCACGCAAATGTCTAAGGAATAATTACAATGGGATTTATTTCAGGCACTACAGTTATAAAGTGCTTATCCAAAGTGTCTCGCTACATCTGTCCCTCTTTAATTTCCATTCCGGTTATGGCATCAGTTTATTGTATAATACAAGCTATAAACTCAATCACCTTTACATTCCCAATTTCCCTTCCCGTGCATTTCATCTATCACTGAATGCTAAACAGCCTCTTTTAAACACACCCTTCCTTTTCATCACACCTGAACTTAAACACTCAGGGACTCTTATTTTCCCGGCCTTCATCACGCTCCAGTGTTCAACCCAGTCTCCCCTTCAAGTCATCATAGGAGTGATCTTCCAGAAATATAAAATCTAAGGATGACGGTTCCCTGCTTAAATTACTGTCACCTCCTGGTTTAGTTTCCCCTCCTTCGATTAGCACCAGTTTAACTTCTGTTGCCATTTCCCCTTGGGTTGCCTCAGCTGCAGAGAGACAACTCACAAGGTCACACCCTTCCTAGAATGTCCTAAATCTAATAGACAAAAAAGGTCATTTCAGCCCATTTTAGAACAATCCCAATGAGTCATTTTATTCCCAGAGGTCCTCATGTGATTGGCTGAGGTGTCCTAGAACCTACCTCACATCTTGTCTCCTTGCATTGCCCATTCTTCCTGACCTCCCCTCCGCCGCACAGGTGTTGACCCCAAGGGAATCTCCCTAACACGGATCTTGCACACTATCACCTGTTTCAGAGCCTCCTTCCAGGGAACCCAAGTTGTGGCAGTGTATTGACATAACGGATGTAAGCACTTCCAACTTTTTTGCAATGGTTATTCCAAGCTGGCATATGTCTGCTATTTTTAGTGTCTCAACCAGTATAAGGAAGTATATTAATAAGCAGGAATGCATTTACCACAAAATTATCATGATACTAAACCAAGTCATGAATCCTAGAGAAAAGGAAGCCAAGACATCTGTCCTCAATACCAGAAAGATCATTATATGGGCAAAGGTAACAGCCAGGATCTAGCCAGGAGACAGAAACCGTATCAGTTATTTTAACAGATAAAATTTTACTTAAAGAATTATCAGTAATGCATAAAACACTGTTAACCACGGAACTGATAAGGCAAAGAGAGAACATTGTGGTAACAGGGTGGGAGCCAAGTGGAGAACACCTACCATTCCAAGACTAACACTGAAATTGTTAACATTTAGAAGCTCAACGAGGGGCACCAAGGAGGTAACACCCTGACCTCTGAGAAGGGTCAGCTGTTGCTGGTGGCTCTGAGAAGGTGGGGGAAGCCAGGGGAATAGAAGCAGTGACCCTCCCGGTGGTGCTGGGGTCTCTTCAGGGCTGTAAAGTGGCTCTGGGAGTGTTGGAGAAATTATGATGTGAGTTCAGCTACTTCTACATGAACTTCCACTGCCTCAGTGGAAGAGGAGCATGGCTTGGTGACACTGACAGGAAGAAAAGGTCAGCAAGAGTCAACAGCTAGAAGCCATTTCCTTTTCTCCTTCACTTTGCTGTCTCATCAAATCAAATCCTATGGACAGAGCCTACCCCCAATGGGCAATGCAGACGCCTGGCATCACAAAGCCAAATCAGAAAAGTGGCTTTGAAGCTGGGAGAAGAGCTTGAAAATTACCCACCTGCACCCCCGGAATGGTGGCAAGATGCTCCAGAAATACAGCCTAAGAAGAACTCGTTTTGAGGGAGGAACATCTATTCCCTTTTGCTCACGTTTCCAAGTGGAGGAAGGTGAGTTAGAGTTTCATTCGCCATCTGTCAACCACTCCTCTCTTAGGGAAGGAGCTGTCACTCCTCTGGTAGATGAATTTAGCAGAAGGGAGCAGGATTGACCAAACCATTCCTGGTACCTCGCGGTAAATGTGCCCTTTGGATGAATTCTCAGCTAACTCATGAGGGAAATTCACCAGGACAGGCAAAGCCTCTGCAGGCGGCAGCAGAGTCTGTGTAGCTCTCCTGTGACTGAGTGAATGAGTTTACTCTAAGGGAAGAATTACTAGAATATCTGTGCAATCTCATCAGATTCAAGCCATACCCTGCAATCTAGCTTTATCTCTAAATAACTAATATTTTGAGTTTGTCTGACTTATATCTTGTATCCCAATGGGCCCAGAGCTCAGACGGGAAAGAAAGAAAACAGGATGCTGTTCACTGGCCTTTAAATGCCCATAATTACTGCTGGCTAGATATTTCCAAAGACTGAAATAGCCACAAATGTAAGGATGCCTTCTACTTTGAAGTACTCCTATGAGCTCTGCAGATTCAGGCTTTAATATGCAGAGTATTTTTTCCTCTGAAAAGTTTCTATACCTCAAACCAGGGTAAAGTATATTGTACCAATAGTCCTGGCAAAGAAAGAGAATACCATATTGAAATTATATACATTTCTCGAGAGGTGAAAATTGGGAATATTTCATCATTAGTTATACCTCTAGGTAAATTTCCACCTACCCAAAAAGTGCCTGATTAAATAAACCATGAGAAAAACATCCAAATATATATTGAAATGTCTTTTCCTCTCTGCTAAAAACAAAACAAACAAAAAAAACTATCTTCAGAGTTGTAACCACCTCTCAAACTGCACCCACAGTGCTCTTGTGATTAATTGGTGTTTCCAAATTTCAAAAACACATAATTTTTCATGGTGTATTCAAATTAAGATAATATTTTATGAGAAGTGAGTAGATATTAACCAAGTTCACTTTAGTGAGGAATCATTTCTATATACTTCGGGTTTGGCTTTCTCTTTTCCATTTGTATTATTGAGATCAACATGATTAAAACTCTGTTTGCTTCTCTCAATAATCAGCCCTATGAAATGTAAAGATTTTTTAAATTTTAGTCATGAATCATTGAATTACACCACATTCATTTCAACCACAAAAGTGCAATAATCAAGGTGATCTGAGATAGGTGATCACAAAGCAATTAAAAATATTAGATAATTAAGCCTTGCCTCTGAACCATATAATTACTCTCTCTCTCATTTAGTGAATTATGCCAGGCAGGGAAAAAAGAAACTTTAACATGATCTATTTAAAAATATCAAAATAATATGAATTATAAAGCAATTAAATTTCTCTAGCTCTGCTGCTATGCTTTCCCCTCTTCTGTTTTTATGCACAAATCGATTTCTATTTCAATGACAGATATGAGTTCAAGTAGTAAGTTGAACGTCTCTCTTTTATTAGAGTATCTTTGTTATTATAAGTAAAATTGAGCTGGTTTTCATTCAAATCTACTGTGTCTATGAAACAAGATTTAGTCATGCATTAAATGAAGGTTTCAAATAACATTATGCTGGGAATTTGTTACATGTTAAACACCAATAGTTTGCTTTCAGTATGTGTATTGGCATAACAGTTATGCAATAATAAAATACAATAAAACTTTATAATGCTCCATTCATACCAATAGCTCCCACAGCACAGCAGTTCTTCAAATGGTGAGTAAAAAATTAATAAAGAGGATGAATCTGTGGAAGTGGTGTATAAAAGATGTGATGGATTGGAAATATTAAGCAATAATGAGTGCCAGATCTGATTCCTTTGGCAAAATTATAGGACTAGTGCATTAAATGGAGCTTTGAAAAAATGAATTTTCAATGATTTGGAAACAGCTATGTGCACGGTGACAAAGCTAATGTTGAGAAAAGAAAAAAGATGAACAGCGCAAACAAAAGATTTGAATTGCTCTTTCAGATACAACAGATAGAAGTTGTGTAAATAATAGGATTTGAAGGTTTCCCTACCCAATTGTAAATCCCTGAAGGGTAGAAGCTAAATGAATTCCTCTGGGCCCGGAAAGCTTTGGGGAATGTCTACGATCTCACAAAGAGACAAAACCATAATTGACGACACAATTAAAAAAAATTCATAAGGGGTTGAGAGCAAGTCATTCTAGAAGGGCACCTACAGGAAGTGCCTGAAAGCGTAATCCATGGAAAGATCAACAAAGGGAGAAGAGGATGGGAATGAAGAGAGAAGTTAGACAGACTTCATGATCGCACCGGACCTTTAGAATAACATCAGCTGTAGCTGTAACTACCAAATGACACACTAGCATTTTGAAAAGCTTCAATTATATATATTAGCTTCTTATATTGTTCTATCAGTGTACTGGGAACAGATTTTTCATACAATGGACTGGCTTCAAGGTTGTGTTGTTAACAGTGTAGTCCCTGGTCTGGCCTGAGAAAATACTGTAAACCCAGGCCTAGTTATTGGTAAACATTTTATTTTCAAAGTCCTCTGGAGGGAATCAGGCTTTTAGAAAGCTCCAATTTTTCAGTTGCTAATAAAAAGTCTCAAATTCAATAATCTGTGGCAGGGATGTTATATTTACTTAATTCCAGGAGCATCTGAATTCTCACACACAGACTTATTGTTTCCCGTTTTGGACTTTTTTATCACAGGCAGAGGTGATGGTGGTTCAGTTGAAAAGAAGAAAACAGCAACGGTTACCATAAAACAGCCCAAAGCTCCCCAGAGTCAGCACAGAAAAAGAGAGAAAAACAATTTGCTAAACTGATCATAGAATGATTTACCAGTCAATTAAGGAACACTTTGCAGCAATGCAAGGGGATTTCAGACACAGATGAATTACACCAAGATTGCTTTCTTTATTTGCATTGCAAAAACCAGGCAGACCGCAGATTTATATAAAGAGCTTCATAATTTTGCAATTTCCTATTGCCTGAACTTTTATTTTGACACAAGGGCCATGTTCACCTGAAGACAGTCACTCAGGTACTTTCCAAGCACGCCACTGAGAAATTGAAATTAGGAATAGTGCACTGCCAGATGCTACATTCTAAGGAGCCTTGTAAAAAGAGGTACTCAAGTGTCACTTTGAAGAACACCTGTTAGACATTGTATTTGAAATGAAATACTATTTGAACATTTTAACTTGTAAGCATGATTTCTGATGTATTTAATTCACAACAATTGCACAGAGGATCTTTTCATGGTAAGCTAAAGACATGTCAGTTTTTGACACTCCGTGGAAAGAGTGACTCATTCTGGCTGCTGGTAACATGTGGTTGGTGTTGAAATATACCCTCAGTAAATCCCTCAGGTTGGGCTGCTGCTCCAGAAATTTGATGCATGAGATTCTGGAAGGAAATCCATCTTTTTAAAAATATTTAACTTTCATATTGGAACGCTTTAGTTTTTAGTCTGAAATCTTAGAAGAAAACAGGGCACTTTGACTTAATATCAGTAATGTGCCGTGTCACTCATAAGGGAGAAAATGTTCTTTGAGAAAAACTTGCCAGCTCATAACTGTTTCATAACTTCTTACCTAAATGGAACTGTTTGACCGTATAGCAAAAATAGATATATCACGCCGCCTAATTTTAGTATCAGAACTCAGTTTTAAGATAGGTCGGTTTTTGAGGTTAAAGATGAAAGTATCTTAAATCCCTTGATTAGCAATTGCCTTTACTGGGTATAATATAGTATTTCTAATGCTATTTTGAGCTGGTTTTCGAGGTCCTGGCTTAAGGCTGGCCAGTTCCTTTTCTTGAGCAGCTGCTTAACTCTGCAATCCAACCACCTCCTATTGGGCTTTCACCACCCAGGTCCACACTGCAGCAGCCCTAGTCACTCCAGGGCCAAGTAACGGCTAGGAAGAGCCCCTATGCCCTAGGAGTCTTTAAAATTATTCAAATGATGGAATCCACAGGCAGCTCGAGAAACCTAGGAAACTCCATCCTGCTTGCCAGACATAAGATGCCCCCTGCAGCCCTGGCATGCTGTTATCTTGTCCCCAGGACCACCCCCAGGGAGCCCTGCCTGGCCACCTCCTCTCCTCGGAGTTGCAGGGGAGAGTTCTGCCTTTCATGTATCATAGAGAGTCAGAGTCTTGTGTCCCACCATCCAGAGAATCTTTAAATTGTATAAATACTAGGCAATTAGAACTGCTACTTATTTTCATGTTTCCTCAAATGAAACCTAAAGTTCTATTAATGAAACCTTGCAGGTAACTATATGAAGAACATAGGGGATAGGAGATAAGGCAAATCACTAACAGCGTTGTATCTGTATCCTTTCTAATCAGAGTCTGTTAGTTAAGTAAAACGTGAAGCGATAGTTTCACTTCTTAAAAAATTCTAGTGCTGCCACGCGTCATCCTGCCCCAAACCCCAGCACTCAAGCACTCCAGATTTTCCAGCACAGGCATTCAGACCACTGGCATGGATCCCACTTGGGGATTTCTCCCTCTTTTCAGTCACCACGAGAAGCCCAGGACGGTCAGGCATTTCTCAAGGTCCAACATCTTGGACCATTATGACCCTTTCCCAACTTGACGAATTTCTGAAAACTTCCCCTGTGCCCTCTGGAACTCATGGTTCTTCATCAGAAACATGCCCTGTAGTTTTGATTCTTCTGCTATTCCCTTTGCCTTCTTCCTCTGACCCTTGGCTCTCCTATAAGGACTGGGACCCCTGCCCCTCTCTTAAGCAGCATGCCTTTTCAGGCCCAGGAGTCACTCACTAGGGGCGCGGGATGTGTACTCCTCACTCTGTTTCGCTACCTTCAAATCATGTTCTTTCCCTCTTCCTTCAAACCACCTAAGCTTTCATTTTGCGCTATGAGACTGTATCACCTGTTACTCCTTGCCAAAGGTATCTACCCAAACCCTCAACACTCTCCTTGAAGATTCTATTGTATGTTCTGGCTCTGTTTCTTTTTCTCCAGCACTACTCCTTCTTAACTTTTAATATCTAACAGTCAACACTCCAACACCTCAGTCTCTCAGATGGTTGATTTGTCGTCAGCTCCACTTCACCATTACCCCCATTGGCATGCCCTAGACCCTGGCATATCTAAACGCCACATCTCTGCCAAAATCACAATTTAATGCCCCCCCCATGACTACCACTTCTAATGTTTCCAGGTGACTGGCTCCTACCATCACTTCAACAACATTTACATTCAAGTAGGACCTGAAATCCATTCATTCTACCATCTGTTCACAGGTCTACTCCAGTCTCATGACCACACTGTCCCAATACAGATTCAAAGACCCCCAGTTAAGCCACTGTGGGGCATAGTCTCTACTCTCTTGCTTGCCAATTTTGTCATCCTATTTGCCTTGCAAAGCATTAACTCTAGTTAAGATTACTTTTTTTCCCCAGCTCTGTCACTAAAACTGCACAGCTGACTGTGTCTCGAGAAAAATACCTGGAAAAGTACAAGTTCACATTAAATCCATGAGCTCTAACTTTTTGTATTGGGCTCTTAGTGCTTGCCAGCAATGCTACTCTGTTTCTCTAGCCCATGCCTTTAATATAAGAGCATTTCCTATCTTCTCTCTACCCAAGAATTCAAGTCTGTTCTTGGCATTCTTGGGCTTCTAGTTCACACAGAAAATAAAAGCTATCAGAATAGATACTATCAGAATAGAGCTACTCACACCACCATGACACATGCACATCCAAATGCACCTTTGTCTTCACTTTTCTTCATTTGAAATAATGGCCTCGGTTCCTACAGAATGATAACCGTCCCATTTGTACACTACACCCCATGTCATCTTACCTCTTAGACAAAGGGCATTTGTCTAACAATTGTCCACTATCCCCAAGAGCAATCACCGTCCTCTCTTCACTCATAAATGAGACAGCAGTGCTACTCAGGATTTACCTGGTCTCCTTGTCAACTTGCGCTTTCCTTCTCTTCTCTTTTGAACCCTGTTCAACTAGGCTTTCACCCTCATCATGCCACTGGAGTTGGTCTCCTCAAAGTCACCAATGACCTAAATACAATGATGAGTCATTCCTAGGAATTTATTTCCTTATATCTCTAGCAAAAGTTGAAACAATCATTTTTTTCTAGAAGTATTTTCCTAGTTTGTGTTTCAAGTTAACCAGATTTTCCGTGTTTCGTTCTCTTTGTGTGCGAGTGTGTGTTTGTGTGTGTGTGTGTGTGTGTGTCTCAGCTTCTTTCGGCGTTTCTACCTCATCTCTGCAAGCTTTTGAAGTTAGATAACCAGGTCAGTCCATGTTCATCTTCCTTCATTCCTATACCCTCATTCATTCTCTTGGTGAACTCATCTATTATCATCAGTTATCATCAGATGCTAAAGGTTTTCAAATTATAACTCCACTATAGCTCCAGCTTGGACCTCCCTGACCTTCTCTTGGATGGATGCATGGCTCATGCCCTCATTGAGTCTCTGCTCAAACATAACACTTGGAGTAAGACCTTTCCTAATCCCTAACCCACCTTTAAATTACCACCCTCTCACAGCTGGACTTAAATATCCCCATTTTCACTTCCTGATGTATTATCAACATAATATTTTATCCTGAGAAGCATACGTTGTACTCTTTTAGTTATTTTCTGTCAATCTTTCTTTCTCATTTCCCCTTACCACTAGCATATGTCTCCTGCAGAAAAGGAATTTTGCCTGTTGAGTTAACTGTTAAATCCCCAGTGCTTAGAAAAATGTAAGGCATGCAATAAATAAGTAACAGAGAAATATTTCATTTCAGGATCTCTACAACATTGCTCTAATTTGGCTTCCCACTTTGATCTCATAATATTCTTCTAGACAAGGTTTAAATTTCAGCCAGTTTTAATATTATTGGTTAAACAGTAAATGCTTTTGCTTCTAATTTTTCCTTTTGCCTAGAGGATACACTAAACCTTCCCCTCCTTTGCTTTATTTCTACTTGATAAATTTCTTCTTATCTTTCACATTTTATCAGCATCATAAATACTTCTCTGATATCGTCACCTAAATTTACTCTTTTACCGTTTACAATTTTTAACATTTTCTACAGCATTTTAGTGGATATTTGCATAGTAGAATCCCCTTTACATCTTTTTTCTACCCTTCTAAAGGTGACTATTTAGTACAATGTATTTATTGTAAACTACTGTTATACACGCTAACGTATATGCATTGATTCAAAAGCAAAGATTCAGCCACTTCTATAAGTTAGGGAATAATCTATATCAGGCACTGATAAATGCATAATATAGAAAATGAAAATATTACATAACTCTGTCTCAAGCGCACATCTACGGATGCAAACTGACATGTAGAGTAATAAATAATTCCTTTTTAATCTCATGGCACAGAGAGGAAGGTGGTAAATTTTCTCCACTGTGCTATCTCATCTATTCTTATACTTTAAATTATAATTATATGTGAAATGCATAAGTTTTCCACCTTTCACTTACAGTACCTCTGAATTGTTAATCCCAACCTAATTTTAAAACAAATAAAATCATCGTCAACAATAAACATGATATTGCTAATAAATTTATGCAGTGTTATATACACCCTAATATTAGCAGCAAATTTATAGTGTTAGTAAATATTTTAATAGCTACCTCTTGTGCTCTGTTTAGTATTTTAGAAAACAAAGGAAAACTTTCAATTTGAATCAAAGTTTTTATCAATGTTTAAAGTATTTCCAGCGTTGCACAACTTTTCTCTCACCCACAAGTAATGCTAAAACAGAATGAATCATGGCACTAGGTCTCTATAATCTATGACTGTACTAAAAGTCAAGGGGTATGTTTTATTTTAAATTTGGGTACTGGATTTCTTATGTAAACCCCTTGCTAAAATTTTTTAACAACCATAATGAAAAAGAGAAAAAAACAAAAAACAATATGGAATTCTTTGATAAGGATCCACCATTTAGGGGCAACATAAATTCTTCAAAGAATACATAAATATAAAACAAATAATCAAAAAAGGGGGTTTTTCTATGTTGTCTAGCATTTATTCACTTTATGGCTTAGAAGCCACTTTTTTTTCATATGTAACATTCAGTGTCCCAATCTATAAAATACAAAACCACCACCAAATTGGGAGTTCTTCTTCTGATTAAATAAGAAAATGAAATAAAGCTTGTCATAACAGATGTTTAACAAAATGTGTGCTATTTTCCCATGGATTCGTATGAAAGAGAACATAGGTACGTCACAGAATGGCTCCCACACCCTGGGACTTCTCACACTTCACTTTGACCTTGGCTACCAATTGGTATCAGTGATTACAGAAACTCATCAATATCCAGGTCCTCCTCTTCAACCCCCAAACCCGTTTTGCAAGTAGGATCATTATATAACTAGATGTGTTCAATAGAATACAAAGGAGAAATCTTTGGGTCTCTTCTAATGAGGCAGCTAATTCCTTCAAAAGCCATTTTTTGTTTCACCTCAGGCTAACCTTTGTGTTATAAGCTAAAGAACCCACGAGAATGGAGCAAAGCTTTTCCTCGAGATACCGTTTAGAGCAGAAACCTGCACTCTACATTGACTGCAATGCAAGTTATAAATAAGACTCTTTTTCACTATGTCATTGAGATTTTGTTTCTATTGTTACAGAAATTAGCATTCAGTACTCTGGCTAATACAGTATTTAAGCAGTTTATTCATGCAGATGTAACATGAGGCGGATTTTGCCTGGGCAAAAATAACTCATTCCATTTTGATGCCCATAATTGAGGTTCTTCATATGCTGACATTCGAGAAACTCCATAGTTAACTGTGTAACTGTTATAAGAATGGAAATCAAAGTTATAACCATAAAACAACCAAGGTCAAGTAAAGAAAGGATAACTATGAAAAGTATACTTTTAATGAAGGTATTATTTGAATAAGTTGACTTTTCCAAAGCCAAAAAAACTTAAAAATATAAATGTGTTGACATTTATTTGGCTAAAAATCCAAAATACCAGACTCTCTGAAGCAAACAGGCTTACCCACAAATTGCAAAGTACACAAAGACGACATTAATTGCAGTAACCACTCTTTAAACAATCATGCAGAAATGTATCAGTGGATAAGCTGTCAAAGAAGCTGCATTTAATATTTTTATGAAAACAAAACAGAAAAAGAAAAGCTCCTCTTCTAAGGAGGTAGGAGATGTGGACTCCGTGTAATTAGTTTCAGTGTAGTGGCTGTTTATTGGAAGAAAATAAGCGTTTTGTCTAGAAAACAGGTTAGATTTGAGCTACTTACATGCTCACACTTTGATTTTTTGACTCTATAATTTCAGTAGCTTGTGGGCACACAACAGGAACTTAAAGAAGAAAACGCCTACAGTTTTAGTTTCAGATGAAGACTCATGGAACTACAGTCAACACCTACCGCTCTCTCAGTGTTTTCATACTACATAGGCCATTATTTCACCATTTCAGAAACAGTCCTGGCAGTCACAGGTGATGAACCAGACCACGAGTAATTGACACTTGCATAAAATAACGGAGACTAAAAGTGTCATTCAATGCAGAGATTTTTAAGAATGGCAGCAGAGCGACAAATGAGAAATGTCTTCCAATTCTGCAGCGTGAGCCTAATTAAAAGTATGGGATACAATAAAGGAAAAAAAAATTGCTAGATGCTGGTGACTCTGTATCTTTCAGATATTGATTTTAAAATGAAAGCATTCCATCCTTCAGCTTTCAGTTAAGATCCAGAAATCACAAAAGGTCATCACACCCACCCTAAGAATGAGAGTAAGATGGATAAATTACAAAGCCACACAAGTTTTTCTACCCATCATAGAGCTGAGGACAGAAAGAAACACAATAAAAGTAAATTGCAGAAAAAGTGAAGGCTTTGCTAGAAGAGAAGAGACCATAACTGCTATCTCTTCTGCTGGAATGGTGAGAGTGGTGGTAAGGGGTAATCTTGAAAGACATATGGAAGGCTAAAGGGGTCTAGATTTTAATAAATTTGTAACATCTAGGTACAGGTTGACATGAGAGATCAGAATCCTGAGGGGCTGCAGTCAAAGACGGTGTCTGCACAACCCACCATTTTTCCCATGGTCCCTCAACAGAGCTGACAACCCACAGCCCTCCAAAGGTTGGGGCAGGGCAGAAGAACCAAGAGAAGTCCTCCTCCTTCACTCCAGATGCCTGGGCCTTCACAGTGCGCATGCAAAGCAGACTGACACCTGGGGCGCCAGTGCAAGCAAAGCTCTGATCCAAGAGTATTTGAAGGTAGTGATGAACACACTAAAGCCGTGAACCAGCTCAATCACTGTTAGATCCACACACACCCCAGACTAGGGCTTGAAAGTGAAAAGGGCATGTTTTTTTCTGGGGTAAATACTACTTACATTAGTCTATAATGCTGTTTCACACACAACATCCTGAATAAATTTTAGAAGCATGAGACACAAGGAGAAAGTAGAAAAATAGGACCCATATTCACAGATGTGTTTGTGTCGATACACAAGTCATAATTTTCTGTTTCTTTCTCGTGCCTGGTACGTCCCAATTTTATTCAGGACATCCTGAGTAAATATACACACATAGACTACTGAGGTTTAAAGCAGCAATGATAACAATGTATTGTGAGGTTCCAGACAGGCAGAGGTAAAACATACTTTTTTAAAGTTGAATTCAAAATGAATTATTTTCTGATTTGACAATTAAATGTTATAAGTCTCTTCTTTATGTTCAATTCTTGTGTTGGAATAAATATTTAAATATACTCTACTGAAAAGATGGTCTGTTTCAAGAAAAAAATTTTGAAATTCAAACCATTTTTGATGTTTAAAGGCACAAGACCTCACTCATATCGTGTATATTCATTTACATTTTGAAACTTATAATAACGTAATTTAAATATGATGTGACATCCTTATTTCATGCTATTCCAAATGCTGCTTTCAAGCTTCGTATTTTGTTTTAATAATAGTGAGAGCTGGCAGCATAAATGACATGTTAGTACTGCAGATATATGGCTCCTCTAGTCCTGTAAAAGCAAACACATATACCAGCATATATATTTTTAAGCATCAATATCAAGATTTAACTTGCTTTCAACATAAAGCTAACGTCAGACAAACGTAATGAGGGCTGTTCTAATTAAGTGAAGAGTTAAGCAAAGATTCCTTGGATAAGACACCAAAAACTCACAATACAAAAGAAAGTATTGATAAACTGTACTTCATCAAAATGTAAACTTCTGCCATTCAAAAGACAATGTGATGACAATGAAAAGCCACAGGCTGGGAGAAAATATTTGCAAAATATACATCTGATTAAACTCTCACAACTCAGTAAGAAATCAAATGACTCAAAAAATTTTTTTTGAAAACACATTTACCAAAGAAGGGCTATGAATAGCAAATAAACACATGAAAAAATGTTTAACAATATTAGTCATTAAGGAACAAAAGTTAAAACTGAGGTACCCCTACACACGTATGGTACAGCTAACTTTCATGAAATCTGTTAATACCGAACGCTAGCAACTCAAACTCTCATGACATTGTCCTGTGGAATGAAAAATAGTATAGCCGGTTTAGAAAACCGTTTGGCAGTTTCTTTTATAGGTAAATATTATATCATGTGATCCAGCAATCACACACTTAGGAATTTACCTAAGAGAAACGTCAACATATGTCTGTACCAAGACCTACATATGAATATTTATGGTACCCTTAGTGATAATAGCCCAAATCTGAAAGCAACACATATGCTATCAGTGAATAGAGAAAAACATCATAGTATATCCATAAGGTAAAATATTACTCGGTAATCAATGGAAATGAACTACTGAAAAATACAAAAATATTGCTGAAGTGAAAGTAATCAGATATAAAAGTCTACATAGTCTCTGATTCTTATTATATGACAAGCTGGGAAGAGAAGACTAGAGAGACAGAAAGCAGATCAGGTTTTGCCAAGAATCGGTCAGGTGGTGAGTGGGGGAAGGGGACTGAGTACAAAGGGACATGAGGGAACTGTGAGGGAGACAAATATTCTATATCTTGATCGTGGTAGTGGTTATGTAATAGTATATATTTATCGAAACACATACAACTGTAAGACCAAGAAAACTGATGGACTGTACTGTGTGGATATTATATGCTAATAAACATGTCATCCAAAAAAAAAAAAAAAAGGAAATGCATACATTAGCAGACTTATAGTTTGGTTTGAATCAGGAGCTATTTAAAATATTGGAGGCAAAATAATAACATAAAACAAACAAAATCAGGTTGCTCTGAATGAAATGGGGTAGAAAAATCTAGGTTGTTCTGTGTGATTTTGCTGCTATGCAACTCACACTGGCTTTTTTACTCAGAAATGTCAGATGTAGGTTAATAGGTTTAATTAAGAAAACTTTCCAATCATTCTGGTATAATTTGGAATAAAAATTGGCTTCTGCTTTGGTTATGAGAGCCCAGAAGATTGGTAAACCTTTTAATATTTCTGAACACTACTTATTTATAATGTTTTCTGTAGAACGATCTCTATGTACGGTCCATCTTTTGGGACATCACTGGTTACTTCAGCTATACTGTATTCTTGAAAACACACATATACGAGCAGATACCTATGCATGGGTGTTTTCAATCCCTCTTGCTCTTTTTCTCTCCCTCTCCCCTTTAAATTGCCATATAAATTTTGGAACCAGATTCCAATATCTTCAGAAACTCTTCTGTGATCGATATTGAAATAATACTGGATCTATAAATCAATCTAGAGGAAAAGTCTTAGCAATATTAATTCTTTAAATACATGAACGTGGTATACTGCTTTACTGAGGCATTATAAAATTTCTCTCAAAGGTTTTTGTAGATAGCAGCTTACATGTTTTGCGCATTTTTGTGAGATTTTTCCTACTTGATTTTTTTATGCTTTCATACATGATATTTATAAGTTCATGTATTTATTCTGTATATGAGGTAATCATATGAACTTCCCCATTTTTCTTCAACATTATTACACTGATTTTGTTTTTCTTGTCTGTGCCTGTTGGCATAATCAGGATGCCAGCTTCTCCAGCATCCAGTTGTTGGTATATAAGAAAAAGAAAATTCGAAGAATTCATCGTCTAAGATGTTGAAGTCCTCAGTCAGTCTGTCTTCTCTTTATCTTTCAGAATATATTCATGTCTTTTTTACACGTAACATCCAGAATTAATTGTGCTTAGTCACAAGAATAAAGAGAAATGTGTCTACTACATTTTGCCCAAAACTAGAAGAGAAACATCTACATTTAGCCTTTACTTTGAAAGATATTTTCACTGTTGTAGAACTCTAAGCTGGCAATTATTTTTGTTCAGCACTTAAAGACATTATTCAATTGTATTCTGGCTTCCATTGTTTTTTGTGTGTCCTCAGCCTGCACTCCTATTGTTGATGCTTTGAATGCGTCGGATCTTATTTTCTAGCTGCTTTAAACATTTAGTCTTTGTTTCCAACAGTCTTAGGAAGACGTTTCTAGGTATGGCTGTGTATTTATCTTCATTGAGGTTTGCAAAAGTTATTTAATGTCTGGTTTGACATCTTTCATCAGTATTGAAAGTGTTTTGGCCATTATTTCTTCAAATGCTGATGATGTCTGATTTATTCACTCTTACTTCTCCTTATATTTACCTCCAAGTTTTTTAGACCTTTCACTTTGTCTCATTTGCCTCTTATGAATTTTCCTATACTTCCCATTTTTTCTTCTCAGTTATTCAGTTTGAATAGTTTCTACTCACGTACTCTTGAAGTTATACCCAATTTTAGGCATTGTAGTTTTATTCTTAGAACTTATGTATCTTTCAATAGTTTCCAGTTTTCTCAAATTTTTTTCTATTTTTCTCCTTTTCATTAAACAAGTTAATCACAGCTACTTTAAAGTCATTTTCTACTTATTCCATTAGTTTAAATACCTTAGAGCTAATTTTTATTTCCTGGGTTTTTTCTTTTAGTTTTTGATCACATGATCCTATTTCTTGGCACTCTTCCTAATTTCAACTGAATGTATGATGTGTTATACTAAAAAAAATAGAGGTTATAGATGAAATCAAACTTCTCTAAAGGTTCACATCTTCTTCTGCTAGACCTTCATCAAAATAAGCACTGAGCTTAGTTGGACAGGGTTGTACTTACGGGAAGCCTGAGATGCCCTATTTCTAATAGACTTGTTGGGCTCTCATAAATAGCTAGATTTACTCATCTTGGTCCCTTTCCATAATCTTAATTCTGATTTCTGTTTTCTTAGCTCTGTGAGATAGCAGAAAACTCTGCTATGCTTCTTAGAGAATTCTGGCTTAATATTTTAGTCCCTCTTATCAGGTACAACTTCATAATTTCACAGAAGTCTTAAGGAGGAAATTGGATGTGTTTTGATTCCCTTCATACTGTCATTTTTTTTGTTTCGATTTTAGTTTACCCTTTGGAGACCGCAAAGATTTCTTATAGTTTCTCCATTCCCCAAGAGTGGGCATCTATCCAAACAAAATACATTCTCAGCCTGAGCTCAGAAATAATAAATACATCCAGGGACCAAAATAGCTGTAGATCATAAGAAAACTTCTCTGAAGTCCTCTCCCCTTCAGAATTATATCCATTCAACTCCTTATTTATTGCTTCCTCAACTCACTGATGCCTTAAATGGATTCTTTTTAAATTGTATCTCGATTTCCAAATGGTTCTCAGGGATAACTGCTTTCTGCAGCCCAATATTATTACCTACTTGAAAGTGACTATCTGGAGATCTTTTCACTTACCAATTTCACAAATTCCATCTCCACAAATTTTCATTTAGTTGTCTTATTATGCATAATGACATCCACATTGAAAATAGCTAAATAACTAAAATATTCAAAGGAAATTTCACTGTGAAAACGTTTAGAAACACGTGTCTAAACTTCCTGGTCTCTAGGTAATTGCCTATATGCACAGGATGTTTAAATGAGACCCCTTCCTCAATATCCTCAAGTAGGATATAAATCGAAACAACATAGCACTAGAGACAGATGATTGGTAGTTAGGTAGACAGATAGATAGATCAACAGAGAGAAATAGACTGAAGAAAGTGAAATACAGAAATTTTAAAGGTATTAAAATAGGACACTTAAATAGGAAGTTCCTGAACCAGGACCCACGCAGTCAGGTTTCAAAGACTGAGATTGTCACCAGAGCAAATGTTTCATAAGAAAAATGTAACAAAACATTATTAATTGTTATTAATGATGAATATTAGAACATGTAAATATAGAGAAGATAAACAACTACTAAAGTCTTTTTGAAAGATTTTGGCACAAATGAAATACATATGCTTTTTAGGAAGTGATATAAGAAAAGGAAGATTTGAACTTTTTAAAAGTAAAACCATATGCTGATATTTATCCTAAAGAAACATAATTGATACATTCATGTACAATAGAATATTACTCAGCCATAAAAAGAAACAAAATTGAGTTATTTGCAGTGAGGTGGACGGACCTAGAGTCTGTCATACAGAGTGAAGTTAAGTCAGAAAGAGAAAAACAAATACCATATGCTAACACATATATATGGAAACTAAAAAAAAAAAAGAAAAAAAATGGTACTGATAAACTAGTTGCAGGGCAGGAATAAAGAGGTAGACATAGAGAACGGATGTGAGGACATGGGGTAGGAGGGGGAAGCTGGGCCGAAGTGAGAGTAGCATCGACATATATACACTACCGAATGTAAAATAGCTGGTGGGAAGCAGCAGCGTAGCACAGGGAGATCAGCTCCGTGCTTTGTGATGACCTCAAGGGGTGGGATAGGGAGGGTGGGAGGGAGGCCCAAGAGGGAGGGGATACGGGGATATATGTACGCATATGGCTGATGCACTTTGTTGTACAACAGAAACTAACACAGTATTGTGAAGCAATTATACTCCAATAAAGATCTATTAAAAAAAAAACTCATTGCTTTTCTAATATTTTAAACGCAGAAGCTTCCTATTCATTTCTTATAATGAAATTCTAAAAAGGTCCTTGACATTGGTCTTGGCAATCATTTTTTGAGTGTGACACCCAAAGCACAGGCAACAGAGACAAATTTAAGTAAGTGAAACTATATCAAACCAAACTGCTTCTGGACATCAAAGGAAACGATCAATAAAATAAAAAGGCAACCTACAGAAAGAGATAAAGTATTTACAAATCATATATCTGATAAGGGTTTAATATCAAAAACATAAAAGGAACTCACCCAATGCAACAGTAAAAACAAATAACCTAAATAAGAAACGAGCAAATGACCTAGTAAGACATTTTTCCAAAGACATACAAATGGCCATCACTAAATATCAAGAAAACACAAATCAAAACCACAATGAGATATCACCTTGCAACTGTTAGAATGGCTACTATCAAAAACACAAGAGATGACAAGTGTCAACAAGGGCATGAAAAAAGGCAGCCCTTGTGCACTGTTGGTGGGAATGTAAATTGGTACAGCCATTATGGAGAACAGCATGGAGGCTCCTCAAAAAATTAAAACACTGAACTACTGTATGATCCAGCAATCTCACTTCTGGCTGTATAACCAAAGGGAATGAAATCAGTATCACGAAGAAAATATCTGCATGCCCACATTCATTGCAGTATTATTCACAAGAGCCAAGCTATGAAAACAATCGAAACAGCTGTCAAGGAGTGAATGGATAAAGAAAATGTGATATTTTCTCTGAAGATGAATGAGGAACATAGACTTGTATGGCATCTTTGCACCTGCTGCTTATAATAATTAAGAGTTTTCATAACTGGAGGACTTTATAAAAGTCACCAGAGTTTGTATAAATAATCAACCTAATTATGTACCTTAGGTTAATCACTTGGTGCTTGAAATTAAGCTCAACTTTCAGAAAGGTAGCATTAGTAATTAATTTCATTTTGGGTTTAAATCACCTTAGACTAGTACTATTTCATATAGGAATAGTATAGAAATCTACGTTAGACTTTTGTGGTTTTTTTGCAAATATGTCAGTGGATCTATTTACACCCACCTTTGTTTGCCTCTCTTGTTTCATTTCTAATTTGTCTAGAACTGATTTGCCTTAAGGAGTCGCAGTAAGAACAATTATATATTATTCAACGGTTTAAAAACCTGGACCAGTTTAGAATTATCACCCAATGACTACCCATGCCGGATGAAAACCATTCACCTCTTAGGAGTTATTTAAATAGCCTTAGAAGGACTCACAGTGGTATAAAACAGTTCCTCTCCAAATTCATGTGCAGATTTTATCTGCCTTTCCTGTATGAAGATATAGTTCTGTGTGGGGAAAGCACACAAAATAAAATCCTCAACAACAATGGAGTAGCAGAGGGCAAAAGGCAACAAGTTTTGCTTGTTGAAAAACACAGGTCACTACCTCTCTGCCTGTGGTTACGAATCATAACATCCTGAAAGTCACCATTTGTCACTGCTTCTATTCACACCAATCCTGGGCATGTCACCTCATTAAAATCATTAGTCTACTTATATTCAGGCAGAGGACAAATTCTCTTGTAAAAAAATGTATGAGGTTCTTTATTTTTCCCCTAGCTAAATTAGATGTTTTAGTGGAAGAAAATAATTAGATATATTTTAGCAATAACTGATCTGCAACTCACTGCAAGCATAGTCAAAGCAGGGTCAGGAGAAAGAAAAAAAGAATCCTTTTAATGGGGGCTATTGATCTATGGTAAAATATCATAATTAAAAGAGACCTTTTGAATTTTAGCTGCAAAGACATAGTATATTCTAATTGCTATAACCTTTGGGAATCTTCAAAAGGATAATAGTTCTGTACAAAGGTTAGAACAGATTTTAGGCAGGAGGTGTTTAACTGAATGTGACTGTGACACAAGAAATAGCAACCTAATGCAAAATAAATCACCTATTTTTTCCACCTATTTTTTCCTAACAGAGTAAAAACAGACAAGGAAAGCAAAATAAAAATTTGGATTTAAATTTGTAATTACTCTTAAAGGCATATGTCTGTAATACTAAGTATCAAAACTATCACTGGAGATAGCAAAGTCTTAGAAAGCCATTATTATTGAAGTCTTATTGGGCAGAGCATAATAACTTCTTATACTCAAATTGATGTGGAATTTTTTTTGTTTTAGTTTTCACAAAGTTAAAGATATTTAATGGATAGACCTAACATACATTTTGAAATATCAGTACAATTTTTTCAAAGACAAAATACCCTACATATGTTTCCAATACTGTTATACATCAAAATTTCCAGATTATTAATATAAGATCAATTTTTGAGGGCATCAAGGAAAAGCTTCACTAAACAGAGTTAAACAGGCAAGGAAAATTTTATTCAACACTACCGCAGCAGGGTAGAGTGATTAAACTTGACTCCGCTGAAACAAAGGGCTAGAGAGATTTAAGCACTGGGCTGAGTGAGTAGAAAAGTATCACAGGAGGAGGGTGGGGATTGGTCCAGGTGATTAGGCCCTCTGTTTGCTCATTAGTAATAACTGTGATAATTGCTGAGCTGTCCTCCTGCCCTCCAGGAAGATGGGGACATAGGGCACCATCTTTCTAGACTGTGTTTCAAAGAGATGGCTTCCAAGTGCTTGAGAAAGAAATTCCTGGGTTAAAAAATCACGGAAGACTGGGAAAAGATTTACATCTCAAAGGAACAGAGAATTTAAGCGTTTTCTAAAGCAAATGCCCTAAAGTTTAGTGAAGAATGAGAAAGTTAAGACCATCTTGGTAAAATGACTTATAATTATTCAAAAATCAGTCAACTGGATCAATGGTAGTTATTTTCTATCACTGTTTATACCTGAATATGAATTAGCATGGAATTTGTTTATTATAGGTCTTTCACAGGTTGCATATTTTAAGATGATTTTTGCTATCCCTTGTAAAGGAAAAATAAAATTGGAGTAAGAGAACTCTCTAAAACGGAGTCAGAGAACAAACTAGGTTGCCTCTGGGGAGAGGGAAATGGGGAGGGGCAAGATAGGGGAAGGGGATTAAGAAGTACAAATTACTATGGATAAAATAGATAAGCTACAAGGATATATCGTACAGCACAGGGAATATAGCCGATATTTTATGATAACTTTAAATGGACTATAATATATAAAAAAATTGAACCACTATGTTGTACACCTGAAACAAATATATTATAAATCAACTATACTTCAATAAAAAAGGAAAAAAAAAAAATAAATTCTAAACCTCTCCCCAAAAATAAAATAAGATAAAATGGAGCTTGGAGGCCATTAAGAAGTGTGACTTATGCACTTCTCAGCCTGGATGGAATCTGACCTTTGAACTGATGAAGTCATCCAGAATACCTGCCAGAAACTCAAGATACTTACTGGACCCACTCTAATAATTCATGACAGTCTATCTACTTATTGAACCTCTACCATAAAACAAATGGTCATTCCTTAAGGACGAACACTTTCTGACTTGCATCACAGTCAATCAAAATTTCTTTATAAGCCCCTGACTCTTTCTCTTCCTAGAAACATTCTTTTGGGGTTACTTGAATCTGTGTCTCCCAAACTGCAATGATTGAGACCCTAAATAAACTCCTCTTAGTTGCAGACTCTTGCAGTATTTATTTTGGTTGATACCCTCCATCCTAAATGATAACAGGTTAATAGTTAATTTAAGACTAATAAAACTAATTTGAGTATTAAGTCTCAAACAACCTTAGAACTCAGATGTGAGACTACTGACTAGTGTCTTTTATGAAATTCAACTTTGAGGTCATTGACTTGATAAAATGTTGAAAGAGATAAAAGACTCTCAATATAGGGAGAGACATTACCAGAGTTGGGGTAAATTATTGATATTGCACATCCTAAGTAAAGTATTTGCATTTTAATACTTGCCCTTAGCCTTTTTTTCGCTAGAGTCTCTGGTATAAGACAGGCAAATTTATCACTCTAATTTTACAGATAGAAAAACTACGACACAGATAAGTCACAGAGCACCTTTAAACAAAAGCCCCTTGAAGCAAAGCAGAGAACATACTCTTAAATACTCTGCTATATGAACAGAATATTTCTCATTTTACAGACAAGGAATCTGAGACTTTGAGGCCCAGTGCCACAAACATATGAAGAGTCAAGTTTCGTATTGTTTTCACTATACTACATCAATTATATTTATACACTTCCATATTTCACTCTTCAGAGTTCTCAAACAGCCAATTATGTTTTAAGTTTTGTATCTATCATTTTTCACCTCCTAAAATCTAACATTCTGGAAACTTGTATTCACTTTCTGGGAAGGAATGTAAAAATTATGAAGAAGATGACAAAAAGTACTTGGAAGAGGAAAAAGAAAATAAATAGACAGCTTATTTTGTGGGTCTATTCCTTGTTTTCCAAAGCTCAAACATCCTATTGAGAAATCAACCTAGAAAAATGACAGTGGGTATTTTAAAATGTTGACTACATTTATAAGTTGTGTTTTCTTCACTTTCTTCCTTCATTGTCCTTCTTTTCCATGTTTTCTGGCCAATTAGACATTGAAGACATTGTAGTTTTGTAACTTTGACAAATGATCGTATAATTCCCACTGTGGAAAGCTTTGTTTCATTCCTTTATTTTTAATGCCATGGACCATAATAGATTCATACCAATTGCTTAAGTACCAAAACATCTCAAAGCCATAAACTAATGGGTAAAAATTATTGGGTAATAATTATTAACTAAATCCTTTTTTATCATTGTTCAAATTGCACACTTACATCATCATAAAAACAATTATCCCTGCATGAAATTAAAATCTGGGATTATCTTTAAAATTTTAAACCATGATATATCACTGTGGTTACTAGTCACAGAGTTCATATTCTCAGCTGAATTCTTAAGTTCATTTACTAACTGCAGAGAAAGTTCTGCTTGAAAGAAGTTATTCAATAAGTAAAGCTGATAGTCACAGGAATTCCTGAGCAAACTGTTAATACTAGTCACTCCCCCACCCACCCAACAAGCCCCCAGGAAAACAAGCAAACAGTGTCTTTGAAAGTTTTTAAGACTAGCATGATAACTCTTTCCATATGACTGGCTTAACCTAAACTTTGATACTTTTTCAAAACACGAGTTTGATTACTAAAGTCTCGTCTCAGGTTTTAAAAGACATAAAATTGGAGGGCAGACAGCATAAGCAAGAAGAACTACAATCCTGCAGCCTGTGGGAAAAAAAACACATTCACAGAAAGATAGACAAGATGAAAAGGCAGAGGGCTATGTACCAGATGAAGGAACAAGAAAAAACCCCAGAAGAACAACTAAATGAAGTGGAGATAGGCAACCTTCCAGAAAAAGAATTTAGAATAATGATAGTGAAGATGATCCAGGACCTCGGAAAAAGAATGGAGGCAAAGATCGAGAAGATGCAAGAAATGCTTAACAAAGATCTAGAAGAATTAAAGAAAAACAAACAGAGATGAACAATACAATAACTGAAATGAAAACTACACTAGAAGGAATCAATAGCAGAATAACTGAGGCAGAAGAATGGATAAGTAGACCTGGAAGACAGAATGCTGGAATTCACAGCTGCAGAACAGAATAAAGAAAAAAGAATGAAAAGAAATGAAGACAGCCTAAGAGACCTATGGGACAACATTAAATGCAACAACATTTGCATTATAGGGGTGCCAGAAGGAGAAGAGAGAGAGAAAGGACCAGAGAAAATATTTGAAGAGATTGTAGTTGAAAACTTCCCTAATATGGGAAAGGAAATAGCCACCCAAGTCCAGGAAGTGCAGAGACTCCTATACAGGCTAAACCCAAGGAGAACCACACCGAGACACACAGTAATCAAATTGGCAAAAATCAAAGACAAAGAAAAATTATTGAAAGCAGCAAGGGAAAAACGACAAATAACATACAAGGGAACTCCGATAAGGTTAACAGCTGATTTTTCAGCAGAAACTCTACAAGCCAGAAGGGAGTGGAATGATATACTTAAAGTGATAAAAAGGAAGAACCTACAACCTAGATTACTCTACCCAGCAAGGATCACATTCAGATTCGATGGAGAAATCAAAAGCTTTACAAACAAGCAAAAGCTAAGAGAATTCAGCACCACCAAACCAGCTCTACAACAAATGCTAAAGGAACTTCCCTAAGTAGGAAACACAAGAGAAGAAAAGGACCTACAAAAACAAACCCAAAACAATTAAGAAAATGATCACAGGAACATACATATTGATAATTACCTTAAACGTGAATGGATTAAATGCTCCAACCAAAAGACACAGGCTTGCTGAATGGATAAAAAAACAAGGCCCTTATATATGCTATCTATAAGAGACCCACTTCGGACCTAGGGACACATACAGACTGAAAATGAGGGGATGGAAAAAGATATTCCATGCAAATGGAAATCAAAAGAAAGCTGGAGTAGCAATACTCATGTCAGATAAAATAGACTTGAAAATAAAGAATGTTACAAGACACAAGGAAGGACACTACATAATGATCAAGGGATCAATCCATGAAAATGATGTAACAATTATAAATATATATGCACCTAACAGAGGAGCACCTCAATACATAAGGCAACTGCTAACAGCTCTAAAAGAGGAAATCGACAGTAACACAATAATAGTGGGGGATTTTAACACCTCACTTACACCAATGGACCGATCATCCAAAATGAAAATAAATAAGGAAACAGAAGCTTTAAATGACACAATAGACCAGATAGACTTGATATATATAGGACATTCCATCCAAAAACAGCAGATTACACGTTCTTCTCAAGTGCACACGGAACATTCTCCAGGATAGATCACATCTTGGGTCACAAATCAAGCCTCAGTAAGTTTAAGAAAATTGAAATCATATCAAGCATCTTTTCTGAACACAATGCTATGAGATTAGAAATGAATAACAGGGAAAAAAAGTAAAAAACACAAACACATGGAGCTTATACAATACGTTACTAAATAACGAAGAGATCACTGAAGAAATCAAAGAGGAAATCAAAAAATACCTAGAGGCAAATGACAATGAAAATACGACGATCCAAAACCTATGGGATGCAGCAAAAGCAGTTCTAAGAGGGAAGTTTATAGCTATACAAGCCTACCTCAAACAACAAGAAAAATCTCAAATACAGAATCTAACCTTTCACCTAAAGGAACTAGAGAAAGAAGAACAAACAAAACCCAAAGTTAGTAGAAGGAAAGAAATCATAAAGATCAGAGCAGAAATAAATAAAATAGAAACAAAGAAAACAATAGCAAAGATCAATAAAACTAAAAGCTGGTTCTTTGAGAAGATAAACAAAATTGATAAACCATTAGCCAGACTCATCAAGAAAAAGAGGGAGAGGACTCAAATCAATAAAATTAGAAATGAAAAAGGAGAAATTACAACAGACACCACAGAAATACAAAGCATCCTAAGAGACTACTACAAGCAACTCTATGCCAATAAAATGGACAACCTGGAAGAAATGGACAAATTCTTAGAAAGGTATAACCTTCCAAGACTGAACCAGGAAGAAACAGAAAATATGAACAGACCAATCACAAATAATGAAATTGAAACTGATTAAAAATCTTCCAGCAAACAAAAGTCCAGGACCAGAAGGCTTCACAGGTGAATTCTATCAAACATTTAGAGAAGAGCTAACACCCATCCTTCTCAAACTCTTCCAAAAAATTGCGGAGGAGGAACACTCCCAAACTCATTCTATGAGGCCACCATCACCCTGATACCAAAACCAGACAAAGACACTACAAAAAAAGAAAATTACAGACCAATAGCACTGATGAATATAGATGCAAAAATCCTCAACAAAATATTAGCAAACAGAATCCAACAACACATTAAAAGGATCATACACCATGATCAACAAAATACTAGCAAACAGAATCCAACAACACATTAAAAGGATCATACACCATGATCAAGTGGGATTTATCCCAGGGATGCAAGGATTCTTCAATATATGCAAATCAATCAATGTGATACACCATATTAACAAATTGAAGAATAAAAACCATATGATCATCTCAACAGATGCAGAAAAAGCTTTTGACAAAATTCAACACCCATTTATGATAAAAACTCCAGAAAGTGGGCATAGAGGGAACCTACCTCAACTTAATAAAGGCCATATATGACAAACCCACAGCAAACATCATTCTCAATGGTGAAAAACTGAAAGCATTTCCTCTAAGATCAGGAATAAGACAAGGATGTCCACTCTCATCACTATTATTCAACATCGTTTTGGAAGTCCTAGCCACGGCAATCAGAGAAGAAAAAGAAATAGAAGGAATACAAGTTGGAAAAGAAGAAGTAAAACTGTCACTGTTTGCAGATGACATGATACTATACATAGAGAATCCTAAAGATGCCACCAGAAAAGTACTACAGCTAATCAATGAATTTGGTAAAGTTGCAGGGTACAAAACTAATGCACAGAAATCTCTTGCATTCCTATACACTAATGATGAAAAATATGAAAGAAAAATTAAGGAAACACTCCCATTTACCATTGCAACAAAAAGAATAAAATACCTAGGAATAAACTTACCTAGGGGGACAAAAGACCTGTATGCAGAAAACTATAAGACACTGATCAAAGAAGTTAAAGATGATACCAACAGATGGAGAGATATACCATGTTCTTGGATTGGAAGAATCAATATTGTGAAAATGACTATACTACCCAAAGCAATCTACAGATTCAATGCAATCCTTATCAAATTACCAATGGCATTTTTTACAGAACTAGAACAAAAAATCTTAAAATTTGTATGGAGACACAAAAGACCCCAAATAGCCAAAGCAGTCTTGAGGGACAAAACGGAGCTGGAGGAATCAGACTGCCTGACTTCAGACTATACTACAAAGCTACAGTAATCAAGATAATATGGTACTGGCACAAAAACAGAAACATAGATCAATGGAACAGGATAGAAAGCCCAGAGATAAACCCACGTACCTATGGTCAACTAATCTGACAAAGGAGGCAAGGATATACAATGGAGAAAAGACAGTCTCTTCAATAAGTGGTGCTGGGAAAACTGGACAGCTACATGGAAAAGAATGAAATTAGAACCCTTCCTAATACCATACACAAAAATAAACTCAAAATGGATTAAAGACCTAAATGTAAGGCCAGACACTATAAAACTCTTAGAGGAAAACATAGGAAGAACACTCTTTGACATAAGTCACAGCAAGATCTTTTCTGATCCACCTCCTACAGTAATGGAAATAAAAACAAAAATAAACAAATGGGACCTAATGAAACTTCAAAGCTTTTGCACAGCAAAGGAAACCATAAACAAGACGAAAAGACAACCCTCAGAACAGGAGAAAATATATGCAAACAAATCAATGGACAAAGGATTAATCTCCAAAACATATAAACAGCTCATGCAGCTCAATATTAAAAAAACAAACAACCCAATGAAAAAATGGGCAGAAGACCTAAATAGACATTTCTCCAAGTAAGACATACAGGTGGCCAAGAGGCACATGAAAAGCTGCTCAACATCACTAATTATTAGAGAAATGCAAATCAAAACTATAATGAGGTACCACCTCACATCAGTTAGAATGGGCGTCAATAGAAAATCTACAAACAGTAAATGCTGGAGAGGTTGTGGAGAAAGGGAACCCTCTTGCACTGTTGATGGGAATGTGAATTGATACAGCCACTATAGAGAACAGTATGGAGGTTCCTTAAAAAACTAAAAATAAAATTACCATATGATCCAGCAATCCCACTACTGGGCATATACCCAGAGAAAATCTATAATTCAAAAAGACACATGCACCCCAATGTTCATTGCAGCACTGTTTACAATAGCCAGGTCATGGAAACAACCTAAATGCCCATCAACAGACGAATGGATAAAGAAGTACTGGTACATATATACAATGGAATATTACTCGGCCATAAAAAGGAATGAAATTGGGTCATTTGTTGAGACTTGGATGGATCTAGAGACTGTCATACAGAGTGAAGTCAGAAAGAGAAAAACAAATATCATATATTAACGCATATATGTGGAATGTAGAAAAATGGTACAGATGAACCAGTTTGCGGGGCAGAAATTGAGACACTGACATAGAGAACAAATGTACGGACACAAAGGGGGAAAAGCGGCGGGGGGGTGTGGGTGGTGGTGTGGGGAGATTGGGATTGGCATGTATACCGTGATGTGCATAAAACTGATGACTAATAAGAACCTGCTGTATAAAAAAATAAATAAAATAAAATTTAAAAATTAAAAAAAAGTTAAATAAATTACAGCACTTCCATAAAAAAAAAAAAAGAAAGAAAATCATTTTGTTTTCGTTAAAAGAGAAAAAGAATCAGAAATGAAAAAAGTTACTGAATTGGTTCATGGGAAAGTGTACATAATTGATATATTTATTTAATAATGAATTTTAATCATCAGTAAATGATTAAGTGTAAATTGACAAACACAAGCAAAGTCAGCTTGATTAGTAAGTAAATTAAAGCCAGATGCTTTTCATACCAGTGATCTCTAGTATTTGAAGTCATTCCCTTATCAGAGGTCATGAAAAAATATAAGCTAAATTAAAGGATCGTCTTCACTTTAGCACTTAAAAATCTACAACTCATTAGTATGTTTTCAATGAAGAGTGGAATAACTAGCTAATTATTAAAGCTTCTGTGGAATCTATTCAGGGCATATATATTAGAGAAGAATGCCATATACTCTAAAAGAACTCCTAAATGCTGCATCCCGTTCGTGCAGAGTGCAGGGCCAGACTTTTAATAGCCCGATGGTGACAGGGCATATGCCTCTAAGGGCCAGGCACATGCAGAAGCAGCTAATTAACATCAAACACTAATTAGTCCCTCAGTATTTAGCAATGAAGTATCAGCAGCTGTCTTAGATGCCATATGCTAATTAGCATTAATAAACTTCAGAAATAATTGTCTCCATTGTTCTGTGTCATAATACTCCCTCTAATTGTACTTTGGAGAGCATTGCCTATAAATGGTAGCAAGCATTCCACAGCATTGCCTGAAGTTTAATGAGCCATTTACTGTGACTTGTGGCATTAGGAGAGAATATATACAGGAAAGAGAAAAGATCAATGCCAATTTTTAAAATTCATAATTAAGTTGTTGGCTGGTACTTGTGTCTCCAACTGTTCAAATATTCAGACAGGGGAGACTGTTACGTGGGCTCCAGCTAATCTTCGGGAAAATAAAATGTGAAGTTCAATAGAGACGGACTGAGTCCATGTCTCAGTCAGCACAGCACCTCTGTTTTCAAAGTCCAGTTTAGTCTTTCATTGGAAATTGTCTGTGCCGCCACATTTAAGAAGGCTGAAATGCCAGGAAGGAGAAAGAGCATCTTTCTTTGGAGAGAAAACAACTCCCATTTTCCTAATGTCAGCAAAAGTCAGCAAAATGTATCTTTGATGGTATGATCGGAAGTAAATACAGAAGATGGCCATTAATTACCTTGGAAAATGCTTAACTCTCCAATAAATTTCACTGGTTATTGTTCCATGAATTAGACAGCAAAATACAGTATCATGAGAGTGGGGTGGGTACCTACAAATAGATTAATACCAAAGACTATGGGATATGATTCTTGACTTAATGAAATCCGCAGTGCAATTAAAGGGTAAAAACACATATGTAGTAATGCCCTAAACAATTAGTCAATATAAAAGAATGTGCACTTTGGAAGTTTGAAAAACTACATATAACTGGAACATTTTTAATAATTGAGAAAGCAATATAGGACCATATAAACTAAGTCTTTTAAACACATATACAGCCTATGGTACAACAGTTACGTGACCTTCTATAAGCATTTATTTTTTATTTGAAAAGAAAAAGCAATAATTGGAAGCAAATTATTCAGAAGTTTTCCAGAAATTAAATGAATTGTTTTTCTGATAAACACTGAAAGGATTTATAATGTATACATTTGTTAATATTATTTGCCATACCTGTCATTAATGCATAAAAGTCTGTCTTAAACCCTCTGCTAAATTATAAAAACACTTAACATTTTTTATTTTCATTGATCCTAATTAATTCTTTATCACTTTAAACTTAGCTTATTTTACCTCAAACTGTATTTTATAAGAACCACCATCCTTATTACTGTAGGGTATTTTCCTGTAATTACTACTAACTTTAAGTCATTTAAGTTTCTCTTAAGTTCTAGCTAAAGTTCAAATTTAAAATAATAACAAAAGAAAAACTGTTGGTTATTAAAGAATACCAAGAATATCTTCTTTCATGATATCCATTCTGAAAGCTCAATAATTCTATTGTCTTTGGATCTTACAGATGCAATAACTTTTGGAAAGAATTATGTTCTTTCTTTGCTTCTGGCCACTAGAAGCTTAGAGCCAAATACTGTGTCTTCCTTTATTACATGGGATCATATTGTTTGCATTTATCTGTATAAATGTTATCTCTGATTGTTTCTTTATCCATAGGTTTATTGTCCTATTTCTCTATTATTTTAAATAACTGTATCCTTTGGGATTTTATATAAAATTTTAAGTTGCATTCTACTTCTTTGTGTAAATTACATAAACCATCATTAAATGGAAACTAAAAAATTCCATCAATTTCAAAATGGAACATGATTTGCAGCAAAACTTCCTTAATTTTGATACTTTATGTCAATTCATATAGGAGTTTGGCTAAAACTTACCCTTGTGAAGCTTGCTTTTAATTCACAAATGCTATATTATAAAGGTATAAAGCATATTTAAGAATTCATTTTAAGGGCTTAACAGGGATAACTGACATTAATGAAATTTAAATATAAAGAGTAAGCTATTTTAGAGAGAAAAGTTTGAGCCAATGTATCATTGGATATTATGAAACACTGTTCCAGAGGGGGACACCCACCTACCCACCCTTAAATAGACAGTTCATATTTTACACTTACTATTGAGATAGGTCAGCTGTAGACTTAGAAAAGAGAGACACACACAGAAAGAGAGACAGAGAGATAGAGAGAAGGCAGGCCATTGGTTCTGTTGCTGGTGTACAAAATAAAATGCTCCCAAGAGCCTCCATCCCCTGGGCTTGTCTTAGACTGGCTCAGGAAGCTTTGATTGCATGTTATTTTATGCTTTCTATTGTCTTGATCAACTGAAATGAGGCAGAAGAGCTACCTGGCAATGTTTGCTCTTGGAATGTGGTTACTTAATAATCAATACTAGCATATCTTGTTTTGTAAGATCCTTCTGGAATATTAGTAATTTTAATCCTACTGGTTGGCTGAGGTACTGCAAATTCATCTTTATCTTCACAGGATGTGATTAGTCTCTTTTTGCTATCATTGTTATCATTACTATTAACAACAGTTCAAATTTATTGAAGTGTTTCTTTGAGTTGGACAATATATTAAATATTTTAGATATTGCATCACTTTCCATTCTTAGAACCACCCTCTTCAGTAGATATAGCTCCTCTTCTTATCATTATTATTATTGCTGTATTCCAGATGATAAAGTTTAGGATGTGAGAGGGCAAACAACTTACTCAAGGCTATGCAACTAGTGTAACCTTGGACTGAGAATGAACTCAGGGTGTAGATTCATTAAGCTCACTTCATAAACAACTTCATATAAACACTATATTGGACTGCTTGACTCTAATATTTTCAGATAACTAAACATAGTGTATAAAAATCAGTCTGTCTGCAATGTTTTTATGTGTAAACTACTCATTCTATTCTTCTATTATCTTAACTTGATTTTACCATTAGCAAAATTTTATTTTTAATGTAATTATTAGGGTTTTTTTTTACATTAAAACATATATATATATATAAATATGTCAGGCCAAATCAATTTTCATTAGGAACTGTTCTTCTACCTGATTAGCAGTTACTGTTATAAAAGTCATTATTATTTCTTGGCAAAAAGTGCTTTATACTATTATCTATGGATGCATCTAAATTTATATATGAATGCATGTTAATTAACGAATATTAACAGCATATATACGAGTCTCCTTGTTAATCAAGTCTAAAAGGACATAAACAAGTATAAGTAACAGATGCATGTCTTTATGAATTGTGAAACAAATATACCATTTCACCAATTATGATTAGTTTTCTCAAAATTAGTAAATATAGGTCAGCTTAATTGCATCTTTCTTCTTGTGAATGAGAAACTGGTGATTCAGAAATGCAGAGTGAAATGTCTCCAGATCTTTCTGGATAATTAAGAGTGCTTATGATGGCAGATGGACACTATGTGTCAGTTCATCTGTATCTCACCACATTCTGTATAATATGTACAGGTCCGGTGATGGCAGGACCTGTGTGAGTTACTCATCTTTGCAGCTCCAGGGCTTAGCAGTCACCATCACAGGGGACTCAGAATATAATTGGGCCCTGAGCTTAAAGATGCCAAATAGTAGAAAACTTATAGTACCTTTTACTTAGAAAATATATTTAACTTCCTTGAGAGAATACACTAACATTCCCAAGCATAAGTAAGTGAAATAACTACCAAAACAGTGTGGGTAGCTTGTTGGTAGAAATAACTTCTCAATTTAAAAATATTTAATCTCATGTAAATAATGTAGCTTTGAGCTTTATATAAATACTGTCATAAGGATTTTGGATAAGAATTCAGCTGTTTTCTTAGAATTAATGATTTAAATCACATAAAGGTGAAACAGTCAAGGGAGTTTTTTCCTTTAGAAGGAGGATATATCTTATTTAATAGACAGAGGGAAAAAACATTTTACTCCACCTTATAAGAAAATAAAATGTACAAATCCCTTTCCCCCAAATTCATTACTTATTCTGTCCAAATACCCTACTATTCAAGCTCTTAAGCAAAAGCAGAGGTTTTCAAAGTTATTTATGCAGTTATAAGTTATTTCTTAAGAAAATGAAATGCAATTGGCCTTATTTATAAATGCTATCATATATCCAAGGTTTTTCTGGAGATTATTTAGAAGCCGACTATTACAGTTTTACATTATTTAACAAAACTCTAGTTTTCTAACTTGTACATGTTTGGAATTTAAATATATTTGCAATCGTGTGATGTTTTGCTTGCTTTGAAATAAAATAGAAGCAAATAAAACTATGTGGAGGTTTTCTGAATGACCAGCCTATTAAATGAAATAAATACCAAAGATCTATAGTGCTTTTCTCTTTTGCAAAATACCAGACCCACGTTTGTTATTTTTTTGGTTTTCCCTTCTTCCTAATATTAATAATTAGAATGAACAATTCAAATAAAGACCAAAGAAATATCTCCCAATAGAATAACTTCAAGTTTTTTTGATTTCATAAACACAGACTTTTAAAATCATTTTGTCAACTTGTGACAATTTCACTATTCTCATGGTGTATCTAAGTATATATCAAGACACTGATGGCTGACATCATTTAACATAATTATTTAAGATTTGAAACCGGATTAAATATTTAACATTATTTTGGGGTATCCGTGAGATATCATTAGTATTCAGAGAACTTTCCACTTCTCTTTTCCTGTAGCACTCAAGGCAGTATTTTCAGAGGAATAAAGTCTGGGGATGTACTGGACAGCACAGTGATCGAGGTAACAACACTGTATTACATATTTGAATTTGAATGATATTCAAAAGTCGCCAACAGAGTAAATCTTAAAAGTTCTCACTGCCAAAAAAAAAAAAAAAAAAAAAATGAAAAAAAAAATGTAACTGCTGCATAAGAAGTGATGAAAGTGTTAACTAACCAGCCTTACTGTGGTCATAGTTTCATAACATGCACAAATATCAAATCATTACCTTGTATACCTTAAACTTAACACAATGTTATGTGTCAGTTATACCTAAATAAAGCTGGGGGGGGGGAAAAGAAGCAAAAGGGAAAAAAAAAAAATTATCCCTCAACTTTAAGGTGGGATGGCCATGTGGCTTGCCTTAGCTGGTGAGATTTAGTTGAAACTATAAGCTGCCACCTCCACGTGGAAGGATTTAAGAGCCTGTAAGCCTTTAGGCATATTATTCTACATGCTCCCTTCCCCTATGGCGGTAACGCCATCTCTTCTTTTGAGTTGGTAGCATTACAAGATAATGGGATTTTTGCTAGCCCGGATCTCACAGTAACAATAGTGAGCAGAGTCCCTAGAATGCCTCATTAAACAGTATGCTTAAAATTTGTTTTCTGCATAAACTAAATTTATTAAATTAAAATATTTACTGAATATGCTATAAATTATATTTTAGTGAACGTGAAAAATAAGTTTTTAAAAATGTACCCTTGTATCAGATATAATAAAATAATTGTCCTCATTTATCAAAAAAAGAGAAAACAAATTTCTTGAACTCAATAATTACGTTATGATGTGAATTCCTGTTTCTTTGCAGAGCACCATGGAAACATTCTGGTCACAGCACACTGCATTTTTTCCTGATATAACCACTTTGGAAGACTCAATCTGATTATTACTGTTGTTTTTGTGTAATCATTAGTTGATCTCACGTTGGGCATGCATATACAACATTTATTTTTTTCTTTCAAGTAATTGGTCTTAATCTTAAATATGCTTACAATTTCTCTGAATTTGCAAATATTCACATTTGCAAGTTCAGAACTCAATGCCACTTTGTTGTCCACTTTTAGCCAACTTTAAAAAAAATAACAGAAACATAATGACAAAAATAAATATGTAATATTTTTGTCATTCATATAAGGGATAAATTTGGGATAGAAAGAAGAAGAAATTTGGTAACCTAACCATTCTATTTGTTCCACTGATATATTGTAATTAAGGTAAGGCAATTAGAAAATTCTGGGCAAAAATCCTTTCAATTTGCTTTCTCCTTTTGTGGTAGAGACACCTCAGACGACCCATACCCACTTCTCAAGTCCTCTGAACATACAGGATTATTAAAATCACCTGTGGTTCACCAGGAGTAGGTGATCAGAACTGGCCAGTGGGTGGTGAGAAATGAGGAGTGTCAATTTCAAGGCAAAGAATTTATTTTCCAGTGGGTTCTTCAGTCTTTCCTCTTATCCTGATACCTCAACCAAGGGAGCCCAGTGCCCCAGAATCTGTTTCCTCTGTCAGCCTTGATCACCTGGAGAGCAGCTGCCCTGGTGCTGAATGTGAGTTCAAAAATTAATGTTTGATGCTTTCAACCATGGAGGCTTTGCTTGTTCATTTGCTGTGGCATATCTAGTCCTATCCTAACACACACATCCTGTTATTGCTGAGAAACCTCCTCTGGAGTAACAGCAGTGTGTATCCTCAGTCTCCCCTCAGGGTTCCCGGGAGCGTTTCTGTTACTGTGGAGGGGAGAGGGGGCCTGGGGACAGGGTGGGATTGTACCATGGAGAGTCACAGAAAGCGCGCACGCACACACACACGCACACCTAGAGCTACAGCCACCAAAATGACCATCAAAGGAGCCAGCAACCTGTCAGAAGATCCTTCCTCTCAAAGAGGGAAGAATTTCCCATGGTGCCCTGTGCCCTGAGACGCGAGGCCATGCAGGCTCCCAGGATGCACTGTGGAGGCCGCTACTTCTCCATCTTGCTGTTTCCTAGCCTTGGGTGGGGACAGGAGTTGAGGACTGGGGAGATTTGGGGACAGACAGTCTCACACACACAAGAAAACGCAATGACCCGGGCAGCGAGGCCTCCCAGATCTCACGGCGGGGAGGGAAGCTGAGGCCTGGGGCCCCCCGAGTGTGTGGGCGGGACCCTCCAAGAGGCCCTGTGTGTCCGTTCATCCATGCCACATGATTCCAACGCCCAAAGCGCCCCCCCGCCCCCCACTGGGCAGGGAAGGTCCCTACTGGGATTCACACGACTGATTCCTTCTCACAGGTGTCAGCGTGCCCGGCAGGTCCTGGACAGAGTTGAGGAGACGGCTCTCTTCCTCGGTGGGGGGCCGGCCGCAGCCAAGGGCGCCTCCCTCTTCACCTGGATCAGCTCGGGCACTGTGTATGCTCAAGTCATAAAACATACACATTTCAGTCACCTTAGAAAATGATCCTGGGTCTGCCCTAGTGGCCCAGGGGTTAAGACTCCGAGCTCCCAATGTAGGGGCACGGGTTCGATCCCTGGTAGGGGAACTAAGATCCTGCATGCTGCACGGCACGGCCAAAAAAAGGAAACAAAAAGAAGATCCTAAAACCTCAACCCATTGAAGAAAGTAAAAGAATCTTTTAAAATTTGCATAGAGCATTTTATTGGTCAGTAACCTCCCTTTGTCATAAGTCCCCTCATGCCACAAATGTTTAAAATAAATCCTAGGAGTAACCTCAGCAAAACAGTGGGATACGAAGTCCTGTGCCCTCTTCCTCCACAGAAACACTGATGAAACAATATTTGGGCCAAAATACTTTGTGAGAACTCCAGAATCCAGTTAAGAATTTGCAGCATACTGGAGGAGCACAAAACTGAGAAAAAATGCTTTGAAATGGGTAAGAGGAGCAGTTTAACTTTATCTGTTACAGCCTCTCCCCCAAACTTCCATGGCTCGGCACTCAGGTCCACTCAGCCCCCCATTTCTCCCTCATGGGAAGGAGTGAGGGAAGCATCCACCTGACATCCCAGCCTTCTGGGTTGCTGCCCAAAGACTTACTTCCATCTCGCTTCGCTCAGAGCACTGAGGCAACTGGCACAGTTAGAATGCTGGGGGGTCAGGGAGGGAGTTAACGACCAAGAAAGCAGGTGGGAGCTCTCAACAGCCTCAAGCGCTGCAAGATTGGGAGGAGGTGTGCAATCCTGAGATTCATCCTTCAGGAGGGGAGGGGGGGAGGGAAGGAGGGAGGGAGAGAAGAGTAGCTTGCCCCCAGCCCCCAGCATTCCAGTGTATGCCTCTAGGGGAGGAGACGGATTTACAGCACTCAGCTGCATTACACACTTAGCAAGTACTGGAAAGATAAGAGCAAATGAGGCACGGTTGATGTCTTCAACATCATACTCCGAAGTGTCCAGCTTGTCCATTGTCCCCAACATCACCTTTTATAAAAACTCTTAAGAGCAACCTAAGTGTCCAACCACAGATAAATGGATTACACACACACACACACACACACACACACACACACACACAGGAATATTACACAGCCATAAAAAAGAATGGAATTCTGCCATTTACAACAATGTAGATAGACCTAGAGGTTACTATGCTTAGTGACCCAAGTCATACAGAGAAAGACAAATACTGTATGCTATCACTTACATGTGAAATCTAAATAAACAAACCAAGCTAGCGAATACAACAAAAAAGAAACAGCCTCACAGATGTAGAAAACTAGTGGTTACCAGTGGGGAGGGGGAAGCAGGGAGGGGCAAGACAGGGGTAGCAGATTAAGAGATACAAAGTACTATGTATAAAATAAATAAGCAACAAGGATGTATTGTGCAGCACAGGGAAACATAGCCATTATTTTGTAATAGCTTTACATGGAGTATAATCTATAGAAATACTGACTCACTATGTTGTATACCTGAAAGTAATATAATATTGTAAGTCAAATATCCTTCAATAAAAAAAAAAAGAAAAAACAGATTCTGGTTTAGTTTTCCTCATAATCTGCCATAAATTATTCCTACATATTACTCAATTAAAATTTAGAAGGTTGTAAACATTGGTCCTAGAACAAAAGTAAAGACAAAGTGAGCTCTATTCCTCAAGACTTCCTCAAATATTTAAAATGTATTAAATCCTATGGATTCTGATATGCCATATACACCTATAACTTGATGTAATTGTTCTTATTATTAACTTAGTATTAAATATATGTAATTTATCCTTCTGAAACTATATGCATGTAATTAAAAACTTATACTTGGTGTTATTTTTTCAACATGCAATTAAAAGAACCAAAATATTATATATATATATTATATATATATATATAAAATATATATGTATAATATATATATATATCTATTTTCTGGTATTACAAATAGTATTTTTTAATTCACAGTATAACCAAGGAATTAAATCCATATCTTCTGTGAGTAAGCAAGGTTTTAAAGATGAAATTAAAAACTGAAAGCTGGGTAGTGCTCCAAAACTGAAAAACTAGACAATGTATGATAAGAAAAGCAGACCATGAATTGCTGGCAGTTAATACTGAAAATTCATCTAAACGTTAACCTGAAAAAAAAAGTTGCCTGTGAGGCTCTCTGGTTGTTTTAAAAAAGAGGGTCAATATTCAATGTGTTACATCACTGACCAACTCAGCCATTTTGACTTAGTTAAGCACAGGGATTACGGAGTTTAGTAGTGAAAGATTCTAAGAAAAATGTCAAAAATAAATTATGATTCACTTTGTTGTAAAGCAGAAACTAACACACCACTGTAAAGCAATTATACTCCAATAAAGGTGTTAAAAAAAATAAAAATAAAAAATAAAAATAAATTAATCACTGGATTATTTGTTTTTAAAGTGTTTTCTAAAACATGGTGCAGTGAATAATTAAAAAAACAAAACCTGCTATCATTGCATACATGAAACATTTCAGTAGCTACATTCCAGTAGGTACCCCCTGTTTTTACTGATTTTCCTTAATCATCCCCTGTTGTTGCCACAGTTGTCACCTAAAAGCCCACGTATAAACCATGGCTATTCAAGTAATGTTGGGTAAAGGACTTTATCTCTTCAGTATGGATATTTTGTTCTAAAGTTGTTTCATCCATAAAACTAAGAAGAATCAATGTATGATTAATCTATTTTTTGCAAAAAAAAAAAAAGCTTACTTGAGTAAAAATATACTTTCATGCTTTAGAAGTTAAAATCAGTGCCCCAGTTTGGGCCTGTGTAGTCATTTTCTTGGTGCAATCATTATTCATGGTTAGAAAGGTGAACTTGTTTATTGTATCCATTGACTATATGTCTATTTCACCCTCTATATCAACTTCATTTTCTATTATAATTGATTAAATTAAGATCATTCTTTCCCAGGATCAAAGCTGAAAGAATGCCTAATGGCCAAATATTTTGAGCAACAAAATAAATAATGATAGTATAGGATTATAATCGTAAGGATAAATGTCTATGAATCTGTACAGATATAAATAATAAATTAACAAATACTGTAAATGGGAGATAAGGGGCACATCTTCTCTACAGAAGATTTCTAAGTAATAAATTGAAAGGAATGAGGGGAACAGGAAATCGCCCTTGGAACACTGTAGTAATAATTGCTGCTGGCTAGTTCCATGGATTAATGGGAAAATTTTTAAGTTAGTAGGCAAAACTTTTAAGAAAAAAGAGCATATTTGCATACCCTCAAGATTTCTCCTCCCAAATATTATTAATTCCTGTGGTACACGTGTCCACAAATTTCTAGATATTCCTCTCTCTAGGAGGTAGTTCTTAATTCCTCTCCTCTAAGAGTATCCTGGGTTTAGCAACTGACTTTGAACAAATAGGGTATGGAAAAAGTGCAATAGTAACTTTACAGTGGAGAAACCTGGTAGACATCACCCTAACCAAGTAATTAGCATACTATAACAAGTAAGTTGGTATCTTGTACTTCCCGATAGAATGTTATAAGAAGAGTACTCACCCCTGTGGTATTTTTCCAAAAAGTTCCAAACCCCTAACAATGAGAAAACATCAGACAAACCCATACTGAGGGACAAATACTTCAAAATACTAGATGAATACTCCTCAAAAGTATCAAGGTCAATAAACACAAGGAAAGACGAAGAAACGAACAAATATTGGAGAAGAATAAGGACATGGGATGAAAAAAAATGCAATGTTGTATCCTATACTGGATCTTGGATTGGAAGAACATTAGTGAAAAAGCTGGTGGAAAATAAAGTCTGGTTCAGTTAATAATGTTGTACGAGTATTAAATTCTTCATTTTGGTATGTGTATGATGGTTATTTAAAATTATTGGAAGCTGTGGGATGGATATACAGGAACCTTCTTTACAACTCTCCTGTAAATCTAAAGTTATTTTGAAATAAAGTTTTTTTTTAAAGAATGGACTTTTGACTATCTACAAATACTTTATTTTAATGTATATGACAAATTACATGTGGGGGATTGCATGTAGAGGTCACTTGCCAACTCTCAAAGAATGTTACTGGTCAAGAATTTTAAATAATCATTTCTTCACGAAATATGTTTTCTTTATGTCTCAGAAGAAATTTCAGAGGTGAGATAGCATTGATGTAGACTGTAGACTTATTACATATTTTTTTTGTCTACATGGATAGAAGTAGAATGGCTAAATATCTTAAGAAAATGCACCTTACCAATTGAAGAAAATATTGTCTCCAGCCAATATTTATTGTTTCAAAAATCTCATGACTTGTCCTCCTTATAAATCTTACTATATTTGTATGTTATTATGGTATTACCTATTTTCTTCAAGAGTGTTTGGGTGTGTTTTCCTTCCTCTCATCCTGCTTTAAACAAACTATCTCTGCATTTTCTTACAGTCACCACTGCCTCATAAATCATTACATTCAAGGCTATAAAACTGGTTTATCTTATCCAGATTAATCATCTCAGTCTCATCACCTTGCCCACCAACACTGACAGGCAGCCTATCATTCTCTGACTTAACACCACAGTGCTATCCATTTAGTTCTGCCTAGAGGCAGACCCTGGGAACGACCCTGCCCCACTCTTCATCTTTACAAATTGAAATGTATCTGACTAAATCTTTACTCAAACGAATGTAAAAAGAAGAATGGTAAATAACACAGACATACACATACACACTTAACATTTATACACACATAAAAATGTACACTCAAGGCTAAAGGCTATTTTATTTGCAAAAGACAATTTATATATCATAGCTTTGGGTGAAAGATCGTCTCAATGCTCAGTATCTACCCTAGGGATATTTCACCTCAATTATTAATTACATTTCTAATGATCATTATCAATAGAGTTATTATTTTTTCTGTAATTTAGAGGAAAAAATATTTTCAAAATGTGCTAATAAACCAATTGTTGTGTACACTTTTGGCTGATGTAATTGTGCATTTATATCCTTCACCATTTATAGAGTTGTCAGACCATTAGTTATAACCTACTTTAGCACAAATAACCATTTGTTTCTATTAATTCCATGTCAGGCTTTAGCTAGTTTGAGCAGATAATGAGGCAGGGAAGAGGAGGAGACTGCAGAGGGAAGGTAGAGCAATCAGAGGAGAAGGAGGGAGGGAGGGAGCAGGTAAGCACCTGCAGAGGAGTGAGAGAGAAGAGTGAGAAGAAGGAGAGAGGGAGGGTGAAAGGCCAAGGAGAGAAATGGAGGACGAGGACTAGGGGAGTCTGCTTTTATAATACACCAAGGTCTGGTGCTTTGAAAATAATATCAACAAAAACCTACTGAAATAGGTAGGCAGAAGGGAGACACTCATGATTTTAATTTGGTAAGTGGGGTTTTGTAGTGAAAGATAATACCTTTTGAAATGCTATTAATTTTGAGATCAGAAGACTCAACCATTTTCAAAGAAACAAGAATAACCTCTATTACAAAGGCAAATACACAGTTATTTTGAATTTTCCTTATTCTGGGAGATTTTATATATATATATATATATATATACATAAATATAAATACATATATACATATATCTATCTATCTATATATATATATCTATATATATATCTCCTGATAATTTTTTTTGCATTGAGTATTTTTTATATTTCTATGTAAAAAATAACCACAAAATTTAGGAGCTTGTAACAAAACACATTATTTCAGTTTCCTCGGATGAGGAGTCCCAGCAAGGCTTGCCCTGCTTCCATGCTCAGGGTCTCACAAGGCAACAATCAGTGTGTCAGCTGGGCTGCATTCTCATCATGATACTCAACTGGGGAAAGATCCACTTCCAAACTTCCAAACTCAGGACACTGGCAGGATTCCTTTCCTAGGGGCTGTGTGACTGAAGACCCCATTTACTCAATGACTATGGCTGGAGTTACCCTCAGCTCCTGGGGGCCACCTGCTGTGCTTTGCCATGTGGTCCCTCCATAAGCCATTTACAAAGTGGCTGTGTGCTTCTTCAAGGCTAGAAGGAGAATTTCTTGCTGTAGTTCACTAAGATGGAGTCTTATATAACATGACAAAATCACAAGAGTGACTTTCCTGTCATCTTTGCCATATTCTATTGGCTAAAAGCAGTTACTGGCTCCTCTCATACTCAAAAATGGGGATTATAAAAAAGTGTGATTTATTAGGAGTCAGGGATCACTGTAACCTTTCTCAACCACACTTGAAAATAATAAAATCCTATATTAAAACTCTCATTCTGAATTTCACAAACATTTTAATAACTATAGTTGAACATATTACATTTACCTACTGAAAAAAATCACAAACATATTTACTGTGACGGTTAAACTTGATCAGTTTGTTCAATAATAATAAATTGCTTCCTTCTTATGAGTATTTTAGTGCATTCATTAGTGTAAGATGTCTGCATTATTTCAAAGAAAATGTTCAGAATACAGAATTGCATCTTGCTTTCTTTTCAATTTACATTCATTTTGTGTATTTTGAAATACTCTGCAGGAACTGCACTCATTCACTGTGAATGCACACGATACTGAGTTCCACTTCATCCTTTCATCCCTGTGCCATCCTCCTACTTCTCTGAATCAGGTTGTGTGTGTTCTACACCTTTCGGGTATATTATTACTGTCCTGAGTCCTGCTTCCGTTTTTTGTTTTCTGTTTTATTTAGCACTTAATTGACAACAACAAGAGTGGTGTGGAGTATGGCAGAGGCCATTCCAACTATGTTTTGAGCAATGAAGCTAATTGGAGAACTCTTTAGTCTTAGGGTTATAGGCTGAATAGCGACCCTGAAAATTCACATGGCAGTACCTCACAGTGTGACTGCATTTGGAGATATTATCTTTAAAGAGGTAATGAAGTTAAAATGAGGCCGTTAGGGTGGGCTCTAATCCAACGTAAGTGGTGCCTTTAGAGGATGAAATTAGGACACACACAGGTACAGAAGGAAGATCATGTGAAGACACAGAGAGGAGATCGCCATTTACAAACAAAGACAGTTCTCAGAAGGAACCAGTTCCGCCAACACCTCAATGCCCAACTTCCCCACCTCCAAAAGCAGTGAGAGAATAAATTTCTGTTGTGTAAGCCACCCAGCCTGCAGTACTTTGTTACCAGAGCCCTAGCAAGCACCCTGCTTAATATCAACATTGTATCTCATCACAACTTGAACCACACACCTTGTGTCTGGTGACTGAAATTGCCTCAATCAGCCACTGAGAAGCAAGAATCGCAGTCACATGCTACCCCTGCAGCTGCCCAGCTCTCTCTTTTTTCATTCATTTTACACCAGGATGCACCCTGGAGAAGAGGTATGATGTAATACGAAATCATTACAGCAACAAGCCCCTTCCTATGAATGGCCAATTTGACCCAGTGTTTTAAAGAGAAGTTCTCTGGGGTGTCTTCCATTATGAATGAAAACTGAGAATCTTACAGAAGATAAAAGGGTCTTTAGACTTTAATGGAATCACAGGTGTTGATGATTCGGGGGAAGTATACACCACTGACCACCACCAGATCTAAGAAAGCACGAAAGGTTTCATTAGGAATTTGTCTCACAACATAGGAATTAAGATGTCAGGGCAAGTTTGGAAAAGAAAAAAAAAAGAAAAATATTCAAATATTCTGACACTGGCGATTATTTCCACTACCCTCCTGAGAGATGTTATTATGTATTTTCTTAATTAAAAGCTGCTTCTCTGGCAGCATTCAAATTCTCGTGAGAAATCAAATGCTGTTTTACTAAAATGACACTGAAGCACTGTAATCACATGACTTATATTGTGAAAAGCAAACAATATCCTTCCTGAATCCCTGTTGATAGTGGTCTGCAAGACGGATCCCGATCTCAAATAAAACTTGCATGCCCAAAGATGTACTGGACTTTTCTCTGATTTTCTCTACTCCTTGCTCAAAGGGTTAGAAGGTGATAAACCGTGAATCCAAATGATAATTTAAACTTTGTATTTTTTGGCCAAAGAGACCCTGGATCTAAATCCACTCCAGATTTCGCAGACTGTTTTCTGATGAAGGAGTCAAAAGATAAGGGCTCTATTTCTAGACGGAGTGTGATAAGCTGTGGGATATATCATGTACCATAATAAACGGTTTACAAAATAATACTGGCTTTTAAATGGATGCAAATCTATATATTACAAAAGCTTCACAAACCTTGAGACTCAGGAGGAATATTAAAAACATTTCTATGACTATAAAGCTTCTGTCCACTTACAGTCTCATTTTCTGGCATGATTAAATATCTGATGATAATAAGGCACATGGTTAAAATATACAAACTTTCTAATTTAAAAAGAAAAATATCAAAAGTGCTGTGTCTTTCCCCGTACACCTTACTTTTATAATATCTTTAAATGTTGAAATTATCAAGAATATATAAAATAAAATGCTATTGGAATAGAAATTTTCCTCTCGATGCCTGCTTAGCACATCTAAGTAGGTTTAAAGAATAATTTAACCACATTAACACAGCGGTCCTCAACCTTCTTGGCACCAGGGACCGGTTTCGTGGAAGACGATTTTTCCGCAGGGCGGGGAGGAGGGCACAGAGGGTCCAGGCAGTAATGCGAGCGATGGGAAGCAGCAGATGAAGCTTCGCTCACCTGCTGTGCGGCCCGGTTCCTAACAGGCTGCAGACCGGTACCGCTCCACGGCCCAGGGCTTGGGGACCCCTGCCTTAAGAGACAGATCATTTTTTTGATAGATCATTTTGAAGAGTTTTTGAGGATGGGATATAAAAGTAATATTCCAAAATATATAATTTATTTCATACATTGCTCTCAACCAACATTACCCCAAAACAACTAATTTGGAAAACACGGGTTGCCATGTCTTGCCCATCTTGTTCCAAATGTATCTGTCGTCTTACTGCTTAACTCAGATTTTGCATCAAGGAAGGTACCTGTCCATTATCAACTGAAACAGTAATCTTATCAAAATGACTACAAAAACAAGGTAATACACAAAAACCTTGGAAAGGTAAATAAATGTAAAATCAAAGAATTATATTTATGGTCTCACATTTATTTCCCAGATATGGTTTTACTATTTTCCACCTCCTGATATAAACAGATGTCTTAGAATTCAATGCTACGCATTTCAGAAGACCGTTACAAATTTCATATACAGGAGGTTGCAACAGTTAAAATATGAATAGTAAAATGTCAAGTAACTGTATATCATGGGCCATAATTATACATAAAAATGAAAAACTGTTTTTTAGCCCACAGGTTACATTTCAATTAAAGTCTAGGGTAAATGTGGATTTCTAACTCTTTGAAGATGATTTTGTAAGGCTTCTTTATAAAATTTCTCTATAGGTTTATACTTCCAGTGGTGAAACTTGGAATAATTAAACAACAATGAAAAAGAGGCTGCTAGCTTACTAAAGCAGCTTTCTGGAAAATCCCTTTGCTAATGAAGAGCCTGCTGTGACCAAGTTTCAATAGACTTAAAGGACATCCTGCTTGGTCCGCAAAACCGTGCTGTCACCTGACTGCAGGGCTGTTAGTTCATCCTTTCATTTTAACTTGCTGATAATCTTTTCTGGGCAAACAATACAAACTTGAAATTAAGAAAGATGTATCTGAGAACATGTTGTTTATTGGTTTTGTTACTTTATCTTATTTTTTAAATGATTCATAACTGCATTTTATCAAATTTACAGAAAAAGTAAACGAAAACACGTGCTCACTACCTAGAGGCTGGATGATGGTATCATCTTCGTATGTATGTACGGATTAAATACTATGAAATCTCAGTTTTCATCTCCACCTTTCTTCCAAGGTATAACTGTTACAAAATTTCTCTAATTAAGTCTCAAGTTATTTAACACCTCTATACTTTCCCCAAGTGAAAAAATACCTGAGAATATTCTAAGTAACTATTATAAACTACCCTGTCTTCATTGTTATAGTTTTCTAGAGATTGTTTACATAATGTATGATAAAAACAAAGTAATGTTTATTATTTTCAGAGACTGTAGTAAAGTTACTGACATATTTTATCAGTTACCAGACTACTCCTGTTTCTGTTATTCTACTTTCTACTCCTTTCTCTATTTTCTGTAAAACTAATTTTTAATGAATACAAATTTTTAATAATAAGGATATCATTTATCTTGGATATGTTGCAAACATTGATGAGATCAGTGTTTAAAATCATAAATATGTTTAAAATATATGTTTCCAATCTGACACAAAAATGTAAAAGTATGCACCGATATTTTAATACAACATAACATTTAATAACCTATGAAATATTCAAACTATTAGAAAAATATCTGGCTTCAAAGAGCATATACCATAAATTATTAATTTAAAAATAAAATATAAATGTATATCATGACCTACTTATCTTTCTGACTACAGGATTTAAAACAGCATGATAATAGTGCTAATCTTTATGTGGAGGGATCACAAATTTTTTTTTTTGTATGCGTTTGTGTGTGTATGTATTTAGTATTAAGATATAGGTTGTATTTTAAGTTTTTTAATTGGTATGTAGTTCTGGTTTAACTACTTTGTTAATTTGAGGCAGAAATTATATTGACAAGATTAATTTTTGTTTAGAAAACACTATTTCACATGCAGACTAAATTTGTAATTCATAATAGTCTTTATATTTGGTGATTCAATAAAAAAGACTGTAGTCATAAATAGGCAACTACCAATTATTAAAGCTATTTTTGAGAGGAGCTTTAGGATCAGTAGCTGAATTACTAAATAAAGGGTTTAGAGCTATGCATTTAAATTTTTAACAAAATTCCAGTTTAACCTAAAAAATATTTTATTTCTCAGAAAATTAAGGTAATTAAAGAAGATAACATAGTAAAACTCCTATTTCAGAAAGCTTTGTACATTCTTAGCATCATAATAAATGTGATTTTTACCTTCTTTGTGAAGACCACTTGATATAGTTTATTTGAAAAACTGAAAATAATTTACTGATAGACTCAACAAATAATTGTTTAGTCTCAGGAGGAATAATTTTTATTAAAATGTATTTGGCAAGGGGAGCTCATGTGGAACTTTAGCAAAATTAAACTGATAGTGAACATTCTTTACTTTTTTATTTTTCCTGTAACTTCCCCCAAGGTTCCAGGGATTGACAAGCTATTCTCACCTATTACATGTTATACATGACTATGTGACTATCACTTCCTAAACGGTAGATTTCATAAGCTGTTCTGATCCTGGGTGTCCTGTCTTCCAGAACCTGAACTGGAATAGCACCTGGTACAGAGAATCCACTCCTCACTCTATGTCACGGTGATTGAGTGTGGATAAACTTGCCGAGGTAGTTAGTCTCCCAAAGGTGCCAGAGAAAATATAGCACATTCTTTATTCCTCTCTCCTCTCATTGCTTTTGCTTCAAATCTTCTTTGCTGATTTTTCTGACACAACAATATTTGGCTCATATTTCTAAAGAAGTGGCCACGTAGCCATAAAAGAGCAAGTGTGATTCTATTCTGCCTTGATCATCATCAATCAATTTGTCATTTCAATCTTTATGGCTGATCCCTCAATTCAATGTCATTTTGTAATGAGAAAAATTCATTGTGTGACCATGGCATAGAGAAAGAATTTCTGTAAAAGCCACATTTTGGTAAGTAGGCTTTAACTTGTTTCCTTATCAAAATATGAAAGTTGCAGTAAATACAAAATACTCCATGTTATGAATGAATACTTATAATAATTTTATAGATGATGATTTACTCTTGAATTTATCTATTCCATCTCTGCTTATAATAGAGGATTCAGCTCTTGCTAAGTCACTATCCTCTATTATAAGCAGAGACGGAATAGATAAACTCAAGAGTAAATCGTCATCTATAAAATTAAACATAATTTAAAGAGAGTTTAAATACCACCAAATGCAGGTGAATAATAGAGATGAAGATGTGACAAGACTTGAAAAAGCTAAAGGCATATCTATTTTCATAACTTACACTAAATGGAAAAAAATACTGGAATTTAAACCTTTATACATTAGCCCACCTAATATGCAAATATTTGTGTAAGGAAATATAGTGGAAGTAAGAGAAAACATGGGTTTAACCATAGGTTTAACAAATACTAGTTTTTTGACATTTTGCTGATCAGACGTTGTAAGATAAAAATGCATCTCATTCAGTTCCCCAGGTTGGCAAAGCCAGTCAGCTTCCCTCTTTAAAAGAAGGAGGTATTTTTACACAAATGTGGTCATTTTTCAATTATACCCATATAAAGTGTTCTAAATTCAATTCGAGGAGGAAAAATCAAAATACATAACAACTGTCATAAAAATCAACTATAAATGAAGAAATAAAAACAACAAAAAAAGAAATAAACAAGAGATAACTATCATTAACGTATGGGTTGACATATTTCATGTACGGTTTTATGCTTACATACTATTCGTGTATTTATAATATTTTGCAGGCCTAGTATACATAAAGAATTGAATATTCTAATAGGGGACCAGAGTGACCAATACTTGTCTTTAAAGCAAAGTTCATTTGCAATATGTCAAGAAAGCAAAACAGTTTAGGGTTTGAGACAAAGTGTTCTGCAAATTACAAAGTCAAACTCCCGTAGAATTTGGTTGCCTTGCCTACTGCTGCACTTCTTCAAGAAATGTAATTTGGTTAAATTACTCCCTTAATTAAAAATAAAGAACCAACAAAACAAAAGTACTCAGAGTATTTACTTACAAACACACACACATATGCACACACACACATATACCCCAATCAAATGTCCTTTTACTTAAAAGGATAATCTAACAGAAGCATGTTCCATATGTACAACTTTTTCCAATGAATTTTTGAAACAGAGTGTTGTTCTTGGTCTCAGATTGAATTTTGAAATTAACATTCTGCCTTGATTCCAGACTCCTAATTCAATTATCAAGATAAATGACAAATTACAAGTTAATTGTTGTAGTTGAATATAACTGATTAGCCTACTTCACGGTTTTAGAAATCTGGAAATATAGTGAGATATTCTCAACCAATGCTTAATTAATCCATGAGTACAGGTATTACAGGCATAAGGTAATAGCTAGGAAAATAACAGTATTTGTTTTTTCTTTGAAGATTTACATGACTAGGAGTTTAAAGCTAGGTATTTTACTCTGAGTATTGATTTTAATTTGTCATTTTGTTAAGATATAAAATATGAAGACGGGTTCACTCTGGTGTGAACCAAGGAATGAAAGGCAATGGTGTCTACACCTGATTCTTCAATATGTTATGACATGAAAGAATAGCAGGTCCAATGGCAAAGGCTCCAGGTGGCTTCAATAAAACCTACCATATTTAGACTCTTCATAGTTGCTTTTAGACCTTTTGAGCTCCTCATCCTTCATTTGAAATATATCCTTGTGTTTGTATTCCCAGGACCTGATGTACTGCTTTTTGCCAGTTAAATATCTAGTGAATACAGACTGCATAGTTCTGAAAGTAAGGAAGAAGTATGGTGACAATTTTGGTTTACAGCAGTTTGTGATGCATCCAGATGTGAAATTATCCAAACACATTGTATCTGTGCTTAAATGAGCTTCTTAATTTTGTAAATTTTAGTGTTTCACCAAATTTTAGAAGTTTTTGGTCATTATTCCATCAAATATTTTTCTGCCATATTCTACCTTTCTAATTATTTCTTCACAAATTACTTCTATGTTATATCTTCAAATTTTTTTCATAGGTCTTAGTGGTGCTTTTCTATATTTTTAAATTTATTTGCTTTCACTTCTGACTGAATGCTTTTTATTGATTCACTCTTTCCTTTTTAAATCTCTATTGTTATTAAGCCTATTCAGTATTTTTCAAGAATTTTTTTCCTAAATTTTCTATTCAGTTATTCTTCATCTATTTCCTTTTTCTCTACTAATATATATTATCTCCTCATTATTTATAGAACTATGTTCCTTCACCTCACTGAGCATAATTACAGTAGCTGCTTCAAAGTATGTGATAATTTCAATACCTTGGTCATTTCAAGGTTGGAATTTATTGGTAATTTGTCTAATCTTCAGTTTGTGCATAATGTGTCTTTATTTTCCCTGCCTACTTTATATATATATATATATTTTTTTCTTTTTTTAATGGTATTCAGCAATGTGATGTTATGGTTGTGTTTGTCTTAATTGGGTCTGTTGGATTCTTTAATCTGTTGGTTTATAGTTCTCAGCATATTTAGAAAATACTTAGCTATTATTTCTCCAAATATGTGTCTGCCCACCCTTTTCCCCTTTCCTCATATGATTTTAACTAAACTCATATGTTTCACTTCTTGATACAGCCCTATGGGTCCTTGAGACTGTGGCCTTCATTTTGGAAATTCTCAATAGGTATGTCTTCATATTCACTTAATATTTTCTCAGTAATGTCTAAACTCCTGTTAATCCCATTTAGTAGATTTTAAAATTTTAGATACATTTCTCATCTCTACAACTTCATTTTGATTATTTTTATTATAACCCATTTCTCTCTTCACAATTTTTTAAGCAAAGTTTTATACAGTTTAGTAACTTTGGAAAGTCCTCTACTAACCCATCATCTCTATCATTTTTGTGTCTGTTCCACTGACTTATTTTTGCCCTGTTTATGTGTCGCGTTTTCTTGAGTTTTGCATCTAGGAATTTTGATTACATCCTGAGAATTGTATATTTTACAGTGTTGAGTGTGTGGATTTTGTTGTTACTTGAGGTTCAGTTTGAACCTTTCAAAATATTCTTAAACTTGATTCCTGCATTCCCTCTATTTGCTCTAAATGAGATAAAATATGCCTTCACTACTGAAGACCGTCTCCTCTGCAGTCTTTACTGAATGTTCTGCAGGATCTATGCAGACTCTCCACTCCAATTAGTGGAAACTTGAACAATGCCCATCTCTGTGTGAACTCAAGAGCTCTTCAGCTCAGAGCTCTCTGCTTAACTCTTTGCCCAACCACCTGGATTTCTACTCTATGCACATGGTTCTCAAGATTTAGCAAAGAATCAAGAAGCTCCCTAGGCAAATTCTCAAGCTATTTTTTTTTTTTCTGAGTAGTCTCTTCCTCTCCAAAACTCTGTTCTGAAACTTCTAGCCCCTTCAGAGCTTCTAGGTTCTGTATTCTGTCATCTCAACAAAGCAAGGTAACTGCTTTTGCATTAGAGTCTGCTCCCTGATCCATGATCCAGAATGAGCATCCCTGAAGAAATCCTGAATGACAAGAAGCCTCACCTCATTTATTTCCCCCTTTCTGAGGGACTTCAGTCATGCACTGCCTAGTTTCCAATACTGAAATTGTGTCATTTCACATGATTTGTCCATTTCTTTTCATCGTTTAAGATAAGAAGTTAAATCCAGTTTTTATGAAACCATTATGCCTGGTAAAGAAATCCTCAGAACTCAGTTTTCATTGGAGTGAAGAAAAGGCTATGGTGAGATGTGGCACGGAAGAGAGATGACTGGAGCACATCTGGGCCAAATTTGGGTAAGACAGTAAAAGAAAGTATACATGAAGCAATAGGGATAGAAACATTGAATCATGAATTGTTTATATTGAGTATATTAACCTGGTTACCAAAGTCTTCTAGAACAAATATTCTCATTGATTCACAAAGTGGACTAACAACATTATCTTACTTGATGTATGACAAAGCATAATGATCATATTTAATAACCACTGAAGCATTCAGTAAAACTGTTATCCCAACCGAATTTTTTTCTCCACATTAACTGATCCAGCATTGGACTATTTCACAGTAGCTTTCATGTATAAACACTATTTCCAGAGTTGCTTTCATCATCATGTCCAGTAGATTTGGTGTTTCCTTATAGATTTTCCTTTGCAAAGACATTTACCTTAATAGAATTCCCACTGATGAGCTCAGAGGCAAACAATTTGCCCTGACAGTAAGAACCAGGATTGTGAATTAAACCAAAAATTTAAATAAGATAACTGTGATGGGCTAATTTTCACATCAATCTTATGTAATGTAGACTATTATTCCCTTCTTAAACTAAGTGCCATTTTATTGGCTGACTAATGGAGAGATAAAGTAAAACTACATACTGAGTGATGTAAGGGCTATGCTTCTAATTAAGCATTGCAGTTTGTTTAAACTGAAAGTCAATACAATAAAATTAGTTATGTATCTTTCAAAATGAATTATTTTGTAATTAAATAAACAAGTGGGATCTCTTTTCAAGAGTGCTAATCAACTCCCAGGACTGAAGAAGCATACTCATTGATTTAAGGTCAAGAAGGGAAACACTTCCCACTTTTAGTCTCATTCAATCAAATAAAATAAAATATCAAGTCTGAGTTATTACCAGGAATAAGAAAATAGATTGGAATTCCCATGGTCAGGTTCAACAGATTAATTTTTAAAACTATTCTGCTAGATAGATACCTTAATAATTTAGTTTATTACAATGTTTAGTGCTGATTTTACAAACGTTTTTACTGAGAATCAGTCACTAGATAATACCTAACAACAGAGTATTATTTATGTTGCATGCATGAATTCTACAAATAAAATAACATTAAAGGGTATAGGAATTTCTGAGCATTCATCTTTACTCGTATTTGATTTGGATTTTTAAACTGAAAAATGACTTAAAATTTGTTATCTCATGTAAGTAAACAAGGAAAGAAAAAAATGTAAATAAATAAATGAATCTGGAGTCTTAAAATGTTATTTTATTTTCATATTTCAGAGTAATGAGACTCCCTACAAAACCGTAATGATATGGATGGAAAAGAACACAAGCAGTGGTGACTGGTTCAAGATGGTAGAGTAGAAGGACATGCGCTCACTCCCTTTTGTGAGAGCACCAGAATTACAGCTAACTGCTGAACAAGCACTGACAGGAAGCCACTCAAAACTGCCAGAAAAGATACCCAACATCTAAAGACAAAGGAGGAGCCACAATGAGATAGTAGGAGGGGCCCAATCAAAATAAAATCAAATCCCATAACTGCTGGGTGGGTGACTCACACACTGGAGAACACTTATACCACAGAAGTCCACCCACTGGAGTGAAGGTTCTGAGCCCCACGTCAGGCTTCCCAACCTGAGTGTCCGGCAACGGGAGGAGGAATTCCCAGAGAATCAGACTTTGAAGGCTAGTGGAATCTGACTGCAGGACTTTGACAGGACTGGGGGAAACAGAGACTCCTGTGGCTCACCATGAGGACAAGGACACTGGCAGCAGAAGTTCTGGGAAGTACTCCTTGGCATGAGCTGTCCTGGAGTCCACCATTAGCCCCACCAAAGAGCCGGGTAGGCTCCAGTGCTGGGTCGCCTCAGGCCAAACAACCAAAAGGGAGGGAACCCAACCCCACCCATCAGCAGACAAGCAAATTAAACTTCTACTGAGCTCTGCCCACCCAGTTCTACCCACCACCAGTCCCTTCCATCAGGAAGCTTGCACAAGCTTCTTAGATAGCCTCATCCACCAGAGGGAAGACAACAGAAGCAAGAAGAACTACAATTCTGCAGCCTGTGGAATGAGAGCCACATTCAAAGAAAGATAGACAAAATGAAAAGGCAGAGGACTATGTACCAGATGAAGGAACAAGATAAAACCCCAGAGAAACAAGTAAATGAAGTGCAGATATGCAACCTTCCAGAAAAAGAATTCAGAATAATAATAATGAAGGTGATCCAGGACCTCGGAAAAAGAATGGAGGCAAAGATCGAGAAGATGCAAGACATGTTTAACAAAGACCTAGAAGAATTAAAGAACAAACAAAGATGAACAATACAATAACTGAAATGAAAAATACACTAGAAGGAAACAATAGCAGAATAACTGAGGCAGCATAGATAAGTGACCTGAAAGACAGAATGGTAGAATTCACTGCCAAAGAACAGAAAAAAGAAAAAAGAAAGAAAAGAAATGAAGACAGCCTAAGACACATCTGGGACAACATTAAGTGCACCAACATTAGCATTATAGGGGTCCCAGAAGGAGAAGAGAGAGAGAAAGGACCTGAGAAAATATCTGAAGAGATTATAGTCAAAAACTTCCCTAACATGGGAAAGGAAATAGCCACTCAAGTCCAGGAAACACAGAGAGTCCCATACAGGATAAACCTAAGGAGAAACATGCTGAGACACATAGTAATCAAACTGACAAAAATTAAAGACAAAGAAAAATTATTAAAAGCAACAAGGAAAAAACACACAAATAACCTACAAGGGAACTCCCATAAGGTTAACAGCTGATTTCTCAGCAGAAACTCTACAAGCCAGAAAGAAGTGGTACGATATACTGAAAGTGATTGAAGGGAAGAACCTACAACCAAGGTTACTCTAACCAGCAAGGATCTCATTCAGATTTGATGGAGAAAGCAAAAGCTTTACAGACAAGCAAAAGCTAAGAGAATTCAGCACCACCAAACCAGCTCTACAACAAATGCTAAAGGAACTTCTCTAAGTGGGAAACACAAGAGAAGAAAAGGACCTACAAAAACAGACCCAAAACAATTAAGAAAATAGTAATAGGCACATACATATCGATAATCACCTTAAACGTGAATGGATTAAATGCTCCAACCAAAAGATACAGGCTCACTGAATGGATACAAAAACAAGACCCATATATATGCCATCTACAAGAGACCCACTTCAGACCTAGGGACACATACAGACTGAAAGTGAGGGGATGCAAAAAGATATTCCATGCAAATGGAAATCAAAAGAAAGCTGGAGTAGCAATACTCATATCAGATAAAATAGACCTTAAAGTAAAGAATGTTACAAGACACAAGGAAGGACACTACACAGCGATCAAGGGATCAATCCAAGAAGAAGCTATAACAATTTTAAATACATATGCACCCAACATAGGAGCATCTCAATACATAAGGCAAATGCTAACAACTATAACAGAGGAAATCGACAGTAACACAATAATAGTGGGGGACTTTAACACCTCACTTACAATAATGGACAGATCATCCAAACAGAAAATTAATAAGGACATACAAGCTTTAAATGACACAATAGACCAGATAGATTTAATTGATATTTATAGGACATTCCATCCAAAAACTGCAGATTACACTTTCTTCTCAAATGCACACAGAACATTCTCCAGGATAGATCACATCTTGGGTCACAAATCAAGCCTCAGTAAATTTAAGGAAAATGAAATAATATCAAGCATCTTTTCCGACCAGAACGCTATGAGATTAGAAATCAATTACAGGAAAAAAATGTAAAACACACAAACACATGGAGGCTAAACAATACGTTACTAAGTAACCAAGAGATCACTGAAGAAATCAAAAAGGAAATCAAAAAATACCTAGAGACAAATGACAATGAAAACACGATGATCCAAAACCTATGGGATGCAGCAAAAGCAGTTCTAAGAGGGAAGTTTATAGCAATGCAAGCCTACCTCAAGAAACAAGAAAAATCTCAAATAAACAATCTAACCTTACACCTAAAAGAACTAGAGAAAGAAGAACCAAAAAAACCCAAAGTTAGTAGAAGGAAAGAAATCATAAAGATCAAAGCAGAAATAAATAAATTGAAACATACAATAGCAATGATCAATAAAACTAAAAGCTGGTTGTTTGAGAAGATAAACAAAATTGATAAACCTTTAGCAAGACTCATCAAGAAAAAGAGGGAGAGGACTAAATCAATAAAATTAGAAATGAAAAAGAGGTTACAACAGACACTGCAGAAATACAAAGCACCATAAGAGACTACTACAAGCAACTCTATGCCAAAAAAATGGACAACCTGGAAGAAATGGACAAATTCTTAGAAAGGTACAGCCTTCTAAGACTGAACCAGGAAGAAATAGAAAATATGAACAGACCAAGTAATGAAACTGAAACTGTGATTAAAATTCTTCCAACAAACAAAAGTCCAGGACCAGATGGCTTCACAAGTGAATTCTATCAAACATCTGGAGAAGAGCTAACACCCATCCTTTTCAAACTCTTATAAAAAATTGCAGAGGAAGGAACACTCACAAATTCATTCTATGAAGTCACCATCACCCTGATACCAAAACCAGACAAAGATACTACAGAAAAAGAAAATTAGAGACCAATATCACTGATGAATATAGATGCAAATATCCTCAACAAAATACTAGCAAACAGAATTCAACAACACATTAAAAGGATCATACACCATGATCAAGTGGGATTTATCCCAGGGATGCAAGGATTCTTCAATATGCACAAATCAATGTGATACATCATATTAACAAATTGAAGAATAAAAACCTCATGATCAACCCAATAGATGCAGAAAAAGCTTTCGACAAAATTCAACACCCATTTATGAGAAAACCTCTCCAGAAAGTGGGCAGAGAGGGAACCTACCTCAACATAATAAAGGCTGTATATGACAAACCCAGAGCAAACATCATTCTCAATGGTGAAAAACTGAAAGCATTTCCTCTAAGATCAGGAATAAGACAAGGATGTCCACTCTCACCACTATTATTCAACATAGTTTTGGAAGTCCTAGCCACAGCAATCAGAGAAGAAAAAGAAAAGGAATACAAATTGGAAAAGAAGAAGTAAAGCTGTCACTGTTTGCAGATGACATGATACTATACATAGAGAATCCTAAAGATGCCACCAGAAAACTACTACAGCTAATCAATGAATTTGGTAAAGTTGCAGGATACAAAACTAATGCACAGAAATCCCTTGCATTCCTATATACTAACAAGGAAAAATCAGAAAGAGAAATTAAGGAAACAATCCCATTCACCATTGCAACAAAAAGAATAAAATACCTAGGAATAAACCTACCTAAGGAGATAAAATACCTGTACTCAGAAAAGTCTAAGATATAAAAGAATTGAGCATGTATTCTAATGTCAAATCAGAGCACCAACACAGAGGCAGAACTTGAATGTACCCAAGAGAGACAGAGTATTCACAACTAAATAATTATACCAACATTACAAAATGTTTGCTGCTTGTGTTTTTTTTTTTGTTTTTTTGTTTTGTTTTTTGAATTTTATTTATTTTATACAGCAAGTTCTTATTAGTTATCTACCTCCATACTGTTCTCCATAGTGGCTGTATCACTTTACATTCATGTGCCTCTTGGCCATGTGTATGTCTTCTTTGGAGAAATGTCTATTTAGATCTTCTGCCCATTTTTTGATTGGGTTGTTTGTTTGTTTGTTTGTTTCCATAGGCTGTACATATGTTTAAAAGGCTTAGTTTATATGGTCCTATACTGCTTTCTCAATTACTAAAAATGTTCCAGTTATATATAGGTTTTCAAACTTCCAAAGTGCACATTGTTTTTTTTTTTAATATTGAGCTGCATGGACTGTTTATATATTTTGGAGATTAACCCTTTGCCCGTTGATTTGTTTGCAAATATTTTTGACCATTCTGAGGGTGGTCTTTTCGTCTTGTTTATAGTTTCCTTTGCTGTACAAAAGCGTTTAAGTTTCATTAGGTCCCATTTGTTCTGTTTTTATTTCCATTACTCTAGGAGGTGGGTCAAAAAGATCTTGCTGTGATTTATGACAAAGAGTGTGCTCCCTATGTTTTTCTCTAAGAGTTTTATAGTGTCTGGTCTTACATTTAGGTCTTTAAACCATTTTGTGTTTATTTTTATGTATGGTGTTAGGGAATGTTCTAATTTCATTCTTTTACATGTAGCTGTCTTTTCTCCATTGTATATCCTTGCCTCCTTTGTCATAGATTAATTGACCATAGGTGCATGGGTTTATCTCTGGACTTTCTATCCTGTTCCATTGATCTATATTCCTGTTTTTGTGCCAGTACCATATTGTCGTGATTACTGTAGCTTTGTAGTATAGTCTGAAGTTAGGGAGTCTGATTCCTCCAGCTCTGTTTTTTTCCCTCAACTGCTTTGGCTATTCAGGGTTTTTTGTGTCTCCATACCAATTTTAAGATTTTTTGTTCTAGTTCTGTAAAAAATGCCATTGGTAATTTGATAGGGAGTGCAATGAATCTGTAGATTGCTTTGGGTAGTATAGTCATTTTCACAATATTGATTCTTCCAATCCAAGAACATAGTATATCTCTCCAGCTGTTTGTGTGATCTTTGATTTCCTTGAGACTTAGAGTTTTCTGAATACAGGTCTTAGAGTTTTCTGAGTATTTTCATTTATTTTTCTGAGCAATCCAAGTGCTCCATTCAATCTGCATATATTATACTCTTCTGGATTTTTTTCATCTTTTATTATTTCTCCCCCTAAAATTTTTTTTCTTCTGGAATTCCTATTAGATACTTGGGCTTGCAGAGCTGTTTCATTTATTTTATTTATTACTTCTCATTACTTGATGAGTATTTCTAATGTCTAAGCTATATTTTCAACACTGTCTTTCAATAATTTTCATTGTTTTTTATTTTGCTTTTGAAGTTTATCATTTTCAAGAGTTTTTTCTTATCGGAATTTAAAAAAATAAAATAGTATCTGCTCTTGTGATATGCATGCAGTATCCTTTTTTCTCTCATTTAGTAGTTTTCGTTTTTAACATTGCCTCTGCTCATTCTGAGCTCCCTTTCTTTGTAATTTGTTTGGTTTGCTCTCTTTCCTTGACTGTGAAGGAAATAAAGCATGGGAAGGTAAAAAGTTGATTATTCAATTTTACTTAGCAGGTATGTGTGTCAGGCAATCTTCTAGGCATTGGGAACACAGTAGTGAAAAAAATAATCCAGGACTCATGTCTACATAAACAATATTGTAAAGGGTGGAAAATTCTGAGGAGAAAAGAAAGAAGAACAATAGGACGTCATTAGTTATAAGGAATTTGTGCACGTGCTAGCCCCACAATAAGGTCAGGCAGGGACTCAGCAGGTTCTTTGCAGGATGCATATATACCATCAGTTATAGCTTTTTTTTTTTTTTTTTTAAATTGGGCATATCCCACAGAGAGGAATACTTCAACCACATGGCAGAAGAGAATCAGCTTGGCTGATAGAATTCCAGATGCCCGGAGCAGAAGGGGCTCTCACTGTTCCACATGCAAGCATTTATTCACACTTCCCTCTCACAGTCCAGTCCTCCATTCCTAGCCCCGTGGTGTCTGGTTTCCATTTTTCCAGATCTACTAGGCTCAGCCTTTCTCAAGACTCAACCTCTCACCTTTTGCTACAGTAGACTTGGGAAGGGAAATAATGGCCAGCGTGTCATCTGCAGTGATTACTGTAGAATGCAAATTGGATCACTTCCTTTTGATGAAACATGCTCCTCGGTTCCCTATTGCTCTGCATATAAAGCTCAAACTGTTTAACATGGCTTTCAGTGTCCTTCCTGAGCTGATATGTGTAATAGTCATGATAACAGTAATTGCAGTAACATAATAATTACTCTTGGTATTATTATACTAACATTTATGCACCATTATGTGCCAGACTTTGTATTATCTCCTTGAATCTTCAAAACAACTCTATTAGAGAAAGACTTATTTTCAATCTCTTTTCTTAGTTAAAAGAAACAGGCTTTCAGAAGTTATTTCACTAACCCAAGATAATACAAATGGCTAGTTATTGGACCTAACTAACCAATTTAATCAGAGTCAAGAATGATGAAATTTATGTTGGTATTCTATAGTATTCTATGGCTGCTAGTATGGTATGATATGGTATGGTATAAAATAATATACTCTAGTAGATAGTACAGTACAGGACAAGACTGGATAAGACAGGACGGGACAGGATAGGGTAAAAGAGTATGCACAGTACAGGATACTTGTTGGCTAGTGCTTGCCTATCTAGCTTAATTTCTAATTATTTCCTTACTTCTTCATTTAAACTCGATTCAACCTGAAGTCCTTTCATTTTCTTCATACTTCTTTCCCAAGGTCATGAATCAGGCAATTCCAGATGCATGAAACATACTCCCCAATACCTATACCCTTCCAGGACCTCTTCCCTAAATCTAAGTGTAAGTGCCAGTCGAGGAACTTTTCATTTCTATCAAGTACTTAATCACAGTGCATTGAAATCATCTATGATGTGCCCACTTTTCCTTTAGCATTCTTTAAGTGTCATGAAGTAAGGCTCACATATTTCTTAATTATTGTATCCTCGTTACTTTCCTTAGCCTAGTAAGTGTCTTATATTTCTCGAGATTATAATAACTGTATTAGCTTCCAATTGCTGCTGTAACAAATCACTATAAACTTTGTGGCAGAGAGACCAAACTCTGCTTCACTAAGTTAAATTAACGTATCATGCAGGCTGTGTTTCTTTCCGGAGGGTCCAGGGGAGAATCTGTGTTCTTGCCTTTCCCGCTTCCCTCGTTTCTTAGTCTGTGGCCGTCTTCCTCCCCCCTCAAAGCAGCAACAGAGGGTCGAGGGTTTCTCACATCAAAGTACCTGACACTGATTCTTTTACTTTCCTCTTTCACACTTAAGGATCCTTGGGATTATACTGGGCCCACCTGGATAACCCAGGATATTCTATTTTAAAGTCAGCTCATTAGCAACCTTAATCCCACCTGCTACATTAATGCCCATTTTTTTTCCAGGTAATTTAACATAGTCACAGGTTTCTGGGATTAGGATTGTGTGGGTATGTGGGTGCGGTGTGTACACAGGGCGGGGAGGAGCATTAGTCCCAATGCCATGACAAAATACCAATTTGGTTTCCTACTCTGATGAAGTAATGTGTTTTACATGTATTATCTGAAATTAATCCTCACAAATAACTATTCAAGACAGTTATCTCTATCTCAGATTTGAAAATAAGGCACCGAGGTTCACAAGGCTAAACTGCCTAAAATCTAGTGGTGAGTGGCAGGGCCATGATTCAAATGCAAGCGGAGAGTCCAATGGTGTACGCCTTTTAACGAACACGGTTAAAAGCATTTCTTGCCCATCCTGTGAAATACTCTTCTATTGCTCTAGTCAGATAATTCTACTCTGTGTCACACACTCTTATGCGATTCTTTACCAACGGCCACAACTGACCTTCCTGAGCCGGTTCTCCTTCATGCAGCCACTCAAGCCTCCCAACAAATTTCCATTTTTAAAAAAAATTTTAAATATAAACGAATAGCAGCTGTCTGTCATTTGCAGCCAAAAGCATCTGGCTTAATCCAGTACTTTACCGTACTACCTTCCAACCATTATTTGGTATGTTTTCCTAGTTGACAACAGGGTTTCATACAACATTATTTTTTTTAATAATCAGAGAAATACCTACATGTTAGATATTTTCTCCATATGTTAGAGAGGAATAAACCTGAAGGATTCCCCCTTACTGCGTTTGTTACATAGAGATACTAGATGGAAAGACAGAGAGATACTTGTGAGAGTCAGTCTCCCTCAATATATACATTTTTAAAATTTTATTTATTATTTTTGGTTGTGTTGGGTCTTCGTTGCTGCGCGCAGGCTTTTTGTAGTTGTGGTGGCTTCTCGTTGCGGAGCACGGGCTCTAGGTGCGAGGGCTCCAGTAGTTGTGGCATGTGGGGTCAGTAGTTGTGGCGCATGGGCTTAGTTGCTCCACGGCATGTGGGATCTTCCCGGACCAGGGGTCGAACCTGTGTCCCTGCATAGGCAGGCGGATTCTTAACCACTGTGCCACCAGGGACGCCCTCCATCAATATATTAACTGCAGGAGAACACGGGGTACGTAGCTTACCCTTTGCTAAATGCCCAGCACCCTAGTTCTCATAATGAGCAGTAGATGTCGTATTAGTTTCCTAGAACTGCCATAACAAAGTACTACAAACCGGGGGGCTGAGAACAATGGCAATTTATTCTTTCACAGTTCTACAGGCTCGAAGTCTGAAATCAACTTGTCCATAGGTTATGTTCCTCTGAAACCTGTAAGGAAAAACCTGTCCTTGCCTCTCCCTAGCTCCTGGTGTTTTGTGGGCAATCCTTGGAATTCCTCGACTTACAGCTACAGCAGGCCAATCTCTGCCTCCGTCCTCACGTGGCATTCTCCCCTTGTGGGTCTGTGTCTCTCCTCTTCTCATATGGACACCAATCATGTTAGATTAAGGGCTCACCCTAGTCTAGTATGACCTCATCTTTAATTATATCTGCATTGAATCTACTTCCCAATCAGTTCCCCTTCTGAGGTCCTGGGGATTTGGAATTTGACATATCTTTTGGGAGGATGCAATTAAACCCAGAACAGATATTTAATAATTAATAGTTGGATAAATGATGTATTAGAATAGAAGGGTCTGTTTAAAATATTTACTATCACAATACACGTAGACACGAAAAGTTTGCCATCTCCATTTTTGAACTACTGAAAGGCAGGACTAGTCCGTGCTGTATGACAAGAGTGGACCTTTAAAATAAGAGAGACACAATGCAGAGACAGTGGGGAGTGTCAAATTAAAAAGTAAAGAGTTGAGATTTGTTGCCTTCTAGACCTCTTCTGCTCTTTAGATGATGTTTTAGTGACAACGTCCTCAGTCTGCGAAAGCAATCCGTGAGCTGACGGCCACAGCCAATCATCGACTTTCCCTGCTGCTCCAAGGCCAGCCAGTTGCTGATTTCATCATTCCTTCCGTGCTTGCTAATAAGTGAGGTGCAATTATATGATGCACAGAGGCAGATTTACTGTGACGCTAATGAAGACGAAGCTTCAGGGCCTTCCAATTGCATGGGTTCCTTCCAGGGCCTTGGACCTAATTTATTAGTTGTAGAAACGTTGCATGCATCCTTAAAAGATCACCGCCTAGACTGGACCAGCTTTAGGCCTCACAAAACCTGGATCTGTCTCCGAACACACACTAGGGACTGCCAATTCATTATCTTACATTTTGATTGGCAGACGTTTAGCTCTCCAGAAATGGCAAAACTGTTCAATAGAAATGGTAAAATGAAAATAACCCATGTTGAGCGGGCATAATCAGAGTGCGCTGTGCTGCAGGGGATGCAACCAGCACAACACTATCCTCTTAAATTTTGGCCCTTTATTTTTTGTTGATGTGTGATAAGGGTTGTTGTTTTCAGTGAACATATAAGGAGGAAACGTGATCCTCTTTATGAGGGCGAAGAGTGCAAACTGAATGAAGAAACATAGAGCATAAGCAACTTCACTAAAGTCAACCAGAAGGGCATTGTTGCTGAAGAGTTCTACTCTGGGCGCCACAGATGGACAAATATTGTTAAACGCTATATCAGGCAGGGCAGACGAGGAAAGGGTTAACTAGTGAGGCTGCGAATCCGATTAAAGAATTCTTTTTAAAGAACTAAATCTTTGGGCTTCCCTGGTGGTGCAGTGGTTGGGAATCTGCCTGCCAAGGCGGGTGACACGGGTTCGAGCCCTGGTCTGGGAAGATCCCACATGCCGCGGAGCAACTGGGCCCGTGAGCCACAATTACTGAGCCTGCGTGTCTGGAGCCTGTGCTCCGCAACAAGAGAGGCTGCGATAGTGAGAGGCCCGCGCACCGCGATGAAGAGTGGCCCCCGCTTGCCGCAACTAGAGAAAGCCCTCGCACAGAAACGAAGACCCAACACAGCCATAAATTAAAAAAACAAAAACATAAACCTAAATCTTTTAGAAGCCAAAATAACAAATGTTAAATGGTGGAATTCCAAATGTCCTAATGCTGTTAGGGGCAAAAATATTCTTGATGGAAGACGGTGATGGGTGCTTCTTTGACCATAACACACAGGTGTGATCAGCTTCACCACGATATTTGGTTTGTAGAGCTTGTTGCCTATCACCTAATCATTCGTCTCTGTATATTTTATCTCCCACTTCCCCATTTGTTTCTTTTCCACATTCTCTCCTACCTTGACTAAATGTGGACCCTGACCACTTATTTCTGGTTTAGGGTTGTTTAAAGTACTGTTGATATTCATCCTCACCTTTATTAGGTCTTTCTTCTAATTCCAACTTAGTGTAGAACTTACTCTGGTCATCCTCTTTAATGCAGCTAACCATACCTCAAACCCACCCCCTGAAAATCCCCTATTCTTCTTTTCCTTTTATCCAAACCTTCTAACCCACTGGGATGCAAAAAGATTAAGTGATTTGTTTAGCAACACTTGCAAAAGTAAAGCAAAAAAATAGAACTAACTTGCTTAATCATTTGCCCTATTTTTCTTTCCAGCTTTAATGCCTTATGTACAATCTCTACTTTATGTGTTAAATAGTTTTCATAAATATTTTACATTTTTCCAAAGGATAGCCGTCTCATGAAAGATCTAGAATAGAAACTGCTTATTCCAGTAGGGACCAATATTCACAGTACTGCTTAATCTAGCTTCCACAGAGTGCAAAAATACATGTTGCAATGCAGTATGCTCATTAGTTATTACATGAATTAAGCTGTCTACCTAGCATCAAATTATTACCTAATTGGAAGCAGAACTTTTAGCCTCAGTTCTCTTCAGATAGCATGTTTAAATGTGCCCCTTAATTTTCACTATACTAAATATACTTTTGGATTCTAATAAAACCCATTTGAATTCACTTGATTATTTGTATCCTATGCCCATATTTATATTGACTAAGAAAGTTTTAAAAAAACAAATTGCTAGTTTGTACTTGAATACTTCTAAAATACATTTATAACTGAAATAATTTCCTAAACTGTGTTTTAATTTTGTATTCACTACCTATTAAAATAGATTTATTCAATTTTATACTGCTAGTTGCCACCAACACTAATAATGTGTCTTCTCTTTACGATTAGGTACCATTTTGGTCTCTGTTTTAGGAATACCAGCAGCATTATCTTGTCAGATGTATATGATTTTATTTTGATCCTGCATGTTAAGTGTTTGGAAAATTGTGAGTGATAACTACAAGGAAAATCTGCATCTCTCCCTAAAATTGCAACCAGGCTCTTAGTGTTTGAGTTCCTTAGGCTGCACGGGGAAAGGAATTTTTGCAGGTTTTTTCCACTGTTAACCTAGATTCCAGAACAGAACAATGACCAGTACAGGGTAGGTGCTCAACAAATATGTTGAGTGATGGAAATGAAAGACACGTACCAAACAATTAGTGATGGGAATGTTTCCAAAGGGGCTACTTTTAATTCTGGCCTCAAAGGATTTGGTCCATCCAAGAATCTCCTGTTCACTTTGAAGTAGCAACATTCGCATACCATAAATAGATATTGTAAATCTTTGTAGATTTTTACAAATCATGAGTGAACCATTGTCAGAAGGGAATTTTTAAAAAATGCCCCAAGGAAAGAGATCCATGTTCTGTTCAGTAAAGTCCAGTCCATCAGCATTTCATCAGAACAATGCCAACCCCCAAGCATTTTCTTTGGCTTCTCTAAGGGGTGGCACAACTAGTGGAAAATAAAGGCTTGATGTATTCCAGCACGTACAAATACACTAATATTATAAGACACAATGATTTCAAATCTAGAATACTAGTGGCGCTGAGCAGCTGTGCAGCAGTGAAGTTATATTCCAGAAGTTAAGTTGTACCCCAAAGGGCCACACAGCCAAAGCTACTGGGTTCATGGGTGTAATCACACCCCCAGTCCGATGTTACAACCAATTACAGATTTCATTTCAAATTAAACACCTGCCTTCTAAAAACAAAATTTGCTAGGGGAGATTAAGTCTGCTCATTTCAGCTATTTGACTAACTGGTTTTGCATGTTAATATAATTCAGCCTGAGTAGTCCTACGCATTAAACTGGGGGCAAACGTCTCCTTACTTTGAGAGGAAGTGCAAGTGAAGTAACAGTGTCAGGACAGGCCTTGCTCTTCACATCAGGTGGAATGTTTTTCATGTAATCAGATGACAGGATGGTGCTTAGAGGCAATGGAGACTTGAAAAGTCTAGAAAGTGTAACCGGGAAGCCTAATCTTGACAAAGAAAACTGTATACTTTCAGTTATTCTCAATTTCAACATGCTGTATAAATCCTTAATACTTGATATATGTGCTATACAGTATTTTTTAATTAAAAGTAAAAAAAAATTGCTGAAGTATTTCTTAGACTACTTTATTTTTCCTAGATCTTCTTTAGGATTAGTTTTTCTTGGATCACCAAAGAGGAATGTTTGTAATACTTAAAATCTGACCGTCATGCCAACTTCACAAACCAGAAAACTTACAGGCATCACTGGCCTACTTTGGTGCTGTGAAAATAAAAATTCCCTCTTGAAAAAAATACATCCTCCTTCAACCCAAAGCATCTATTACATATACTAGCTCAGCATTAATCACCATTTTACTAAGCCTAATTTTCCCCATTTAATCCATCCCGAATCTGTCCTTTTCTATCATATATGTCTTGATGCCAAATTTGTTACACTATTTTATATATGTACATGTTTTTACAAGATCTTTCCTCATAACACAATGTTCTTCCATTAATCCTCAATATATATTATATATATACACACACACAAAATTGTTTATTCTGTAAGTCAAATGTCTATGATAAATATTCCCCAGATCCCATTTGTAAGAAATAGTCTTTTGTATAAACTTGTGCTGTATTTCATGTATAGTTGTATTTAGCACTCAATTATTTGTACTTTGCAATGCATATAATCATTTCCTTGACACCCTTCTCTACTAGGGTAAAAATATTTTGTGAATGAAAACCGAGTATTACTCCTCTTTTTTTATTTCCCCCTGGAGTACCAGCACATATTTTTTGACAAATCTTAGGCTTAGGTTTATTGGTACTGTGAGACACTCCAAAAGCCTTGGTTCTAAATCAGAAGACGCAGTGATCCAGCTTGATCAAACTGAGTTTGGAGAACCGATCAGGTTACAACATTGGAATTAGAGAAACTACATTAAGTATGTCTGACGTTGTGTCAACTGGCCTAACAACCTCAATAATGATTTAAGGAATATTTAGTGGATGAAAGTCCAATGACAGGACAAGGCATAGATATGGAGAATTTAATATTGAGCTCCCAAATATATGGGCCATGTTTCAAAGATATCTGCACGTAACAGTCATTATGCCAAACAAGCACTGGAAACAGAGGAAGGCTCCTGTGCAAAGGCTGATGAAACATAAAATCCGACCACACGTAGAGAGAACTGGAATTGGGGCAGCTCTCCAGGCTTCAGAGAGGGGACTACAGATAAAAACAATAGATGTGCACTAGGGCTCAAGTCAAACTCTTTCTCCTAACTGGGCCAACAGTGAACAGAGGCAGAGCAAACGCCCTCACTTAAGGGCAACGTGAAATCCAGGACTTCATTCCTCCCAGGTCAAAACCACATAAGAGAGACTTTCCACAAGTACCAGATTTCCTGTTATCTGAGTGAGTAAACTGACTATAATTTACCCAAGATGACGGAGAAGTTGCAAAGCCCTTGTCAGGAAAGGCTCAGTGAAGTGAGGGGCATACATCTCTAGATGCAGCTGGGCCATCCTGGAAGGCAGAGCAGGGGCTGCCAAAGAGTTACTCAGTGACTATGGGATTCGCATTTTATAATTAAGCAATTGTAGAAATTACATTCCTTTCAAAAACCATTTTTACTATGTTGGAGAGTGTTATTATCAGCATTATAATTATAAACCACGAGCATTAGCTGCTATTTTATTAAATTACGCTAGGATTTGTACTGCTAAGAAAAAGACTATAGTACTCTAATTGCATCTCAACTGAACATACCTAGAATCGTGTCAGCTTCCTAAGAGAATGATTAACAACCTAGGACAGTAATTCCTCAGCATCAACAACGATCCCGTTCTCCCACCCCAACTTAATTCTTCATAGTAAGTGGAGGCTAACACGATCATTAGAGCTGAATTCCTTTTAATACCAGGTACCATAGGGAACTCCATAGGTAACATTCAGTGTAAAAATGTGGTGTGTGCAAGCAGAATTAGGCTTTGTTAAGTCATCACTGCATAAGAGATGATGTTTATTTGATATCTCCAATTAGGAATTTTAAATGATGCAGTTATTTACTCACCCAATATTTATTATGAACCTGCCACATGAAAGAATATGTTGTGGAGGGTTAAATAATTATACTGGTAAGGCACAGTCTCAATCTTTAAGTTTTACAGCATGGAAAACCTGTATTTTTATAAACAGAAAATATAATTACAATAATAGAATAAAGTCTAGGTGAAGAAGTGAAGCAGGAATGAAATTACTAGATCTACTCGCTTGGGATCAAGGAAAACTTCCGGGAAGATGCTATGTTTGAATGAATTTTTAGGGATGAAGTGAAATTAGAGTTGGACAAGATTAGAAGAGTGTGCTTTGGGTTGAACAGAGCAAACAGCACATGCTACATAAAAAGCTTGTTGCATAGCATTCTGGATTCAGTGAACTTACAGAATCTGGTAGGACAGAGTAGAGTGGAATGGTTTTTAATGTATAGCTAAGGATATGATAATTGAAGCAGAATGTTACAGGAATTATATGGCATGCTAATGGGCTGGAATTCTATTCTATTAGGACAACTGTCAACACACTTTCTCTGTAAAGGGCAACTACTCAACTCTGCCCTTATAAAGCAGCCATAGACAATGTGTAAATGAATGTGAAGACTGTGTCCCAATAAAACTTCATTTACCAAAACAGGCAGTGAGATGGATTTAATCCACAGGCTGTAGTTTGTCAACTTCTCCTAAAAAGGATCAGGAATCACTGAATGTAGAAAAATAATCGTATTTGATTTTTGAAAGCATACCTTGGTAGTTTTACAGTGGATGGACAGAAAGTTACCAGAATGAGTTAGAGAAATCCTTCTTCTAGTAATACACTTACATTTTTGATAATTCAAGATATTTCAATAATGAGTGAGTGGCAAGAATGGGTTATGACAATACTTAAGGAATCATAATCAATATGACTCGGTGTTTAACGATATGGGAGGTACAGAATGTGCTGAAGCCATGGAATTGTTAATAGAAGGTGAATTAAAATGGAAGAACACATTTGGAATGAAGAGTAAAGGATAAACTCAGGACTCGATCCTACAGAGATGACAGTAACAGTTGAGTTTATTTTATACATAATGACTGGAATCTCAGCAGACAAACGTTGCTGTAGTGACTGATTTAGAGGCCATCAGGCTGACATTGATCATTCAAATCTCAAGGATGACATTAACTAGAAAGAGGGTATAGAACTTGAAAAAGCCTACAGTAACATCATTCACAACATTTGTTTATGGTTTTCTCATTAAATAGTAAACATAAATTTCCTATTAGAAATTTATTCTCCCGTACTCTGAGCCCATGACATTAGGTCAGGTAGATGCCACCCCATTCAGAGATGGGTCCCGAATGGTCTAAACCAGTAGTTCTCCATTTTGGGTGGTATTCTTACTGATCCCCTGGAGACAACTGGTTGTGCGTGAGGTGTTTGGAGGAGGGGATGCTACTAATATTATTTCCCAAGGGTAAGGTATAAACACCACCCAATGCCCAGACATTTCTGTACAAAAAGTTGTCCTGCTTAAAATGTCCACTGACCCATGGCGGTCAGCGTACCTCAGGCATTGTCATTGTCCTCTGGATAGGACTTTGAACCATAAGAGCCATCATGTTGCTAAACATTGACACTGGGGCTTCACAGAAAGTGACCAGTAAGTGTTCCCTTAGATTTGCATTTGCAAGCAGGCAGTTTGGCTCTGCTCCTGTCTGCCTCTTTGCTAGCATATTTTTGTAAAAATGAATCCTACACATGGAGGAGAATTGAGTTGATCCTGGAGAGAAGGCATAACTGTATCTTGGTGACATATTTATGAGTGTTAAAGGGGAACCCAGCCTACCGCTAGACTATTCTGTGATATGAGCCAATAAATTATCTTTTTGTACAAGCCAGTGGAAAAGCCATTTTCAACTGAAAGAAAATCTATCTGAAAAAGAGTCATGAGTAGAGAATCCTGGGGAATTGAAAAATTTAAAGTCAAATCAGAATAATAAGTGAGAGAGGGAGGAAGACCCAGAAATGGCCAGTAACAAAGAAGAACCAGGACGAAGTGATTTTACAGAATCCAACAAAGAAAAAAAATTTAAAGACATGGTCAGCGTTGTCATCTGCTTAAGGATAATGAGACTCGATGAAAAGTTTTTTAGATGGCCATAGAGAAACCAATGTCCAAATCTGCCAAATTAATTGCAGGTGCAGAAGCCAGATGGCAACTTTACTACAATTGCCTTTTGGACCCATCCAGTTATGTACCTTGTTTTATCAAGACGTGATGAGATTGTACTTACACAGTACAACTGCAAGGATGTAAAAAGAATGGATAATTACTGATATTAATTTTCTGATTGAAACATACATGGTTCACATAATAGTTACTTGAAACATAAATCTACATATACATATGTATATATACATACTAGATATAAAATACTACAACTAATATTCACAGTTCTAGTGATGTGGTAGATTAATGACAAACTATCCTTATTAGAAAATTAATGTAACCCTAATTAGAGGCAGCTTGGGAAAGGCCTTTACTTCAGTTGCATACAGAGCCTTCTCTTTTTCCATTTTCAAACTTGGTATCATTTATTGCTGCTCCAGGAATGCTCCAGCTCACTCAGGCAGCATGGTAATTAATGTCGAGTTGTCACTTTCTTATATAATCTTACAGTAAAGAACGAGTAGCTGATGATATATTCTGGAAGAGGCACAAGGAGACAACCCTGGGGATTGGCTGAAGAGAAAACGTTTCTACAGGAAGCCAGAACAATCCTTTGCCTGCATTGAAGGGAGAGGGTATGAGACATCAGGGAAAAAAGAAAGGAGTTTAAGAAAACAGGATGAAAAAGGGTGTGACTAGAAGTGATAAGAAGAGTATTTTCTTCCCCTAGTGATTCATCTGCGGGTGAACTACAGGGTTCTGAGCAAGTCAGGCCAACTAATTGCTGAGACAGCCAATGCCCGGTGCTGTGGCCCAGGATAAGGGAGAATTCCCTGGGAGACTGTAGCATGAGCATCTCAAAAGTTAGAAGGGCACTGTGGAAGCAAAAGTGGCATGATTCTCCAACACTAAGCAACTGTAAACTAGGTCAAACCGACACAAGATCGGGAACTTTGTAATAACGGGAGAAATATGCCGAATTCTCATGCTAACTAGGGAGTTAATGATGAATTACGTTAATTAAACTCATCTACATAATCCTGGGGTGTCTTCTTGAAAAATCAATACCTGGGGAAAGTTATGCAAGAATGCACCATATTACTTGAATCTGAAATGATGTTCTAAACAGGAGAGACTTATCCACTGCTCCACACACAATTACTCAAAATTTAACTCAGTTTGTCATCAACAAGAGACTCAGTTATCAGCTTACTTGTGAACACTGTTGAAAATACAGCAACCCCACATTCCTTCTCTCTTACCCAATCTGAAAAATATTGTTGTTGCAACGGCTCATGAATACTTGGGACTGGCTTATTCTTTCTACTCTGTGTTGTGGTGTAAAGTGCTATATATACTCCCCAGGCTTTGGCTGACAAAGGATAATTTCTGAGAGGTTTATTACAAAAAAAAAAAAAAAAAAAAAAATTAACAGAAAACAAAAGCCCTAAAATCTGTGACTATTTCTCTGTTGCCCTATTTTCACTGGCCTCTCCCGTCTACACAGTGGCTAAAAGGATCTGTGTTATAGTTTACTTGTATCAGATCCACAGGCTATTGTCCTTCCCAACCTAATCCCCCACTTACACCCTGAAAATATTTTAGCATCCCTTCAAGCCTTTTTTATAATAAAAGTTTGTTTTAAAATCCATGGTGTTTATATATATATTTTTACAGAAACCTTCATTAGAACTACACACATGAACACACATGCACGCACACATCACCCACACACACACACAAACACAAGTGGATCAAATTTTAATGGATAAAAATCTCCTAAACTGGTATATTAACAATGGAAATAAATGAGCATTTACGGAAGTTAAAGGAAATTTTTCCGTTTTGATTATAGTTAACAATATTGTAGCTAATATCTGCTACCCTGTTCATGGAATTGAGATAGTACCTCTATACCTAAGAAATGACTCTCCTCAACTTCTGAGGAAGTTTCATGATACAGACCTTTGGTGTTACCTGTTGAACCAGGAACACATAAACCGAATGATCTGAATTCAGTTATATGTAGGGCTCTCCCATCTCCATTTTCTCTTTAAATCATGTACAAGGGCGAACTGCTATTTCATTATGGTACAACAAAGTGGACTTCCTGTAGACCAGAACTTGATCCACAGTTGAGTCACTGAATGACTTCTGTTTATTTCCTCTTGAAGTGAAATTCTGTACTAAGACTTTAATACCGGGTTCTGTCGCTTTTATTGTCACAGCCCTTTTCTTTTATGGACTCGTTGCTTTCTGTCGGTGGCTGCTCTTGCAGAGCCATAGGCATGTGATAAAAAATATTTTTCTTATTTCAGGTTCTCTCGGAGTCAGATACTGAGCTGAGAATTCAAATGCAAGTGATTTATTAAGAAGTGCTCCCAGGAGGCACTAGCAAGTGGAGAGCCAACAGGATAGGGAAGTAGGAGGCGCCCAGCCTGCCCGAGGCTGTGCAGAGATCTAGCCTGTAAATCAGGCCTCGGAGTTTGCTCTGCTCTGAGACCAATGAGCAGGGGTTTATCCTCCAAATCATGAACTATCAGTAAGAGGCTGCCTCAGGAGCAGGGAGGTGACAGACAATCCCAGGCACTTCTGACCCTCCATACAGTCGAGGGTCTCTGGTGGCTCAAAGTCATCCCCCAAAGAAGGTTATAGGTTCAAGTGTAGTGAACACAGAGGAGCTTGGTGGGGAGGCTGACACAGCGGGGAGAAAGGATGAAGGTCCACCTGGTGAGGCAGGGTTTGGTGTGAAGAAAGAAAGCTCGCCCCCAGAAGGAATCTATCTCACTGGTCAAAACGAGGAAAGACAATCATTCAAAACCCCTGGAGATGTCAAGGCTTGCTTACAGCAAACTGAGAGGCATTTCTTTGAACAAAATCTGCAGAACTAAGTAAGAAGGGTGGGAAGGCGTGGCATTTGGGCCAGGTGAGGCACCCAACCCCACAGCTGCCGGGTGAAGGCCCTTCTGGCAGCCTCAGCAGCCCAGGGGCCCCCACTGCCTGCGTCTTCGACACTGTCGGGGACTGGGGCGTGACAGGGCAGAGGGAATGCATGGGCCGGGGCCGTATCTTTGGCATTTGAGAGGAATAACCTACTTAGCACTGCTAAGGACTGTGCAACTAAGTGGTCCTCGTTGAGTGTCACTGACGCATTATCAGGAGTAGCTGAGAGTTTCAGGCCAGGTTACTACCGCCTTCAAGCAAGCTGTGCAGGAAGAGGGCTCTATGGACACATCTCAAGAGACTCCCATTACCTGGCGCTGGAGATAGAACAGAAGCAGGCACAGGACTCAGGGGAATGAATGGTTAGATTTCAGAGAAGGCCACACCCTCAGGCTCAGCAAGTCTCCCATGCCACAGTCAGGGCTGACAGAGGAGGAGTCGTCCTGACACTTGAAGTGGGGTTAGCTACATAGACTCCGAACTGTCTTGATTCCTCTGGACTTTCGGAGCTCGCCTAAGAAATAGGCTTGTAAGAGGCATTGTTTTTGTTTTGTTTTGTTTTAATTTTTATTGGAGTATAATTGCTTTACAATGTTGTGTTAGCTTCTGCTGTACCATGAAGTGAATACGCCCTATGTATACCTATATCCCCTCCCTCTTGGACATCCCTCCCACACCCCCCATCCCACCCATCTAGGTCATCACAGAGCACTGAGCTAGCTCCCTGTGCTATACACTAGCTATCTATTTTGCACGTGGTAGTGTATATATGTCCATCCTAATCTCCCCATGTTGATTAAGTCAATAGATTGTCATTTTCTTTAGGTTAGGGCTTATGGTAGTAAATGATGTTACAAAGATGGCCTACCATCAGTAGAATTAATAGGTCCCGGAGGAGCAGAGGGGAGGCAGATGTAACTACCATAGAGGGATGGCAAATTTGGGATGGCAGTCGGTTTGGAATGGTCAGGGCCTTACAGGGATATATAGTTACGGCTAATAGACTATGAGGCTCTTAAGGGCAACACAGATGAGCACCCAGCCAAACTACTACTGAATAAAAGGACATAAAGAAAACTGAGGTCAGCCTCTGCGGTGGAAAGTCACGTACACTTGCAAGGATGTTTTTGGATATAAATTCTGCAGTCTTCATGGAACCCATGACACAATGCTATCACAATGAACAAAGCCTAAGGACTTACACACACAACAATATATCCCTGCCTATAGGTACCGTCTCTGATTTGGAGAGGCAAAATTATCAATAGAAAGGCAGGCAGACAGATGACTGCCTAGAACACTTTTTTTAAAATGTTATCACACTGTAACAAGAGCAAAGATACAACGCAAACAAAGCTCTCTCTCAGTGCGCTCTCAGATCTTATCTCACTGTGTCCAGTCCCCTTCGGACGCTTAAATTTTGTAAGAGGGAAAGACTGGTTTTGAGAACGAGAAAAATGTTTGAGTGTGTTCTAATCATGATCTGTTTAAACTACAAACAGTGAATTTTATTAATCCAAAAAATGCTAGACGTTCAATGCATAGAACGTTCACTCTTTATTTCTGCTGTAAAAAGCTACATTCCTCTATAAACAGTAATAAGTGACTGGCAACTGTGAGTGGCACATTGTAGCAACAATAACCTCAGTTATCTATTTTGACAGTTGCTCCTTCTGTCTGCACAGAACGATTTGCTCAAAATCTTAATAAGCAGTCTTTCAGACATAAAATTCATTTTCTCTCTCTGGTAAAACTGCCAGCCACTTTTGATAGAAATGGCATGACAGACATCAACATAAAAATGTTAATTGTAAATATAAAGTTTTATCTCTTACCTACTGTTTATTCTTAATCAATGGCACGTTCATGTCATTTTTGTCAATGTCTTAATCTACTTATAACCATTTCAAATTATGTTTATTAATGTGTTAAGAAGCCTGTATGTGAAAGTCTTCTGTGATTCATTTTCTAAAAGACAGAGCCTATTCTCTGAGTGAAAAAGAAGTTGATTGGCAAATATTCCTGAGGATTCCACTGATAAATTTCACCATCAGTCACGGAAGTAAAGATAATTCAGTATTTATATACTTCCATACAATTTTTATTCATCTATAAAGAATAATATTCTTCTATAAAATGACAGTACTTTATGAGAACTATTAAAGATAACTGAAGTAACTCCAACTAGATTTTATAGTTATTTGAAGCTAAAGTTAAGTACAATTTTGAGAAAGTTATTTTATAGCACTGCTTTTTTTATATGATAATCTTTTGTGCTACTTTTGGTCCCCATTTCTCTTTAATTTTCTGGACCAATGATTTTTTTTTTAATAAAATGTACGCATACCTCATTTCTTTGTGCTTCTCCTTACTGCACTTCAGATATTGCCTTTTTTTTTTTTTTTAATTGAAGGTTTGTGGCAACGCTGTGTTGAGCAAATCTACTGGAGCCATTTTTCCAATAGCATTTGCTTACTTAGTGTCTCCCTGTCAAATTCTGGTAATTCCTGAAATATTTCAAACTTTTTCATTATCATATTTGTTATGGTGATCTGTGATGAGTGATCTTTGATGTTACTACTGAAATTGTTCGGGGTGCCGTTTACTGTGCTCATATAAGACAGAGAACTTAACTGATAAATACCGTGTATGTTCTGACAGCTCCATGACCAGCAGTGTCCCCCCAGCTCTCTCCCTCCCCTCGGACCTCCCTATTCCCTGAGACACAGTCATATTTAAACTAGGACAATTAGAAACCCTACAATGGCCTATATATATTCAAATGAAAGGAAGAGTTGTACTTCTTTCACTTTAAACCAAGAGCAACAAATGATTCAGTTTGGTGAGGAAGGCAGGTCAAAAGCCCAGACAGGCCAAAAGCTGGGCCTCTTGCACCAAACATTTAGCAAAGTTGTGAATACAAAGGAAAAGTTCTTGAAGGAAATTAAAAGTGCTAATGCAGTGAACACATAAATGATAAGAAAGCAAAACCGCCTTATTGCCAATATGGAGAAAATCTGAGTGGTTTGGGGTAGAAGATCAAGTGAGCCACAATATTTCCTTAAGCCAAAGCCCAATCCAGGACAAGGCCCTAACTCTCTTCAATTCTGTGGAGGCTGAGAGAGGTGAGGAAGCTGCATAAGAAAAGTTCGGAGCTGGCAGAGGTTGGTTCATAATGTTTAAGAGAAGCTGTCTCCGTAACATAAAAGTGTAAGATGAAGAAGCAAGTGCTGATGCAGAAACTGCAGCAAGTTATCCAGAAAATCTGATTTAAGATCATTAATTAAGGCGGTTAAACTGAACAATAGGTTTGCAATGTGGAGGAAATGGCCTTATACTAGAAGACGATGCCATCTAGGGCTTACATAGCCAGAGAGGAGAAGACAATGCCTGCATTCAAAGCTTCAAAAGACAAGCTGACTCTCTTGTTAGGGGCTACTGCAGCTGGTGACTTTACACTGGAGCAAATGCTCATTTCCCATTCCAAAAATTCTGGGGCTCTTAAGAATTATGCCAAATCTACTCTGCCTGCGCTCTATCAGTGGAACAGCAAAGCCAGGATGACGGCGCATCTTTTTACAACATGGTTTTCTAAATATTTTAAGCCCACTGTCCAGATCTACTACTCAGGAGAAAGGTTTCCTTTCAAAACATTACTGCTCATTGACAATGCACCTGCTCACCCAAGAGCTCTGATGGAAACGGCCAGGGAAGTTCAGTTTAGTCTCAGAACGTGTAGCTCTGAGAATTGCCTCAACACATGCCATTTGTGGAATTATCTAGTCACCTGCACCTGGCAAGTCACAAATTCTTTTCTTCTGCAGGTTTTTTTTTTTTTTCCCCCTCATAGAGCTCCTATATAGCAAATGTGAAAGAAAGACCAAAACAGAGACCACAGTTTGGATATACTCCTAAACCAAACACTCAGAGTCATAATACCCAAACTTTAAACTGTCCTGATTTCCCCAAAATGCTAACTCTGACCTTAATTAAAACTTAGGTTTTCTCCATGTTAGCATAAGCTTCCTAACTAATCAGCTACAAACAAGTCAGTGATGCAATGAAAAGGAATGTTGGTTTCTGGTAACCAACCACGATGGGAAACAGGGCGCTTACTCTGAAGTATAGACAGACCAACAACATGTGCGACACTTCTTTTTTGCGAGCTTAGGCAATTTAACTTGTTCAAAATATTAGAAACTTGCGATGTGTACTCCCTATTTTAACAATGGCAAACTAAGTGCTTCACTGGCACGGAGTTACAATTAATCTAAGAGTGCAACATATAAAGTTCCCAAATACATTGGGCAGTCATCCCCCAAGACACAGATTTCAGTAAGATAATTGGTAAGACGCTCAATCACCTTGCTCTCATGCGTGTGCCTATGTTTTGTTGTTGTTTTTTGTTGTCACCTCCCTGAAGCAGGTTGAACCCCCCTGAATGGCTGCACTCCTGAAATGGTGCAATTTCTCTGTGGTTACTTTGCTGGGAATGGGGAACTAGAGCTGAGACAAGAGAAAACTCTCAAGAACATTGTCTTCATGCTTCCAACACTGTCCACACACTTTCTACCCTGATACTGTCAGAAAGCAAAACATCACATCCAGCAAGAGGACCATCTGCCATCAGCACAAGACAGGGCTTGGCTGGGAGAAGGAACTCATCTCTCAGGGGGCCATGCTTCATAAACTGAGCTGTGCTGCTGACAGCTGAACTTCTAACCACTTTCCTTTGAGGTCTCCCTGTTCGTGAACATTTTGCTCCTTGTTCAATAAAATATTCATATCAAGTAAAGCTCTCTGAATTTTCTCTTGACAGAAGCAATAGCCATAGTAAACTGATAGTGTTTCTTAGAAGATACTGTGCAATCTTAGAGTTGAAGGGATATAATCAATTATTTCCAAACGCTTTACCTCACAGATGAGATAAATAATATGCAGAGAATAGGAACAATTATGGTCTTAAACTTGGGTGCTTGGTATCACACATAATGAGTCAGGTGTCCTGACCCGTCATCTAATGCTTTGGGCATCAGACCAGCTTCCTGCTGACAATCAGACAATCACCTGTAGTGCCAATAGGCATTGCAAAAGGCCTTAAACATGGCAAGTAAAAATCATGTTGACATCTTTATCTAACCATTAACAAAAGGGGGGAGGAAATTCAAACTCCTTCCCTGAACGTTAGAAGTCTAAGATGTAAAATACTACACAGAAAAAGTTGGGCAAGGAAAAAGAGAAAGAGAGATTGAGAGGAAGGGGCGGAGGTCAAAGAGATCAGCTGGAAAATACTTGGCAAATGAGTAAACTTCAAAATTATTAAAATAAGATAGAAATACTGCTGGGTTGCTTACATTAGAGAATATACCTAAAATTGACCAAAGGTTGCATCTCTTATTTCTTCAGATCTTTCAAAAATGTATTTATATAAATGGAAAGCAAAAAATAGAATGCATAAAGCATAAATATTATGGGCAAATGTTTAAAATAAAAGAAAAAATTCTACATTGTTAAAAAAAAAAAAAAATCACCCAGTAATACTGGCCACAAGTTCCTGCAACAGCACAGAATACCTCAATTCAGAAGGTGAATCATGGAAGTTCAGTAATTCCATATAAAGACATCTTTTAGTTTATATCTGAGACCAAATAAACAAAGCTCAAAATCTCCTGTCATAAAAAGGTGGAGCTCCCAAGAAGGTAGTTCCTATTCTCTGACATTTTTAACTGCATAGACTATGGTAGAAATGGTCTGATAGAAATGCATGTAAATAATATGCTTTTTTTTTTAATAAATAGAATATAGTGAGCCCATTGTAATATGAAAAACATATTTGGAGATATCACTGTATTGAACAGGTAACAAAGATTATAGTACATTACTCAAAATAAATAATCTGCTGTGGGACTAACCCTATGGTATATTAGTGGACAATTTGCCTCATTTGTCAATAGGAAAACTCAGAGTTATAACTGTACTTAACTTTGCTAAAATCCTAGATTAAATCAGTGGGAGAGCCTTACATGAAATTCCAACCTACCAAGAGCCAAATTCAATGACATTTTGTAATGTCATGATTTGTTTGTGGCTGCATTTTACCCTCAGTATTTTTTAAATATGTTTTTAAATACGCAAAATTTCCAAAATGTATGTATTACACCTAATACAAATATGTAATTCCAAATAACTCCTACGCTCAAGTTGAACTTATATTTCACAGGGATATGGATTAATGTAAAGCAGAAACACATGAAAACACATGCACATATAAGAACTGTGGATGCAGTTTCTTCTTTCAGAAAGTAGAAAACATTCTTACATAAACATACATTTTTTTTAAAGAGCTGAGCTTTTTTTGTCAGAATGGATTACAAACAACTGCATGAGAAAAAAATATAGTAAAGTTGTCAAAACAGAATAAGGAATAATGTTTGAGGTTCAGAAGGTATTTACTTGAGATAATAGAGCATATGTGACATTTTGGCCATCAGCCATCAGTTTCTTACATCTACAGCAACTATGTTCCAGAAACAGAAAACTGTACCATCCATATCTCAGCAAAGTATTTTACTGCTAGTGGCAGTAGAGTCAAAAGTTTTGAAACTCTGCTCATTATGTGAAGAAAGAGTTTAACAAGCAAGCATGAAATACTGTAGCTCCTCTAACTAGCTCCTCTTTCTGGATTGACTGAGTTTAATGAATCATTTAACAAAAAAAAGCTTAACTAGCCAGGCATGCAAAAGTCAGATTCACTCATCAGCAGACAGCCTTGACCACAGGGATGAGCAGGAATGTCTTACAAACTGGAAGGAGAATTCAACCATTTCTTGCAAATGGAGTCTCCCACAGTCCAAGTATTGTTAAGGGCTACATAATGAATATTTTTCCCTAGTTATATAGTTTTAAACATTTTTTCCATCTTAATTTTATTTCAGAAAAAAAAAAAAATCTTGTCATTTGGTGGCAAATCTTCCTGAAATCTGGGGTGCTACCTCACTGTGTATTAGCTGGGTTGGGAATGCTGATCTGTCACCTAGCAGGAAGCAGCAGCTCAACAAAGACAATTAAATGAATAAATGAATGCATAAGTGAGTAAAAAAAATGGGGAAGTAATAAATCAACTGGCCATTTATTTCAGTGATTGGGATCCTAGGTTTCTCTGAGCACTCAGAGGTGATCTCAGGCAATACGGTTTATGAATGGAATCGTTGGTTCCCTTCGTGGCCAGAGTCCTCTTCCAACCTAAGCTGCTATTAGAAGTCGAACTTTTGGGTGTGGTAAGAGAGAGAAAACATCATTTCCATCAGGGCACTTAAGGCATTAATTTAGTTGGGCTGATAAACCTAGAAGGACCCCATGCCTTTTCAAGGCAGAAGGAAAGGTAAGAAAGACCCTGCTTTTCCACCTGTAGATGCTTGTCATATAAAGTGAAAATCAAAACAAAACAGAAATGGCCTTCATTTCACAAACATAGGCATCAGGAAGGTTGAGTTGCAATCTTATTTCTGCCGGTATTAGTCCAGGTAACCCAGGAAAAGGCAGTTAATCTCTTTGGCTTCAGTTCCTTTGTCTCTGAAATTGGGATATTAATTTTGACATCTGAGAGGTTGCTTGAGAATGAAATGAAATTTTATTTCTTAAATCGACTTGAAAACAAATCAGGGCTATACAAATCTAAGTTATTAAACTTTTAAAAGTATGAGATAGGTTGAAGTTGATAGCTAAAGGAGGCAAAAATAGGTACTGCATATTTATGGTAAACCTAGAAATTTCTATAGCCAGAAGAGCAAGTCAGAATTATGATAAAGCATGCTCACAAGTAAAGTTCTAAGACTGTTCAAAATGACATATCTGCCTGGCCTGACAGCTACAGTGGAACCCACTGTAAGTTGATTCTTCAGGGAATGGCTTACCCTGGCTTCACCTCTAGAAGGTGACTAAAGAATTAAGAAAAAAAAAAAAAAGGCAGAAACAGTGACAGATTATATTCTTTCTGTTTATCTTCCTGGCTCTAATGCCAGGGTCTGGATCCATCATATAATTGAGGCATTTGTCCTTTTAAATCCATGGATGCTGCATTTAGACACAGACAATAGTACTTTCCAACCTCCTATATATGCCTCTACTTCTGCACGCTCCCCACTAACAATTGCCATCTTTCTATACAAAGACAAGTACTATTTTTAAAAAATGCGGGAAAATGATAGGGGCTGAAAAGCAGGAATCTGGGGATTAGTGGGAACAACACATTCAGTCGTATCCATGAGTAACCCAGTCAACACTGGGGTGACAACAGATGGAAGTCTGGGAGCAGACACACAGGTTTACAAAACGCACAACATATATAGAGAGCACCTTCTTTCCTTATTTCTTCCTTCCCTCCTACTTTTTCTCCTCTTTTCTTCCCTGCATTTTTCTACTTCACTCCCTTTTTCCTTCCTGCCAGACTCCCACCTCCCTTCACTCACTCTCTCTCCAGTTATCTGTATTCTTCTTCTTTTCTTTTTTCGAATTTTTATTTCTTTCTCTATTTTTTGTTTCCTCCTTTTCCTTGCCTTTCTTTCATTTTTCTTGTGTGGCTTGTTTATATATATATTATATATATATTATATATTATATACATATAATAAAAATATATTCCATTTATAATTGGAAAGAACACCCACATGCATATATATTTGGATTTCAAAGAAATTAGGAGAAAGCAGACTGGTATCGCTTTATCTCTCTTGAACTCTCTAGAAATCTGTTGGCTCAGTCTACCCTAGATTTTCTTTAATGGAATTACTCTCTGATATAAAGAAATATGACTGAAGAAGCTACAGCAATCCCATCTGCTAACACACCAAATTATTTCTACTTCAAGGAATTAACAGAGGGTCTCTGTTGTATCCAGTGCCTACACAGGAGAAACTGCCTCAGGCTGAAGTAAAAAGTGAAGGAAATGGTCAAAGTGTTTCTTCATACTATTTTTGCTACTTTCAGTATAACCAAATCAAGTCCATAAAGGTTACTTGACTGTAGTATAGCCTTTGTCACGACCAATAAGGAAAGCAACATTCTTTGTTTAAAATAACATCAAATAGAAATGCTCATAAACATCTGTAGATGGAAGTGAATGTGTTCCTATTACTGATAAAAAATAAAGTTCATTTCAGAACGATGATCTGTTTTATTGGTATAGCATCAGATTCTTGAAGGTAGTGGGAAAAAAAACAATGTAGGAAGATATGACAGATTTGTACTAAGAAAGACCACATTTACCTAGAAAATAAAAAAATATATATACATATATATATGTCTTTAAACTACAGTGAATCTTGCATCAAAAGGAGAAAGCATTTTATAATAAATCCAAATAACTGATATTATATCAAAATGATAAAATGTAAATGTCTAGATGGATATCTAGACATCTACATGAGAATTATTTATATTAGAAAAAATATTGCATGAGAACACTTATATTAATGGCTATGTAAACTTGAGATTCAGATTATTAGTCACACCTCTGTGTGTGCCTCATACAATAGTTTACTAACTAGAATATTTATAAGTAAGTACCTATGTAAAACAAAAACAGCTGTATTTTATGACTTCTCTTGGTTGGTACTTCAACACATGGAATTACAAATATCAGTAAAAAGATCACTGAAATGGCAGTTTGGAATAAATATGGCAAGGAATGAAAGTGGTTTCAACAAATTGTCTATTACTAGTTCATACCAAACATACTTTAAACCAAAGAATAATAAGTCCATAGAGGGAAAAGATACCATGTCATCTATGCCAGCAACTTTTAAATGTCCAAGACTTTTCAATAGTATGGCTGCCTTTGCAACAAATGTTTCCCACTAAAGTTCTTAAATGATGAGAAGGCGGAGAAGGACGTGGTTTTATTGTCTAATAGTACACAGTTAAGATTCACTTTGGAAGAAAAGATTTAAAAGAATGGCAAAGGGAGGCAAAAATCTTAATTTTAGTATGTATCCATGAATAAAAATTTTACCAAGAACATTCTATATTTTTTTCATACACACATATATCCTATTATTTTATATATCTTATAATATATATACTTTATATATGTATGTATTCACACATATATTTTATATTCTTTTAAATGCATTTATATATAATTTTAGTATTTAATATATATTCCTGTCACATATATTCACACGTATATTTTCTGTTCTTTTAAATTATATATATATATACTTTTAAGATTTAATATTGATTCCTTTGAATAATACTGTAATTCTCAACACAGCTTTAAAATATATTACCCTAAAATGAGTAGACAATGTTAGGAATAAATGCCCTTAGTATGTTACTTTGTGTTTTTACTCTATAACATAATAACCATGCACTAGGTATAAAGCCAGAGGCAGGAAAAACAACAGCGAACAACAATACACACACTTCCTGTGAAAGGCTAGTTTGCCCTCAAGAGAGTGTACGGAAGAGTAGACAGCATTTCTCCTCTGTGTTTACCTTTCCTGAGCCGATCCAAAGTTAATCTCAAACAAAAGCACCTGGACCGAATGACGTACACAAAGCAAATACCAGACTCGACTGTTTCTCTAATTTATCCCTATATGTTTTTCTTCACTTTGTTTACAGGATCGTCATAAGTAATGCAACAGAAAAAGAGATCTTTTTCAATAGTCTACTGCTCTCATTTGGATCTTTTCAATGGGGGAGATATTTTTAAACACTTATTTCATATATATAAAAAGGTTCTCAAATGTTTAATGGCTCCATTATATCACTAAGTGTTTCTATAAAGAATGATAGTAAAGAGACAATGCAAAGAACATTATTTACAACATTGTGACCTGGCACTAGGAAACGGACACAGATACTGCTTAGCCTGTTTAGTTCTTTACCTTGCCGACATTTGAGAAAAACTTAATACATAAGATATGGGCGGCTTTGAAGATTTGCAACAAGGACTAAAATGTTTATGACAAAAAAGAAAATGGACATCATTCGTATTCAAAATTCAGTAGAGCTATAGAGCATTTAAATTTTATATTCACATTGTAATTTGCATTGAACTTTTGATTGTTTTTCTAGTTACTCCTGCCTAGTGCTTTCAGAATAATCACGTTCACAAATAATCAGAATCTGGTGACTAGGTTTACATGTTAACTGATATTGTTGTTGTCACCCCATCTTTGGCCAATTCTTTTTTAAAAATTATTTATTTATTTATTTATGGCTGTGTTGGGTCTTCGTTTCTGTGCGAGGGCTTTCTCTAGTTGCAGCAAGTGGGGGCCACTCTTCACCGCGGTGCGCGGACCTCTCACTATCGTGGCCTCTCTCTTGTTGCGGAGCACAGGCTCCAGACGCGCAGGCTCAGTAATTGTGGCTCACGGGCCTAGTTGCTCCGCGGCATGTGGGATCTTCCCAGACCAGGGCTCGAACCCGTGTCCGCTGCATTGGCAGGCAGATTCTCAACCACTGCACCACCAGGGAAGCCCTGGCCAATTCTTAATTTACTACCAAATTTAAAAAAACCCAAACATTTACTATCAGTACAAAAAAGTTAACTTTTGCTTTTCTAGGTGTTATTCATTATTTTCAAATGGCCCCCTACCTTGATCAGGGGAAAAACCCCCTACCTTTATACTTGGAAATACAAAAATCCTGTCCATTTGGCTGCAAAATAAATACTACAAGATCCAACTGTTAAGAGTGATTTATCTTAATTTACTAAAACAGTTATCTTGAACTTACTTATCTAAGAATTTGAGAAACATTATAAACAGAAACTAGAAAATGTATATGGTAATTCTTTCTAAAAAGTGAATAATGCTGCAGCACAGATTTTTGAAAGGAATAGCATAATACAGAGATCTGCTCTGGAATGTGTGTGTGTGTGTGTGTGTGGGTATATGTGTGTCCCCTCTCTATATATCTGTCTCTATCTCTGTCTTCTATCCTCACTGTAAGCATATAACAGTGATTTTTCTGGAGTTTCAATTAAAAGATTTCCTCCTCCAATTTTAACTTTGATGGAGGAAAACTGAGTATTTCTATCCTTCTATTTACTTAAGAAGTCTTTGATTCTATTTATTTTTGTCTTCCATGATAGCCATGGAATCAGACTAATTTTAAATATAAATGATAATTCATGGGAAATTTTTATTTTCACACAATTCTTGAGTTGGTATTTTCAAATTATGTTTTGCACAATCTGGTGTCTTGTTTCACTGCACAGAAGTTAGGTTTTATCAATAACTAAACTGCCTGAATGCCAAAATGATGTCATTTTTGACATTACTTTGAAAAAGCAATTTAAAAACATCCGGCAACAACTACCGTATTAAATTATTATGACACCCTATAAGATGGGTGTGAAAACTTGGTCATAGGTGAGACAGCTATCATGGAGGAATAGGGAATTGATCTAGAATTGTGACCTCAGGGTCTCATGCTCTATAACTACACTGTCCTGGAGTTGGGTCATGTATCACCTGAGGCATGAAAGGAGGTTGAACTCCATTCTCCATGCAGGGAGACCTCAGTAAAGTATGTAAATGACTAGGTCATTCATCCTACATTTATGGAGCACTCCTAAGTGCTCTTTTAAGCACTTTTAAGTTTTTGTTTCTTTTTTGTTTTTCCCCCCAACAAGCTCTAAATCTAGAGAAGGAGATAAACATATCCAGAATCTGAATAACAAATGGAGGAGAATAACTGGTGAAACCAGTTGGAGGAGGTATATCCCCCAAAATTCACAGATAGAACTGTAGCTCTGAGAGGCTGTGGAATCAGTATATGCTGGGTACCAAGTTTATATACTCGGGGGAGAAATTTTAAAAATGTGTGTAAGAAATAGTACACCCCACTACTTCACAAAAGCCTCAGCAACTGGGTATCTGCCTCCCTGGGCAAGAATTGAAAAATTCTTCTCTCAAGAAATAGTACTTAGGGAGAAATATGCAGATCTTTTCTATATAAGTGAACTCCAGAAAATAGAAATTTCTCCAAATTTTCACCCAACAGGAAAGCACATAAATCAGTAAGCCTGACCTGTATACTTAACTCACAGTGAACCTTACATTACCTTGTTCTTAAATATGTCTGGACAAAAAGGCTCTGGGGGCATTTGAGGAAAGCCTGTAACTTGGAAGAAACTTACCCCTTTCTCCCCCGAAGAAGATTAAAAACTCAAAGCAAACACTTGATTCAAAGAAAAAAAGTTTAATAACAAACTAAGACAAACAAAACATTCTCTAATAAGTATCTCAGAGGGACTTAATGTATTATATCAAGAGACAAGAGGCTGTGGAAAGGAGGCGATCTTAGATATTAAAAAACAATTGCCATAATAAATTAAAAAGAAAGTTATTGGAAACTGAAAATGTGATTTCTAAATAAATAATTAAATTTAGGAGTTAGATAAATGAAATGGCGACAATATCTTGGAAACAGGAATACAAAAAGAAGGGGGAAAATGAAACTAATAATTCCAAGAAAAAACCAACTGTGCATCAAAAGAAAGATAACTGTTAGTGTGCAGATGTACAATAAATAATATGCCCCAGTAGGTAATAAGATACACCCTCCTTATCGAGTGTCAACTTTTAAAGCCAAATACAAAGCATAAAAAAGAAGACTTAGGACACTGAGATATCAACATTGAAAAATATGAAAAAATGCATGATAAGAAATAATAAGACAAGAACCACCTAGTGAAAAGATAGATCTATAGATATAGATATATAAACATAGATGAATTAATATTTAACTATATAAAAATAAACAAGACAAAGACAGCTTATTAGGAAAAATGTATAAAAGATATGAACAAGTAAATCACAGATGAGAAATTCTAAAGATCAATAACATATGGAAATTTATCAACTGTACTAATAATCAGAAATATGCAAGTTAAAATAACAAAATGATAGTGTTTTTCACTAAGCAATTTGGTAAAGACTAGAAAGCTCTGATGAGATTAAGTATAGTTGAAATATTACCGGTGGAATGTTAATGGTCCCTCAGAGTGATAGCTGGCAGTACTTTCAAGAAAAAAAAAACTGTTTTTGCATGGACAATAACGGGAAAAATTTTGAGGGTGTGCTCCTTTTCACTAAACCAACAACAATCATAAAGACTTAAGAAATGTATCAATGCTTTAGCTAGCAAGATAACTCATTTTAGCAGTTAGTTCTTGGTATAAGAAGCTTTTCCAAGTAAGAGAATATTTATTTTCCTTTAAACTGGCCTTTTCTAGTCAGCTCCCCTGAACTACACGAAGTTCCAGTTAATATCTGCTACACTTCTAGTAGTATTTTCGATCACCAAAACTTTGCTAAGAATCTCTTATCCATCAGTATGAAACCTTTTTTTCTAAGCCCAGTATTATTTTATAAGCCACTGACAGAAAATTTTGTTACGATATAGTAAATAGCCTGCTAGAAAATATTCCATAATGTAAGCTTTTTAATCTTCACTATTTGGGATTAAATTTTTACAGAAGAACAGCTGCTGTTTCATGTAAACACACACACACACACACACTTCATGGAAAACTTCTAATGATAACCTCAAGAACTAAGGACAGCTTTGTGGAAGGAAATTTCCAACTATTTTGAAAGCAATGGAAATAGAAGAAAAACTCTATGCAAAGTTTTAAAGCAAAAACTTCCTTGGATTAAACAAACCAGCAAACAACTGCCCCTTTTCTATCAAATACAAAAGTTTATACCAGAATAATATCTTGCATTTATTTGTCTTGAGGCACGTGGGTAACTACTGGGTGATGAGTTTCTTCTCCAAGATACCTTGAATTTCCTTTTGCTCCTCTTTTGGTTATCAAGGATCAGGGCTGAGTACCTACAGTACAGGAGTGAGAGGTACCTGGGATACCTCAATTCAGGAAGATCCCCTGAAGAGTTTTGTACCAGGTGTTAGGGTAGCAAACTATTTCCAGTGAATAAGCCTCTGAATGGAATGATTTTGTTTCTCAGGGTTTTTTGTTGTTGTTGTTTTTTTGTATCTTCCAGAATGTTTCACAGGGAGGAAGTGTATCTTCTGGGAGTTGCAAAATATGCCTTCACCACAAAGTCAGCATAGGAAGCGGGGAATGTAAGAGACACCAGAGAGAATTTGTAAGCCTGTGAGATCCTGCTTCTTCAAACTGGAAAGATCCAAGGAAAGCAAGGTCAAGGCATCACTGAGTACTTGGGGCAGGAGGAGGAGCATATGATATCAAAGTGCATTTCTTCCTCTTCTCCACTGCCAAAGCACCCACAGCTGCTGATGGTAGAAAACTCTTGGGAAAATGTGCAAACAATTAAAGAAAAGACAAATTGTAACAAGAAAATGGATGAATGGAAATTCAGCTGAAACGGTGCAGTGTCTCTGTATCCACCAAGTGCTATTGAATCCAAGATGGAAAATGTAATAATATACTCATTTGCTTAACTTAATGCTGTATGGTTAAAGATAACTTTCTAGTGTCAATGAAGCTTCATGAAGACACTGACTTAACGCTTAGAAAAATCTGACAGAGATGCTCAGAACTCAGGAGTAAGTCACAGAAATGATTAACTACGCACTTTCCTGAAAAGGGTCTAAATTCCTGATGGTTGTGAGTATATAGCCTTTGCAGTTTACTCAGTTGTAGTAGAGAAGGATATTTAATCATCTTACAACATGGTTTAGGTAAAGAAGATATTGTGGAATCCTGATTACTTATTAGGCCGATAACCTTCTTACAAGGACATTAATTCTACAAAATCAGGGTCCCACCCTTAGGTCCTCATTCAATCTTATTACTTCTTTGGAGGTTCCATGTCCAGATACAGTCACACGGGGTGGTGGGTAGATTACAACTTCAAGCTAAGAATTTTGGGAAGACACAAACATTTGGTCCATGATATTCCGCAAGGACAATTTAAGATTACAATCATGATTTTAAAGAACTTTTGATGTAAAAAAGACTGTTTATTCAGAGGCATACAAGGGAACAGTCCTCCTGAGGAGACTGTCTTTCCTGTCTGAAAACAGAAGTTCATGTAACAGAGAAATCACCTGATTTCAACCATCTATAATAAATTTTGCATTTGTGTGTATGGGAGTGCATATTTGTCTGTGTGCATGTATATGTGTTTGTGTCAAGATCAGTTTCCTGCATCTAATCTTTCTCTCCTCCTTGCAGAGGGAATAGAATTAGGTTTTTCCAATGATAATTTAATACTTGTCTGAAGTCAGCTCCCACTTACTTCTCCTGTTACTTTTCATTTTTCTCCATCTCCCACTCTTTCCCCCACTCGGGAAATTTTGGAGACTTATTGATCAAAGTTCTGTCATTACGTTTGCATTCTAGGAATATGTATCTCAGGTAAACAGCGTTTCAAAAAAGAAGTAAAGACCAATAAACTGAACTTCTTTTGCTTAAAAAAGTATGAGCTAAGAAAAAAAAAAAAAACCAACTGAGAAATGCAATCTAGTCATAACCCTGTTTACTACTTATAAGATCTCTAGTTCAAATAACAAGGGAAGAACTTATAAAGATGAATTTTAAAGTCTTTAAAATTTAGTTTATGAATTTATAGGTTTATAAATCATATTAGAAAATCATGAGGGTTCATGTAATATTCCTGAAAAAGTGCATGATTCCTTGGACTAACTAGAATGAGAAAATAATAAAAGCTTAGAGATCATGTGCTATATATCTTCTTCTATAGTTTATAATATAACATTAATATCAATGCAAAATTCTAATTTATACAGTAACAGGGTTACACCTCTCATGCTTTAATCTTTCTAAATGACCTGCATTGGTCTAAAGACTCAAATAAGTTACCACTTTTTTCACAAATGTTTTAGATTTTAAATATTTCAAAATTCATAGGTCCTCAAAACCACTCTCACTTCTGATAACACTGATAAGTTTGGGGGACCCCAAGACCACTCTCAGGTTCAGTAATTCACTAGAAGAACTAACAGAGCTCACATAAGTCATTATTTTCTGGGCTATGGATTATTACAACAAAGGGATACAGATTAGAATTAACCACGGGAAGATGCCCATAAGGCATGGTCTACAAGCAATGAGGCCCAAGTTTCCAGTTGTTCTCTTCCAGGAAAAATCATGTGGACAATGCCTATTTCTCCCAGAAATAATGTGTGATAAACACGTTGAGTACTGCCCACTAAGGAAACCTATCCAAGCCCAGTGTCCAGTGTTTTTATTGCAGTTCGGTCACATGGGCTGTCCTGAATGTCTGAACACATGGCCCCTAGCCGCCAGCCCCTCCAGAGGCTGAGCCAGTATCATGCGTCCCAAAGCCTCCACCATAAATCACACTGTTAGCCTTGATTATCTGTCTTGGACCAGGGCCCAAAGCAAATAAAGTTACTTTTATCAGGAAGGATATTACAGGAGCTTAGAGGTTACTTCTTAGGAGTCAGGGGCGACAAACAAACCTCAATCCTTTACTGAACACATGTATAAAATTCCCTTTAAATGTAATTTAAATGGAGGTTGTTTTCATAAAGGGTTTAATATCATGAATTCTGATGGAGGACTTACATTCAGTAAAAGTATATTTCCTGATCCTTCATGTGGACATTAGCAAAACAGGAAAAACATACAAATGTTGATCACTAAATGTTAGCCTTAAGTGACCTTTATTCTTACAAAATAAATGTAAAATGTGAAATGCTTTTGGATGATTCTATATCTATACATATAGAATACATATATAGAAACAAATAAATAATAAAATGTGTATATATATACATGCATCTATATTATGTACGTATGTGTATATGATATACATACTATGAAACATATAACATATGTTAAGAGTTTAATATAATGGAAAACTTTACATAAAATATACCTTGATATATTTAATATGCTCATGAATTTAGGCACTGCATTTTAAGGCTAAAATTAAAAGTTTGATTTTATAATCTATTCACATGATATTTGTGTATATTCCAACATATACATATAATGGTATATTAAATTTATAAACATATGAATAAAAAAATATAAAAATAAAAATGAAATAAATTATTAAAATGTTGGGCCAAAATATTGGTTCAATGTTAGTGATTTATTACATTCATAAGGAGAAAAACTTATGCATATTTTATTTCAAAATATTACTCAATACTACATAAAAAAGTAAATTAAAATTTTCTTATGAAAGACCAAACTACTGTCTCCCCAGATAACGAAAAAAGTTCTTATTTTTTGAAAAGACTATGTTCTGAATAATCATTGTTCCATATTGCTGGGGTTTTCCAATAATTATTTCTTACATTAAAAAACATACATTATGCTCATACCCTCCTGGATTTCAGAGAGCACTACAAAGCTACAGTAATCAGAACAGCATGGGGACTTCCCTGGTGGCACAGTGGTTAAGAATCTGCCTGCCAATGCAGGGGACATGGGTTCGAGCCCTGGTCTGGGAAGGTCCCACATGTTGCAGAGCAACTAAGCCCGTGCGCCACAACTACTGAGCCTGTGCTCTAGAGCCTGCAAGCCACAACTACTGAGCCCATGTGCCACAACTACTGAAGCCCACGCGCCTAGAGCCTGTGCTCTGCAACAAGAGAAGCACTGCAATAAGAAGCCTGTGCACCACAATGAAGAGTAGCCCCCGCTCGCCACAACTAGAGAAAGCCCGTGAGCAGCAACGAAGACCCAAACACAGCCAAAAATAAATAAATAGTTAAAAAATTATTTAAAAAAAAACAACACATGATATTGGCACAAAAACAGACATATGGATCAATGGAACAGAATAGAGAGCCCAGAAATAAACCCACGCACACCTACGGTTAATTCATCTTCAACAAAGGAGGCAAGAATATACAGTAGAGAAAAGACAGTCTCTTCAGCAAGTGGTATTGGGAAAGCTGGACAGCTACATGTGAATCAATGAAGTTAGAACACACCCTCTCACCATACACAAAAATAAACTCAAAATGGCTTGAAGATTTAAACATAAGACAAGACACCATAAAACCCCTAGAAGAGAACATAGGCAAAACATTCTCTGACATAAATAGTAGCAATGTTTTCTTAGGTCAGTCTCCCAAGGCAAAAGAAATAAAAGCAAAAATAAACAAATGGGACCTAATCAAACTTATAAGCTTCTGCTCAGCAAAAGAAACCATAAACAAAACAAAAAGTCAACCTATGGGGTGGGAGAAAATATTTGCAAATGATGTTACCAACAAGAGCTTAATTTCCAAAATATACAAGCAGCTCATACAGCTCAATATGAAAAAAACTAACACCACGATCAAAATGGGCAGAAGACCTAAATAGACATTTCTCCAAAGGAGACATACAGACGGCCAATAGGCACATGTAAAGATGTTCAACATCACTAATTATTAGACAAATACAAATCAAAACTATAATGAGGTATTACCTCACCCAGGTCAGAATGGTCATCATCAAAAAGTCTACAAATAAGGAATGCTAGAGAGGGTGTGGAGAAAAAGAGAACCCTCCTACACTCTTGGTGGGAATGTAAATTGGTGCAGCCGCTATGGAGAACAATACAGAGGTTCCTTAAAAAAGTAAAAATAGAGTTGCCATATGATCCAGCAATCCCACTCCTGCGCATATATCCAGAAAAGATGAAAACTCTAATTCGAAAAGATACAGGCACCCCCAATGTTCATAGCAGCACTATTCACAATAACCAAGATGTAGAAGCAACCTTAATATCCATCAACAGATGAATGGATAAAAATGATGTGATACATATGTATACAATGGAATATTACTCAGCCATAAAAAAGAATGAAATAATGCCATTTGCAGGAACATGGATGGACCTAGAGATGATCATACTAAGTGAAGTGAGAGAAAGACAAATATCATATGATGTCACTTATATATGAAATCTAAAATAATGGTACAAATGAACTTATTTACAAAACAGAAACAGACTCACAGACATAGAAAACAAACTTATGGTTACCAAAGGGGAAGGGGGGGCAGGGATAAATTAGGAGTTTTGGATAAACAGATACAAACTACTATATATAAAATAGATAAACAACAAGGACCTACTGTATAGCACAGGGAACTATATTCAATATCTTATAATAACCTATAATGGAAAAGAATCTGAAAAAATATGTAAGTATGTATAACTGATTCCCTTTGCTGTACACCTGAAACTAACACAATATTGTGAATCAACTATATTTCAATAAAAAATGTTATACCCATATATATTTATGCTCATATCTGTACTCCTCTGTCATTCTTGATTTTACTTTTTCCAAATTCAGAATCCAAATCCAAAAGACCAAAACTATAAATTTGTTATTTGTACCTAAATCTTCCTCTGAATTTCCATCAGATAATATAATGATGAGCCCCTTTACCTTAAAAAAGGAAGAATAATAAAAATAATTAGTTTTTTGGCATTCTCTCACTTTTGATTAACTGACAACTATCGTGAGAACTTGAAATGGGAAAAACTGACCTGACAAATCAAGAGAAGTTCAGTTTTCATAGTTTCACCACATACAAATAAAATGTATTTGTACAAATAACTTTAGTGATTGCCTCTCTCTCAAGTTAAAGAACACTCATGTTGAAGCACAAAGGCTGGTAAATAACTGAATGTATTAATATTTGTTTCTAGATTTTAATGCACATCTCAAGCAGAGAAAAATCAGTGGCCATTACAGAGTGCTTCATAATATAAATCAAAAGGCCATGGAGATTTATCGGCAGTCTCACTGGTTTACAATGAGTAATCATGAACAACAATCCTATAAATCAATTGTGTGCAATATTCCTTAAGAGAGGATTCCACTCTCTTCCATTTTGCTCATGCTGGCTGGTGTAGCTCAATGGCAAGAATGTTCAGAGAAAAACTGGCTGCAAGTTTAAAACCACATCAACAGTTTTACTGAAAATTACTAAGGATATTTCTAGCACACATTCTACCTGCCAAACTAATAACCCTATCCAAATTGTAAAGGTAGAACATAAACAGGGATACAGGCTTTAATGTACTTTTGAACATCTGTAGATGAATTTTATAGAGTGGTCACACTCAAATGGATATAAAGACCTTCTCATTGTTGTCTATTTTCTGGATGGTTAGTAAGTTTTCCTTGTTAAACAACTGCCTTACCACTATCTTTTTTTTTTCCCCCCACACTATGTATTTCCAACTTGGGACAAACCAACTTACTTACCCAGTTAGAGAGGTATCGATGTTATAGACACTATAAGTACAGAATTTTACAAGATACTGTTCATCACCCAGAAATTCAATTGTCCTTATCATCCTCAATCATCAATGGAAATTGAAAGGACAAATATTACCCCCAAATTAGATCTTGCATAACTAGCTGAGCAATTACTGTAGAGATTTGGTGCAATATACCCAGGTCTGTAATCAACAGTTATAATCAGCTTCTGCCCAGATAACGGGTTTGCTGAAAATGACAACAACACAAGGGTGTTCTTGGATTTCACTTAAAGAGACTTTATCAGGCACTCTTAATCATGATCACTGCCATAATGAAAACTCCAAGGAACTGAACCTTGCAGTCATGTCTCAGTTAAAAGTCATTATACATAAATTCTTTTTTTGTACCTCCATACTAATGGGAGACATGTAACAGAATCTTTCAAGATCCTTTAGCAAAAGACAAATCATAAAAGAGACAGTTTTCCAAAGAACCTTGATGAAGCAACATGTGCTATCCAAAATTCCTGATCTACGGCTCCAGAACATCTCTGACTACCATGGCTTCTTTGTCTCATTCTCTTTGTTCTCCTTCTCGTAGTTCCTTCTTTTGGGTTAAAATTCCAGATTATTAACTAATAAGGATTAAAACCTTTTTTTTTAAATTTTTAAATCTGATGCTTTCATTTCTAAGGAGTACTCTTCGCTGTTTTGAAAATACCTCACTGATAGGACACACAAAAAAAATCTTGACAACCTGGCTCTCCTACCACTCTCTGGATCACCTGAATCAGGGAATCCAGATGGAGGATGGAATGTCTTTTTATGATTAGAACCAAGTAAAACAGTGGGACCAGTGGGCAACCTTTCAGGACCAATTAATGATTCTCTTTCTAGTGTTCCAAGGCTTCAGGGTCCTACATTACATCCTACTTACAGTCTTAAATGCTACTTCATTAGACACCACTGGACAAATGATTACAATGGCCAAAGAAATAGAAAAGTCATGTGAAGAGCTGCTGAATGCACTCAAAATTCAATAATTTCCAAAGGTCATGGTTGTCCCTAATGGAAATCTCAGATAGAGGTGACAACCTGGACTTTGACAACTGGCCTAAGAATATTATCCCTTAAGCTAATGCTGTCCAAAAGGAAGAACTCAAGACCTTAAAACGTGACACTGACCTCTGCAATACCTCAGTTTCTACTGTCCCTTTCCACCACTTTCACTAAATCCCAATTGACCGACCAACAGCTGTTTAACTAGGGCCCACATCTTGCTGTCTCTGCATCTTACCCTACGGATAACACAACTTCTATTTCCCCATTGTTTAAGAATTTGAACAGTGAGTGATTCTTGGAATAAACCTAAACCATGACCACCTTCCTCAATCCTGCCTTATAAAAACTTTAATACACCTTCTCCCCATAAAACAGTCATCTAAACTGTTCTTATGTGGCAATGTTTAAATAAAAGGCTTGAGGTAATGGTTTGTGATTGGTCTTTTTCTTTCCACATTTAATTTGAGATAATTAGCTATTACATATTTCCTTGTAGAAGAAATATATAAGGTTCTATTTTTTTCCACTGCTCCTAAGCTAGTCAACAGTTCAAGAGTTACACTGGACACAGTTCAAAGTCCTCCAACTACATGTTCAAAGAAGACCCAGACAAAAGATTCCAGGTTAGCCTTTGGGGCAAGAGAGTCCCTTGTGGTGTGATAACTGTAGTGCGTGGTGGCAAACCGCCTAGATCTCGCCCTCGGGACCCAGAATCTCATTTCCGCATTTGCCAGCAGCATTGGGTCTGACTTCCTACACCTTAGACATCTTCTGGGGCATTGATCTTGGTTAAAGGGAGAAGCCTCATCAAGGCTATAATGTCTCCCTGGCCTTATTCCTGCACCCAACAACATGATGTCTGATTACAAAGGCCCACCCTGAGACCTGTATCTTCTGACCCTTTGTGCCTTTTATTCTTGCCCTTCATTGCTCACTATGTTTATTATCTATAAAATTCGTAGAAATGTCTGAAGACTATAATACAATTCTGGTGAGAGATTCAATTCCGAACAGCTTCCCTAGGTACTGATGATCTTTTGGAAGATTGATTTCTTGCTTCATACCACATCTCTGAAATCCTCCCCACTCACATCAATATATATTAAACTATGAAAAATAATAAACTCAACCATGATGGATTTTAAGCAATTAGCACTTTGGAAAGGTTTTGAAACAATGCAAATCTTTTAAAAGAAAAACGGTGCATCTATCTAATTAGTCTTATAATTCACCCGTCTCTGTGATTCTTAGATATCATGAAGCCTTAATAATCAGTATAAATCTGTACTGATAATACAGGAGCATCGTTGACTGTAGAGAAGCACCGTAATTATGCAGTAGCAGAGTCATGGGGAAAAAATTTTTTTAAAGCTAGGCCATCAGGGCTTGTCTCAATTTTTAATGTTCACCAAAAAAATAATAAACACATTTAACTGAAACCATATTTTGAATTCACTAAGATAAACGACCCAATTTCTTTTCCCAAATCAAATTAGGCAAATTTACAACGTTTGTCATGTGTTTATGTTTTGTATATCATACTGTGAAAATAAAGAGGCATTGTAAGGTGGTGGTATTGAATGGGATGGGCCAACAACAAAACCAGAGACTTAGAAAAAGATGCATAAATTTCAACAGGCAAACAAAAATAACTCAGGAAAAAAAAGGCAAAGTGATGTCTTTATGATGACAACTTGCGCTTAGTGTTTGAATAAGTGAGGAGAAAAATTCAAGTTCATGCATATGAGGCATCTTGATGTGGAACCAAAAAATTAACATAAGTTACAGAGAACAAAGGAATAAATGTTACCTTTTAAGGGGACATAAGAACTAAGGCATTAAGAGTGGCTGAGGGCAGAATTTATACTTTCTGTTGGTCTTAGGCAATAGAACTAAGGGCGGCATAAAAGGAAAAAATAAGAATTGGGCTGTGAGGGTGTCAGTCACATTAATGTCCATGTGTGGCCTTGTTTCTCAACATTAGTTCTGTAGGATTAATAACTATCCTAAGAATGACATGCAGGGAAAAATATTACATCCATGTTGGCTTCCCGTATTGAGGCCATGTGGATGGCCAATTTCCCCTAATAAAAGTTTACCCTTTCTTTTCAAAATTTCAACAAGACCCAATACATTTGAGTAATATCAAGGGCAGAATTAAAATTCAAATAGATTATTCACCACTTATCCAAATACTGTTTACAGTGTGAAAGTATATACAATCATGCTTCATTAAGTCACACTTAATATGAGTGTGGACTGCCAAATGTTTTGATGTGTCAAATGCCAAATTTAAAAATTAAAACTGATGATGGATGTTCACTAAATTTAATATGATAATCATTTCATGATATATATAAGTCAAATCATTATGCTGTACACCTTAAACTTATACAGCACTGTATGTCAATTATATCTCAATAGCCAAGACATGGAAGCAACCTAAATGCCCATCGACAAATGGATAAAGAAGACCTGATGTATACATACACATACACACACACAAAATGGAATGTTAGCCATAAAAAATGAAATAATGCCATTTGCAGCAACATGGATGGACATAGAGATTATCATACTAAGTAAGTTAGACAAAGATAAATATCATATGATATCACTTATATGGGGACTCTAAAAAGAAAAAAAAAGATACAAGTGAACTTATTTCCAAAGCAGAAAGAGACTCACAGACATAGAAAACAAACTTATGGTTACCAAACAGGAAGTGGGGGTGGGAGGAGGGATAAATCAGGAGGTTGGGATTAATATACACCCTACTATAAATAAAATAAATAACCAATAATGAACTACTGTACAGCATAGGGAACTATACTTAATATTTTTTAGTAACCTATAATGGAAGAGAATCTGAAGAATAGATTATATATATAAAACTGAATCACTGTGCTGTAAACCTGAAACTAACACAATATTGTAATTTAACTGTACTTAAATAAAAACAAAATTATCCTTAGATATTGAGGTTTAAGACTTCTTGAAAAACAAAAACAAACAAAAAATGGAAGAAAGAAAAAGAACATTCGAACACAAAAACATCGTATGAGTTGCTAAGGATTGACTCAAAAAATAAGTTATTAATCAATGTTTTCCTGTAAAATGTAAAACTCTAGTAACTTTAATATAACTTGCTAAATATTTCTCTATTATTTTGAAGGTATAGTTCCAGATTATTTCTTCAAGACAGAAGCAGGAAAATTGCAAAATTATTTAATGATTTATTTAACTGATTTATTGGTGTATAATTAATGCACAATAAACTACATATATTTAAAATGTGTAATATAAATGTTGATATATGTACACAAACATAAATCCATCAGCACAATGAAGATAATGAAGATATAAATCACTCCCTAAAGTTTCCTTTGAAACTCTATAATCCCTATTTCCCATCCCTTGTCACATTCACACACTGTCCCTATATTGTCACTGATCGTTTTCTGTCACTATGGATTAGTCTCCATTTTGTCGAATTTTATATAAATGGAATAAAGTAAATATTTTTAGCTAACTTCTTCGCTCATCACAATTATTTTGAGACTGATCCATCTTGTAACATTTATCAATGATTCATTCCACTTCGTGTCCGAGTCATATTCTATTATGTAGCTATAACAGTTTGCTGGTTAATTTACCCAAGAGACATTGGGTTGTTTCCAGCTTGTCTAATTCCTATAAAGCTCCTATGAACATCTGTACACAATACTTCATATAGAAATATCCCATGATTACTCTTGAGTAAATATGTAGGCATGAATTGGCTGGATCATATAGAAAGCATACATTTGATTTCTTATGACACTCTTCCACAAAGTATTTTATCATTTTACATTCCCACCAGCAGTGTATGAGAACTCTAGTCCCTCCAAATCCTTACCAATGCTTGGTATGATCAGTCTTTTTAATTTTAGCCATTTTAATAGGTGCCTGGTTGTATCACATTATGTTTTTAAGTTCCATTTCCCCAATGACTAATGATATAGGGCATCTTTTTATGTGCTTATTTGTCGCTTGAATATCTTCTTTGTTGAAGTTTTTGTACAGATCTTTTGTTCACATTTGCATTGGGGTCTTTGTTTTCTTATAAATTTGTACAGATCTTTATATATTATAGATACAAGTCTTTAATAAGGTATATAATTTATGAATATATTTCTTCTTTTGCTCATCTTCTTGCTTATTCATTACTTAACAGTGTCTTTTGGAAAGCAGACAATTTTGAAGACGTCCAATTTAACAAAGTTTTCTACTTTGGATTATGGTTCTGGTGAATTCTCTAAGAAATCTCTCTGTCCCTGTGTCTCTATTTCTCTCTTTTCTTCTGTTAAGGACATCAGTCATACTGCATTATTTTTGCTTTTAAAAATACTTTAATATTTGCAGGTTTTGATCCCCTTCTTTTAACGATGTTTCCTAGATACTGTAATATGTTTATTTTTCAAATGTAACTATTTAACAAAGCTTCCTCAAAAATATTTTATTTGTATCTAATATAATTCATCAACAGATTTCGAAATAATTATCTTTAATACTGAGTCATCCAAGTGAATCAGTTCATAACTACTTGACAATTACAAAAAGCCAATTCAAATTGAAGAATAAATATAACTTAATGGCTCGTAAAATAAAGTCTGCAGGTGCAGCTTCAAGTTTGGTGAGACGTGGCATTTGGGCAAAGTACATCACAACAAACTACTTTCTTTCTATACTTCTACTCTGCTTTCCACAGAACTGGCTTCATTCTCAGGCTAAAGTCTCTGGTTGTAGTAGTTTCCTGGATATTATATTGGAAGAAAGACCATTCTAACCATATGTAAAAATTTGGAGAAGAATGTTCAAAAGAAATGAGGGGTTCAGTACCAAGAAGTCAAGTCATTCTCGTATCAAATAACATGTCACAGATATTTTGTGATGGAAAATCAATGGGTAATATATTAAAATATCAATTTAACAATAGTGATATAAATATACTATTAATAACTTTGGAGTTAATCACTAGGAGAGGTAAAAAAACGAATGACAATAAGTGATGGTCTCTGCTGAATAATGCAAAAAGCACATAGGCTGGATGCAGGAAGATGGTTGCTTCCCACTAGAAACCCTTGTGACTCTTATGTTTATCAACTGCAGTTATTATCTTATGAAATTGAACTCAGCAATACCATATCATGCCCCCATCCCAAACATGTAGCAGGTGCGTGGTGATTGAAATCTGTATTTTTACTTCAATACCCCATAATACTGCAAACCCAGGATAGCACCAATCTAGAGACCAGTTTTGGCAAACATGGACTTAAAGCACATCATGAATGGCGGGGTTTAACAAATATTGGTTGAATTGTTAAGGAGACTTTCTCAAAAATGGAAGAGAAAAATATAATATCCAGTTATAATTTTAAAACAAAAAACGAAGGCAGGAAAGGCCAATAATAAAACTTTACTGTGAGATGGTTACTGTGCTTTTATATTGGGGTCAATCAAACTACTAATTTGCAATCCATCTCCACTTTGCCCCCCAAAATAGCAGGAAATGTTGATATCAATCAGAAGAGCTTTATGAAGAAAAAGTAGACTAAAATGCAGTGAAGAGAGCAGTGAAGTGAGTAGGGCCAGATTTGTTCAGGTATTTGAATATGGCTTTTCATTCCACAGCATGTCACTTATTTTCGTAGAACAGGAGTCCACAGACTAAATCATTTTCATCGTTTAAAAAAACTAGATATTTTATATCTAAATAAAAACGTGAAGTCAAATATCAAATAATGTCCAATGAGTTCAATCATCAGACAAGAATCATCTGTTCCATTAACCACATTAAACTATTATACCTCATGATCACAAATCAATATATTACCTTTAGTATTTAATAGTGTTATAAACCTATTATTAGTACTGGTGGAATTTATCCCTGGGAGGGGTTCAAAAATGAGGTAACAGAAGCTGTAGCATCTGGTAAATAGATAAGGTGTGGTGAGGGCACCATAGTTCTTGACACACAGCAGATAATGTATCATGTTTTCTGAATAAAGGCGTGAGTGCAGTAAATGAAAAAAAATACATTAACTATTATTATCCTCCTACTTTAATCCTAGTTGTTGAAATCATAAATTAGGACCCTGCATTTATACAACATTTATCTTATTATTGCTAAGAGTTTCAGGTAGAGGTGTGAATTTCTCTTTATAAAAGCTAAATTAAATTTCTGTTTCTAAATTGAATTTTCAACTCCCACACAGTCAGAAGGATTAAATGCTGGAGAAAGTTACCAGGGCAGTGATGGAATCTCCAAGATGAGAAGAGTTATCTTTGTTTCAGGAACTTTCAGGTTTCCTTCCTTGTCCACGTGGGACTATGGCGTCTAGGGCTCACCTGTCTCCTCTACTGTGTTTGTTTCCCAGTAGAGACCTTTGCCAGAGGTAAGTTAACTTGCCTACATCCCTCAGTTCTTGCCTTATTTCTCCAAAGTGGGTGAGTGACAACACTCATTTTAATTAGGAAAAGATTACACATTGCCAGAAGAATAAAAGAGAAAGTTTCCTTACTATCCTTACTCAAATCTCCCCCTTCCACACAGAAAAGACCTCCTGCAAAACATACCTATATATACATATACACACATACATACATACACATATTTATTACAGGTTGTTTCTCTGGAGAACCCTAACACAGCTAGTATTTTAAATATAGCAATATAAAATCATTTTCATGAAAGATTTCAAAAGTTTAGGAAGGACAATTCCACCAATTTCCCAAACTTCTTGATTTAAATTCTGGCTTCAAGATCCTCTTAAAAATCCACAGCAGTTATTACATCACTAAACACAATGAAGTTTTTTTTTTTTTTTCCCCCACATCTTTATTGGAGTATAACTGCTTTACAATGTTGTGTCAGTTTCTGCTGTATAACAAAGTGAACCAGCTATATGTATACATATATTGCCATATCCCCTCCCTCTTGTGTCTCCCTCCCACCCTCCCTATCCCATCCCACAAGGTGGTCACAAAGCACAGAGCTGACTTCCCTGTGCTATGCAGCTGCTTCCCACTAGCTATCTATTTTACATTTGGTAGTGTAAATATGTCAATGGTACTCTCTCACATAGTCCCAGCTTCCCCTTCCCCCTTCCTGTGTCCTCAAGTCCATTCTCTACATCTGCGGTCTGTGTCTTTATTCCTGTCCTGCCCCTAGGTTCATCAGAACCATATTTTTAGATTCCATGTATATGTGTTAGCATATGGTATTTGTTTTTCTCTTTCTGACTTACTTCACTCTGTATGACAGACTCTAGGTCCATCCACCTCACTACAAATAAATCAATTTTGTTTCTTTTTATGGCGGAGTAATATTCCGTTGTATATATGTGCCACATCTTCTTTATCCATTCGTCTGTCGATGGACACTTAGGTGGCTTCCATGTCCTGGCTATTATAAATAGTGCTGCAATGAACCCTGTGGTACATGACTCTTTTGAATTATGGTTTTCTCAGGGTATATGCCCAGTAGTGGGATTGCTGGGTCAAACATAGCAACTGACAAAGGATTAATCTCCAAAATATACAAGCAGCTGATGCAGCTCAATATCAAAAAAACAAACAACCCAATCCAAAAATGGGCAGAAGACCTAAACAGACATTTCTCCAAAGAAGATATACAGATTGTCAACAAACGCATGAAAGGATGCTCAACGTCATTAATCATTAGAGAAATGCACATCAAAACCACAGTGAGGTATCACCTCACACCAGTCAGAATGGCCATCATCAAAAAATCTACAAACAATAAATGCTGGAGAGGGTGTGGAGAAAAGGGAACCCTCTTGCACTGTTGGTGGGAATGTAAATTGATACAGCCACTATGGAGAACAGCATGGAGGTTCCTTAAAACACTAAATACAGAACAATGAAGTATTTTTATAGGTTTCACAAATATTTGAATTTTGTATACAGTTGAATATTATGATAGAGGTTAAGAAGTCTTTTGGAGAAGAAACAACCACAGAACCATCATTTTTAAAATGGTTAATGTAACTATTTTAATAACTGTAAAACTAGTTTAAGTTAATTATTAACTGCAATTTAAACCACTGAATTTACTTTCTTTGGCATGTTGTTCTGTGATAAATATGTGTTTCCTGCAGTATTCCACTAAATTGTGACGCATGCTAGAATGATATAGAGTTTTCTTATTCAGGTAACATATTTCATGTGATCCTCTCTATGTGCTCTTGAGGAAGTTACCTCTTCTCAATCTTAGTTTAGAAATTGGTAAAATGAAGATGCTAATATCAAATAAGTAACAAAAGATTGTGATCATTACTAAAATATATACTTATTTACAGAATGGTTGCCAGGGCTGACATTAATATCACACGTAAAGCATCTTTCATGTTAACTGACAATAGTAGGTCCCTGATAAATATTATTTCTATTCCATACCATTTAGTACTGATACGTGAAAATTTTAGACTGGTGCATAATACACCTCAGAAATGGTTAATCTATTGTTACGCCTCTTCAAAACTGCCAGACATAATTTGGTTTATCCAAATCTAACACTAGAGGAAACTCCATCTTAGCAGAACATGTTGGAGACATACATACCTTATAATCGGGCCAGTGTCATTCAGAAATGCAGGGTGTTCTACTACAATAACAGCATCTATCTCTAGAAAGCACCATATTGATTCTGTAATTTGCAAGTGCGTGTGATTTGTAGGAGTTATTCTTTCCAATGAATATCTTATGAAACAAACTGACTCTGAATAGATTCTTCTTCTTTTAGTTACCTAGTGCTATACTTTAGCTCATTTAATATTTTACCAGTAGTCTTTAACCTAAAGTTCCAGAGGAAAAATGTACTATGAGTCAAGAGACTTAATTATATTCAAGCTCTGCCAATAACTTAATAGGCCAGTGTAAGAAAGTTGCTTAATTTTCCTGGGCCTGAGTTTCCTCACATAGAATGGCAGAGATTTTGATGGTTTGTGAAAGTAACAATCCCACTTTAAAAGTTTATGACTCTTCATAGGATAGAACTTCTAGTTCAGATAGAACTTATTGGTAAAAATTTTAAAACACCTGCTAACAATTCTATTTTCAATTAAAGGCTGATGATTGGATAGGTGAGTTGTAGGAAAGTAGAGAATTAGGAAGGCAGTTGGGGCAGGGCGACAGGACGGATAGATAGAGAAATAAGTTAGATTGAGAGGAGATCCACAGAGACCACAATGTGTTAAGAACACGCAATTTGGAAAAGGTAATCTTGGTTTTCAATTCTTAATTTCAGTGAGACACAGATTTATTATTTTATCTCCCTGAGCCTCAAGTTATAAAATGGAGATAATATCTCCCATAGGGTTAGCCTGAAAATTAAAGAAAATATCTCTAAAGCAAATGGCATGATTCTTGGCAACATATTTTTATTACTTTTAAATAAATCAACTCTTCTCTATTTGTCAGCTATCTCTTCTGTTTTTTCTTTGCATCAAAATAAAAATTTAGAATAGATTATGATTTAAGGCAAATATTTAAAAGCTGATTAATGCTCACTGCAGTATAATCTTGAGCAGCCAATTAAATGCTCCATGAAATAAAGCAGCAAGAGTTGAGCTCTTGGAACAGAGCTTTCCTTTGGACAGCAGCCGCAGCTGGTAGTCTGCAGTGAAAATTCCACTCCTAGTGCAATTAGATTACATAGCTTAACTCTGCAAGTGGCATGGAGCTTATAAAATGCATGCGTTAACGAAGCACATTAGGCATATGCACTGCTGTGGTGAACATTAGCACGATTTTTCATATTTAAACGTTGTGCTCTTGATTTTTTAATCAGAAAAACACTTGTCTTTAGCTTCATATGGTCATGGTTTTTTCTAGGTCTCTACTTGCTAAGAATTTTCATGAGCTCTTCGAGGAGCTGTAAAATGTAAGCCTCATTTCATTTATTTTAGTGTTTTTCAGTTTGCGATCTGTCTACCCCCTGCATCAGAATCATTCAGGGTTTTTGTTAAAAATGCCGTTGCATGGGCCCCATCCAGACACTGAATCAGATTCTCAGGGAAGTGTCTCCCAGGGACTTGGAATTTTAAAGAAACTCCCAATGTGAATTTCATTCATAAGCATTTTAAGAAATGCTCACTTTATAGGGTTAGTACACTACAGAGGGAAGAAGGTTAGCCCAGCAGTTGAGAGACCCACAGTTACTTTTGCAGCTCTGCACATCGTGATTCTGTAAATGTTGGCAGGTCCTTTCTGAGCCGGGTGAGCACGCAGTGCCATGACAACTAGCACTCTTTATATCTGAATAATTAAGCTACTTCAAAAGCAATAAGCAGAAACTATTCCAAGTAAAACAAAACATATGATTGTTAAATTCGAGTATTTTCTCATCTGTAAGGCAGCAGAGTGAACTCCATGGTCATTTTCTGTACTGATAGCTAATGACTCTAGCAGGTGAATACTGGTAACTCATTAATATTCAACACCTTTCCATGGAGGCCACAATTCAAATTACTGAGAGCCGAGGGAGTCAGATCAGATTTTGATCCAAAATGTTCATCTCAAAATCCACTTGTCTAGGCACACTGAGTGCAACTGACACGTGTCCCACACACACACTTGCAGTGAAAGCGGAAACCCAACTGTATATCTACCATCGCCACATTGTGCAACAGAATGTCGGGAAGGAAATAAATAGAGGAAGAATGAAGGAAAAAAGAAGTCTGCCTTGTTAGAAGCTGAAGGCATTCTACTTTAAAACAAGCACCCATTCCTTCATTCTTTCTTCAAAAATATGTACTTAGTACCTATGATAAGCCTGAGCATTCCCCTAGGTGTTTAAGATACAGTAACAAAGACACGGGGCCTGATCTCTTGGAGTATAAATGGTACTGATAATCTTTATGCATTACAGGCTCAATTAGTAAGACTGGCCAGTTACCCATAAAATTCCACACTTGACACTCTCCTGTTTTCTTACCAACAGACATCTTTCAGGGCACCAATACAATATGGATATAGACACAGATATAGATACATAGATGATATAGAAATAGATATAGATTATATATTGTTAGATATACATGGAGAGTGAGAGAGATGGAAAGTACTTGTGTTGCCGCTAGAGGAGCCCTGTGAACGCGATCTGCCATAAATCAGATGCACAAGAAAGCCCTTGTAGGCTTCCGGAGGAGCCCGTGCAAAGTAGCATTCTCTGCTGGCTTCACTTCTGCTCTTGTCGTTCTTTCTGCCCAGCACACAATTGAGATCCTGGAACTGGAACCACAGAGAGACCATGTGGAGACACGCTAAACATGTCTGGGCAGAAATTCAAAAGAACTGTGTACAGACCACCTTTAGACTTGCCATCATTTATGGGAAATTGTTATAGGCCTGTCAAATTTCAAATTTATAAAATAACCAAGAATTTGATGAAACATATACTACCAACTACAGTTGTACGAGCGCACAGAAGAAATCCAAGAATTTTATACCAATTGCACCTGCGATCTTCAAAACAGAGGCACTGCTTATATTTCTATATGTTTTATAGAAATGTGTGACTAAGATGGTTTCCAGATATATAAAGTGGTTTGAGGTTTGAGACATTTTAAGAGCCAAATGTTTCACCTCAGTGTGATTCAGAATTCACAACTCAGACTAAAATGTATCTTCAAAAATAAAATACTCTGCCTAACTTAGCATTACAACATAAGAAAAAGGTTTTCAGATTTATACTACATATCTTATATTTATTGAGTAGTTTCCCTTAATAAGTGAAAATAATAATTGCACAGTGATGGACTCCAATGATTCTCAACCAAGTACATAATTCCTAATAGTTTAAGTGTTCATTATTTTGTGAGATAATTTATCTGTGAGACTAGCAGCAGACTTATCTCAAAATTTAAGATTTCAAAGAGAACAGATTAGGAGTTTGGGACTGACCCGTACACACCGCTATATTTAAAATAGATAACCAACAAAGACCTACTGTGTAGCACAGGGAACTCTACTCAATACTCTGTAATAACCTAAATGGGAAAAGAATTTGAAAAAAAATAGATACATGTATATGTATAATTGAATCACTTTGCTGTACACCTGAAAGTAACACAATATTGTTAACCAACTATACTCCATTTTTAAAATCACCCCACCTATTCTTATTTAATAAATATGCAGCTATTCGTATTACTTTGAACTTTCCATTATCTATTATTCATCACTCTATCATTAACGAGACAAAAAAAAATACAGAGCAAAAGATTAAAAATGGCACAATCTGGTTCTTGAATTTGCTGGGCTGTATAAGCATCTCTCTTACACCTGACAAAATTCCCTCCTACCTTGCCCCTAGCAAGCCTGCTTTATGCCTGGCACTGTACCTGTAATGCTAGGCTGAAACAAGATTAACATGAGAGTATTTATGGGAGCAATCTTTCTTTCTCTCCAATAATTGGGTTTCATAGTAATAACAAAGCTCAGTAAATTACATATGCCCAATGAAATATATTATCCATATGTGTGGAGGGTGTAGGAAAATCCCAAAATAAGTTAAAGCAAAAAAAGAAGTAAAGTGAGTTATTTTGTCCTACTGTTATCACAGGCGTTAACACACATTCTTTGGGGGTTGATTACCTAGAGGCGAACACAGATTACAGCCTTTGAGAAGAAATGAAGCAAAAACATGTGAGAGAGCCAGAGCTGGTTCTCTCCTTTAACCCCTATTTTCTCATACATCAGATGTGGGATAAAAGAATGTAAGAAGGGATCTCTTCTGACAGAACTAATTATTTTCAGACTATTCAGATACAACATATGAAAACAACATCCATAACTACAGCAAAATACTCAAAGTAAGAAGCGTTTTTTACCTCTCAGAATCAATGCACATAACTGATATAAAAGGACCAACTTATTTTTACCAAAAGAAGAAACAAATTAAATTCCAGTTGATCATTAGCTTTCTTTGCATAGAAATCATATTTTGCAGGTTTTTAAAGTACAGGTTTTTTTCATAATTTTTATTGGTGTACAGTTGATTTCAGTTTTGGGTTTTTTTTTTGTTTGTTTGTTTTTGTTTTAAAGAAAGCTCTTTAGAGAACAATGGAACTCAGAATATTTACCACTAAATTTCAGAAATAATTCCAGGTTTCAAGGTTATTCAAAAGTAGAAATCATATTGCTATGTTTAAACTAGTAGTCATTCCATGCTCTAAAGTATCTAAAATTGAAATTCTAATTTAAAGACCGTAATGTTAATATTGGTTACATTTAAGCACAAGCTCTAAACACAGGATTTGATGATATTTCATGACTATGCCTTTAGTTACTACTAGGTGGACTTTGGTTTGGGAATAATGTAACAGCCCTTTTTATCATTCACAAAACTGGTCAATTTAGTCAATGTAATTCAAAGGCAGAAAAATAATGAACCTCTTTTGTGGAAAAAAAGGTTCTTTCATTTATTTTGATTTATTCTGCTTATTATTCCAGAGAAGATTTCAGATAGAATATGAAAGTATGTAAGCTATGATGGATGGTGGAAGTTAAACGTGTGATTATTGTAAAAAATAAACAAGGGCAGAATGCAGAGGACTATAGCTATAAATCCTTACCATAATCTATACACCTAACACAAGCCTGCAACCATGCTATGTCTAAGTTACTTGGCAGCCGATGGAAATGTCCATAAGATAGAAACAAAGAACTTGCAACTAGATTCCACTGAACATTCTCCGGGAGAGTTGGGGGAAGGAGAGGGGGAGGGGCATGGGAAAATACAGTGTGTTCTCAAGTTTGGCAGTCGAGGGTTTCAATCATGTGATGAGAGAGGCAGTTAAAGGAGACAAGATGGCCGTCAGGTATGCTCTTCCACTCCACAGAGGACAACAGGAAATATTATACCCAAATGACGAGTGAGTTGTATGAAAATTAATTTTCAACAGTGGAACTCATCCTTACAAGGAGAAAGATACCTCCATAAGTAGAGATTCCTCTAAACAATTAACCTCCCAAATAAAGTCACTGGTCCCTTCAATATCACCTAAGAGGGTAGAGTTGGATCCGCTTAGATTTGGGGACCATTTGCTCCCCAGTATTCTATCTTGCTGCTCTCTGGAAAAAGATGATACAAATATCATAATCAGAAAATATGTACACACTCTCGATCCTTACATGCCTCCCTACAATGCATTCCTGAATTGCTTAGTCAATACTCCATCATGAAAGGGAGGGAGGGAGGGAGGAAAGAAGGAAGGAAGGAAGGAAGGAAGGAGGGAAGGAAGGAAGGAAGGAGGGAAGGAAGGAAGGGGGGAGGGAGGAAGGAAGGGGGGAGGGAGGAAGGAAGGAATACTCCAGCAAGAGAAATACTGATGACCATTGTCAGTCAACTTCTAAGTTAATGTGACTAGAAAAGGAAGCTGGTTGCAGCCAAACTGAGAGCTGAACCAAAATAAAAGTAGAGCTTGGGCTTCCCTGGTGGCGCAGTGGTTGGGAATCCGCCTGCCAAGGCGGGGGACACGGGTTCGAGCCCTGGTCTGGGAGGATCCCACATGCCGCGGACCAACTAAGCTCGTGCGCCACGGCTGCTGAGCCTGCGCTCTAGAGCCCGAAAGCCACAACTACTGAGCCTGAGTGCCACAACTACTGAAGCCCACACACCTAGAGCCCGTGCTCCACAACAAGAGAAGCCACTGCAATGAGAAGCCCGCGCACCGCAACTAGGAGCAGCCCATGCTCGTCGCAACTAGAGAAACCCTTGCGCAGCAACGAAGACCCAACGCAGCCAAAAATAAATAAATAAAATAAATAAATTAAAAAAATAAAATAAAAAAAAAATAAATAAAAGTAGAGCTTGCCCAAAAGAAGAGGTGAACAATCCTGTTATTAAGTACAAAGAAGACAATTTAAAACCATTGGTTTAAATGTTCCTTATTATCTCTTTTGTTCCCTCACATGTCACATGTCTCAGAAAATTCAATTTTACACGATAAAGTTTCACCCCCAGGGTGGCATCTGATCTGAAGAGATCACTCCTGTAAGTAAGCTCTAGGAGATATTCTCTCAAGTTCATAGAATGTATGATTTACCAAAATCCATGGGCTTTATGTTTTGGAGACCAGGTACTATTCTGAGAACCACTCTCAGTCATACATCAGGTAAGGGCTAAGGAGTGAAATGTTGAATAACCCTCTCCTCAGAGGTCTTGGTAGAGTTCTGAAAGGAGTGCGTGTCCTTTGTTCTTTTCCCTCCTCCCCTTTTTCCTTCCTTTCACAAATGCCCACCATCTGTCTAAGGGCCACGCATCAGTCATCAGCTGTGCTCTCCCTTTCTGCCACTACTACTCTCCCTAACACCACACACTGTTGAGTCCAATGTACTGCAAATAAGCAATGGTGGTTCTTTCATATGGCACATGAGATACAGTACTTCGGGTCCTTAGCTGGTGTCTCTTCAAAGGTCTTCTGGAGGGAAGTACAACTTTATCACCCGTAATCCTAATCCGTGTCACAAGGGCTGGTACTTAAATCAGATTAGAGATGTCTTGCAGTGACCATCTAACCCCTACCAGCATTGATTTAATCCAGTCTATACATGGCTGCCTTGCCTGGCTAGGAGTAATTGAAAAGATTATTTGCCTTTTCTACTATGTCATCTCTCGATGTCCCAACGCTCTTTCCTCTTGCACTGATGGTTTCTGTGTGGGTCAACACGTATTGGTAGTCAGTAAATAATGACGCTAGACTTTGTTTTTTGCAGACAACACAAAGCTTCAAAGGATATGGAGCCGGGGAGAGAGAATAGATAAGTAGTACTGTTTCATAAACACTTTCTTCAAGCTCTACTCCCCAATGGACTCCTCTTCTTAGGTCCCTTTTTATTCCTTCCATGTGGCAAAATCTACCTAACCATCAGGCGTCACTGAAACCAGTGGTCTATGGCAATCTCTCTCCCCCCAACAGGATACTCTACAAGAATACAAAACATCGGAAGAATACGAAACAACAAAATGTTGAGATTTCTTCAAAGCTTTATTTTCCTTAAAAATCATCTCGTTCTGAAACAAGCAGGAAATACTGCTTCTTTGTGGGAGCCTTTTCCCTTCTTTCAGATCTGCCGCTGGTAGAGAATGAGACCCAGGGGACACAAAGAATGAGCCCTTTAGTGTGGTACCAACACCGTAGCTGGGTGGACACCTCAACTATTACCACAGAAGCACAATCTCCAGAAATGTCCTTAGATAAAGACAACCTCCTCTAGCATCTAAGTTTCTATCTTCTATTAAGAAGCAAATGGTCTTTCATCCACCAAGAGGCCACCATGCAGATATAGAGAAGCTGTCCCCACAGGAGGCTATTTTTGCCATCCAAGTGAGAAGAGGTTCTGAAATACAATCGCAGTTATGGCAACACAGAGATGTTTACAAGGTAGAATTAATATGGGTTAATGACCAATTGGAGGTGATTTGAGAGAAAGAAGACAATTCTGAGATTTCTGAATTTTGGGGGTGTAGATACTAGAGACACAGACCAAGAAGAACACAGAAGGTACGAGCTTGAGGAGATTGGGAAATTATGAGTTTTTGTGGGTATGCTAAGTGTGAGACCCCTGCTAGATAAAAGGGAGAATGCGTGTAGGGTAGTTTTAAATGCTAAAATGTCTGTGTTCTGATTCTCAAAATAACCAGTGAAATATAAGCTGTAAAAATAAAGTAAATAAACACATACGGTTCTGAAGTTCTAACAGGCTTGGCATAGAGCTCAGGATGGACAGTAATCCATTTAGCTAGAGCCATCACCATGAATGGCATGCCCAACTGAGACGATATACAGTGGGGGGGGGGGGGGGGAGTTTTCCAGAGGAAAACCAACATTTCAGGCAAGAGGAGAGAGAAAATATTAAATTGCTTTTGCTTAATATGAATTAATAGTTAATATTGTGTATAAATATTTAATATATTTCTAACCATATTGCTTGAATTATTTTTTCAAAAAAAGAAGTAAAATAAATGTGAGAACTTTACACTTTTCAAAACTGGCAGCATAAGGCAGTAAAATACCAAGCTACGATGTGCTGAAACAGACTGCAATCATTAAGCATCACGGAGAAGCCAAAATAAGCAGGATGAGAACTAATCACTAATGGCTAACTTGCAAAAATAAGGCTGCACAGTACCCCCGCGGAGAATTTATGAATAGTTTGCAAATTAAAAAACAAACCAAGGAGAATGAGTGTTGTGATATTTCTAGGACAATTCAGAGGAATGTTCCAAATTATTTTATATTAGTTGCTGTCTCACTGGTTTTTAATGCACACCATAAAGAAAAGAGTGGCAAGATGATATTCAGTATCTTTGTTTATGTCTCTTGATGATAGTGGTAAAGAATCTTTGATTAAAAACAGTAAGCAAGGCATCACTAATGGCAGATGTTTTAGATCACTGTGGGCTTAACTTAATCAGGCCACATTTATTTTTCTTTAACTGGGAAAACTGTGTATATGAATTCTTTCAAAGATGTATATAAAAATAATACTCCCAGCATTTTAGCATACTATGAAGAATCATAAATACATGTTAATGTCACAACCATAAACATAATATATTTTAGAAAAAAATACCTTATTTTTAACTATTATAATTTCAGGGTGTGTGAATATCTTTAGTCTGCAATAGCATTTCAGGAAAGAAGTTCATACAGTTAAAGATTGCACCTTAACTTTTTTATATAGCTACTTTAGGTCCACACTTACTTTCACGCTGAGTAAATAATTAGCTTAGTAACTATACATTTAGCACCTTATAAATTGCTTCAAACGCATCTTATGAACTATTATTATGTAGCACTAACCCAGAAACATTTAAGTTTCTAGGCCTGCTGAAATTTTACATTATTTCAGTTTGTTATTTACTTTGAACAGTTTATCAGGAATACAGAAAAGGTTAAATCAGACGTCATTAGCTTTTACTACCATAATCATGAGTTCTTCACAATGCACTTAAAAATTTTTTTAAATGATGCATTAAGAACTCCCCTCAAATACACTAAATGACATATTTTTAGAACCTTAAGCTTTTACAGAAAAGAAAAAAAACAAGAAAACATATGCCTAAAATACAGTTGCACTGCAAAACTGTCCTGCCAAAAAAGAAATTCCATACATTACTGTAAGATATCACAATTTTCACAAGCCCAAAATTCTAAAAGAAAGATCCTATGAGACGGACTAAAAGGGAAAAAGGAGACTTTAATTCTATTAAATTATTCCAAGTGTATTATTTTCATTAATAAAATTCATGTTTCTTGAAGAAACAATGGTGGGAACATTAAATGTGTATCCATTAATTATTTTAAACCTTAAACTAGAGGAGAAGAATGTATTTCCTGTTCCTGATGTGGTCTCTCATATAAAAGAATCTTCTACTAGAGGAACACTTCCGGCCACTCAATTACTCTCTCATAGGACATAAGAAATGGTCTTTTTGGGCATGAAAAGATGCTCAACACAGCTAATTACGAGAGAAATGAAAATCAAAACTACAATGAGGCATCACCTCACACTGGTCACAATGCCCGTCATCAAACACTTCATCCATAATCAAGTTGACTTTCTGACAGTTCTTTACTGAGTATGTGATCATTTATAAACAAAACAGTAAATCATATACTTAATAATGAATAGCTATTTTTCTGTAACTCTCATAGGTGTTTTCAGAATGCTCATATCAATGACAAACCTTTTTAGTGATAGCTACATAAAAGCAACTACTAAAAGTAAGCATTAATAATTTGGGCATTTTCCGCTTAATGGGTAGAAAAACCTTGACTATGTAAACTTTGCAGAGGACCATGGATTCATGTAATTAAAATAATAATTAAAACGTGATATTACTTTAATAAAATACAGGCCTACTAAAATAAAGATATAATGATTAGATTTTGTTCCTATCTCCCTGTATCTGGAGTTTAGAAATGAAGCATGCATCATTAGAATTTTTTTTAATGGAAAACTATCAGGCAAATTCAAAAGATTAAAGTCGGTTAAACAAATGATTATCATTTTAAATGTAGAAAGATGTAGCAATAATGACGCTCTGCATTTTGTTACCTTTTTTCTCCCTGTTTTAAACTATTATTAAAAGTAGATATTATAACATGAGACAAAAATTAAAATGAATATTTGATAGCCTAGTAAGTATGAGGAATATGTTACTTAGAATTTATTTTTAGGTATATTACCTGAAACTGGCAAAACTCTAAATCTGAGCAGCTAACTGTAGCTAGATGGATAGCTGGATAGATTCAGATACAGCATAATTTTTAAACATTAAACACATCCTGTACTTATTACTATATTCATATAAGTCAGGTAAAAGAGTAGAGTACTTTACACGATGAGATTTAATGATCGGCACAGAAGTATGTTGGCTATCTCAGAGCAAATTAGGGCTTAAAGAGGAGAGAATGGCTTTGTTTATTTGCACTTTTGTAAGGAATTTCTAGAAAAATCAAGCGACCTGTTTCTAGCTTTAATGGTGAATTCACTTATGCAACAAGCTTACCCTATAAATGTAGCAGGTATACCCATACAATTGTATTGGTCTACTAACAGGGAATTAAGTCTCCCCACGTGTCATGCTTCCCACTAAACTACCTTAGCAGATGGTGTAAATTCAGCATCCTCCTGCTAGACCCCTTTTCTTAATCTCCTTCAGCATCACCGCATTTAACCCATCTAAGTTGGAATAAATACAAAGGATCTGACAAAACCCTTTGTGAAGCCATCACGTGAGCCAGGGTACATCCCCCTTTTTTCCAGGACTCAGTACTGAGCCTCTAGGTCTTTTCTAGCAACCCCCTCATCTTTTTACCTGGTGTTAATCTACAACTGGAGCAGTTCTACTCACCTGTCCTTCCTTATGCTAGTTGACGTTCTTCTTTTGCATGACTCAGAGATTTTTCTCATCATTAAAGTTTATATATGGCAGCTGTAAAAATAAGTAGGTTACAGTTGATTCTACGGCCTTTTGTCTTCCAAAGGGAGAGCTGAAGGAAGTTTCCAAGCATGAAGGACTCCTTGTATTAAAACATCCACATGTTTGGGGTCAGAGGCCTATCATAGTTTGGGGCAGCTCATTTTGGGTCATCATATGGTCTAAGTCACTTCATTCTAGTGCAGCTGTTCTGTTTTCTGAAGGTAAGAGTCACACGTGGGCCATTCTCAGTGGACTCACGCTCCAGGCCTTCACCCATTTTCAAAAGAGCAGCTGAAAACTAGAACCACCTGAGGACAGACAGGTAACCCACCAGAACAGTCCTTCCATTCAGTGTGGCTACCATCAGGTTTCAGCTAAATGTCCTTGTAGTCATTCAACAGAAGAATCAAGGAAACAAAGTTTCATTGGGCAGTGGTGATATTTTGATCAGCAAAACGGCCCATAGGTTTAACTTTATATTCTCCAGTTCCCACAGTCACGTGTCTACTACTACTGTTTGATCCCTTTAGGAGCATCACAAGTGAATGTTGCATTTTTTGAATGTTATATAACTTACTTTTTTTTTTGTTAAAAGACAAACACTAATAGGCATAAGGTTACTGTTTGATTGAATCTCTCTTCTCAACCAGAAAGACCTAATTTTCAACATTTTACCTTACGCCCATATCTGGAAGGAAGCAAAGATGGAATTCCCAATGATCTTTCAGCATAATTTTTACACAGCACACTAGTGAGAAGGTATGGGGATAGAAATTTTTACTTTAATATCATTAGAGAAAATTAATATGGTTATAATTTTATAGCTTTTCACTTTCACTCTAAGTTACTTGAAATTCCCCAGGTTTTAAAGTTTTTAAATTTTCCTAGGTGCAAATTATTTTAATACATTTTATTTCAAAATTCTTCTCTAAAGCTTGAAGAGATAAATTAGATTTACCCAAATATCTTCTGAAATAATGAACAGTGTTTAGAAGATTTTTCTAATTTTCCATGAGATCTTTTCTTCCTCCAATGCTTTCCTAAAACTTATTTTTCTGCAGATGATTAAGAACAAATGGAATTTATAATGATAGTTAAATGAAGCTGAATTATAGCTTTAGACAACAGCATTGCTTGTGTGTAACAGGTTTGGGTGGCTTACTAGACTGAAATGCTATACATGTCGTGGTACAAATAATGAAATATTTCCAAGTTAGAAAGCAACCAATTTTTATATGCCTCTTAATAAAAGAATGAATTTAATGATGTCAAGACTTAGAATTCTATAATTTTTTGTCAAATTCAAAAATCAAAAATTTTAAAACATAATACAGAGCATACTGAAATAATTCAAAGTAACAGTAGTACGGTGAAATCTTAAGTTGGTTTTGTTACTATTATGTGGTTAAAACGAACAAAGGAACTGCTAAGGGCACACCAGTGAGCAAGAATTAAAAAAAAAAAACAAAAAACCAAAGGACAGTTTACGTTTCAGTTTTAGCATTGACTCAGAACCGCGGAGCAGATAATGAGACAGCATCTGAAGATCAGACATCATTTCATGACTCTGACCTCTGTCCCTCTCTACAATATAAAGGCACTTTGTTCTGGTTTTTTGAAACTAAATTCTTTGAAACAAAGGGTGAATGCAGACTGGCATTCTAGACTCTGCTTCAAAAGTGTATCAATTTAGGCTCAAAGGACATCCTAGAGGAACAGTAAGAGAGAGTGGCTTAGGAAAACTAAAGGGAAATTAACTTATTTTCTGAATTGAGTTCATATTCTAAGAATGAAATATGTGTAATGAACAGAAAAAAATAAAAGGGAAGGAAAGGGTTGGGAAATTAAGAAAAAAATAATGTATTTTTATTGAGCAAGTCTATTTATGAGTCAAATGCTGTGCTGGATGCTTTCTGTACCCAGCTTCATACTAATTCAAACCTCTCTGCCTCTGAGAAGGCTACTCCCTGGGCCCAAACTAGACTCTCACCCCTTCATCTGCCTCCTCTTGGTACACTGCTTCTTACCCTTGAAGACACACTTTTCAAATTATTTGCTCTTTAGCACTTTGCAAGCACTCATTGTTATGGGTTGAACTGTGTCCCCATAAAGCATATGTTGGAGTCCCTCAGTACCCCAGAATATGACTTTATTTGGAAATCCGAGTTTGTTTTTTTCTTTTTAACACCTTTATTAGAGTATAATTGCTTTACAATGGTGTGTTAGTTTCTGCTGTATAACAAAGTGAATCAGCTATACATATACATATATCCCCATATCTCCTCCCTCTTGCATCTCCCTCCCACCCTCCCTATTCCATCCTCCCTATCCCACCCCTCTAGGTGAACACAAAGCACTGAGCTGATCTCCCCGTGCTATGTGGCTGCTTCCCACTAGCTATCTGTTTTACATTGGGAAGTGTGTATGTGTCAGAGGTAAGAAAGTCGAGGTTGAGACAGGGAGCCTAACCCAGTATGACCGGTGTCCTTATAAAAGGGGCATTCAGACACAGACACACACACACACACACACACACACAGAACGTCATGTGAGCATAAAGGCAGGGATGGGAGTGGTGCTGACACAAGCCACGGAACACCCTAAGTCACCAGCAAACCACCAGGGCTGGAAAAGCGTGGAACAGAATCTCCCCACAGCCCTGGGAAGGAACCAGCTCTGCTGAGCATCTTGATCTTGGACTTCCAGCCTCCAGAACTGTGAGACCATAAATTTCTGTGGTTGAAACTGAAGCCACTTAGTGCATGGAACTTTATTACAGCAGCCCCAAAGAAACTAATACACTCGGTAAATATTTGTACAAGTTGAGACAAAATAGTCTTCACAACAACTCGACTGGATTCAACAACTCGACTGGATTCACGTTACTGTCTCCATTGCTGAGAGAGAATAAAGCCGATCTTCAGTGATTTTTAAACAATGTGGTTTTGGTCAAGCAGTTCAGAAGTCTTAGAGCAGGAATGTCATCTACGACATAATATATAGCTGAATAATTGTATGTAATTGCATAATTCTGGAGATTGTCTTTGTCAATACACAGTTGTTCTTTAAACACCAGTATCAAACCATCAAGATAAGAAAAATAAAAAAATAAAAAAAATAAAAAAAAAAAAGATAAGGATGGTAATGTAAATGAATATTTGTATTGAGACAAATATGTGGAAAAAGATGGCATTTTTTGTGCTATCAGAGCATCTTGGGAGCTGTGATGCGGTACTTGGACTGTTTCTTTAAAGAAAACTCCATGGTTACATATATAGGAATCAAAGTGACATGCAACTAAAAAAAAATTACTGGAGATAATGTGACAGATAACGTGAATAAATATGAATTAGTAACACTGTGGGACATTATCTGCCTCATTAAAAGAAATCAACAGTTGAGTCGCAGTATAATTCTACTATTTAAAGTTCCATTTAAAAATGTATTCTGAGAGACTTCCAAGATGGCGGAGGAGTAAGACGTGGAGATCACCTTCCTCCCCCAAAATATATCAGAAATATATCTACATGTGGAACATGAATGTTGGCAGAAGACCTCAGACCTCCCAAAAGGCAAGAAACTCCCCATGTACCCGGGTAGGGCAAAAGAAAAGAGAAATAACAGAGACAGAAGAATAGGGACGGGACCTGCACCAGTGGGAGGGAGCCGTGAAGGAGGAAAGGTTTCCACGCACTAGGAGCCCCTTCGCGGGCGGAGACTGCGGGTGGTGGAGGGGGGAAGCTTCGGAGCTGCGGAGGAGAGCGCAGCCACAGGGGTGCGGAGGGCAGAGCGGAGAGATTCCCGCACAGAGGCTCGGCGCCGAGCAGCACTCACCAGCCCGAGAGGCTTGTCTGCTCACCCGCCGGGGCGGGCGGGGCTGGGAGCTGAGGCTCGGGCTTCGGAGGTCAGATCGCAGGGAGAGGACTGGGGCTGGCAGCGTGAACACAGCCTGAAGGGGTTGGCGCACCACAGCTAGCCGGGAGGGAGTCCGGGAAAAAGTCTGCAGCTGCCAAAGAGGCAAGAGACTTTTTCTTGCCTCTTTGTTTCGCGGCGGGCAAGGAGAGGGGATTCAGAGCGCCGCCTAAACGAGCTCCAGAGACGGGCCCGAGCCGCGGCTCTCAGCGTGGACCCCAGAGACGGGCCTGAGACGCTAAGGCTGCTGCTGCCGCCACCAAGAAGCCTGTGTGCGAGCACAGGTCACTCTCCACACCTCCCTCCCGGAAGCCTGTGCAGCCCGCCACTGCCAGGGTCCCGGGATCCGGGGACAACTTCCCCGGGAGAACGCACTGCGCGCCTCAGGCTGCTGCAACGTCACGCTGGCCTCTGACGCCGCAGGCTCGCCCCACCTCCTCCGTACCGCTCCCTCCCCCCTGGCCTGAGTGAGCCAGAGCCCCCCAAGCAGCTGCTCCTTTAACCCCATCCTGTCTGAGCGAAGAACAGACGCCCTCAGGCGACCTACATGCAGAGGCGGGTCCAAATCCAAAGCTGAACCCCGGGAGCTGTGCGAACAAAGAAGAGAAAGGGAAATCTCTCCCAGCAGCCTCAGGAGCAGCGGATTAAAGCTCCACAATCAACGTGATGTACCTGCATCTGTGGAACACCTGAATAGACAAAGAATCATCCCAAAATTGAGGGAGTGGACCTTGGGAGCAACTGTAGACTTGGGGTTTGCTTTCTGCAGCTAATTTGTTTCTGGTTTTATGTTTATCTGAGTTTATTATCATTGGTAGATTTGTTTACTGATTACTTTTTTTATATATAGGTATATATATATTTTTCCTTTTTCTCTTTTAGAGTTTATTATCATTGGTAGATTTGTTTACTCTCTTCCTTTTTATATATATATAGATATAGATATATTTTTTCTTTTTCTCTTTTTGTGAGTGGGTATGTGTAGGCTTCTTTGTGTGATTTTGTCTGTATAGCTTTGATTTTACCATTTGTCCTAGGGTTGTGTCTGTCCGTTTTTCCTTTTTTTATTACTTTTTAATTTCAATTTTTAATAATTTTCTGTAATAACTTTATTTTTTTTCTTTCTTCTTTTTTTGTTCTTCCCTTTTCTTCTGAGCCATGTGGCTGACAGGGTCTTGCTGCTTGGGCTGGGAGTCAGGCCTGAGCCTCTGAGGTGGGAGAGCCGAGTTCAGGACATTGGTCCACCAGAGACCTCCCAGGCCCACATAATATCAAATGGAAAAAGCTCTCCCAGAGATCTCCATCTCAACGCTAAGACCCAGGTCCACTCAACGACCAGCAAGCTACAGTGCTGGACACCCTATGCCAAACAACTAGCAAGACAGGAACACAACCCCACCCATTAGCAGAGGGGCTGCCTAAAATCATAATAAGGCCACAGACACCCCCCAAAACACCACTGGACACTGTCCTGCCCACCAGAAAGACAAGATCCAGCCTCATCCATCAGAACACAGGCACTAGTCCCCTCTACCAGGAAGCCTACACAACCCACTGAATCAACCTTAGCCACTGGGGGCAGACACCAAAAGCAACAGGAATTATGAACCTGCAGCCTGCGAAAAGGAGACCCCCAAACACACTAAGTTAAGCAAAATGAGAAGACAGAGAAACACAAAGCAGATGAAGGAGCAAGGTAAAAACCCACCAGACCAAACAAATGAAGAGGAACTAGGCAGTCTACCTGAAAAAGAATTCAGAGTAATTCAGATAGTAAAGATGATCCAAAATATTGGAAATAGAATGGAGAAAATACAAGAAACGTTTAAAAAGGACCTAGAAGAACTGAAGAGCAAACAAACAATGATGAACAACACAATAAGTGAAACTGAAAATTCTCTAGGAGGAATCAATGGCAGAATAACCGAGGCAGAAGAATGGATAAGTGATCTGGAAGATAAAATAGTGGAAATAACTACTGCAGAGCAGAATAAAGAAAAAAGAATGAAAAGAATTGAGGACAGCCTCAGAGACCTCTGGGACAATATTAAACACAGCAACGTTTGAATTACAGGGGTCCAAGAAGAAGAAGAGAAAAAGAAAGGGACTGAGAAAATATCTGGAGATTATAGTTGAAAGTTCCCTAATATGTGAAAGGAAGTAGTCAATCGAGTCCAGGAAGCACAGACAGTCCCATATAGGATAAATCCAAGGAGAATCACACCAAGACACATATTAATCAAACTATCAAAAATTAAATACAAAGAAAAATATTAAAAGCAGCAAGGGAAAAACAACAAATAACATACAAGGGAATCTCCATAAGGTTAACAGTTGATCTTTCAGCAGAAACTCTGCAAGCCAGAAGGGAGTGGCAGGACTTATTTAAAGTGATGAAAGGGATAAACCTACAACCAAGATTACTCTACCCACCAAGGATCTCACTCAGATTTGACACAGAAATTAAAAACTTTACAGACAAGCAAAAGCTAACAGTATCCAGCACCACCAAACCAGCTTTACAACAAATGCTAAGGGAACTTCTCTAAGCAGGAAACACAAGAGAAGGAAAAGACGTACAATAACAAACCCAAAACAATTAAGAAAATGGTAACAGAAACATACATATCAATAATTACTTTAAATGTAAATGGATTAAATGCTCCCACCAAAAGACATCGACTGGCTGCATGGATACAAAAACAAAAACTGTATGTATGCTGTCTACAAGAGACCCACTTCAGACCTAGGGACACATACAGACTGAAAGTGAGGGGATGGAAAAAGATATTCCATGCAAATGGAAATCAAAAGAAAGATGGGAGTAGCAATTCTCATATCAGACAAAATAGACTTTAAAATAAAGACTATTATGAGAGACAAAGAAGGACACTACATAATAATCAAAAGATCAATCCAAGAAGAAGATATAACAATGGTAATATTTATGCCCCCAACAGAGAAGCACCTCAATACATAAGGCAAATGCTAACTGCCATAAAAGGGGAAATCGACAGTAACACAATCATAGTAGGGGACTATAACGCCCCACTTTCACCAATGGACAGATCATCCAAAATGAAAATAAATAAGGAAACACAAGCTTTAAATGATACATTAAACAAGATTGATTTAATTGATATTTATAGGACATTCCATCCAAAAACAACAGAATACACTTTCTTCTCAAGTGCTCATGGAACATTCTCCAGGACAGATCATATCTTGGGTCACAAATCAAGCCTTGGTAAATTTAAGAAAATTGAAATCGTATCAAGTATCTTTTCTGACCACAATGCTATGAGACTAGGTATCAATTACAGGAAAAATTCTGTAAAAAATACAAACCCATGGAGGCTAAACAATACACTACTAAATAACCAAGAGATCACTGAAGAAATCCAAGAGGAAATCAAAAAATACCTAGAAACAAATGACAATGAAAACATGACAACCCAAAACCTGTGGGATTCAGCAAAAGCAGTTCTAAGAGGGAAGTTTATAGCAATACAATCCTACCTCACAAAACAAGAAACATCTCAAATAAAAAACCTAACCTTACACCTAAAGCAATTAGAGAAAGAAGAACAAAAAACTCGCAAAGTTAGCAGAAGGAAAGAAATCATAAAGATCCAATCAGATCCAAAGATCAATCAAACCAAAAGCTGGTTCTTTGAGAAGATAAACAAAATTGATAAACCATTAGCCAGACTCATCAAGAAAAAAAGGGAAAAGACTCAAATCAATAGCATTAGAAATGAAAAAGGAGAAGTAACAAGTGACACTGCAGAAATACAAAGGATCATGAGAGATTATTACAAGCAACTCTAGGCCAATAAAACAGACAACCTGGAAGAAATGGACACGTTCTTAGAAAAGCACAAGCTTCCGAGACTGAACCAGGAAGAAACAGAAAATATAAACAGTCCAATCACAAGCACTGAAATTGAGACTGTAATTTAAAATCTTCCAACAAACAAAGCCCAGGAACAGATGGCTTCACAGCCGAATTCTATCAAATATTTAGAGTGGAGCTAACACCTATCCTTCTCAAACTCTTCCAAAATATAGCAGAGGGAGGAACGCTCCCAAACTCTTTCTACAAGGCCCCCATCACCCTGATACAAAACCAGACAAAGATGTCACGAAGAAAGAAAACTACAGGCTAATATCACTGATGAACATAGATGCAAAAACCCTCAACAAAATGCTAGCAAACAGAATCCAACAGCACATTAAAAGGATCATACACCATGATCAAGTGGGGTTTATCCCAGGAATACAAGGAGTCTTCAATATAAGCAAATCATTCAATGTGATAAATCATATTAACAAACTGAAGGAGAAAAACCATATGATCATCTCAAAAGATGCAGAAAAAGCTTTCAACAAAATTCAACTCGCATTTATGATAAAAACCCTCTGGAAAGTAGGCACAGAGGGAACTTACCTCAACATAATAAAGGCAATATATGACAAACCAACAACCAACATCGTTCTCAATGGTGAAAAACTGAAACCATTTCCTCTAAGATGAGGAACAAGACAAGGTTGCCCACTCTCACCACTATTATTCAACACAGTTTTGGAAGTGTTAGCCACAGCAATCAGAGAAGAAAAATAAAAGGAATCCAAATTGGAAAAGAAGTAAAGCTGTCACTGTTTGCAGATGACATGATACTATACACAGAGAATCCTAAAGATGTTACCAGAAAACAACTAGAGCTAATCAATGAATTTGGTAAAGTAGCAAGACACTAAATTAATGCACAGAAATCTCATGCATTCCTATACACTCATGATGAAAAATCTGAAGGAGAAATTACGGAAACACTCCCATTTACCATTGCAGCAAAAAGATTAAAATACCTAGCAATAATCTACCTAAGGAGATTAAAGACCTGTATGCAGAAAACTATGACACTGATGAAAGAAATTAAACATGATACAAACAGATGGAGAGATATATTATGTTCCTGGATTGGAAGAATCAACATTGTGAAAATGACTATACTACCCAAAGCAATCTACAGATTCAATGCACTCCCTATGAAACTACCAATGGCATTTTTCACAGAACTAGAAAACTTTCACAATTTGTATGGAAACACAAAAGACTCCGAATAGCCAAAGCAATCTTCAGAAAGAAAAATGGAGCTGGAGGAATCAGGCTCCAGGACTTAAGACTATACTACAAAAATACAATAATCAAGACAGTATGGTACTGGCACCAAAACAGAAATATAGATCAACGGAACAGGATTGACAGCCCAGGATAGAAAACCCACACACATGTGGTCACCTTATTTTTGATAAAGGAGGCAAGAATATACAATGGAGAAAAGATAGCCTCTTCAATAAGTGGTCCTGGGAAAACTGGTCAGCTACATGTAGAAGAATGAAATAACAACACTCCTTAACACCATACACAAAAATAAACTCAAAATGGATTAAAGACCTAAGTGTAAGGCCAGACACTATAAAACTCTTAGAGGAAAACATAGGCAGAACACTCTATGACATAAATCACAGCAAGATCCTTTTTGACCCACCTCCTAGAGAAATGGAAACAAAAACCAAAATAAACAAATGGGACCTAATGAAACTTAAAAGCTTTTGTGCAGCAAAGGAAACCATAAACAAGACAAAAAGACAACCCTCAGAATGGGAGAAAATATTTGCAAATGAAGCAACTGACAAAGGATTAATCTCCAAGATTTACAAGCAGCTCAAGCAGCTCAATATCAAAAAAACAAACAACCCAATCCAGAAATGGGCAGAAGACCTAAATAGACATTTCTCCAAAGAATATATACAGATTGCCAACAAACACATGAAAGAATGCTCAACATCATTAATCATTAGAGAAATGCAAATCAAAACTACAATGAGATATCATCTCACACCAGTCAGAATGGCCATCATCAAAAAATCTAGAAACAATAAATGCTGGAGAGGGTGTGAAGAAAAGGGAACCCTCTTGCACTGTGGGTGGGAATGTAAACTGATACAGCCACTATGGAGAACAGTATGGAGGTTCCTTAAAAAACTAAAAATAGAACTACCATACGACCCAGCAATCCCACTACTGGGCATATACCCTGAGAAAACCATAATTCAAAAAGAGTCATGTACCACAATGTTCATTGCAGCTCTATTTACAATAGCCAGGACATGGAAGCAACCGAAGTGTCCATCGACAGAGGAATGGATAAAGAAGATGTGGCACATATATACAATGGAATATTACTCAGCCATAAAAAGAAATGAAATTGATTTATTTGTAGTGAAGTGGATGAACCTAGAGTCTGTCATACAGAGTGAAGTAAGTCAGAAAGAGAAAAACAAATACCGTATGCTAACACATATATGGAGTGTAAAAAAATGGTTCTGAAGAACCTAGGGGTAGGACCTGAATAAAGACGCAGATGTAGAGAATGGACTTGAGGACATGGGGAGGGGGAAGGGTAAGCTGGGACGAAGTGAGACAGTGGCATGGACTTATATACAGTACCAAATGTAAAATAGATAGCTAGTGGGAAGCAGTCTCATAGCACAGGGAGATCAGATCAGTGCTTTGTGACCACAAGAGGGGTGGGATAGGGAGGGTGGGAGGGAGATGCAAGAGGGAGGAGGTATAGGGATATATGTGTATGTATAGCTGATTCACTTTGTTATAAAGCAGAAACTAACACACCATTGTAAAGCAAGTATACTCCAATAAAGTTGTTAAAAGAAATGTATTCTGAAAGGCAATTGAGAAAGATCTAAAATTATTTAAATATGTACTTTTCAATTGCAATATATAAAAGATAGTTAGCTTACAAAATTAGATATTGACTTGGATTTAAGACCCTGGACATTTGAGAGAAAACAGTTAAACTGACAAATAAATTAATATAGTACTGGAAAAATGTCCAATGCCTTTGCCTTAATATATCATTAATTAAGCCAGTGACCATTTTTTCTACGAAGCTAAAACACTTTTCATAGCATTATCCTATTCTGATTTTAATATATGTAGGGAGCTGAATCTTAGTCTTCAGTGGTGACAGCTCAGATTTCTAAAATGAGATGTTATAAATAAAAATGTTTTATAATTATTCAGACCTTTGCAAATATTATGTATTATTTGTTTCTCTAAAATACAATCTTGTTCTCCCATAGTAGTTCTAGGATGTCACCCTCATTCACCTAATAACCTATGCACAAAATCTCAGAATGATTTTTGTTTCATCTGTACATTCAGTTCATTAGTAATCCCCACTTAATCTTCCTTCATAATTTTTCTACACATGGTACCCCAACCTCTTTTTTAATCCCTAAAAGGATTTACATTTCTGTCTTGTATGAAACTTTTAAATTAGTTTTTAAATCTATTAGATGCTCCTACTTTCCTTGCCACACTCATCTGGTTCTTTATTTTCTACCCAATTAATCTTCCTAAAATAAAACTCTACCTTCTCTTACTCAACAATTTTTGGTGATTTCCCTAATTTTTTGGGTAAAATTTTAAAATCATATCTTTGAATTTTCAGATTGGTAACAATTTTTCCAAATTACTTTTTTTACTTTATTTCCTAATAATGAGTTTCTCAAACAATCTGATTCAGCTCGCTGTTCCAAAAATGTGTCACATTTCCTACCTATTGATTCTCTGCCAATCATCACTAGAATACACTTGGAAATTTCTATCAATTCATTTCTTATAGTGAAAAATATGGGAGCAGAATATCAACTAAGAAAGGATAACATTAGAATAGAAACCTACAGACATTGGCTCAGTTGTAGCTATATATATATTTGTTAAATGAAGAAATCTGTAAAAAATATAAAACTTGATAAATCTATCATTGTTGATTCTGAATATAATTATAGAATTAAAGATATTGGTAAATACTTATTATATGGCATCTTATAATTAAATTATAGAATCAAATAAGAAAAAATGCCAGAAATCATTATCATGTACTTTTATTTTGAAATAAGCTTATGAAGAATAAAATTTGTTGAAATATTAGAAGTCAGTTTGTCTAGAAGGTGAAAATATGGACAATATAAATTTTATTTAAAAATTGTAAGTAAATTACTGTTATAATCTAGGAAAAAACATTACTTTTTTAATCTAGGGAAAAACATTGTTTTTTTAAAAAGTCCTTTCAATCTAGGAAAATTCTACACTATGAACTAATCTTTTCAAATGTACTTTGCACAGAAATAATTTTTCCTCAAATTCTTTTTGCCAAAAGATACAGTTATAAAGACATTTAAATTATTTCAAAGTATATAATATACTTACCTAAAAAGCAGTATACTTTTAGAATATCTATTGGAAAGAATGGCTAATGCTTTTTAAATTGCCTATCAAACATAACTCAGTGCTTCTCTTTTTGCATAATAAATATTTTAATGCTAAAAATTAGAATACATTTCATTTTAAAATTTAAAATATATTCCAAATTTTAAAATAAAATAATTTTATTAACTGTAACAAAGTAATTTGAGCACAAGCTGTAGAATTAAAGATCAATGCTATCGGTCTGTAAAATGTAAATCTTGATGTAATGCAGTGTTTCATGACACTAGGGTCTCCAGGTTGTTCTATGATTCTATCAGATAAGGTACTGTGGTCAAATAAATGAGAGAAATCTGAATGTTCTATTCTCTAATTCTTGTCTAATTCAAAATTCCCTAAACTTCATAGATAATAGAATCTCTTTTGTGAGTAGTACCTGTTATTATCCTATAAAATTAGTGTTCCAGGGTAGTTCCAAATTAGAAAAGCTCTGATGAATCTATATTTTAACTGAACTAGAAGAAAAAGGAAATAGTGAAGTATATGACTCAGACGTTGAAAATTGCGAGAATCTTATCATACATTGTTATACATCTTGCCCATCTAACATCAACAAACTTAAATATATTAAACTGCGCCCAAGTTTGCTATGTATTATACATACATAAGTATTTTCAATATATATACTCTCTTAAAATACGAGGTTTCATAGTTATAAAACAATGGTTAGGATTAAAAAAATCATGTTTAGAAACACTGGATTCGAATTTATGCTTTAACTTGCATGATATATCAAATTCCATGGAAATATCTGTCTGAATCTATTGAAAAGCACGCAAAAAGAGTTGGGAATTCACGTAGAGAGAAGTTTGACTCATACTGTACCTATACATTAAATATTAGATCTATTTCAGTACTAATCGGATCAGAATTTTCATTTATACCTATTTATTCATTTTTAATCTGTGGAAGTAACACATCTGGGTTTTTGATGATCATGCCTTTGGATAATTGTGTTGTTGAAATTAAGTTATGGAAGAAAGGATTAAGTAATGAGAGTATAGGAATAAGTAGCTATATATATTATTCACAGCTGTATTATTTAGCAATAATTATGAAGGCATGACAATTTTTAAATCTTAATTTTTAATGGTAATAATTTCATCTGTTCTGTGCTTTTAACTTCTCAAATTCACTTTCTGTGCTCTTCCACGTTTAGAAATGGAGAGAACATAAACATGAGGGTTATCTTTGGATTATCAGAACAGTTTGTGGATCTTCAAAAAATAGAACGTTTTGAAAATTAGCTCTATTCTTGATTATGCATTTTGATAATCATTTCAATATTCACAGTGATTATCAGAACATGGACCTATTATATATTCCCTTGACTCACTCAGCTCTGAAAACTTCTATTTTTAATAAATTATATTATACAATATGATAATCTACATGACAGGCACAAACACCAAACTAGTAATTCAAGTTGCCTAATTTCCTGCAGTGTGGAAAAGGAAATTATACATATAATGTATATAATATTATATGCACATACTATGGAAGAAGATACAGGATTGAATATGGAGCAATGATTCATAGGAAAGTAAGTTCCCAAAAATTTTCAGGAGAAACGATGAAAAAGGATCAAAATAAATTATCAATAGATCTTGTGGATCTGTTAATCCCATTGGATTTACTACTATACATAAAATAGATAAGCAACAAGGATCTATTATATAGCACAGGGAATTATATTCAATATCTTATAATAAACCATAATGGAAAATAATCTGAAATATATATATTATATATATACTCATAAAACTGAATCACTTTGCTGTACAGCTCAAACTAACAACACTGTAAATCAACTACACTTCAATTAAAATAATATAGAACTTTTGGAGATTATTACAATTGGAATACTGAAATTAAAGGTCAATTTCATTTAAAAATCAAATGAAGAAAAAGAAAAAAATCAAATGAAGAGGGAGATGAAGTTGAATTCACAAGTTAAAAAGGTATAAAGCCAAATAGAAATATGTAAAAGTAGAGTGGAGAAGGTAAAGAAATGAAGAAAGAAATGAAAATATATAAGTATTGGACAATATCACATAGGACATCTTAGGGAAGCTATGGTTATGAAGTGATACTGTTTCTCGTCCAGTAATGTGCAGCCCATGCTTCTGGTTCCTGATATTAACACGTTGTCTCTTAGCAATAGGCAGAGTGCTCTGTGCCTCAACATCCATACTCAACCTTGTTCCCCACTTCTCGAGAGTCACGTGAAGAATACCTGCTGAGGTAGGAAGGTAATACTGAACTGCTCTCTGCACCCTGGCCCGTCCCAGGGGAGGATGCTTTAAAATGCGACTGTTCATGATCCAATCAGGTGGGGAATACAGGACAGGCTGAGGCTTCCTGCTCCCCCCATCTGGGGCCTCCTCTCTGTTGACATGATTTCATCTCTTGTTTTATACTTCCTTTTACTTGCTGAATTTGACTCTTGTAATTTCACAAGATGCAGAGTAATCTGAAGCTCACAGACTACTGGTCTAGGGAGATTTATCCTCTCAAGAAAATGGTATCCTAGGACTTTGTTCTCTCCAAGAGTCAAGCTTAAACGGAAGCTCTTTTGCTTCCTTGCATAGTGTAAGGAATGACTCAGTATTTAGTTCCCATGAACAACACTGTGCTATTTTTCTATATCTGCTCCTAGAGCTCCAGCCTCCAATCCACTCAGGATCTGTGTTCTGAAACACAGCAGGGGATGGCTTGATGAGCTGCTTTACTGCCGATGACAAGGACCGAAGGCATCCTTGCTGGGAGTGAAGGTGTTTTAGCTTACAGTAGCAAAGTCCATATTTTGTCGCCTATCATTTGCAATATACTGTATACCCTGATATTAATTTCTATATCAGTATTTCAAGTCACAGACACCTAGGTCAAATAAACATGAGGAAAGTGTTTAAATTTACTGGCATACATGTCTGAGGAGTCCAGAGATACTCCTGTCTTCAGAGATTATTCAGTCATGTAATCAGAACTTTCCCACATACTTCTGCACATCTCTCTGTGAGGTGGGGTGAGAACCACCACTTCCAGCCTGACATTTCCACAGCAAGTGTGTAAGCTGGACTCTTCCCCTCATCGCCCAAATATTCATCCCAGGGAAGAGTTCTGATTGACTACATTTGACCAACATGCCTATTACCTGAGCCATTCGCTTCACCAAAGAAATGAAACGTTACATTCGGATATGACAGGTCACATGACCCCCTTGTGAAAGAGTGGGGAAAAGTGGGAGATGGATGTTATGATGCTTGATTTTATATACTGACTTGACTAGACCACAGTACTCAGGCTCGGTCAAACACGTCTGAATGTTGCTGTAAAGGTATTTTTAGACGAGATTAACATTTAGTTCAGTAGACGCTGAGTAAAGGAGATGACCCTCCATAATATGGCGGGCCTCATCCAATCAGTTGAAGGTCCTGAGAGAAAAAAGGCTGCGGTCCCTGAGAAAGAGGGGAGTCTGCCAGCAGATCACCTTCAGACTCAAGCTGCAGCATCAACTCTTCCTTGGGTCTCCAACCTGCTCCAACCCTGCAGACTTTGGACTTGCCAGACTCCACAACCATGTGACCCAATGCCTTAAAATCTCTTCTCTCTCTCTCTCTCCCTCCATCTCCCTCTCTCCTCCTCTCTCTCCTTATATATAAATTTATATTATATTATACCTCCTGTTTCTCTGGAGAATCTTGACTCATAAATGCATTATAATTGGCAGGCCCCCAGAGGTATAATTTATTGGGGGTAGGATATAGTATATTTTGAAAGGATGCTGAGAAGAATAAAACACTCAAATTCCTCTGAAGTATCCTAAGTACCATCCTAGATGTGTCAGATGATCAAAAAAAGGGGAAATAACATGTTCCCTCAAAAACCTTACAATTTTTAGATACTATAAAATTGCCATGAAAGTACTAAATGTAAATGAAATTAATATGTATAATAGGTATATAAAAATTATACATAAACACCTCATTTTTAAATATATATACATTCAGAACTATAGATATGTCTATTTGTGAGTTAATAGACATACACATATACACATTTCCTAGCCCTGTCTGCTGAGAGGGCCAGAATCAAGGATGCTCTAAGTAACAATAGTACATCTCCCACACACATGTTGGTCTCTAAACATTGTTCACATTAAAAGGAACAAGGGCTTTTTGGAGAAGTGGCTGATTCCAGGGCTAGAGCAGGGAAAACCCAAGATGAGCCTGGAACATCATTTTGTGCCACTAAAACACTAAAGAAAAAGGAGGCAGGACATGGAATGGGTTTGTTAAAAGAACCCAGGAGCCAGCCTGAAGGAGGTCCTAATGGCCAGAGTTGAAACAATTTGATAAATAAGTATCCATGAGTCCTGAGAAATAAACAAGAGGAGATAGCTCTTCCTTACAATAGAATTCCAATTAATAGAAAGTAGGAAATGGAGATTCACCAATTGGTCAAAATACCACAGTAATAATACCTGTTCCAGACAATGGGCATCAATGGATGCTAAAATTCTTTGTCACGTTTATAGAGAAAAAGTATTTTAATAGTATCAAAGAATCTTCTCCAAGATACGTATCACCTATGAAGGGGAAATATACTAACTTTATGGTGAGGAAACCCAGTTGATACTGGGTTTCAACTGTAAATCACCAACAGTAAGAAGTACATCCATCATTAATCCCATGATATGATGCATTGAGGAACAACATCGTTTCTATGGCATTCTTGCAACAATTGCATAAACGTACTCTAATCCTGAGAAGACACCAGACAAACCCAAACTGAAAGACAGTCTATAAAACAGATGATCTTCAAGTGTCAAGGTCATGATAGACGAGACAGGGGAATGGTCACAGGTTGGAGAATACTAAGGGGAAGAAATTATACACAATAGGGCATCTTCAGTGATACTCCTGTAGTCCTTAGATGTAAAGAACATAACTGGAAAACAATGGTGAAATCAGAACGAGGTCTATACTATAGTTAATGAAAATGTACCAATGTCGAGGTTCTTTTCTTGATACCTGTACTATGGTTATATAAAATAGTGTCATTAGGGAATAAGATGAAGTATGCGAGGCAACTTCCCATATGGTTTCTGCAACTTTTCTTAAAGTCTAACGTTAGTTTGAAAGAAAAAGTTTTTTTAAAATTATATGTATATACAAGCAAGTGCATTCATGTCACTCATTTGCTTTCTACTATCCTATAGCCTGTAAACATGGTTTGAATGTTCCCATCGAGGGAAAGCCTTCTGGCCCCTATTTCTTGAATTATAACTACCACCCACGACAACCTCGAATTATGCCTAATTACCTAAAATTGCAGTCTCATTTCAGCAGTCTCATAATTAAAAATATATATCACCTAGTACAGTTGGATGAAGATCTTACCACCATAAATAGCAAAATAGCTTTTCCATTTTTTTCATATGCACAATCGTCAGCAAAGTCATTGCTGAAGGAAGCTTCCTCCTATGCATGTTTTTTCATTGTCATTGACACATTTCTGAACAGCTCAAAGTGTATAAACGTATGGAATTCTTATCTAGAAAAACTTAGCAGGAAAGGTACATATTGGCTACAAATAACCGGAATTTTTAACCTTTATATTGTATTTTGTTACTCAAAACATGTTGACACAAGCATACTAGAGTAGATGCCAGGCAGAGATTAATTAGAAGCAAAAGTAACAGGAAAAGAAGCATTTTAAAAAATCTCACTGGATGAAAATTTTGGATAACCCATCTAGAAAATTGCCCTTACATACATTTACATAAACATTTGGGGGGTTCACATTATTGGGCTTAGAGTAAGTTTTGTAATTTTAGTGCTGACAACTAGAATTACAGAACTGCATCTGCCCTCCTATGCAGAGTACAATGAGGCAACACCAGAGTTCTATGACTTAATTTACACTTATGGGAGCATTTTATGTGAGCGTATATATTAAACTACAAAGCAATCACAGAAAATGAAACCAGGAGTCAAAATTGTATATTTAAATAAACTGAACAATTACTTGAGTATATAAAAAGCTTGATCAAGTCAAATGAATTATGCACCAGTATACTTTTTCAAAAACACATGTTAGTTTTGGCAGGGGGGTATAAACCTTCCCACAATTGTGTTCATGGTCTCAAAAGTTCAGTTCCGGAAGTATCATTAGACATCCTCATAATTTCCATGATTAAAGCCACAAATTATCTAGGTGAACTGAGATTTTGTATGTGATCTTCTTTAAAACATTCTATGAAAAGAAATGTGAGGGGAGAAACAAATGTTGGTGATTGCTGAATCTCCGTGATGGGACAGCTAGAAGATCTTTCAACTCTTTGTTCACTGTCTCTCAGCCCTATCTCTTGCTAGTCCTTGTCTTAGGCCAGCATCACTGAACAGCTTGAAGCTCCCTGGAAATAGACTGTTTTTCATAATTCTTTGCAGATGCTGGTCCCTCTGTTAGGAAAATTTTTGTAATCCCACTCAATTCAATTCACCCCAAGCTGTTCTTCCCCGACTGGCTACTTTTATTCCTTTAGATTCAGCTCAGGTGTCAACTCCTATATGACTCCAGGGCAGATTTCTCCCACATTATATGAAAAATCAGAATGTTCACTCTGAATACAGGGGCCGTGTACATCTTTGTGTGAGCTTTCCCAATGAACAGTCACATGCAGAGTCTGGGTAGTATCTGTTCTTATGCTGATTTGAGTTAGACTGGGCATCTCCCTCACAGGCTGTGAATCTGCAGGAGGCTGGAGCAGCTCTGTTCTGTCCATCTCATTCTGTGGCCCTGGTTAGAGGGGAAATAGCATCTAGCCACCCTGTGGCTAGAGGGGAAATGGCTACCTGGATAGCACATTCCTCATGGCAGACGTCAGAAGCTTCCAAAGGCATGAATGGAAATGTAGGTGCCCGTTAAGTCTTGAAAGTGGCACAATGTCATTTCTGCCCACATTTCATTGAATAATGGCAGTCACACGGCCCAGCTAAAAATCAATGGATAAAAGCAATATAACCTTTCAATGGAGATGCGAGTTAATATTTCCTCACAACCTATCAGCTACCATAATCAATGTCTTGGAGGGTCTCTGGCACACGGTAGGTGCTTAATACACTTTGGTGTGCTTAATTGTTCTTAAAAGATTTCAATGGTTTATCACTTTTAAGATCCTGAAAAGTAAACAGGTTAAAAGCAGAGTCAAAAATGGCTCCATCATTAATTTAGAGTTTTATCACAGCCCCTGCGGGTTCTTTGCTTATTTATCTGTCTCCTTCATTCCACCGTGATCTCCGTGACGTCTTGCCTCACTGGTATCCCCACCTGTTGGTAGTGGGCTTGACATCTGGGAAGTGCGCACTAAATGCTCATTGAATAAAGAATAAAGGAACACAAGTTAGAAAGGAAAAGAAGACAGAAAGCTCAAAGCAAATCTAAGACAGAACAAAGCAAGTGGCTATCTTCACTTGTGGAGTTCACAAGTGATGCTTCAGCATTTACTAGAATTTTTTTTCTTTGCTTTAAAGTGATAGTCAAAAACTTTTGATTTAACCAGTTGTTATTATGAGTATCATTTATCATAAGGTAAGCCTCTAAGTTTGCTTTTGCTTGCTAATTTACAAGTCACTTAGGATATATGATGAGAATGCAAACTGAGCAAGATTCATTTAGGTTTGAAGTCCCTAGAACCACAGAAATAAAGAACGATAAAATATTTATAGCTCAATGAGATTTAGACTTCATCTTGAGAGCTGAATTAGGATACAAAAAAGCAAACTGAAAAGAATATTAATTATTGAGGCTTGGTAATATAATGGTCCATAATCATGTACCTATGATGGTGCAGAGTCAGAAAGGTAACTAGATTATCCCGTTCTGGCTTCAGTATTCTTTGTTTTTCCCTCTGCCTCCCTGATATTTGCAATTAATCTTTCTATAAAAGTATTAGTAATATTAATATATTCCTATGATATAAAAAGATCACTCTCTTTTATATACATTTTACAGTTAGGGCATTATACTTGAGAAGAAATGTATGCAAAATCATGGATATATGTCAAAAACTTATTATTGAGAAAATAAGACCAAAAGGTAAAATTAATGTATTAGTGCATTTATATGAAGTTAAAATGGAAGTGAAATCATTGAAGGGATTAAAAGTCCAGGAGGGGTTACTTCTGCTGAGGTGGAAGTGACTGGGAGAAGACAGAGGGAAAAAGAGGTTGGTGGGAGGAAGCCTTGAGAAATACTGTTCATTTACTATTTCTTACACTAAGTGGTTTTCCCAGGAACCTATGCCCTGTGTAGACCATTTTTTTACATCCTTGCTACTACTCCCCCCTCACTGAAATGTACTTTCAGGTACTACAATGCTGGTTGGTCTCCTCTAAATCTTTTGGGATTGCTCTCCAATTTGAGTTCCCTGAAAGTCCTAGTTTTCTAATTCCCAGTGCAATCTTGTCTCAAAATCTTTTCTTATGACACCAATGCCTCTGCAACAGAGTTCCTGGGAGACACCTTTTACTCTGCCATCTTTGGGGACATTATTCAGCCTACCATTCAGTTTATATCTAACTCTTAGGTATGTACAGACAATAGATGGTAAATAAATAGATGACAGATACATACATACTATATAGATGACAGAGACAGATAATTTTGAAAGAGGGGGACTTGAGAGTTTCCAGTATTTTTTGCCTAATGAGGTGAGTGCTATCCTCTATAAGAATTTTTCATTTTGCTTTCAAGAAACTCTGTTCTGCTTTCAAGACTTGCCTTAAGAGCAAAGCATTCTTATATTGTCTTTCACTGGTTCCTGAAGGATTTTACCCTCCAGAAAAATGCACTATTATAGGATTCAGAAGGGGAACAAAAAAGCTGTGCTTTTATGAAGTAGGACAAATAGGGGTGACGGAGAACAGAGGTGAAAGGGAAAATTGAAAGACCTCAGATACATTCTTGGCAGATGTTAGGGAGCAGTACACATAGACCTAGAAATAAATTCCCCAGAAGACTTTTTTTTTTTATCGCCAGTTTAAAGATTTTTGCTCTGAGAGATTCTACAGTCCGTAGAAACTCTTCAGCCTTGGATTAAGGGTAAAAAAATAAAAATAAAAATAACACAACTTAGATTTATTGTAATTTTTCTTTAATGAATTAGGTCTTTGCCTCTGAGTAGTAGAGATACAGTTAGAATAAGAGGCATCAGCAATAGGGAAGTAACCTTTAGGAGAATATCTGTTTGCAGCAGCTAAATGCTGTGTTGGCAATGTGTCCCTCTCTATTTGGAAATGGCAGTGCCCGTGATGATCACCAATGCCGATGCAGTACTTACTCTGTACTAAGAATGAGTCTAAGCAGTTTTCATATATTAATTCCCCTGGTTCCTGCCCCACCCCACGCAAAAAAACAAAACAAAACAAAACAACACATGAAACGGGAACTATTATCAACCCCATTTTAAAAAGGGGAAGAAAATGGAAGTACATCAAAGTTAATAGTCTCACCCTAAGCCACACCCTCTTGAAACTGTACTTGAACCCAGGCCCTGGTCTCAAGGCCCAAGACAAGGTTTTACAGAGGAAGTTTTCTCTCACTCCGGATGCAGCACTGGGTGGTGGGCCCAGTCCTCCACCTGATTTACTGCACTCTGTGCTGAAGCCATTCATCCATCCTGAGCTTATATGCGTAAAATGTGTGGTGCTGAGTTCTAGGAATTCAAACGTGAATGAGGCACCTTCAACATTTACTAGTTTTTGGGGGTTTTTTTGTATTTTTAACCAAGATGACTCAGAGGGTGAAACCCAGGGCCCAGAGGATCACTGGGATCTGATTCCCTGGGGAGAAGAGCAGCCTAGATGTTACAAAGGGTGACAGAGATTAACACGTGTTAGAAAGGCATAGACACTTCTGCAATCACCTCATGAGATTCTCTGAAATGCTAACAGCACATGTGGGAAGAGACAAAGCTGCTGAACTTACTTTGCAACCCGATGGGGCAGAGCCAGGATGTACCAGCCAACTGTTTCCACGAAACCACATCCTAACAACCCCCCGCGGTACTCAGAGGTACAGGACCAAACGACTGCTTATTCCAGCTCGTGCATCCGTGGGTCAGCCGGAGATTAGCTGAACCGGGCCAGGCTATGCTGGGCAATCCTGCTTCAAACTGAACGTCCAGCTAGACTTGGCCTCTCCCTCCAAGTGCACTCAGTCCTACTCCTATGCGTTTATTCTAGGGCCCAGGACACTTGAGTGACGCTCTTCTCATTGCACAGCAGAATCACAAACATGCAAGCATATTTCAAACCGCCTCTTGTATCATGTCTGTTCACATCCTGTTGACCAAAGCAAGTCTCGTGACCAAACCCAAACCCAAACCCAAACCCAAACCCAACTTGGATGGAAGATATAACACCCCTCCTGTGTAGATCAGGCAAGGGGGAAACTTGGCTGAATATATGTTAATCTACTAAACAGGGTAATTTGGCCTAGAGTATTTCCAGTTAACTTATGGACTAGAGTTTTCACACATGCCTAGCATGAAGTGGGCCCAAAAAGAAAGGAAAAAAAAAAAAGAGCTCCAATGAATAAAATTTATTTAACCAAAAGGCTGAGAGACAGTCATTGTCCCATCTCCAAATTTAGAATGTATTATGCTTTAATACATTGAGAACAAAAATCCTTGAAATTAATAGGAATAGCTTAAAGATATTTACAAAGCATGCAGATCACCTAACTGTGAAGGCTAACCCTGAGGAGTATCCTGTAAAAATTAAGGCAATCCAACAAACACATGAAAAGATGCTCAACATCACTAATCATTAGAGAAATGCAAATCAAAACCACAATGAGGTATCACCTCATACCGGTCAGAATGGCCACCATCAAAAAAAATCTACAAACAATAAATGCTGGAGAGGGTGTGGAGAAGACGGAACCCTCCTGCACTGTTGGTGGGAATGTAAATTGATACAGCCACTATGGAGAACAGTATGGAGGTTCCTCAAAAAACTAAAAATAGAACTACCATATGACCCAGCAATCCCATCACTCGGCATATACCCTGAGAAAACCATAATTCAAATGAGTCATGTACCACAATGTTCACTGCAGCTCTATTTACAATAGCCAGGACATGGAAACAACCTAAGTGTCCATCGACAGATGAATGGATAAAGAAGATGTGGCACATATATACAATGGAATATTACTCAGCCATAGAAAGGAATGAAACTGAGTTATTTGTAGTGAGGTGGATGGACCTAGAGACTGTCATACAGAGTGAAGTAAGTCAGAAAGAGAAAAACAAATATCGTCTGCTGATGCATATATATGCAATCTAAAAAAATGGGACTGATGAACCTAGTGGCAGGTCAGGAATAAAGACTCAGATGTAGAGATGGATTTAAGGACACGGGGGTGGGTGGGGAAGGGGAGGCTGGGACGTAGTGAGAGAGTAGCACTGACATATATATGCTACCAAATGTAAAATGGATGGCTAGTGGGAAGCAGCCGCATAGAACAGGGAGATAAACTTGATGCTTTGTGACGACATAGAGGGGTGAGATAGGGAGGGTGGGAGGGAGGCTCAAGAGGGAGGGAATATGGGGATATATGTATATGTATAGCTGATTCACTTTGTTGTACAGCAGAAACTAACATAACATTGTAAAGCAATTATACTCCAATAAAGATATGAAAAAAAAAAATTAAGGCAATAAAATGCAGGATACTCACCCCAGCTAGAGATTTTACTTAAGAAAGAGGACAAATATGCCATCTATGTGGGTGACGTGCAAATATGAATCAATATCTGTTAATTATCTCATAAGCCTAAATATATACATACATATATAATAACATTTGCAAGTAGATAAAAATAGTCTCTATGATGAATGTATTTCTTGGGTATACTTTTGGAAAAACTTATTAGAGTATGTCAAAGGGAAATAGTAAAATAGGAAACGGAGACTAGGTGGCTTGGACAACATATTCTTAATAATTTAATTCACAGTAACAATGAAAATATGATTTTAGTATCTGGATACTTTTAATAAGGAGCAATAAAAAACTGTCATTTACTGCAAATAAAAACTTTTCAATAGGATGGTCTCCTTTTAAAGCAGCTTATACTGGCAAAAAAAAAAAAAGGGGTGTCATATTTGTATTGTTTCCTACAATGCTTTGATGAAAATAATACAAAGATTGCCAAACTACTTACATTTTCCAGTATGTAACATGTTTTACGTCCAGAGAATGTTTAATTTCCTGATTAATTTTTTAATGCTATTGCTGTTTGGCAGCTGTTCTGACAAAACTGCCTTCCTCATTATAGAAATTCTACTTGTGAAAAGAAGTCAACCATAGCAAATGGACTTATTGAATTATCCAGCTCACCAGTTACAGAGTACAAAATTATTCATCCTCATATAATTTGATCACGAAAAATCATTTATCTTTAGCAACTGTGTAAAATTAGATATTATGCTGCAGGATAGCTGTAATTTTAAAACTGTCTGTAGTTAAAAACTTTTAAAGTGTATTTGAACACTTAATTATTGCCTATTTTCTCATACCACTTTGTTATAAAAAAGGTTAGTATCCAAGTAATTGCTCCACTGAGACCACTTGTCTCACCATTTAAAAAGCATCACTTAGTTGTTTAAATGCAAAATGTCTGTCGGTTATTATTATTGGCTGTGCAATTTAGCGGAGACCTCATTCTTATTTTAATGTTTATAAATTAATGAATTCAGAATCAATTCATTTCTTAATAAAACCAACATAACTTAATTGGAAACTCTTCTGTGTTATCATTATTACAGGTATATATGAGAAGCACTGTAGCAAAGCATTTGTAAAGGTTGAGCTGATGCTTAACATTTCTTATTCATAGTGCTAGACTCAGCATTAATATTACTTTCCAAGCTATTTATAGATTTTTGTATCTTATCTTATTTAAAGACCATGCCTGATGTATTTGAAGATTACTTTTCTGTTACAGCTAACCAAGTGGATCTAAATAGGCTTATCAACTAAAATGGAAACCTCAAAGAACTAAAAATGAGCTTTTCAGCTATCATTTCAGGCTATACAGATTGATTTTTCCTATTTGGGCAGTCTTTCTAGATATCTTCCAGCTAATGTATTACTCAGCTAAAAGTCAGTAAGATTATGCAGCTTTAGCTAAAATATATCTATCTACATTTTTCTATCAATATGTATCTAATGTATCTACACATAATTTATAGACAAATATATTGATATATATCCACATACCACCTACAATTTCGGGAAAAAGTCTGAAAAATTAATGACACAAATATCAAAAAAAAAAGTTGACTTATTGAGATAATAACCAACAGACTAAGGCATCATAAAAGGAATATATATTTAGCATGATGTATTTAACTTTTCATTTTTTTCTGTTAAGTTGGGAGTCAAAGAATGGAACTTTGTTTCCAGAAGAATCACTGATGCATTTGCTAAAAAATGACAAATGAGAGAAGAGTCATCTGATGTAAAATACGTGATTGTCTTAAGATACACAAAATTTTTAATTGTTCTCAATCAAACGGTTTGCTATTTATCAAGCTACTCATTTCAAGAATTCCATAAAATCTTTTTTAAAAAGTCATGTATATTCAATCAACTGGTGATTCCAATCTTGGTTTAGCATACCCATCGATACTGGTTTTCATCATAGAGAAAGCTCTTTCTCTGAAAATGCTTTGCATTTTTCTATAAAATATTTTGGTAAATCATTACAGATCTAACCAAAAACGATCAACATTTTCATGATATTTTTATATAACAATTCTCTTATTTTTGCTTTATAAATCCAGGTCAAACAGTAGGAAAAAAAAAAGGTTGATTTTTTAAAAAAATTACATACAATTAAATAAAATGGTATAATTTTTATAAAAACAAAAAATTGCATTAATACTATTATATTCTGCCTAATACTCTATCACTCAGGCAAGAATTCTATAATAAATGTATTTTTTCAATTTAGATATTTTATCTGAAATTCATTATATGTTAATTTTTTTAATACAGTGTATTTATTCACTATTGGAATATTACTTTCCTAGAAACGTATCCTAGAAAGTAAAGCATACATTTTTTTTCTGGCTCAGGACAGCATAAAAGAAGAAAAGTTATGTTATTTCCATTGCTGTAGTCAAAAACAGCTTATGAAACCTTCTGAAAGTCTTATGTAATGTGGTAATTACAATGTGATATCGCATTCATTTAAAAAAATAAAGTGAGACTTCCATTTCAATTAATATGGAGGAATTGGTTCCCCGCCCCCCTCCCAAAAATCCTCCTACAAGTAAAATAGCTTGATCAGGTGCAATGAGCTGAACTCAAATGAAAATCAGGGAAGATACAAAGGAGTAGAGAAGAAAGATGAAAGTACAAGCAATGGTAATAAGTCTGAACTGAGGCTGGAGCTCCGGGGGCAGGGGGTGAACACGGGGTGGGAAGAGGGTACGGGGTGGCAGTTAGTTTCAGTAATCATGGACTTTGGGTTTTAAGGGCCACATGAATGGCAGATGATACCCTGAGTTATCATCTGGCCAGGTGTTAAGAGCTGGAATTCATGAAGTACAACTCTTAAAACCAGCCTTGAATTTAGTTATAATAATACAAACTAAAATGAACACAAAGTTACACAAAAGTAGTAACCTGTTAGTAAACCTTTGCTCATGGCAGAAGTAAAAGGAAAATTTGATTTTGAGATGACCCCACAGTTTAGTTTCCAAAAGATTCTCTCAAAGAGCTCTTAAATAGTAGGTATAAACATAGAGTGTAAAGGACCACGAGATTAAAAATAAATAAATAAAATTTATAACATTGAAACAATCCAATTTCCGTAGAAGAAATAGATAAATTTATGAGGAACTGCTCCCACGAAATTCACCAGATCCAGCCGACCTCACAGAATTTTAGTAAATCTTTAAAAACCACATAGCTTAAAAATGTTCTATAAATTATTCCTCTGCGTTGAAAAGAGTGGAAACTTCTCCTTTTAGGAAGTATAACACTGATACAAACAGAAATAGTACAACTAAAGGTAGTACAAAAGAAATTCTTAACCAATATACTTATGAATATTGATGCAAAAAATCGAATAAAATATTAGCAAGAGGAATCTAGTATCGCAATAGCAAAATAATATGTCATAACCAGTGGCGATCTATTCTAAGAACTCAAGGTTGGCTCAATGTTTGGAAATCAATCTATCAATATTCCATATTATGAATACATCTAAGAAAGTATGTCACGTGATTATCAATTATCTTCATATTACTGAGAAAGCCTTTAACAAAATCCAACATTCATTCATTGAAAACAAAAACAAAAAACTCGGTAAATCAGAAATTGAGGGATACTTTCTTAGCTTTAAGTCTCCTCTGTAAAATGAGAGGAACAATGGCCACTTCCCAGGGCTCTATAAAGGTTCAAGAACACACACCTTAAGTATTGCGCACCCTTCCCTTTCTCTGGGGCATTTACATTTGGACAGATATGCTTTATTTTTTTTAACTTTTGGATTTTGAACTTTTATTTTTAGCTTATAGAAAAATTGTAAAAATAACACCGAGAGTACTCATTCACTCCTCATCTAGATTCTCCTAATGTTAATATGTTATGTAACATGATTACAATGGTCAAAATCTGGAAATTAAAATTAATATTGTTAACTGCAGACCATATTAGATTTTATCAGTTTTCCATTAACGTTAATTGGACGCTGTTGCTCCCATTTTACAGAGAAGAAACTGAGGCCCATAGAGGGAAAGGGACTTGGTCAAGGTCACCCTGCTAGGATGTAGGAAGGATCAGAGATCAGAAGGATCTGATCTCAGGATCAGAGCTGAGCTGATCTCAGTTCCTAAAAGGCACCAGTATTTCCTTCTTTGGTCCTCTGCATAGGCTCTTCCCTCAGCCTAGAACATTCTTCCCTCCCTTTCATCCTTGGAGTCCAAATGCTGCTTCCACCAAGAAGTCTATCCTGACTATGCTGAGCGGTGCCCCTTTACCAGGTACCAGTCTTTCCTCCAATGCGTTTGCTCACTTGTAAAGAAAAAACAGCAAAAACACAATCTCAGTGCGTACTGTTAATAAGAGATATACCTAAATCATAAGGCATCATAAATTCTGAGAGTGAAAGTATGAAAAAAACGTTACACCCAAAAAGTAATCGGTTTCACTTTACCAAAGTCAGGTAATGCAGGCATGAAGTGAAAAATCATTTATAGGAAGAAGACAGGATCACTATCCAATAAAATTTTTCATCCCACAAGGAAGATATAACAACTCTCAACTAACATGGCATAGTCTGTGATAAAACTGTTCAATCATAGAGGATAAAAATTTCACCTTTCTGAAAAAATGATATACTAAAGAGAGAGATGAGTCCTATAATTATATTTATAGAACCCTCTACCTAAGAGCTAGAAAATACACTCTCACTGTAAACAGAGAAAAAAAGAAAAAACACTAATCATCTAATATCTATAGGGACATTTTCATAAAAATATCAAAATTTCAGGACAATATGGAACACATTTTCTGATCACTTCTGATTTGGAGAAAATGGAGTAGTTTATGTCTGAATAATTTCTTCACCAAGGGCAACTGAAAAATATGGGGAAAATCTATTGTAGGCATCACAGGGTAGATGAACAGTCTAGAAGATCCAAGATTCTGGAGAGCAGAGAATCACAGAGAAGTGAAGTCAGTTTTCCCTGGAATATATTTGTCAAATGTGGGCAAAGTACAAGATTTCAAGTATCTCAACGTATTTTAGGGAAAGGGCCAGGACAGGTGAATAGAACAATCATTAAGTCCTTTCTGGCTGTTTCCTGGAGCAGGAGAGATGAGATAGGAGTCATGTGAGAATAAATTCCCTTTGAGTTGGGTGTGGTAGAAAACTGGTTCTGAAATACAACCAGTTTTCCCTGAAGATATCTGTCAAAGTCTGATGTTACAGAGACCAAGACCATAAAATGCTAAGCAGAAATTCTTGGTGAAACAGAGCTATGCTGATCAAAGCAGAGAAATGATCAAAAAAGAAAAGCCTACCAGTAACTCAGTTTAAAGTCCAAAATATAGTGTTACATCAGAGGAGTCAAAGCAGAGGTCGGGGAGGCAGGGAGGAAATTAACTTCAAATTTGCTTAGTCCCATGAGGTAGTTTAGATAATCAGCTCCATATCAACAAGCAGAGAAATGGTGGATTGCCTCTGGTCAAACATAATGTCATCAGGACCTTCCATAGTTTTGTTTTAATTCAAACTGACCTGCACTCAGTCAAAAATTATTAGACTTTGCTAGGAACAAGACCATATGACCAAAATCAAAAAGGAAAACAAAAGATATTAGGAACACGTCAATAATTCATGCAGACACTGGAAGCAAACTTTAAAATAACTGATCTACACATTCAAGAAACAATATTAAAAGACAGAAAAATAGGATAAAACACATACTATGTTATCTATGTATATCAAACTCAAAAGCAGGCTGTCGTCAAGATAGTGACTATGACATGACAAGAAGCAACAGGAGGACATTTTCTGAGACCATGATCTAATCATGTTTTTTTTTTTTTTCCCTTGATCTGAGTGCTAGATACATAGATAGGTTCACTTTAAGAACCGGCTTACAAGGCAGAAATAGAGACACAGATGTAGAGAACAAACGTATGGACACCAAGGGGGGAAGGTGGTGGTGGGATGAACTGGGAGATTGGGATTGACATATACACACTACTATGTATAAAATAGATAACTAATAAGAACCTACTGTAGAGCACAGGGAACTCCACTGTACAGTAGAAACTAACAACACTGTAAAACAACTATACCCCAATAAAATAGAATCCAATAAAATAAAATGTTAATAAGCCATACCCTTGTGATTCGAGCAATTTTCCAGGTTATACTTCAATAAAATGTTTACTGAAAGAGAACTAACTAACCAGTAAGATCAATAAAAATGTAAAGATTTGGGAGTTAAGACACATAAATACTTGGTCACACAAATAAACATATTTCTAAATACTTTTTTCCATCAAAGAAATCTTAATGGGATTATAATATATTTCAAACTTATATGTAATTAAAGTACTGTCAAAACTTCAGATATAGTTAAAGTGGCACTTTTTGGGAATCTTTGAGCCTTATCTATTTTTAGAATGATTTATTTGAAAGAAGTGCTGAAAATTATTGCCTAAATATTTAACATAAGAGGTTTGATAACATTAAGAAATTGGAAGAAAAAAACTGGTAAATATGAACATGAGCAGAAATTACACAAAAGAATAGAGAGTATTAAAAATGCTGTATCTTTATTTGGGAAAAAATAATAAACTAGACAAACCTCAGACAAGACTTTTAAAGGAGTTATAAGAGACATAAAGAATAACTACAGTTATAGTAGATATTAGACAAATTTTTACAGACTTTTAATAAAAAACATCTTTCGGCCAGCGCATTTGAAAAGTTAGATGATCAGAGTAATTTCCTACAGAAATATGCCAAAATGTATCAAATATATGTCCACACTCAATCAAGTAAAAAGTAAGTAACCTGAATATTTCTATAATTACAATTGAATTAATGGTTGGAAAATATAGCTTTCTTGAGAGAGGGAGAAAGAGAATGAAAGAGACAGAGGGACCCAGATGGTTTTGCAGGAAAAGGTGACACCCATCTTTCCAAAACTGTACCCAAGAATAGAAGATGGAATTCTTCTTGCACTTGTTGAGGCAAATGTAACTCCAGCGTCAAAGTGAAAAAATAGATTAATAGGAAAAAAATAAGAATCAATTTCACTAATGAACATAGATACAGCATACCCGAAAGAAATAACAACCAAATCCAGCAATTTTTGAAAGTGACATTATATCATGAACTCATGACCCATGCTAGAGATACAATTTTATTAATACTAAAAACTCTATTATTATTCACCAAAATAAAAGGACAAAGATGAAAAACTGTATGTTATGCCAATAGATCTCTAACATGTATTGAATAAAATGTAATACTCACTGAGGATAAAGATAAAATCTCTTCGAAAAGCAAAGCTTTAAAATAATCACATTATCTTTCATGTGATTAAGATCATATAAAAATAAGTGAAACACTCAAAATCTGGAAAAAAGTATGTTATTATTCAAAAATATTAACCAAGGTCTAAATAAATCGTTTCACCAACTGTTGGATGTGAAGACTCAATACCAAAAAGAAGTCCAATTTTCCCCCTTAATATCATTTGTTCAATGAAAATTTAATAAATATTCCAATAGGGATTTTTGTAGGAACTTGGCAAGCAGATTGTAGAATGTATATGAGAGAGCAAAGGGTCGGGAAAAGTCAAGACTCTCAAAGAACAAGGTCTATGGCATTCCCTCAAACAGAGTCTTATTAGCAAGCTATATTTATTGGTGAGCGTTCTTAGTTACACAATACATAATTTACATTAGTTTAAGGAGGAATAAATTTATTTATGAACACTGGAAAGCTCTCAGAATCACTGATATATTGAGAGAAAGAAGCTAAGGGCTAAGTGTCCAAGAACCACTTCCTAACTACAGACTCCGTCTGTTAAGGGTTACCTCTGACCCTGCACATAACGGGAAAAGCAAAATGCTTAATCTTTTAGAGAAATATCAGTGTAGGAAAAGCAAAACACTCACACACACACAAAAAGTATAAAATCACATCTTCAGTTTGGCACAAAAAGACATAAAGAAGTTTCAGCTTTCAAGAAGATATTCATACTACATTTGAATGACAAAGAATTCATGTCCAAAACACTATTTTTTATAATGTCCATAAATTCATAAGAGAACAATTTATCCCCAAAAGAATTTGAAACAGAAAAGAGAAAAAAGAAAAGTAGGTAATTCCAGAAGAGGAAATCTTAATGCCCATAAGCAATATGAATATGTATTCTACCTCATTAGCAATCAAGATAAACAAATTAAAACAAAATTACATTTTCCACTCACTTGATTAGCAAATATCTAAACACCTGACTCTAATAGTACTGACAAGACAGAAGGAAATGGGGACATTCAAACACTATTAGAGGAAGAATTGAGTGCAAGAGTCACTCTAAAAAGTCATTAGGCTACATCTAGTAAGTTTGGAGGTGAACATGCCCTAAGACCCAACCATAGATACATGGAAAAATATACAAAAATATATAAATATATACAAAAGTATTTGCTGGAGCATGGTTTAAAATAAAACATTAGTAACCAGTGAAGTAACCATAGAACAATGAATAAATTTTATACGCATGCCATGCAATGTTATACAAGTGAAATAAGTTAACTAAATCTTTAACCATCATCATGAATAAATATCAAAACCATAGCAGTGAGCAAAATAAAAGCTGATTTCTGAATGATTTAATGACATTTGTATAAAGTTTTAAAACATACAGAACAATATTAAATGGTTATAAAGGCATCTATACATTACAACAGTTTAAAAGCACACAAAGGAATGAAAAATACAGGATAGTGTTTAGTTGTAAGGATATATTTCGGAGGGGATCGAGATGGCAAAGGGGCAGAAGTAGGGCTTCAACTGTAATTTTGATGTTTCATTTCTTAAGTTGGGTGAAGTTACCTTAGTGCTGGTTACTAATATTGTCCATACGTATTTGCACTTCTGAAATAATATGAAGAATGAATAGTGCCACATAACTTGACTATCGTAGTGTGATGACTCGTTAAGTATGTATTTTTGAAAAGTTTTTGTCAAACAACTTCTACACGCCTTGGCTTTAATAGAAAGAGAGAATATGTACAACACCCAGAAGGACAGAGAAGGCAGCTCGCCATCCAAAGCTCAGGCTGCCCTGGTTGCTTCTAAGAGCTGAGGGATCAATGTCTCAACACAAGTTGAAACCCACACATCCCCGTCAGCTGGAAAGCTCTGATCTAGGAAACTGGCTGCCCTAACAGCTCCTACCAGAGCTGGATTACCACATCCACAGACTACATGTTTGCTCTGTAGACTCAGACATCTGATGGTTAAGCTATCCAAGGGTCAGGGTCAGGCTAAGGGTGATCTCCTGCACATAGACACAGTACCCCGACTCACAGAGACTATTAGGAAAAAATCAGCACACCCGTCAGCTTATTGCTTTGTAGATACAGGACTATTAAACTGTTTATACAACATGCCCCCTGATGAAGGGTAGTCTCTGACCCTGAAAAAACTTGGAACAGTAATAAAAATCAGTTTTCTGGGTAGCATGGAATCACGGCAGGCTGAGTTATTTGAAAAATTCGATGGTTAAAAACAATGACTTTGGTAGCCTGACAGCCACAGTCAGAACACTGACTTAGTTTGTCTCTGTAAGAAACATTTTCTTTCCGGCCAAGGTCAAGGCCAAGGCGATTCTCTTCAGATTGAACGGACCTATCCAAGGATGAGATCCTGCATGGTGACCCTTCCTGCGCGACTCCAAGCCCTAGAAGGCACATTATTACGCTTTTAAATAAGTAAGAGACTACAGGAACCCCAAAGTTCCCATTTATTCTCACAAAAAGTGATAAGATTTGCTTCAATTTTAACCTAAAAAGGCAGTTGTTCTGTTCATTATTTCATGATATCAATTCCTCTGCCCTATGTCCCTAAAAATATCAGGTTTAATATAACGTTAATTGGGTATAGACGTAAAGTAGATAGGTAACAATGATTTGAGCTTTCCTTAATCCATGGTAACAACTGCATGTTTGTCCTGCTACACTTAACACAGCAGGAGTTTTCTTTATTCAATATTCCTAGATATGAATTTTATATCAAATATTGTAATTAAATTATTTGTTACACATTCTTATTCTAAAGGAGACCTATTTCTCGAGAACTAGTCTTTATTTCTTGAATCGTTAAGAAACTTAAGTGAGACATATACCCTCATCAAATGGCATTATATTAATATTTATACAATCACAATTATGTTTCATGCAATATTCATCAGTTTCTTATAGAGAGCAATTACTACAGTTATTACTCAGACACTTGTTTTTTCTACCTCCTACTAGAGGGATTCAGGTAGTATTATTCTGCATTCTGTAAACCCTAAGTTAAAATAATTAACTTCTAGTAGGTGACAGTGAACTGCAAAATCAATACTCTGTGAGACTCAGGTATCATAACAATATGTGACACTATTTACTCGGCACTCATTTAATTTCACTGTGTAAATGACATTTCCTTTCCAACATCACTTAGTGAATAGATATCTAGCTACTGTAGCATTTGACAGTTGACCAACATTGAATGTTAAGAGCTTTTCCTCAAGTGCAAGTAATTCAGCATAAATAAATTATCTAGAGGACTGGGAACACCAAAGAACTCAAGGTTGGGAGATCAGGTATTAGCAAGGGTGTTGATTTTTAATATTTTCTAAGAAAATGGATTATATTCAAAGCTTTTATGACTTTTTTAAAAATTACAAAAATGTTGAATATTTCCATGTATTTTATATACACATATACATTTTTTCTTAATGGTTATATAGTGCTAATCTATGGGACACCAATTAATTTATTCAATATTCTATGATTAAATTCAGGTTGTTTTCCATTTAAACTGTTAAATAAATATTATACTTAAATGACATATGGATCTAGACAACAATTATCAAAGAATGCTAAATCATTAGGTGACATAGTGTTGAGGAACTGATGGTCCTGGTCCTGCTACCTTGGAACACTAATCAGTGTTAGTATCATTTTTTTTTTTTTGGCTTGCAGGATCTTAGTTCCCCAACCAGGGACCAAACCCGTGCACCCTGTAGTGGAAGCGTGGAGTCCTAACCACTGGACTGCCAGGGAATTCCCAATATTAGCATCATTAAAGGTGATACAATCAGACATTTTGTACTTCATGCAACAGAGAAGCAATAGAAATTTCACAGAACAACCTATGAAGTATTCTAAAAGTTTAGTCTCAAATCTAATCAAGCATCTATATCTTTTCAAATTTACAGGAAATACAAGAGTAAAGGAACAATTTAAGTGACATCCCACAGAAACTACTGGCCAAACCCAGGATGAAGGACAGTCTTACAGGAATAAAGAACCTGGTTTTTCCAACAAATCATGGGCATTAAAAAAAAAAAAAAAAAAAAAAAAAGGAGTGCTGTTATAGGGAGAAAGAGACTTATAAGATGTAACAACCACAATGGTGATGACTTTAGATTCTTATGAGAATGGGCGGCACTTTGAAAAATAGGATGAATTCCATACGAACTGATTATTAAATATTTATAAAGACAGTATGAATACTTTTAGAATGTCAGGGTATGGTAATGACATGGTGTTTGTTGTTTTTTTTTTAAGACCTTACAACTTAGAGATGCATGCTGAAAAGTCTACTGCTTCAGTGATGTGTTGTCTGGGATTTGTTTCAAAATATCACAGAATAACAAAGATGCATATGCACAGATAAAAGTTAGCAAAATATTGACATTTGATGCAGCTGTGGGTATATGAGAGTTTATTATAGTATTCTAATCTTGTACATTTGAAACTTTTCATAATCAGAGGTTACAATGTTATGACAACTAATTTTGTATGAATGGTTTTGAGTATTTGTGGGTTACTTATTTTGGATAAATTCCTAGAAATTGGACTGCTGAATCAAAAGGAAAGTACTTCTTGAGATCATTACACTTTATAACACAGTTTATCAGTCACACGTAGAAATCCCTATAACCAATAATTAAAGTATTATTATGTCTTCACTGAGCCTCTCTTTTTATTGTTGAACAATGTAGCTACTATTTTGACTTGTAAAGCTACTTTATTAAGAATATCAACCTTCTGCCTGCCTCATACTTTACAAAAACTAACTTACTTTAACATGAGCATTTAAACTCGTCTATGCATTCTTCCAAACCAAGATGAGCTTAGAAATGTTCAGTAATATTTACCCATCTTCTCCATTTTACTACCTGCTATTAGGATCACGACTTGAAAGTGATCAGATATTCAGAATCTTGCCTGGTACTACTGACTAGTATCTTGCTTACCTGGCGTCATTGGTATTCCTTGTTGAAAATAAGCAGTTTCACAAAACTTTAGTATCAGAACGCCATTTAGTGACCAAGACGGATCAAATAAAAACAAGACCAATCCACAAAAGTATATGAACACAGGAAAAACTTTGTCCAAGTCACAAAAATGATCAAACATCACCTCTCCTGACTAATATGCATGATTACTACTTCTTTGCCAATTACATTTTAGTCAAGGTTTAGTTCTCTCCTTGTAGATAAGGTATATGAAGACACACAATTATAGTGTTACTTCAATTCCAATTCAGAGCAAAGCCCCACTTCTTTAAACCCTCCCTGTCCCCAAATCAGCCAATAAGCCTGAATCTTCTAATAGGTCCTTCCCAATACTCTCCTTATTAAGACATCCCAGGGACTCCAAGATATGTGTTCCCATGTTGCAAAACATAGTAAATGAAATTTTTCAACTACAGGTATGCTCCTGGTGATTTACAGCTGTAGAAATTTGACAAAAGTCATAATCTGCTGCAATGTTATAGAGTTTCTTCATCATAATTTCACCTAATATGTACTTCCTTTATTTTGCAGTGATTAAGATGTTAACACATATAGCATTCATTTTACTTTTAGTTTTTAAAGAATGATCTTTTCCAAAATGATTTAACTAATTTTAATGTATTGAATCATATTCCTTACCATTAATTTGTTTTCCATATTTATCATGTCACCTCAAAAATAGTATTCCTGGGGCTTCCCTGGTGGCGCAGTGGTTGAGAATCTGCCTGCCAATGCAGGGGACACGGGTTCGAGCCCTGGTCTGGGAAGATCCCACATGCCGCAGAGCAACTAGGCCCGTGCGCCACAATTACTGAGCCTGCGCGTCTGGAGCCTGTGCTCCGCAACAAGAGAGGCCGCGGTAATGAGGCCCACGCACCGCGATGAAGAGTGGCCCCCACTTGCCACAACTAGAGAAAGCCCTCGCACAGAAACGAAGACCCAACACAGCCATAAATAAATAAATAAATAAATAAAAATTAAAAAAAAAAATAGTATTCCTCCTAGTAAAGTATCAGGAAAAAAATCAGTTACACATTTTTGTGTGTAAATCTAAAACTTTGAAATTTAGCTTAGTTTGATACTAAGCAATTAGATATAAATGAAGCAAAAATATACATACATATACACACACACACACACACACACTCTCTGAAGCATTTTTTAAGAAAAATCAAGACTACGTCCCCTTGGGAATGGAGACGCATTAATATCTAAAATGTTGAAAAAGTCAAGATTATTTTTGCTTCCTCCTGACAGTTTCATGTTCTCTTATGCCTGGATGGCTTTGCCTGCGTTTTCATTCTTCTACCCAGAAGGCACTTCCTTCTCTGTTCATCAAGGTAACTCTTAGTCATCATTCAGCCTCAAGTTTAGGCAACACCATCAGTGAAAGCTGGTCTGGGGGTTCCTTCTCTGTGTGCTCACAGCATAAATCACACCCTGAAGGACTTGCCTTACCCAACTGTCTCCAGCTCATCAATAACCTTATCAGAATGTCTCATCATGTTGGTCCACCCAAGGTCAGGTGAGAAGGAGGGATGCAATGAATGTTCACTGATGCTATGCAGTGTTTCCGTGACTGTGAGTCTGGTTAGAGATTTCGGGAGTGACACCAGGTAAGGAAGATACTATTCCTGCCGACCTCTGTGCATTGTCAATACTTTGTCAGTTTATTACATTCACTGCAGGAGCAAGATTCCCCTCCCATCTGAAGGTCTAATAAGATAAGTTAGAGGACCTAGAAAAAAAATGATCTAATAAAGGGATGGCTTTACTGCCATCAAATCATAATTGAGAGAGTAATGATTTGTGATTCTGTACCAGTCAACCAGAGATTCCTTTGCCAATGTGGACATCAGGCCTGTTTATATGGTATATAACAGCAGACGTCTGGCTGCAGGCATTTTCCAGAAACAGGAAAAGAGTGCAGTCACTGAAGAGATGAGCGGAGGGCACATGGTGAGGGAGGAGAGTCGGCCCTTCTCCACTCAGGTGTCAGATGAGCAAGTCTTTGTTCTGAGGCTGGAGCCTTGTGGTTTTCTGCTTGTATCTCACTGACCTCCATAAATATTTGCTGAATTTGTCAAGAAAATGACCTTTCAGATCTGGCCAGGGTGTCCGGCCTATAACCTTCCTCTTATAAGATTTTTCTCAGCGAAGAACTTTTGTTTCATCTCCTGAATTGCCTCAGGGCACTGCCAGCAGGTTTTTGCCTGTTTTGCCAAGCACTTATCTAGCCTTTAGTGAGAGGTATTATTTTTTCACTGGTGTTACTATTTTATAGCTTTACTGTATCACAACCATATTATTTTTTAAATTATATTTTATTATACATGAAGAAGTATTTCACTGGTAGTCCAAAATACAAAAAGCATCATTACTTTTTTTGTACGTAGTTAGCTCTGAAAACACCAATTTATCATTCCCAAATTGATTTCACATTTCACCTCAGGGCCTTCCTTTCACAAAAATGTCTATACTCTGAGGAAGGTTCATAAACACACACCTGTTAAGGTTACACGTTCTAGAAACACTTCCACGTATTGGTAAAGGACACTCTCGTCCATCCTATTGCTTAAGTGAAAAAATCTGGAATTTCTCTCAGTGTTTGCTCCCTCGACATCTTGTTCAAATCCAATTCCATCATCAGAACCCAAAGGACACAAAACCTCCAGAGAAATATCACAGCAATCTTCTGGCCTCTTCATCTGTAAGCATCCCATCATTTCAAGCCATTTGGACAACAGACATAACCTCCTAACTCATCTACCTGTTGCTACTCAAACAAATCACAAAGTCATCTTTTAAAATGTGAGGCAGCTCAAACCTCAGGTTTTCCTTAGAACCTTTCAATGCCATCGCAGTCAATTTTCATAAAGTCTAAACTTGTCACATGGCGTATATAATACCCTCCATGATTCTCCCCAAGCCCACCCCTCCAACTTCATTACTCACATTCTTCTGGAGCTACACACCAGGCAAGATGCTCTGGTTTTCTTTCTCTTATTATATTCACTTGTAAAGTTGGTCCTGCCTTATGATTTTAGGATTCATCATTTCTTCAGCTCAAAGCACTCTTGCCTTATCAATGTCTTGACTCTATCACTTCCTCAGGAAGAACTCCCTGACAACCCAGACTCAACCAGCCTCCCATACCGGTTGGTCTCTCTTTTCATACATCTACTCCTTTTCTCATTATTCCCATTCCTCCTTTCTTCAAAATGAGATGTTTAAAAACATTTTTACATGAAAAGTTGAAAATGACCCAAAAAATGCTTATTAAAAGAACAAGCAACTTGTAGACTCTTGGATTCTGCTTCACGGCAGAATTTTACTTTCTTAACACCATTCAAAAGCCAGTAAAAAGCAAAGATCTCCTGCAATGCAATTGACTATGCTCTGAACACAGGGATATAACTGCTATGGGAAAGAAAAACATGGGTATTTATGCTGACGGCAGAGATGCACATCTACAGATTAAACATATAAACAAATTTCACCTCTTTTTATGCTTTATAGTCTTGAATAGGTGTGTTTGGTTGAGATGATCAGGGACAGAAATTCAGAATATAGCAGGAAAAATAAGCAGGGACAGATTCCAGCTCATGAATGTAAATATAGCAAGCAGGATTAACACTTAAAAGAAGTAAAGCTATTCAAATGCCCCTTAACATATACTTTTCTCTAAATAGGATATTTTATGTGTTTTTTTTTGTAATCACAAACACCTTTATTTCACTCATCTGCAACCTTTGTTTTATCTTCCCTCCACTGCACCTTATCACCCCCGCAGGTAACCAATGTCAGCAACCAGATAGATGTCCCTCCAAAACCTTCTGCTAGTTTATATAATTGTACGTTTATTCACAAAGACACACACACACTTTGCCATGTTTTATAAAATTAGAAATACCGTTTTCACAGCTGGGACTCATGCTTTTCTCAATTAATAGTTACACAAGAGAACTCCCTCCAAAACAAGATGACAGTTCTAATTCATTCACTTTATTTTCTTCATAATATTCCATTGTATATAAACAGGTATCCCTTGCTTTTCAAAAGTTCACTTTATGCCACTTAGCTTTCACGCAAGACCCACATTAGTACCTGTTTTGCTAACTGAAAGAAATCCACAGAGGATTTTCACTGTTAGGAAAAAATACAAAAAGCAGAAATCGCATTCAGCGTTTGTTGGTCTTGCAGCGAGCCCTTACAGAGGCAGCGCACACCTGAGCATTGAGCGTGGCCCCGCCAAGCTCCTTCCCTGGGAACCATACTCAGCATTGAGCCGCAAGAGCCTTGTGATGTGTCTGTGAGCATCTGTGCTTTACCTCCATTTATTTTGTGTATCTGTTAACAAGATGCATCCTACGGTGACTGCTTCTTTGCTTTTGTGCCATTTCGACTAAGGAAAGGTTTCAAGAGAACACTCTGCTTTCCGATAGTGGGAAAACCTCTGTATTCCACAATTTATGTCCCCATTCATTATTAGGGGTCCCTAACTTTAGTTTTTGGTTTCTCATTACACTGTATCTCTGTATAATGGCCTTCAAGTGGTCTGCATATGGAACAGATTCACAGAAGTAGAATGACTGATTATTGCTTTTAATTTAAATAAATACTCCCATATTGCATTTAAACAAAGATGTAATAATCTTTAACCTACCAATGTAAAAAATATTTTTGTATATATTCCAATCAATAATGTTACCTATAAGTATTTTTGATATCTAATTTTATATAAATTTACACTTAGAGCTACTGGTAAGGTTTTTATCTTTTATATATTTTTTTATAATCAGACTTCAACCTTAATGAATTTCCTGCTCAAGTACTTACCCAATTTCTCATTAATTCATTTGTATTTTTCTCAACTTGTAAGAGCACTTTGCAGCATGATTACTGTTATTATTAATAATCTTAAAGCTTTGTCATGTATTTACAAATATATTTCCCAATCTCTTGATTTTTCAATTGATTATAATTTTGCTCATCATGGTTGCTTTTTGTCGTTGTTGTTTTAGTTTTTATTTAAATTGTACTATCGACTCCCATGTGTAAGGCTATGTAAAATTGAAAGGATATCTATTCTGAGGTCATTTCTCTATGGGGATCACAGGTATGTGGGCAGAGCATAGGTTCCCTTGTAGAGCTTGGACTAGACATGGCCAGTCATCCTGGCAGACAGTAGAAGAGGAGGGAAGCACGAGAACATGGCCTTTGACAAAAGGTAGGAACAACTCCCTCCAGGTTTCAACCCCAGCATTCCATCATTTACAGTCTTTGTATTCTCAGAAAGTTTCTACAAGTAGTTGAAATTTTTAAAAATATTTCTGTATAATTAGTTCCACTCACTGATGAATTAGATACATATTTTTCAGTCCTATAAATCAAGGCAATCACTCATCTCTAACACAAAACCGATTCTGGTCAGGAAGAAAGTTTAGCTCCAATTATTCCTAAGATCACTATAGGTGCCAGAAAATCTGTGAGAGTTCCAATTTTAAATATTTTGCCCTATTGTTATTAAAAGCACATTTGGACTTGTCAGAAAATGAGCTCTGGTATTTGGTTCATAAAGTATGTGCAATGATTCTAAAATCACTTTTTTTTTGCCCTAACATTTGGTTTTACAATGATGATGAAAATATACAACTCCTCAATTCCTCAGTTACTTGGGAGTCTACTCATTATGAATCAAACCCATGCTGGTGAACATACAAGGCCATGCTAAAAGATCCTCTAATAGTGAAGACTTACACTTGGCTAGATTATACTTCAGTATCCATTCGGGCCAAAATAATATTGTCTATATTCTTTGAGGCATCATTCTGAGTTATCACATAAGTGCTCATTTAAGAGCTTAGATAATTCAAAGCTCATTTTTACTTTGCCCATCAGAGACATTATAGTTCTTTCCTCTGCCCAAGTGAGATGTCCCACGATCACAGTCAGAATACAATTTAGGCTTCCAAAAATTTGAGATAGACTTTGATGTTGGCTTCTAAAAAGGTGTTTGTGAGACCTCTTAAGTTCATATTTGGGTTCTGTCCCCCTTTATAAAATTGTTTAAAATATGTACCAGCTCTATTTAACAGAAGTTTTAAAAATGTACTGAATATCACACACTCCATCAGTAGATTTTTGATTTCTTAAAATTCTCTACCTAAGTAGGATAAATAAATTATGCCACTAATAATTATTAGAAATTCAGGTAAGAGTTTCAATCATATATGTATTTTTTGTTTTATATAAACATATGGTTACAGGACTCAAGAAGATGTAAACCCAAACTTGCCAATTATTCTTTCCTACCAAGATGGTGCCTGTGTACTGGCCAGAAAGACAGAAGTCCCTAGAGACACAAGAAGGTCTGGCACGCCCACCAAAACCTTGTCTTCCAAAGTGTTCAGCAAGAAGGCGGGGTCAAGACCTAGAGGCTGGGGTGGAGGGAGACTGAGATTCTGCTTGAGTTTTTATTCCCCAACAGACCACCACTATTCCTTTCATTGTAACTTATTTTTCAACAAAGAGTTGTCTCTCTCTCACTCTCTCTCACACACACACACACACACACACACAAGAAACTCAACTGCAACAATGAACCAATTCAAATATTAGCCTACACACCAGCATTCTGAGTATTGTTAAAAATATATATATCATACAACTTTATTGAATGGAGCCAATAAGAAGTAGGAACTTCAGTTTCAACTGTGTCTTCAAACATATCCCTATCATTTCTTCTCTGTTTCCCTAATCATTTATTTCTTCCATTATGGAGGCTCTTAGTTCAGTGATTGAAAACATGGACTCTGTAACATGGCTACTGGGTATAAATACTGGTAAAACAGCTCAACTGTATGGCACAGGGTAAATTGCTTGTCGTAAGTTTCATACAGAAATGGAATAATACCTACTCATCAGGTTGTTACAGGAGCTATTTGACATAGTCTATGTACATTCCTAGTTGAAGGTCGGGCACAGAGTATATATTCCATATACTGCAACTATATTTTTCTCTCATTGTCTACTTACACTCCTCCTGTTCTTCTAAAAAATCCAATCTCATTAATTTACCTCATACTAAAAATATTACCCTGCCTTACACTATTTAGAGAAAACAGAAACAACATCGGAGATTCCCTTGTAACTTTCTAGCATTCGAATCCATATGTTCTTCCCTCCTACTCATTACAGTCAAAGAGGTGTTCCTCAATTTGTCTTCCACTCTTGCTCCTGATCTGACCTACCAGGATCTCCAAGATCTCATCTTTTATTCTTATCTTTAGCTCTCTCACTTTTTTTTTTTACACTTTTATTCTCATTCCCCCTCCTCCTGTCTGTTTGTCCGTCTCTCTCTCCCCTGGCCCTAATCTCCACTGACATAGTCCTCATTAATACTTCCCCAAATCTCCTTGTTGATAAAGCCATAAACACTATTGGACTTTAATTGACCTGCAGCATTTTTTTTATTAATATTTTCTGCTCATCCTTTTGAGTGTCTCTTGCAGTTACCACATACTCTATCAATCACAAAAGTATTGTTGTTACTCTAATTCCTCTCTGATTTTCAGTTTCACAAGAATGGGGACATATTGGTGAACAAAATAAAAATTCCCTACTCTCATGGAACTTAACATTACACGAGTGAGGTGGTAAGTGTAATAAACAATGAGCATAACAAGTAAGAATATTATGTAATAAGTCAAATGTGATGTTTAGTATAAAAATAGAGCAGAATAAGGGGTATTAAGAATGTTAAGGTAGGAGACATAATGAACAGAGGAACATTTTCCCAAAGCTGGGAGGAGGAGAGGGAGTGAGACTTATGTCAACCTTGGGGAAAAGCATTCCAGGAAAAGGATAAAAATGGTGAAAAGCCATAAGGAGTATGCCTAGGAGGTGGATTTTTTTTTTTTTTTGAGAAAATTAAAGATTAGTAAGATGAATGAAGCCAGTGGGACTGGAGTAGAAATTGAATAGAAAGATACCACAGTTGTAATAGTAGGAGATGACATGAAGCCAGATAATGTAGGGTCATTGTATTAATTTCAAATTTCAAATGTCATCTGCGAGAATAGAAAGCCAGTGCAAGATTTCAAGCTGGCAAGTGACAGGACTGACTTATTTTTAAAACGAATACTCTGGCTGCTATGCTGAAATAGCTTGGAATGGGGCGTGAGTGACAAGATTCTGAGAAGGAACAGAAGCTATTGCAATCATCAAGGCAAGGAGTGATATTGGTTCTGACCAGAGTGACAACAGAGGATGTTAATCAGAAGTGGTAGGGATCTCGATATTTTGAAAACCCAGTAGGATGCTTAGGCAGATTAGATTTTGGTGTGTGGAACAATAGAGAAAGTCAGGAATTACTCCTTTGGGGGGATTTCTTTCTTTCCAGCATCATAGTCCATTAGGTCGTCGCTACCTTACTAGTCCTACAAATGATTCATGGATTATTCTCTTTCTTGTAGTTGTGGGGGAGTTTGTATGAAAAAATGCCCTACCCTTAATGGAAACAGATGAGAGCCTCTCTCTCTGCAAGTCCCCCATAGATGGTCTAATATCTCAATTTAGATGTGCAAGTACTTGGAATATGGGTCTCAGCTAAATAAGGAACAGGGAGAATGCCATTTTCCTATTACCCGTTTGCTTAGCTCTAGGTGTCTTGGTTAATGTGTGTGTATATGTATTATGTGTGGATAGACATGCACATAAATGTGTATAACATACACAAAAACATACACATGTGTATATACACACATTTTAAAATGGTTACCTAAATGCAAGTTCCTTAGAAATTCCATTGTATTAATTTTTTGTTGTTGTTTAAAACAAATTCTGTCAATATATCATGAACCTGGTTTCTTTCTAAGAACATTAGAAACATTGATCATGTCAATAAAATAATAAATAGACCAATTATTTCATTAAAACTCAGAATTTTAAGTACTCCTGCAACTGGATCAAGAATAAAAAAGTAAAGTAACTTTAGCCCTGGAATTTATAATAATTATTAAACCATATGTTTTGTCAAAATAATATTTTCTAAGAGATTACAGTTCAACTTTCACATCTTCAATTCTTAATAGAAAAGGAGAAGACTTCTTTAAAGTGAACCATTCCATTGTTTCTTAGATGGGAGACTCATTGACCTATTTTGGCAATGAGATATATAATGAGGTAGGGAAAGACTCACAAAACCCAGAGCTTTGAAGCATATGCAGCTGCATATTAATGACTGCATCTTTTACGTTCTGCCTAGAGTTCCCTATCTGTAGAAAGTTGCATAACCACTGTCAAAGAGATTTAAAAGGCTTCCATTAATTTGCAATGGCAGCAATTAGCAGCAATGATGCTAAGCCTTGCTAGATTTCAAGCTGTCAGTGTCTGGTCATTTAAATGTAGGTTTTTTCTTTTTAAATAAATTTGCACTATCATCTGGTGAAATACATTTATATATATGAAAAATATTTTCGTGGGTAAACATTTCCTAGATACCTAAGTATATTTATAAATGATATTTGAAATCTCAGATTTGAACCCATGAGGTATATAATGACCTTGTAAAGAAAGGAAGGAAATATCAAATCACATATTAGAAATACTTAAGAAATAGAAAAATATGCTAGAGATCAAAATCACTGAAGTTACAGAAATAGTAATCCACTGTGTTAGAAAAATCCTGTAGTGAAGTTATGGCATGAAGGGAAAGCATAAGATCAGTTGTCAGGAGATCAGAGTTAGAACACTTGCCCTACTAAAAAAAAATGTGTTGCAATAAGCAAATCCCATTTCCTACGGTCATCAGGTTTTCATTTGACAGACTTTGAAGTTGAATTAGAAAATATTTTTGCATAAGAGTGACATAAGCAAGATAGCAGAGTAGGAAATCTTGGACCATTCTTAGCCCCCAAAACACACAAATTCAGCAAAAATTCACAAACCCCCTCTGAGGAAAACCTAGAAATTAATTGAAAATCTCCTGCATCCTAGAAGAACACAAAACCAGACTCAATGAAGTTGGTAGGAAGATTCAGGACACACTCTAACTGGAGTCCCTCCCCCACTGCATTGCCATAGGATCAAGAAGAGATTCTATAGCTCTCAGCTTCACCCAGGAGAGGGAAGGGCTTGACTTGTGCATCCAGAGGCCTAACTTCACCAAAGGATGAGCATGTTTCTCATCAATCCTGTAGATCTGATAGGTCTGACACAGTCTGACCACCCAGCGGAGAACAGAGGCAGTAGCTAGTAGATATAATATACCCTCCCCCATGTATAACACAGAAGAAGTGAATAAAAAATTCCAGCTCCCAGCTTCTCTTTGTGGAGGAAAAGATTGATCCATGCAGCCAATACCACAAACTGGTATCTGATTTGCTAGTCTTGGAGCTCTGGTGAGTCCAACACAGTCTAACCACCTGGGGGAGAACAAAGATGGCAGTTTAGACATTAGACAACATATTTCTCCCCAAGTTCAGTGCAGAGTAAGTGGGAAAAGACCATAGTTTCTTACTTCTCAGTGCAGAGTAAGTGGGAAAAGACCATAGTTTCCTACTTCTCTGGCAGGGAAAGATTTGACAGAGGCCTTCAGAATCTCTGGCCAGACAGAATGATGAAGGTCTTCTCCTGAGAAAAGCCTATCTATAAAGACAGAGAGGTGCCTGCTTTGTCTAATGTGCAGACACTTAAACAGTGAGTCAGGAAAAATGAAGAATAACAAAGATGCTCCAAACAAAGGAACAAGATATATCTTTAAAAACTGATTCTAATGAAATACATATATTTGATTTACCTGACAGAGAATTAGAAATAACTATTATATAGATGCATGCTTACTAAAGTTAAAGACAACAATGCACGAACAATGTGATAATTTCAAAGAGACAGAAAGTATTAAAAAAAAAATTGGCGGAAAGAAACCACAGACCTAAAGTAGATAATACTGAACTGATACATTCACTATAGGGGTTCAATATCAGACTAGATAAAGCACAAGAAAGAATTAGTGAACTCAAAGACAAGTAACTGGAAATAATTCAGTCAGAGGAGGAAAAAAGATGAAAAAGAATGAAGAAAATTTAAGGGACTTATGAATACCATCAAAAGGAACGATATGCGCATTACAGAGGTCCCAGAAGGAGAAGAGAAACCAACAGAAAGCTTATTCAAAGAAATAATGGCAGAACATTTCTCAAATATGGGGGAGGAAATGGAGGCCCAGATCCAAGAAGCCCAAGATACACTATATAAGATATCTATGCTAAGGCACATTATAATCAAATTGTGAAAAGTCAAAGACAAAGAGAATTTTGAAAGAAGCAAAAGAAGAACTACTTGTCATATACAAGAGAATCTCTGTAAGACCATGAGTAGATTTCTCAGCAGAAATCTCGCAGGACAGACAGGAGAGGGATAATATATTCAAAGTGCTGTATAAAAAAATAAATAAATAAAAGAAAACATCAACTAAGTATACCTGTCAAAAGTGGCCTTCAAGAATGAAGAAAGATTTTCAGACAAACAAAAGCAAGTGAGCTGGTTGCCACTAGAACTGCCTAACAAGAACTGCTAACAGAAGTTCTTCAAGTTGAAAACACAGGATGTTAAACAGCAACATGAGAGCATAGGAAAGTATGAAAGTTGTTGGTAAAAGCAAATAGATAAACACAGAATACTGTGTTACTGTAATGGTGGTGGGTAAATCACTTATAATTCTAGTATAAAAGTTAAAAGAAAGAAGTATTAAAAATAACTATAACCAAAATATATAAAAAGGTAAGCAATATGAATAGATTATGACAACAATAACAAAGTAGGAGAGAACAAGTTAAACTGTAGAGATTTTGTATGCAACTGAACTTATTATCAGCTTAAATTACAGAAAAATAGACTTATAATTATAATTTATTATGTCCCAAGGTAACCACAAAAGAAAATCACACATATTGATACAAAAAAATTAACAGAACACAAAGGATGACAGCAAAGAGACAAAAGATAGAGAACTAAAAGGTTAACAGAAAAATGCAAAACGGCAATAGTGAGTTCTTCCCCATCAATAATTACTTTAAATGTAAATGGATTAAACTCCCTAGTCAAAAGACAGAGTAGCTGAATGGGTAATAAAACAAGACTCAACTAAATGCTGAGTACAAGAAACTCACACCAGATTTAACTCACACCAGGACACATGTAGTCTGAAAGTGAAGGAATGAAAAGAAGATATTTGGTTTCAGTGGCCACCAAAAGAGAGTAGGGATGGATCTACTTTTATCAGACAAAATAGACTAAGTCAAAAATTGTCGTGAGACAAAGAATATTATACAATGATAACAGGAAAATATAACAATTATAAATACATATGCACCCAATTTCAGAATAAGTATATCTACAGAGCAAACACTGACAGAACTAAAGGGAGAAATAGACAGCAATAAATAATAGTAGGAAACTTCAGTATAGATCATTTTCAATAATGGATAGAAAATCCAGATTGAAAATAATGAAACAGGGCTTCCCTGGTGGCACAGTGGTTAAGAATCAGCCTGCCAATGCAGGGGACACGGGTTCGAGCACTGGTCAGGGAAGATCTCACATGCCACGGAGCAACTAAGCCCGTGCACCACAACTACTGAGCCTGCACTCTAGAGCCTGTGAGCCACAACTACTGAGCCTGCGTGCTGCAACTACTGAAGCCCGTGTGCTTAAAGCCTGTGCTCCACAACAAGAGAAGACACTGCAATGAGAAGCCTGTGCACTGCAACGAAGAGTAGCCCCTGCTTGCTGCAACTAGAGAAAGCCCACACACAGCAATGAAGACCCAGTGCAGCCAAAAATAAATGAAAGAAAGAAAAGACAGAAAAGAAAAGAAAGAAAGAAGAAAAGAAAGAAACAGCAGACTTTAACAACACTCCAGGCCAAATGGACTTAACAGATGTATACAAAAGTTTCCACCCAACAACACCAGAATGCATATTCTTCTCAAGCACACGCAGATCATTCTCCAAGATATAGCATATCTTAGATTACAAAACAAGTCCCAACAAACTTAAGATTAAAATCACACCATGTATCCTTTATAACCACAAAGGAATAAAACTAGAAATCAGTATCAGAAGGAAAACTAGAAAGTTCACCAGTATGTGGAAATTAAACTACACACTCTTGAACAACGATTGGGTCAAAAAAGAAATCAAAAAGAAAATGAGAAAATAACTCAAAACAAAAACACAGCATACAAAAATTATGGGATGTAGAAAGAAGTTCATACTAATACCTACATTAAAAAAAGATTCCAAACAAAATGCCAAAATTCATATCTCAAGGAACTAGAAAAAGAACAAACTAAGCCCTAAAGTAGAAGGAAGGAAATAAAGATTAGAACAGAAATAAATGAAACATAGAATAGAAACACAATAGAAAAAATCAATGAAACAGGTTTTTTTTAAAAGATAAACAAAATCGACAAATCTTTAGGTACACGAAGGTAAAAAAGATGATTCAAATAAAATCAGAAATGAAAGAAGAGACATTACAACCAGTGCCACGGAAATAAAAAGGATCATAGGCAACACTTATAGGTCAATATACTAGATAACCTAGAAGAAATGGATAACCTAGCAATATACAGCCTATTCAAGACTAAATCATGAAAAAATAGTCTCAAAAGACTTAAAACTAGCATATAGATTACATCAGTAACCGAAAACCTCCCAGTAAAGAAAAGCTCAGGACCAAATGACTTCATTAGTGAGTTCTACCAAACTTTCAAAAAATAATTAATACCAAGCCTTCCAAAACTCTTCCAAACAACTGAAGAGGAGGAAACACTTTCAAAACATATAATCTACATTTAACAGTGAAAAAACTAGTAATCTGATTAAGAAATGGGCAAAAGTCTTCGCTAGACATTTCTCCAAAGATGACATACAAATGGCCAACAGGTATATGAAAAAATGTTTAATGTTACTAATCATCAGGGAACTGTAAATCAAAACCACAATGAGATATCAGCTCACATCTATCAGGATGGCTATTATAAAAATTGAAAAGACAACAAATATTGGGGAGGATGTGAAGAAATTAGAATCCTGCACACTGTGAGAATGGCAAATGGTACAGCCACTGTGGAAAACAGTACAGAGGGTCCTGAAAAATTAAAAATAGAATTACCTAATGATCCAGAAATCCCACTTCTGAGTATTTATCAAAGAGAATTGAAATCAGAATTTCAAAAAGAGGTATTAGCACTCCTATGTTTATTGCAGTACTATTCACAATACCTAAGATGTGAAAACAATCTAAATGCCCATTGGCATCCTAAATGGATGGATAAAGGAAATGTGGTATATACATCCAATGGAGTATTATTCAGCCTTAAGAAAGAAGGAAATTCTGCAATATGTGACAATATGGATGAACCTTGAGGACATTATGCTTAGTGAAGTAAGCCAGTCACAGAAAGACAAATACCGCATGATTCCACTTCCACAAGGAATCTATAATAGACAATTCATAGGATGAAAGAGTGAAATGGTGCTTGTCAGGCTCCGGTGTGAGGGGGAGGGGAATATAGTCAAAAATAGACTAGCAGCAGAAGCAAGTACAAATAAATGAAAGGCTAACTCGGAATGAGTAGAACACACAGAGGTTTTTATTTCTCACATAAAAAGAAGCCTGGAGCTAGGTTGTTCCTGACGTTGGTACAGACTGAAGAATACCAGCGTCTAAGTCAGGGTCCAGGTCTTTATAATTCTCCCACTGCTGCATCAGTCAAGAAGAAATAAATAGAGGATGCTTCAATCAGGAAAGCAAAGGTTTTCCCAGTAACCTCCAGAACTGTGTCACACACTCATTCATAGTTACAATGAAGATATTACTCTTTAAATTTCCAATTATCTATGATAGAATCTTGCCAAAGAGAAGGAGTTAAAAACTGGTTACAGTTGCTGTTTGCATTTGCCACAGTGGAGGATCTATGTATAGCCTGGTAGAGGAGAACATTAATCTGTTCCACAGTCATATGTTCCAGTTCTGAAAGTATTGTTTAGCCTGCCTGAGGTCAACCATATGTCTAGTATTACTGTCTCCCATATTTCTTGTTGAAAGGATGAAGAGTAAGCTTCAATGAACATTAGCTCATATTATCACCATTATCACTTAGAGTAAATAAAACACTAGTGGTTTCTCTACATATCCCTCCTTTTGTATCTGGAAATAGGAGATCACATTTCTTGTCACTTCAGATCTACAAAACACTGCCCAGCCAGCTCACAACTGTGAAGCAAGTATCTCTGGGCAGTGAAATCCTTTCATAGAATATATGAACTTTCTTCCAGAGGAGAGGACAAATCACCATCAGGGTTTCTCTGAGATAATCATGTCTTCAGCAGCCCTGCACATGAGAAGCATTCATGTACAGTGCATCTGCAGAAAGAATTGACAAACACAAGCAGAGGGAGAAGACTGAAAAACCACTGTTCTAGAAGCACAGCATTCTGGGGCCTCTTGCTGGAAAGACAAACAGCTTCCTTGGCTGCACAACCCCTACGCCCTTCTCTGTGGTACAAGGATTAATACTTTTAATGATATGCTTGAGTCAAGACTAATTTTAAAATTCTGTTCAAGAAGTCCCTTTGAGAGACTGTAGGAAGCTGTTATTCGATTTAAAATAAAGTTTATATCAAGCATAAATGGAGTAAAAGACTGTTTGAAATGATGGTTCTGTTAATGGAAATATCCACTTGGGTATATCAACTTATTGCTGTTTTACACTGATCAGTTCCTGGCACACCTAAAAGCTTCAGTTTAGGATGTTGTACTATACAAAGCTCAAGCTTGCCTGTACTATTACTTGGATACTAAGCTAATTGTTATAATATAAATTTTGTTGACACCTTAGCAGAAAATTGATTATGGCATGAAAGTATTTGCTCAGTTGGTCTCACATATGGAAAATCTTAATTGTAGAGCTCTTGGACACAGAAATATATCTTCACAGCAATAGAAATAAAGAATTGATTCTATCAACTAAGACTGCATATAACATCTGTTATTCAGTATTCAAAGGGTGCTTCCAGCATGCACAGATGGAAAAACAAAGCCTTTTTAAAAGTTGCGTCATTTTAATGAAGGGTATTTAATATAGCATGGCACTTTGCAAAATTATTAAAATATTCATACTAGAAAAACATTTGGTCAACTTTTTAAAATGTTCCATTCAGCTACTCTATATTTTTTAAAGAATATGAAAATTAACTTTAGTAAATTGTAGGTTACTCCTAAAATTAGCAAAAACTACCCACATTCCCACAATATCATATTCCCCTAACTGTTCCCATTGCCTCCTCTCCTTATAAGGACTCTGAGTTTTATATAGAGGATGGACTAAATGCAAAGGATTCTTGCTGTTTATTCATGAGACATCACAGCCAACAAAAGAAAACTACTATTGATTAATATTTTTATTCTTCACCAACAATCATTCCTTCCATCTTTTCTACCTAATAATGCATTTTAAATAAGTATTAACTAGCAAGAAAGCACACTAATGCTTGCTATGTTAATGGCCCACTTTTATTTTAGGTTCACAGGTAAATTTCTACTTTTTTTTTTCCCGTTAAATTGCTATTTTGCTACTTATGTCTCCTTGATAGAGACTGTTTCATGAGCAGATGTTTCTCCAGGCAATTTTTCCTTAGCAATAAGTATCTGCAGTGAAAGAGAAAATTATATCTATATTACGCATGGATAAGTGTAAGCATTGCAATACCAACAATATTTAAGAGAATTGTAGACTGGGACATGATGAGACTGCCAATCTCAGTGGCCACTGAAGACGGTTCTGATCATCACACAAGAATTTCAACTGTAAGAACGGGTAAAAATCTACATTTTTCCTAAGGATATGAAAAAATATTTAAGTGTAGCAACATCACCTGTACTTCACACATACTTCAGAAAATATTAAATTGCATGTTCTGGGAAGAGCCATGCTCTGATAGAGAATATCTGTGTTGTATATATGTATAGATAGGTGACAGATGATAGAATAAAGAATAATAAAGTCAAAATAATTAATTTCAAACATGCTACAGATTTAAAAGAAAATGCAAAGAAAAATAACTTGTACTCATTCAGGGCTTGACTCTTCATTTGTTGGACAGACCTCCTATGTCTCTGTGCATGTATTTTTTTTTTTATTGAATGAAGCACGTATTTTGCATTTTCCCTTAATCTAAGAGCAAATACAGAAATCTTCAATATTTAACTGTAATCTGGTATATTTTCCAACCTAACTGGTCATTCTTTGATTCATGTTGTTGTTTGTTTTGTCTTCTTTTGTGTTGTTTGCCACTCTGTTAAATAGTAAAAGGGCAAGCTAAATAAAAAATTTTGATAGAAGAACACAAAAGTTTCTTATACCTAAAATATTTCCTTTCTTTTCCAAACCATGTAAAACAAAAGCAAATGACTTAATCAATTAATTCCCTAAGTATTTAGAATCTTGTTCTGATTTGCCTACCTTTCAGGATACAACAAGGAATGAACATGACTCCTTCCTTAAAAAAGCTTGCAGTATAGCCACATTCACAGAAAGATAGAAAAGATGAAAAGGCAGAGGGCTATGTACCAGATGAAGGAACAAGAAAAAACCTCAGAAAAACAACTAAATGAAGTGAAGATAGGCAACCTTCCAGAAAAAGAATTCAGAATAATGATAGTGAAGATGATCCAGGACCTCAGAAAAACAATGGAGGCAAAGATCGAGAAGATGCAAGAAATGTTGAAAAAGAAGAATTAAAGAACAAACAGAGATGAACAATACAATAACTGAAATGAAAACTACACTAGAAGGAATCAATAGCAGAATAACTGAGGCAGAAGAACGGATAAGTGACCTGGGAGACAGAATGGTGGAATTCACTGCTGCAGAACAGAATAAAGAAAAAAGAATGAAAAGAAATGAAGACGGCCTAAGAGACCTCTGAGACAACATTAAACGCAACAACATTTGCATTATAGGGGTCCCAGAAGAAGGAGAGAGAGAGAAAGGACCCGAGAAAATATTTGAAGAGATTATAGTCAAAAACTTCCCTAACATGGGAAAGGAAATAGCCACCCAAGTCCAGGAAGCGCAGAGAGTCCCATACAGGATAAACCCAAGGAGAAACACGTTGAGACATATAGTAATCAAATTGGCAAAAATTAAAGACAAAGAAAAATTATTGAAAGCAGCAAGGGAAAAATGATAAATAATATACAAGGGAACTCCCATAAGGTTAACAGCTGATTTCTCAGCAGAAACTCTACAAGCCAGAAGGGAGTGGCATGATACACTTAAAGTGATGAAAGGGAAGAACCTACAGCCAAGATTACTCTACCTGGCAAGGATCTCATTCAGATTCAATGGAGAAATCTAAAGCTTTACAGACAAGCAAAAGCTAAGAGAATTCAGAATCACCAAACCAGCTCTACAACAAATGCTAAAGGAACTTCTCTAAGTGGGAAACACAAGAGAAGAACAGGACCTACAAAAACAAACACAAAACAATTAAGAAAATGGTCATAGGAACATACATATCAATAATTACCTTAAATGTGAACGGATTAAATGCCCCAACCAAAAGACACAGGCTTGCTGAATGGATACAAAAACAAGACCCACATATATGCTGTCTACAACAGACACACTTCAGACCTAGGGACACATACAGACTGAAAGTGAGGAGATGGAAAAAGATATTCCATGAAAATGGAAATCAAAAGAAAGCTGGAGTAGCAATACTCATATCAGATAAAATAGAATTTAAAATAAAGAATGTTAAAAGAGACAAGGAAGGACACTACATAATGATCCAGGGATCAATCCAAGAAGAAGATATAACAATTATAAATATATATGAACCCAACATAGGAGCACCTCAATACATAAGGCAACTGCTAACAGCTATACAAAAGGAAATCGACAGTAACACAATAATAGTGGGGGACTTTAACACCTCACTTACACTAATGGACAGATCATCCAAAATGAAAATAAATAAGGAAACAGAAGCTTTAAATGACACAACAGACTAGATAAATTTAATTGATATTTATAGGACATTCCATCCAAAAGAGCAAGACCAGATGGCTTCACAGGTGAATTCTATCAAACATTTAGAGAAGAGCTAACACCCATCCTTCTCAAACTCTTCCAAAAAATTGCAGAGGAACACTTCCAAACTCATTCTATGAGGCCACCATCACCCTGATACCAAAACCAAACAAAGATACTACAAAAAAAGAAAATTACAGACGAATATCACTGGTGAATATAGATGCAAGAATCCTCAACAAAATACTAGCAAACAGAATCCAATAATACATTAAAAGGCTCATACACCATGATCAAGTGGGATTTATCCCAGGGATGCAAGGATTCTTCAATATACGCAAATCAATCAATGTGATACACCATATTAACAAATTGAAGAATAAAAACCATATGGGCATCTCAATAGATGCAGAAAAAGCTTTTGACAAAATTCAACACCCATTTATGATAAAAACTCTCCAGAAAGTGGGCATAGAGGTAAACTACCTCAACATAATAAAGGCCATATATGACAAACCCACAGCAAACATCATTCTCAATGGTGAAAAACTGAAAGTACTTCCTCTAAGATCAGGAACAAGACAAGGTTGCCCACTCTCATCACTATTATTCAACATAGTTTTGGAAGTCCTAGCCACGGCAATCAGAGAAGAAAAAGAAATAAAAGGAATACAAATTGGAAAAGAAGAAGTAAAACTGTCACTGTTTGCAGATGACATGATACTATACATAGAGAATCCTAAAGATGCCACCAGAAAACTCCTAGAGCTAATCAATGAATTTGGTAAAGTTGCAGGATACAAAATTAATGCACAGAAATCTCTTGCATTCCTATACAGTAATGATGAAAAATCTGAAAGAGAAATTAAGGAAACACTCCCATTTACCATTGCAACAAAAAGAATAAAATACCTAGGAATAAACCTACCTAGGGAGACAAAAGACCTGTATGCAGAAAACTATAAGATACTGATGAAAGAAATTAAAGATGATACCAACAGATGGAGAGATACACCATGCTCTTGAATTGGAAGAATCAACATTGTGAAAATGACTATACTACCCAAAGCAATCTACAGATTCAGTGCAATGCCTATCAAATTACCAATGGCATTTTTTACAGAACTAGGACAAAAAAATCTTAAAATTTGTATGCAGACACAAAAGACCCCGAATAGCCCAAGCAGTCTTGAGGGAAAAAAACGGAGCTGGAGGAATCAGGCTCCCTGACTGCAGACCATACTACAAAGCTACAGTAATCAAGACAATATGGTACTGGCACAAAAACAGAAACATAGATCAATGGAACAAGATAGAAAGCCCAGAGATAAACCCACACACCTATGGTCAACTAATCTATGACAAAGGAGGCAAGGATATACAATGGAGAAAGGACAGTCTCTTCAAGAAGTGGTGCTGGGAAAACTGGACAGCTACATGTAAAAGAATGAAATTAGAACACTCCCTAACACCATATACAAAAATAATCTCAAAATGGATTAAAGACCTTAATGTAAGACCGGACACTATAAAACACTTAGAGGAAAACATAGGAAGAACACTCTTTGACATAAGTCACAGCCAGATCTTTTTTGATCCACCTCCTACAGTAATGGAAATAAAAACAAAAATAAACAAACAGGACCTAATGAAACTTCAAAGCTTTTGCACAGCAAAGGAAACTGTAAACAAGACGAAAAGACAATGCCCAGAATGGGAGAAAATATTTGCAAACGAATCAATGGACAAAGGATTAATCTCCAAAATATATAAACAGCTCATGCAGCTCAATATTAAAGAAACAAACAACCCAATTCAAAAATGGGCAGAAGACCTAAATAGACATTTCTCCAAAGAAGATATACAGATGGCCAAGAAGCACATGAAAAGCTGCTCAACATCACTAATTATTAGAGAAATGCAGATCGAAACTACAATGAGGTCACCTCACACCAGTTAGAATAGCCATCATCAGTAAATCTACAAACAACAAATGCTGGAGAGGGTGTGGAGAAAAGGGAACCCTCTTGCACTGTGGGTGGGAATGTAAATTGATACAGCCACTATAGAGAACAGTATGGAGGTTCCTTAAAAAACTAAAAATAGAATTACCATATGATCCAGCAATCCCACTACTGGGCATATACCCAAAGAAAACCATAATTCAAAAAGACACAAGCACCCCAATGTTCATTGCAGCACTATTTACAATAGCCAGGTCATGGAAGCAACCTAAATGCCCATCAACAGACGAATGGATAAAGAAGATGTGGTACATATATACAATGGAATATTACTCAGCCATAAAAAGGAACAGAATTGGGTCATTTGTTGAGCCATGGATGGATCTAGAGACTGTCATACAGAGTGAAGTAAGTCAGAAAGAGAAAAACAAATATCGTATATTAACACATGTATGTGGAACCTAGAAAAATGGTACAGATGAACTGGGTTGCAGGGCAGAAATTGAGACACAGATGTAGAGAACAAATGTATGGACACCAAGGGGGGAAAGCTGCGGGGGTGTGGGGATGGTGGTGTGCTGAATTGGGGGATTGGGATTGACATGTGTACACTGATGCGTATAAAATTGATGACAGATAAGAACCTGCTGTATAAAAAAATAAATAAAATTCAAAAATTAAAAAGAAAAAGAAAAAGCTTGCAGTATAGAGGGGGAGAAAGGCCCAGGACTATAATTTATGTGCAATACACATACATACAAGTATTATGGCTCCTTTTCTGTTGCTCCTGAAATATATCTAATCACCTAGAAAAGCATCAAATAAACTTGCCAATTCCTTCAATATATAGTCTTTGAGCCTGTTATATGCCTGGCTAATGTAAAATTACAAAAAAGGATGCTAACTTAACACTGACCTCATGAAGCTTACAATCTAGCATGACAAGAAATTGCCCTCCATTACAAAGAAGATTCTGTTTGATGATGTATTGACTTGTTGGGTTAATATCAAAATAATTCCTATGTTGAAAATTTAAAAATTACTTAGGTTACACATACTTTTCAAAAGTACATGTAATACTATTATGCAAAAATCGTGCTTATTCTTGATAAATTATTAAAAGGCCAGAATTGTTTTATTTTAGAAATAACTCTCCTTCATGGCAGAACTCCTCTTTCCCTTGTCTCCTTTGCCCCTGTATAAATCCTGATTCTTAAGAGTCCAGCCAGCTTTAGCAACTGGTGACCAGTAGCAAGCACCACTAGAGTACTGTATTCAAAATTGTCCCTGTGTTTCTTTAACCTTTCCCTGTTTCTTCCTCTAATTAGAAAAATAACCCTGTCTAGGGTTCCATTGTCATAGAATCATGGGAGGTGACAACATAATTAATCAAAGTAAACAAAGGGCTACACGTCATCATGGCAGGAACACAAATACTTGAATCAGTAGGCACTAAATTATAATTCTAGCTCTCTCATTTATTAACAATCAAAAATTATTTAATTTTCCTGAGTCTAAACATATGTAGTTATACAATAGATATGACACCCCTATCAGCACAGAGTGGTACATGAAATTCAATTAACATTATAATAGAAAAAAGTATCCAGAACCATGGCTTACATATGATCAGTTAGCGAGTTAATTTCTTTCGGTACCAGATTGTATTTTAACTGATGACTTCACTTCCTGAAGCTTAAGAAAATGGTGGGCATCCTTGGTGCCTTGCTAACTAGAATATAATTTCCACGTGAACTTAACAGTGTATCATCAAAACAACTCCTTATATAGTATTTATTCCCATCTTTATTTCTAAGCCTTTAAACTAAAAGGTAGATTGTTAGATGATGCAATGTAGGTAAAACTCCATGACTGACTTGTCACATAGTAAAAAGCCTGGAATATGATTTGTCATTATAAATAAAATATGAGAAGATGAAGCTTTAAATGGGTTTATGGTTTACATTTTATTATGTTTATTTTAATTGAAAAAAATACAACTAATCCTATGTGAATTTTTCCACAAAGCCTGCAAGATTGAAAAATAAATGTGGCATCAGTATGATTTATGCCCCAATAGACTACTTTTCCTAAAAATCTCAATTAAGCTTCCTCTAGGGCTAGCAGTTTCGAACGAAAATATTGTAGTTTTCCCTTGCTGCCTCCAGTAGAAATAGTTCTAAAGTTAACTAACACTTTTATCTTTGTAGCACCATATAGGAATACAGAAGGGCCAAAATCTTGAGATATGTCAAATTACTTTTGGAAATAATGACTTGTTGCCATGGTAACCTGGAACCTAATGAATCTATCACAAGATCTCAGTCCAGGTATGAAATGAACTGCACTGGAGATTTTAAAATAGTGACTCAGTTGCCTGAATCAGAAATGAGTTTCATATTCTTTTTTTCTTCAAGTATTAGATAATAGAGTATCATCTAGCAAATGAATCCTAAAAGTGTGATTTTTTTTTCCAAAAAAAGTGGAGAATTACCATGTATAGAACTGATTTTAAAAGAGGATGTTGGTAACACCTTCAAAGTAATCTTTAAACACGTGTCCTTTTTGATTGTACTTCTCCTGTCACCTGACAGGTATCAATAGTTTCTTATGCACAGGAAGGGCAGCCATGTTAGAACTATGGTACCATTTTTAATTTTTTAGATTGAGTTATGAACATTAATTAAAGAAACAACATAGAGGCAAGTGGGCAAAGTAATATATTCTTACTTTTAGAGATCAGCAATGATATCTATCCTACCAACTGGGAGAAATGACTTATACAATTGTGCTGTTGTACGATACAAGACAAATTTCTCAAGACAAATCATGGTATTGGCATTTTATGCCCCAGAAAGCTTCACAGGATGGAAAATACTATGTCACAACTGAGGCACACGGACTGTGAAGCTTTCATGGCTGCTGCCTACCCAGGACCTGATTCCCAGGTGATATTTCTTCTACTGCTTAAACTGACTCTGACTGACCCCATTTGGAAAATATCATGCCTTATCAGGAAGTTATTTAACAATCCCAAATCGTTTCTGATATTGGAGTCTACACAGTTCGTTCCAATTTCTTTAATGACAAAGTGTTAAGCCAAGGGTAAAATTAAATAAATGTGAAATCTCTGAAGAATAAATAATACAACAATCCCTCTGGTCCTGGAAAGCCCGCTAAATGTGCTGCGTAACTGCCAGTGGATAATCTCTGACCCCATGGCTCCCAGGAGGTAGTTGTCAAGATGTATCAACCACCATCCAACTCAGCAAAATTAGTGTGGAGAGCTGAAGCAGAGCTTCATGGGTCAGAAGGGAGCCATGTGGAAGTGTGTACAGCCTCTGACTTTCACTTGTCTTAGGTAGTTGGCACTGCAGCATCCCAACGTGTTTTAGAAAAGTGGAAGCAAGAAAAAATTAACTTCCTTTGCTCAGATAGACCATTCTATGTTGGAATGTACAAGCATTAAAAAAGTTTAAACTGAAAAAGCCCCAAACCAAAACCACTAAGTCCAGTGACCAAACTTATATGAACTCTAGGAAGAAATCCCTTTGTATTCTTTGGAACAATAAGGTATCAACTCAAAGTTACAACTGTCTCTCTTTCTATTCACTCCAACTTCATGTTAAAAGAAAAAAAAAAAATTGACTCAAATGCTGGAGATACAAAGACAAACATAAAAAAAAAAAAAAAAAAAACAAATTATTTGACCTGAAGGAACTTACTGTAGGGAAAAGAACCTAAACAGAGATATTTTGGGGGCAGTGCAACCTCCTTGTGAGAGAGCTATGGACCTGGTTCTCTGATAGCTCCAGAGCAGCACTTACCCTAGACAAAGAGTTTTGCAAAGAGTTCCTGGAGGCAAGTTTATTAGAAGAAAGTTGCAGGATAGTTTGGATCCAGTTAGGGACTTATTAGAAGGAAATTCCTAATTTTAAAAGTGTTAGGGTGTTTTAGGCATGGAAAGTAGCACAAGCAAAAGCTCAGAGATGTTAGGCAGGTGGCATGAAAACACTTATGTTTAAGAAGAAATAAATATTAAACATTTTTAGAAGACAGAAGTGTTTAAAATATACCCAAGTGAGAGAGAAAAAAGCCCTTAACTAGAGCAATAAGAATATGGGTCATGGGTCAAAAGGTAAGTATGTAGGGGTACCTGATGAATGATTACATATGGAGTAACAGCTATACCAAATAGGCTAGGAATACTTTAGTTTGGGTAGCTGAACAGACCATTAACTAAAAGATTTTAAGAAATATGTAGGACAATGTGTGTCCTATTTTGAAGCATAGTGAACCTATAGTATCTTTGGGACATCCACGAAGAAACAAAGAATAGCCAGTCTGAATTTCAGAAAAGACAAAAAGATAAAGATCTGAGAGACACAAGGATCTGTGGTTACAAAACCCATGTGGAGAATGGCATGATGCCTTAGTTTCAACATATAAAATAAAATCAAAATTCCAGTTTCAGCTTGAAGATATGGAACACTGCAATTATATCCCTTTCACCTACACAACAAGGAAAAAAGCAGGAAAAACTAAAGGATTTTCTTAATCCCATGATAGAACTGAGAAAAAAGAGAAGCACTTACCCCATAATATGGACATAGACAAGCACCTTCAGCACATTCAAAACTTAAACAAACATAAACTGAAATATGATAACATGGCAGAAGAATTGGAAGGGAGAGATTGGAGTATACTGCTGTAAAGTTATTTCACTGCATGTGAAGTGGTATAAAATTGTATAAAGGAGTTCTGAGATTAATTAAAAATGCATATTGCAACCCTATAACAATCATTTTTAAAGTTTCCAAAAAAAGGCATAGATAATAAATCAATAGAAGAGATTAAATGGCATCATAAAAACTCACTTAAAATGAGAGGGCAGAAAGAGAGGAAAAAAGATACAATGAATAGAACCTAGCTAGCAAGATAGTAGATTTTAAGCCAACTTTATCAATAATTCTTATATGTAAATATTCTAAGCCAGTTAAAAATAGTCTAGTTGGAAACAAAAGCAAGACCCATCTATATTCTGTGTACAAGAAACCCACATTAAATGTGTAAGCATTTAGGTGGTTAGAAGTAAATGGATGTAGAAAAAGAAACCATGCAAAACTAACTAAAAGAAAACTGGAGTAGCTATATTAATTTCAGACCAGGTAGATTTCAGAACAAGGGAAATTGTTAGGGATAATGAGGGATACTACATAATAAAAATGAGTCAATTCTCCAAGAAACATAACCATCTTGCATGAGTATGCACTCTAAAACAGAGGCTCAAGATATACAAGGCAGAGAGTTGATGGATTAAGGAGGAGAAATGAGACACATCTAAAATTTTATTTGGAGACTTTACCACCTTCCTCTGATAACTGATAGAACATGTAAGGAGTTAATTAGTGAGGGTTACGAATGAGCTGAACAGCATTCTTAACTACCTTGACCTAACTGACCTAATAGAAGATGTCATTTAATAAAACACAATAAACATTCTTCTCAAGTTCAGAGAACATTAGCCAAATAGATCATTTTCTGTTCCATGACATATATCTTAAAGAAATTTTTAAATATAAATCATACAGTGTACTCTCTTACACCATATCTGAATTAAACTAGATATCAACAACAGAAATGTATCTGATAATCTTCTAATATTCAGAAGTAAACAACACACTTCTAAATAATGCAGGGGTCAAAGAAGGAGTCTCAAGAGAAATTACAAAAAATTTCTTTGAAGTAAATGAAAATAAAAATGTGACATCTCAAAATTTGTGGAATGCAGCTAAAGCAGTTCTTTTAGGGAAATTTATGACACAAATTAGGCAAGAAAATCTAAAATTAATAACCTTCACTTTTACCTTAGGAAATTAGAGAAAGAAGAACAATTCAACCTAAAGCAAGCAGAATAAAAGAAATAATAACAAATTAAAGGAAAAATTTTTTTTAAATTGAATATAGGAAAACAATAAAGAAAAATCAATGAAAACAAAAGCTAGTTCTTTAAAGAGATTAATAAAATAGACAAATCTCTAGCAAGACTGACAAAGAAAAAAGAAAGACGATACAAATTACTAACATCAAGAATGAAACAAGGGTTATCACTACAGACCCCACAGACAACCAGAGGATAACCTAGGAACAAATATGAACATTTCTACATATGTAAATTTGATGATTTGCATGAAAAGGACCAATTCCTCAACAAACACAAAGTACCACAACTCACCAAAATATGAAGCATAGTTTAACTAGCCTTATATTTATTAATGAAATTAATAATTTAATAATCCTTCTACATCCAGAGAGATACAGCACCAGTGATTTGCTTACTTGGAGCAGAAGTTAACAGATGCCATAAGCCAGGAGGAAAACATAAATAGTAATTTGGATGAATTGCTGGCAGCCCAGTGTGGGGTAGGGTGAGAGTGAGAAGCTCATGGAAAGGACAGTTATGTGAAAGGCCCCATATTTTCACAGGCTTTTCCTCCAGAAGCCCTCCAGGCTTCCACAGGGAGAGCTGGAGAAAGTTCACCAGTGACCCTGCAAGGGAAACAGGAGGAATAGCCATCATTAAACCCTTTTGGGCCCTTCTCTCTCAACAAACAGAGGATTCATCTCCAGGGGCAACAAGATGCTTCAAAAGTGAAGAAAAAAAGACTTTTTTTAGGCAAAATGTATACTTTTATATATATTTTTTAATATTTATATATAACATTATATGCTTAATATGTAACATCATATTTATAATTTATAACATACAACTTATAAATTTTTTAATATATTTTATTTACAAACCTTCCAACAAAGAAAATTCGAAACTCAAATGGTTTCACTGGTGAATCCTACCAAACACTTAAAGAAGTAGTAATACCAATTCTGTACAATTGCTTCTAAAATATACAAGAAGGAATACAGTTGACCCTTGAACAATGTGAGGGTTAGGGGCACCAACCCCCATGCAATCAAAAATCCATGTTTAACTTCGCAGTCGGTGCTCCATATCCACAATTCCACATCTGCAGATTCAACCAACTGTGGATTGTATAGTACTGTAGTACATATTTATTGAAAAAAATCCATGTATAAGTGGACCTGGGCAGTTCAAAACCATGCTATTCAATTATATTATGAGACCAGTATTACCCTAACACAAAACCATTCAAAGACTTCAAAAGAAAACATAACTCCAGATCAATCTCTGATAAGTGTGGATACAAAAATCCTTAACAAAATATTATGGAAATACAATCCAGCAATAAATTAAAAAATAACACATAACAAAATAGGGTTCATCCTATGAATGTATGTTTCAATATTCAAAACTAAATCAATGTAATTCAACATATTAATAGATTAAACATTTGAAAGCTTATGATTGTATCAACAGATGAAGAAAGGCATTGACAAAATTCAATAGTCATTCGTTATACAACTCCCAGCCAACTAGAAACTGAAGGGAAATTCCTTAACCTAATAAAGAGTATTTATTACTTAGAATGAACAATTAACAGTAAAAGATAATGCATTCCTCCTGAAATATGGAACAAGACAAAGCCTCTCACCACTCCCATTCAAAATCTTACAAGTCCTAACTAATGCAATAAAGCAAGAAAATAATACAAAACAAAAGAAAAAAAATAAAACATTTTATTTGCCAATGACATGACTGTCGATGTAGAAAATCCCAAAGACTCTACAAAAAATATCTTTGTAGAGGTAGAGGGAAGTTACAGAGAAAGGAAAAAAAAGCTTGAAAGAACCCCAAGGAACAGCCTTAGAGTCAAAGACATTTGTATAAACTGAAGTTAGCTCAATATACATATAGATGGGGGCTTCCCTGGTGGCGCAGTGGTTGAGAATCTGCCTGCTAATGCAGGGAACACGGGTTCGAGCCCTGGTCTGGGAGGATCCCACATGCTGCGGAGCGGCTGGGCCCGTGAGCCACAATTACTGAGCCTGCGCGTCTGGAGCCTGTGCTCCGCAACGGGAGAGGCCGCGCGAGAGAGAGGCCCGTGCACAGCGATGAAGAGTGGCCCCCACTTGCCACAACTAGTGAAAGCCCTCGCACAGAAACGAAGACCCAACATAGCCATAAATTAAAAATAAATAAATAAATAAAAATAAAAAAAAAAAATTAAAAAAAAATATATATACATACAGATGGATAAATAGGGGAACAACTATAGATGTTTGTATATATATGGGTTAGTAGACATGTATACATTACCTAGCTCTTTTCTTCAAAAGGCCCAAGACACAATTTTATCTCCTTGGTAACAAGCAAACTCGGTGCTCACATCTTGGTCGCTAATCCGATTCTCCCCAGTAAATGGAATCGGAGGTCTTTGAGGAAATGGTCCACTGATTCTAGGACTGGGGCAGGGAATACGCAAAATGAGCCTGAAGCGTCTTGTAGTATCAGAAAGTAAGGAAACACTCAAACAATAAAATGACAGGGATATTTCAAAGGGACATATGAGACAAAACAAAAGGAACCTCCATTGTACTGAGTTGGCCAAAAAGTTCATCCGGTTAGTGAATCGGTTGTTCAATAAAGTTCTTCACGAAAATGAAAAATGTGTCTTATTTTTACTTAAAACTGAGCGAACTTCTTGGCCAACTCACTACATCACAGTACACTTGTCTTGTTAGTGTGTACTTCAATAAAATATTTCACTTAAAAATAGTCAAGTTTCACCAGTGATTGAAACATACACAATGGCATTTAATTTGGGAATGTTAGTGTGTGCACCTCTCAGTGACATGTTTGAGAGGACAATGGGAGAAAGAGATGGGGTAGTGAGTGATGCTCAATTCATCCTACAGATTTTTTTAAGTGATAAGATTAATGACTGTGTTTTCAAGGAAACATTTTGAAAGAGAAAATAATGGGATATTATTGAAGCAATTGCAATGTGAAACTTGGCCTCTCCCACTCCAGAACAGGCCTTTTGATATCTTATCTTCAAATGAAATTCAGCCTCAGGAAGGTCTCTATAGATTCTCACTTTGGCAGTAAACACTGTTAAAAGCAAGGTTGACTCTTCTGTGTGTATTAAGTTATTAAGTGACTGTTGCCTAACTTAAAGGATTTACCTACTTAGGGAATAGAAAGCAAAAAAAAAAAAAAAAAAAAAAGGACATTTGGTTTTCATGTCCACATAGATCCCTTGAGGACAGGACATTGTGTTTTTCTCTCTCCAGTGGCAACAATGAACCTGAAAACTATTTGTCAGGCAATAAGTACTTAGGGAATAAATATGTCAAATTTCTATTTATCCTGATTTCTCACTTAAAGCATTAAGAGCAGGTCTACGACATTAGTGACATCTTAAAAACACTTACCCTAGGGTACTAGCAGTCTTGTCAGATGAGGGGAAGGTGCTTAACTTTAAGAGAAAATCATGGGAACTACACACTATACCTAACTGAGTTGGGCCAAACGTGCTTTCTTAGGCATCAGTCTCAACACTACCATCTATCTCATGTCACATAATTTACCCCCTTGCAAGATTCCCTACCACTCTCTTAATCATAAACTGCTGATATGATTCCCCATTTCTTTTATTAATTAATGAAACTCCTTATATTGGGCAAGCGTTATTGTACCATTTTAAATTAGCTGTACCACTAAGCAACCCAGTATAGTAATATCCTCATTAATAGCAGAGAAACATGAAATAAAGAGAAATTAAAGTATACTTCAGAGGGTGAAGTTAAATAGGTTAGCTGAATAAAACTTAATTTTGGTCTTTTGATTGACATTTTGCTGATCTGTGGCACAGTGCATCTGGGTATGGGGAGAATGGCTTTGTAATTGGGGATAACATTTTTTAAATTGCATAAAATTCGTTAGTATGGGACTGTAAATATCTGCATAATATGTATTGTATATATTAATGCTGTCATCTTAACATTTGTTCTTCCCATAAATACCCTCCCTAAAGCTCTCCATGTACTAGTCATATTTGAGGGAGCTGGTTGAAATGGTGATTTTTGGAGTAAGCACAGATCATTTTAATATTATTATTAACACATGAGCCATCTGGCACAAGTGCAATTTCCCTGAAAAGTAAGACTCTTGCTTCCTGTTTTCTGTTTATTTTAGCTGGACCACATTTGTTTTTTCTTTGACAGTGAAACAGTTATATTTAAAAATTAAACATTAAGTCAGGTTTTTATGAAAAAGAGAAAAACAATGCTAAGTGAGGTGAAAAATATTTTCACTAATTTAATGCTTCCTCTGCAAACAAAAGGCCTTGAATTTTCAGTTTTGTTTATAAATCTCACTTTCAAAATAATGTTATTTGACTGAAAGAAAATTCTTTGCCATAGCCTCTATTATCTTAATAGTCATGTTTTGCTATTTATTTTCCTTAACCTTATTTTTTCTGCTTATTATTCAATATATACTCCACCCATATCTTATACTTTTCTAATTATATCTTTCCTACTAGATCGTCATATTAAGTTCTATGATTTGGAGTCATTATTTTTAAAAAAAAACAAAAAACCCTGGCAGTATTTTTATAATTAGTTAAGTCTGCTCTTTGCCTAGGAGTACAACATATAGTATTCATGGGCTTATTAATTAGCTGGTTTCAAGATCCCTGATCAGGGCACTTCCAACCTACCTTCATGCAAATTTAAAAAGGGCATCCATTTCTCAAGACAACTTTATTTTTCCTCTCAGAAAATTGTCACAATATGGGGGTTTGTTGTCACAAGATATGTTGTTATCTTGAATTTTATGATAAATATACAAATCAATACAGTGTGAACAGCCTTCCCAGGGGTTGTGAATTTTAGGTGGGTTCTTCAATTCTATTTTCCAGTTTGATACTTTTTAATTCTGTTTTCTGAATGACTTTTATTCTATCAGTGATTTTTCAATTATACCAGTTTCTATTTTTTCCCACTTCTATAAATTTAATTCTAACCCTCATTTTGTACTTTTGAATCTTGTCACTATTTGTTTTTTCAACATTTTTAGCATCTTGCTTTATTTTTTCTTATATTATTTTTATTTTACAGATATTTTTATCTCAAGTACAATGTTCTAGGCACTGTCCGGAATGTTTTATGAATATTAGCTCATTTTTCTATGATAAATCTTACCTGGCCACTCAGCCTGCTGACCTAACTATAAGACTCTGATGAAAGAAACTGAAGATGACACAAACAGATGGAAAGATATACCATATTCAGGGATTGGTAGAATTAATATTATTAAAATGATCACACTACCCAAGGCAATCTACAGATTCACTGCAATCCCTATCAAAATACCAATGGCATTTTTCACAGAGCTAGAACAAATTAATTTTCAAATTTTTATGGAAACATAAAATACCCCCAATAGCCAAAACAATCTTGAGAAAGAAGAACATAGCTGAAGGTATCATGCTCCCTAACTTCAGACTATGCTACAAAGCATAGAGAGCCCAGAAATAAATCCATGCACTTATGGTCAATTAATCTCTGATGAAGGAAGCAGGAATATACAATGGAGAAAAGACAGTCTCTAATCATCAAGGAAATGCAAATCAAAACCACAATGAGATATCACCTCCCACCTGTCAGAATGGCTATGATCAAGAAGAACACAAATAACAAATGTTGGTGAAGATGTGGAGAAAAGGGAACCTCGTACACTGTTGGTGGGAATGTAAACTGGTGCAGCCACTATGGAAAACAGTAGGGGGGGTGGGGTTCCTCAGGAAAAAAAAAAAAAATAGAAATACCATATGATCCAGCAATTCCACTCCTGGGTGTATAGCCAAAGAAAATTAGAACACTAATTATAAAAGATACACGCACCCCAATGTTCATAGCAACATTATTAACAACAGTCAAGATATGGAAGCAACCTAAGTGTCCATCCACAGATGAATGGATAAAGAAGATGTGATACACACACACACACACACAATGGAATGCTACTCAGCCATAAAAAGGAATGAAATTCGGTTATTTACAACAACATGGATGAACTTGGAGGGTATTATGCTTAATGAAATAAGTCAGAGCGAAAGGCAAATACTGATATATGTATAATTGAGTCACTTTGCTGTACAGCAGAAATTAACACATTGTAAATCAACTATACCTCAATAAAGTTTTTAAAAAAGATAAATACTGTATATTATCCCTTACACATGGAATCTTTAAAAAAAAAAGTCATGAAAATAATAAAAATAGAAACAGGCTCCCGGATACAGAGAACTAGCAGTTACCCGTTGGAAGAGGGAAGGGGGAGGGTCAAGGAAGAGGTAGGAGATTAGGAGGTACCAACTACTATGTATAAAGGAAATAAGGTACAGGGATATACCGTACAGCAAAGGGAATACAGCCAATATTTCATAATCACTATAAATGGAGTACAATCTATAAAAATTTTGAATCTCTATGTTGTACACCTGAAACTAATATTGTAAATAAACTATAACTCAATAAAAAATATCATAGCTGAAAATTAGGTAAGTGAAGGTATCAGTTCCAAACTGATGTCAATTTCAGCAAAATAATAAAGTATCTAGTTTATAGGTAAATACAATTCTAGTAGAGATAAATGCTAGTGATAAGAGGTACAAGTTATACTAAATTGACTTTTTATAAGTGTAAACAAATCCCAGTCGGAAAATGCTGAAATTCAATTTTATCATTTTATCATATATATTTGTCAAAATAACAAAACTAAAAGTTTGTTATTTTTGACAAATATTCTAAATGTTACAGTAACATTACTGTTATTTTGGAATATCAAACTATAAGTCTCCACATGGAAGAAGACATAGTATAACAAGTTTCTTTTGGTATTATGGCAGCTAATCCTCCTCAGAAAAGCTTTAAACTGGATATACTGTCTCTCAAATAATGATGTAGGACATTTTTACATAAATACAAACTTCCCGTCAAAAATTCCACAGTATTTCCCAGAGTGTTAACATTTAAAAATAGGTAATATATCCTAAAAGGGCTGATCTGAGACATGTGATTTGATTTCATAGAAATACTTGATTAGTGTCTCAAGACGATTCAAATACTAGCCTTATGCTCATTTTCAAATGTCTCCTTGTTGTAAGCAGCATGGTGTATAGCGACAAATTGTTAAGCGACTTAATTTTTTAATATCTCCTTTTCTCATTACATCCATTAGTGTTGCTACAGCTGTTCTTTGAAATCACTAAAAATAAGTGTATTTGCTTTTTTCTTGTTATTGTTGTTGTTTGTTTTTAAAGGACAGAAAAGCAATGATGGAAAAAAGAATAATATATCAAGTAGTTATACATTCACTAATTTACTGTTATTGATATTCCATGGATGGCCATTATATGGACGAGTGGTTTAATTGGGAAGGTACAGATAAAACAACAACAGCCAGAAATTCTGTAGCAAGAAAAAAACCCATAAGGGTCAGTTAGAGTGATGATTCAAAATCCAGACACTACACACTTCCACTTCCTGCTCTGATGGAATAGCTTGTTGCTGACCAATATTCTTGCCAAACAAAACAGGAAAATACAATAAAAATTGGGAAGAGGAACCCTACATGGCCAATGATGTGGAGTAGGATTCTCATAAAATAACATGTTTATAGGCCAAACATAGTCAAATATCACTAGTTTCATGTTTTGACCTACATCAATCGTTTTGAAAACTTGCTTGGCTACAGATGTTTACACGCACTGTGTCCAAGCCATTCTACTCTTATGTATAATATAAACTCAACAGAAGTGTGTGTATGATATACATGGGGAGGGAAGGGGGAGGGAGAGAGGTACTAGTAATTGTTGGCCAAAGCTGGGAAAACTCAAATATACTAGGTATTTGTCACATATTCATGCAGTGCAGTACTACAAATCAATGAGAGTAAGAGACTGAATGATACACACAATAGTATGAATCGATCTCACATACAGAATACTGAGGGAAAACGAGCCATACACAAAAAAGGACAGACTGTGTCATCCCATTTATGTAAAATTAAAAAATAGAACAACAGAACTGATGATGGTGACGGTAGGCCTAATGGCCATATGACTGACATTGGGCTCAGGAGCACTCTCCATGGTGCTAGAAATGTTATCATTCCTGAGCTGAGTGTTAGCTACTATTGGCGCATTTACTGTATGTGCATTTCAATTAAAATATATTTTAACAAAAAAAATTAAAATTTTACACATCTGGCAAAAGCTCAGTGTTTTGCCCAGCTGTGTTAACACTATAATATTCCTAGACTAACATTTTTAATGCATTGTAGAATTGGATGCATCCACAGCTAGAAGGCTAACTGCTTAGTTTGTGTCTCTGGTTCTCAGACTTCTGAAACACTTACAGTGATGCCTGGATCAGGGAATCTTAAACTGCAAAGAAAAACAGTAAAGGAAGCTTGTTAATATTTTCTTTCCATACATTTTGTCTTGTTTTCTCTTGTTTTGTGGTTTTATCTTTATTCTTACTTTTCTCTAGTGATTTGCAATATATACATTCAAATCTCTCTGATGGCTAATCTTAAGGCCTTAAACAACATATTTGAGTACACGATAAATTACTCTAATTATAAACAGCAAGAATGAAACATTATTTGCTATGTCTCACACATGTGGGATAAATAACTCAGCTCTATTTTCTCCATCTTATCCTCTATTATTTCTGTTTCTCAAATGCTATTTTGATAAAAACTAAAAAATTTTATTGATATTGCAATGATCAAATCAATTCTATCTTTCAAAATATATGTTATTTTTTGTGGTATATTTTCTTTTAAAATATTTCAATTATATTTTCTGATTGCATTTTCAAAAAAGTTTATCACTTCACAAATCTTAACCTTTTTCATTTGTACCATCTCTCAATTTATTATAATTCTATTTTCTCCTATTATGTTTAAAGTAATGGTTTTCATTAAATATCCATGGGTTGTTTACATTCTAAATCCTATGACTCAAGGTTTTTCCCCCTATTTTCTCATCCAAGGATATTAACTTAGTATATGTTGAAACTTAGGTCAAATATTTTTTACTCACTCTCTCTAATGACAGTATTTCCTTTTATGAAATCCAAGATCTGTCACATTTTTGTAGGAAATCTGATTCTTAAAAAGTCTGAGCATTTCTAAGATTTGTTTTAGAAATTAGAAACAATTGAATTTGAAGGAAAAATTATATAGATGTTAATTGTGTCACAGAAGTTCAAATAAGCACAAAGTGATTAGAAAATTAATGTGTGCAGAGGAGGTCGATTTGAAAAACACCAATCACAGTGTAGAAGCAATGTGTTCTATGAAAATCTGAGTAAAATAAAGAAAAATGCATTTAGTTATGAATGTAGTTTTAAAACACTAACGATCTCTTAAAAATAAAACCAGGAGTATAACATTCATATATTCAGTTTCAGTATTATTCTGAAACATATTAAGGGTGAAAAATCTTGACACAAAATCTGAAAACAAAGACTTTCAGTAATAACACATCTACTAAAACTATAGATCAGGGGTATTTCATATGACACAAATTAAAAGGTATCAATAATTAAGATGCTGTATATTTTAACTAATTATGACATTATGTATTTTTAAATTTATTTAATTAATTTATTTATGGCTGCATTGGGTCCTCGTTGCTGCACGCAGGCTTTCTCTAGTTGCGGCGAGTGGGGACTACTCTTTGTTGTGGTGCGCGGGCCTCTCATTATGGTGGCTTATCTTTGTTGCAGAGCACTGGCTCTAGGCACATGGGCCTCAGTAGTTGTGGCACTTGGACTCAGCAGTTGTGGCTCACGGGCTCCAGAGCACAGGCTCAGTAGTTGTGGAACATGGGGCTAGTTGCTCCGTGGCATGTGGGATCCTCCCATACCAGGGCTCAAACCCATGTCCCCTGCGTTGGCAGGTGGATTCTTAACCACTGTGACACCAGGGAAGTCCCATGATGTTATAATTTTTTAATGGCATACCAAGCTGGTTCAAAACCGTGTGTATCATCATAAGCTCCATCCACCTACACACATAAATCTCGTTATTATGGTAAAGTGATACTCTGAGAAGAAACAGATACCAATAGACATACATAATCTCCCATAATACATGGATACAAGTACACAATTTCACCCATGAATGGTCAATGCAAATCATAAAATAATTCCAAAAATATCTAAGCTTCTATGTGCCAAAACCTTTGTTCATTTATGAAAATACAAAGTTGAACATCATGCAGAAAATCTCTTCAAAAGATTTAATCTAAAGGTACATGTAAAAAGGTAACTCTAACTATATAGTGGGATAAATGTCATAATGAAAACAATAATAGTGATAATATAGGTGTTCTTTCTGTGATAGTGATAATATAGGTGTCATTATTTAAGATGAGACAATAGAAGCACAAAGAGAGAGTTATAACTGCCTAATAGCAACCATCCTGCAGTACTAATGTCAGGATTGAAATTGAGATAGTCTAATTCTGGATTTTAGGGTCCCACCTATTACAGTACTTTCTATTGAAGTGCTATAATGTCAAGGGCACACAAGGACCTCTTAACCCATCTCCTAGATTCTGATACTTTCTAGTAAATATGATCTTGGAACTACTCAGGAAAAGTGAGGCATTAGCAAAAAATAAAGATCTCCCCATTTTTAAAAAAATATAGAAATATTTTAAACACAGTTATATGCTCAAAAGAACTAGTCACCTGGCAAGAGATTAGAGATAATGGACTTGGAGCAGTTGAAAATACAGCAGAGAAATGGGATCAAATATAAATGAAACAAGAACAGAACAACAGAACTCAGATAGGACAATTATCCTAGAGATGATGTAGTTTTTTAAAGATATGGGATATTTAGAAAAGTTCTATTTTTATCCAAGTTGTTACATTGGTACTCACAGCATTTTAAATGTTTAGTCCCTGTCCTCTTAAGAGGTGTGTCGATTTTTTTTAAGGATATCCCTTAATTCCCACCTATTGACTAAATAAGAGTGATCTAGGTTCCTATTCTTTCTCTTACATTTCCCAGGTTTTTGCCACAAATTTGCCACAAATTTTGTATTTTGCCACAAATACAGCAATTGCACATCAGTCTCCCAGCATTGACCCCACTTGTTTTATAAATTTTTTTTTTTTTTTTTAATTTATTTATTTATTTATTTTGGCTGTGTTGGGTCTTCGTTTCTGTGCGAGGGCTTTCTCTAGTTGCGTCAAGCGGGGGCCACTCTTCATGGGCCACTCTTCATCGCGGTGCGCGGGCCTCTCTCACTATCGCGGCCTCTCTTGTTGGGAGCACAGGCTCCAGACGCGCAGGCTCAGTAGCTGTGGCTCGCGGGCCTAGTTGCTCCGCGGCATGTGGGATCTTCCCAGACCAGGGCTCGAACCCGTGTCCCCTGCATTGGCAGGCAGATTCTTAACCACTGCGCCACCAGGGAAGCCCGACCCCACTTGTTTTAGTTTTGATGCTTATTAAATGTCCATCATCTGTCCTTTTGCAGGTATATTCCCAGTCGTTGCTTGGGTGCACTAAGCTCATCCTGCGTAAGATTCTTCTCAAAGTGCTTATGGACAGAAAGTTTCCTTCAGCTCTTACATTCTAAACTTTTATTCCCTGATTCTGGCAATATAGTGAAGTACATTTTGTTTCATTTTTGTTTTACAGCCTTAAATTCCCCTTTTTGACTCTCTTCCCCTTCACCACCCAATTGTCAAGGGATGCCTCATATTTTCCTTTGTGCTTCTTTTTCTCCCCCAGAAAGTCTACATTTCAATGACTGCCACTTCAAATGGCAGGTCCTTTTAACTGCCTTCCCTGTAGAACATGCACTTATCTAGAGGGCACTTATTTTAGGATTTTCAGACTCAGGGTGTACTTGCTCTCTGATGATGATTTTAGACAAGCCTTCGACCCACTGCTAGCTCTTTCTCCCTTCCCCCAGTTTCTCTCAGGGTGGAGTGGGAAAGATGTAGGAGAGATCGCTTAGCTGTAATTTGATGGGCTCATTTTTGTGTATAAATAAAAGAGTTACCTTGAAGTTTAGGCATTTACTGTCTTCAAATTATGCTGACTTTTTGTGGTTTTATTATTTCTTACTGTACTTCTATTTTGTTTCTGGAGAAGTTGTCTTCTATTTACTTCAACATAGTAATCATTGTTATTTTAAAATTCCTGGCTGCTAATTCTCATGTACCTCAATAAAGCCGGAAAAAAGGGAAGGATTTTGATTCTTCACATTGTTCTCAGACCCTCCCTATAGTAGGTCTTTGACTCCTAAACACCGTATTACTACAGGAAATTTTAATTCATTTTGCAGAAGTTGGCTGAATTTTTTAGCCTTGCATGGGAAGATTCTGAATCTAGTAAGTATATGGAGCAGGTACCTAGCCTTGTGTTTTAGAACTCTCATGTCTCTGATTTTGGTCAAAAGCTCTAATGATTTCTGTCTTAAAATAGAAGCCCTCTGCTTTGTTCAAACCCAGATTCTGAGGCCCTAGCCTGTGTCAGATCAGCAAATGATGCCATCACAGGTAACAGCTCTCTGAATCCTTTAAATATATGGTTAAAAATTTTTTTCTACCTCCTCCAGATTTTCTCCATAGAAATACTGTCTTGTTGCAAACTAGTTCACTCTTCCAGAAAGCAAATAAACCATTTTTATTTTCAAGCCACCATTTAAACTCACCAGTTTTAACTACCAAAACAAAAAACTACAAAACATCTAGGAATAAATCTAACAAAAAGTTATGCAAGACCTATAAATAGAAAGTTATAAAGCTTTAGTGAAGAACTTTAAGAAATAAATAGAACAGTTTTTGCATGTACTTGATCAGGAAAACTCAATACCATAAAGACATCAATTCTCACTAATTTTATGAATATACTAAATGAAATTTTAATCAAAACCACGACAAGGATTTTTGCTGACGTTAGCAAATCAATATCAAACTTACAATGAAAGAACAAAAGAAAAAGAAAAGCAGTAGCAGCAGAAGGAAAAGAGGGAAGAGAAGTTAAGAGCCATAGTGTTATAACAATTAAAACAAAGAGCTACTGATTGGTACAGGCATCTGCACACTGACCAAGGGAAGGTAACTGAGAAGGCTGAAGGACATATACACATGCATATGCCTCTTTGATGGAGGATAAATGGGCATGGAAGAGCAGGGAGGAAGGTGGGACCTACTTTGTAAATCAAACAGTAAATTGGGTACCACTACTTCAGACCATATGTGAAAGCCACCTCCAGATGGCTTGATTTTCAACAAGGTAACCTTTAGAATAGAAAAAAGAGCTCTAAATCATTGAACAAATCTCTGTAGCAAAGGAAACATCAACAAAATGAAAAGGCAACTTATGAAATGAAAACATTTACAAACCACGTATCTGATAAGGGGTTAGTATCCAAAATATACAAGAAACTCATAAAACTCGATAGCAAAAAAACTTAATTAACCTAACTTAAAAGTGAGCAAAGGACCTAAGTAGACTTGTTTCCAAAGATGATGTACAGATGACCAACAGATATATAAAAAGACAGTCAACATCACTAATCATCAGAGAAATGCAAATCAAAACCACAATGAGATATTATTTCACACCTATTAGGATGGCTATTGTGGAAAGGACAAGAATTAACAAGTGTTGGTGAGGATGCAGAGAAAAGGGAACCCTTGTACACTGTTGGTGAGAATGTAAATTAGTAAAGCCATTATGGAAAACAGTATGGTGGTTCCTCAAAAACTACAAACAGAACTACTGTATGATCCAGCAGTCCCTTTCCTGGACATATATACAAAAGAAATGAAGCATTCTTTTTAAACTGCAGAAGATTCCAAATAGCCATAGCAATCGTGAGCAGAAAGAATAAAGCTGGAGGTATCTACTACCTAATTTCAAAGTATACTACAAAGCTATAGAAATCTAAACAGAATGGAACTGGAATAAACACAGACATACAGATCAATGGGACAAAATTGGGAGCCCTGAGATAACTCCATGTATTTACAATCAATTGATCTATGACAATTGTTCTGAGAAGATACAATGGGGAATAATTCCTTCAACACATTCCTTCAACAAATGGTGTTGGGAAACTGGACATCCACATGTAAAAGAATAAAATTTGATCTTTATCTCACAGCAAACACAAAAACAAACTCAAAATGGATTGAAGACTTCATGTAAAATCTAAAACTGTAAAACTACAGCAAAAAAATAAGGAAAAAGATTCTTGACATTGATCTGAGTGATGATTTCTTGGTTATGACCACAAAGACAGGCAACAAAAGCAGAAGCAGACAAATAGGACTGCAGGAAACTAAAAACTTCTAAACAGCAAAGGAAATGATCAACAGAGTAGAAAGACAACCTACAAAATGGGAGAAAATATTTGCAAACCATACATCTGTATGGGGTTAATATCCAAAATATATAAGGAACTCAAACAACTCAACAGCAAGAAAAGAACTCAATTAAAAAATGGGCAAGGACCTGAACAGACATTTATGAAAAAACATACAAATGGTCTACTGGTATATGATAAAATGCTCATCATCACTAATCATCAGAGCAACGCAGTTCAAAACCACAATGTGATACCACCTTATACCTTTCATAATAGTTATTACCAAAACTGCAAGAGAACATGTGTTGGCAAGGGCATGGAAAAAAGGGAAGCCTTGTATAATGTTGGTAGAAACCTCAATTGGTAGAGCCATTATGGAAAAAATTATGGAGGTTTCTTAAAAAATTAAAAAATAGAACTACCATATAATTTGGTAATTCCTTTTCAGGGTAGGGTATGTATCCAAGGGGAATGAAATCAGGATCTGAAGGAGTTATCTGTACTTGCACGGTCATTCGAACATTGTTCACAATAGCCAAGATATGCAAAGAACCTAAGTGTCTGTTGATAAAGGGATAAAGAAAATGTGATATGTCCCTGTGTGTACGGGATTATTATTCAGCCATAAGAAAGATGGAAATCCTGCTATTTGCAACAATGTGCATGAACCTAGAGAACATCATGTTAAATTAAATAAGCCAAACACAGAAAGACTAATTATATATATATATATATATATATATATATATATATATATATATATATATATATATATATAAATATAATATGTAGAATCTAAACTTAATATAGAATCTAAAAAAGTAGCAGCAGAGTAGAATAGTGGTTCCCAAGGGCTGGGGCTGAGGGAAATAGGGATGTTGGTGAAAGGACACATAGTTTTATTTACACAAGATGAATAAGTTCTGGAGATCTAATGTAAGGCATGGTGACCCAAGTTAATAATTATATTGTTCACCTGAAATTTACTAGGAGAGTAGATCATAAATGTTCTTATTTCACACACAGATAAGTAACTATGTGAGGTGATGGATATGTTAATTAGCTTGATTGTGGTAATCATCTCACAGTGTATATCAAACATCACATTATATACTGTAAATATATATTGTATAAAATTGTGTTTCTGGCTGCTGCATTGAGGGAAGCAGAGAAACCAGTTAGGAGGTCATTGCAGTAACCCAGATTAGAGGTGGTGGAGGCTTACAGGGGAATGGTAGGGAAAGTGAAAGGTGGTCAGATTCTGGATTTATTTTGAATCCAACAGAACTGACTGTTGATGACATGTGGGATGTGAAATAAAATGGAGAGTCAAGGAGGAAACCGAAGTTTACTTGCCTGAAAACTTAAACAAAAAACCAAAAAAAGATGATATTACCTGCTGAGATGAAGAAACTCTGGAAAAAGTGAATTTGTCTGAAGACATATCAAGATTCCACTTTTGGATGTGTTCAATATGAGCTACCTCTAGCCGCCGCAGGAAAGATGTCAAGTATAGACTGAGTCTGGAGTTCAGGGAGAGGTTTGCTCTAAAGGGATCAGTTTGGAAATCATTAACATATAGGTAATAGTTAAAGGCAAAAAAGCTGAATGGGATTCCCAACGGAGTCAGTGCAGACAAGAAAGGGAGTTGAGGAAACACCAGTAAAATGTATTTAATAGGGTTGGTTAGGGCATTAGGGAGAAATCAGAGAGCTTAGTTCTCTCAAAACCAAATGCAGCAAGCATTTCAAAGGAGAATGGTTTGATCAATTATGCCAAATGCTGCTGATAGGTCAAGTGAAATGAGCTCTGAGCATTAGAAGGAGGGGAAATTGCTAGACTGATCTTCATGAACAGATCCAAACGCATGCGATCTAGTGCACAGGTGTAGGAATCAGCCCTATAAAGAAGCAAGGACATTTTACCTGGAGAAACAGGGAGAAACACTGGGTCTATGAGCAGAGGTATGGACCAGTGAGTGGATGGATTGAGGGCAGGTAGTTACCTCTCTGATAACTCCAGGTTTCTCAGAGAGATGACATCATCAGCTGGATATGAGGATGGGAATGTCTGAACAGAGAATAGAACGCATGAAACATGAGGGTGGATAGACCAGAGAAATCAGATTTGTAAGAGCACCCAGAGCCAAGTTGTTCAGCATGGCTGTGAGTTTGATTTTACCAAAAAAGTACACACAGAGAATAAGATCACTTTCTCCCAGAGAGAAGTCTGTCTGAGGATTGAAATTTCATGGTGCCAGGATGGTGCTGTGTGAGTGATTTTACATATATTGAAATACAGTGTCCTGTTATAAATTGCATTCCTCACTCCATAAGCCAGGAGATCATCTGTCTTCTCATCAAAGAAATCTACCACATAATTTTTAAAAGCTAGCCTCTCTTTAAAATCTCAACTCTTGCCCACATCTCCACTATGTGCAAATACAGCATTTATTTGCTGGGCATTTTCTTTTTATAATGCCACTATGATATTAAATTCTTCAATGAGCATTTCTGTAATATATCTGTATATCAATATATATGTGCTATTCCATAATTATATAAAAGTCAAAGTGAAATTGCTACATTAAGTACTTGCATATGTAACTGTACATATAGGTTGCTGAGACGTCTATATGCAACACAATAACAAAAATGATTTTGTAATCTGTACGGGTCTCTGTCTCCCAAACCACAAGGTTTCACGTATGCTATCCTCTTACAGGGCTGAAGGATGGTCATAAGGTTTCTCTTTCTCCATACACCAGTACCTTTAAACTAAGGAACTTGAACCATCTCATTAACTCAACACCCTTTTCATCATGTTAACTACCTTTTTAGACACCATGTGGCTTCCTGTGGTTTCTCAGGAGCCACTGTAATCACCTGATTTATGACCATCCTTTCAATTAGGAATTCAAGACAAGTTTTGCTAGCTTTCTGGATAATTTGGTCTTGATAATGAACAATAAGTTGAGGATGACTAATAAAAAGTAAAAGCACTCTTAAATAAGCCATGAAAAAAAATATGGACTTATGTTTCTACTTTGATACTTGATTGTTAAAATAACAAACCTTGTTAAACTTGTATAGTAAGTATTGATCAACAACTTTCAATATACTTTTCTCCAAAATCATGCAGAGCATTGATTTGTTTAATTTGGATGTCAACACATACAAATAAGACAATCAGCTGTTCAACAGTGATTACAGATCATATTAATCTGCCTATGGATTTTAGCAGCTGTTGTGTTAATACATCTGAGATAAAGAACCAAACGTTTCAAAATTACATGTGGGTAACAAGTACAGTTCCAACCATTCTTTGAGGCAAAAATGGGTTTTATATAATATGGTATGGGATACGTGTAGCTGCAGGTGAGTAACTAAAAGACTGAAAAATTATAACTCTAAAGTTTCTCTTTGACCATTCCCTAACCCTATGTATGTGGTTCTTTTTGGCACAGGAATTGGAAATTTAATGAAATAAAGACTATCACAGATGAAAGCATAAGGAACAGTTATGTTTGTGCTTTTGGAGTCTTACTTAAACAAACAAAATTCACTGAAATTAGAAGAGCTGATTTGTCTAGCCACAAAGAGTTCATCTAGTCTTCCTACTGAAGAACCAGTCTCAAAGTGGCTGTTGATGGGATGGATATTATAGTTAAAGAAACATAAAAATTATTTTCAAATACACAGAAAAAAGGATACGCATGTAGCAGTGTCTTCAGTCACATCTCCACGCACACATACACAAATGGCTCTATTAATATGAGTGCACTTTGGTACTTCTGTCAGGATAGTGTACAGAAAGTAAAACTTGAAATTACTTTAACATCTTCTGAATCTTGTATGTAAGACACAATTGGTCCCAGGGGGGTAAAAGTCTGATAGCAGACTGACAACTCAGACTGAGCCATCTACATGAGCAATATGCAAAGCCCCCTCTGAAAAGGATCTCTCTCATCCCCTGCCTTCTACATTTCTCAAATTTGATTCTCTACACATCTTTTTAAATTTTTAATTGGAGTATAGTTGATTTACAATGTTGTGTTAGTGTCTGCTGTACGGCAAAGTGATTCAGTTACACATGTACATATATCCACTCTTTTTTAGATTCTTTTCCCATGTAGGTCATTAAAGAATATTGAGTAGAGTTCCCTGTGCTATACAGTAGGTCCTTATTAGTTATCTATTTTATATATAGTAGTGTGTATATGTCAATCCCAATCTCTCAATTTATCCCTCCCCCCACCTCACCCCCGCTTTCCCCCCTGGTAACCATAACTGTTTCTACATTTGTGACTATTTCTGTTTTGTAAATAAGTTCATTTGTACCATTTTTTAGATTCCACATATAAGCTATATCATATGATATTCATGTTTCTCTGTCTGACTTACTTCACTCAGTATGACAATCTCTAGGGTCCCTCCATGTTGGTGCAAATGGCATATTTTGTTCTTTATCTTAAAGGGCTTCCATATTGAAGACAGAGATTAGTCTTCTAATACAAAATTTAGATTTAAGTTGGAAAAATAGCATCTTTATTTATTCTACTAATTCTACTGACTACGTAACAGTCTGATTTGGGGGGATAAAAAATATGTAAGAAATTATTTCTTCCCTAAAGGATCTGAGTTTTCCTCTATGTTACACATTCTATGTTCCATGAAATAGTGATTTTATTACTAGTTACAAAGATAAATATATTTAAAAAAAATACTGCCTATACCTTTGTTTTAGGGGCGTAGACTATCAACTCTAAAACTACTTCCCTGTGTATTCTGAAATTAAGCAAATAAGTAACTATACTGTTGACATTGGGAACAGGATTCCTCAATGTCAGAAAAACAAAGTTAAAAATAGGGATACAGGGAATTCCATAATGAACTTTATTGCATTCAACTGGAATTAGAGACATTGGTATGAATTCATAGTTTTCAGTATTTATCTAGTAATAAATATAGTCTGTGTGCCTAAACATATAAATACACAGTTAAGCGCGTGTTTCTGTGTGTGAATAGGCATATCTATTTGCTAGATTTGTCAGCCTTTTAAATGGCTTACAAGCAATTACACCCAAGTAGAAATTATCCACCCCAGAGCCCAGATCTTGGTTTCTAAATTCAATTCTCCACCAAAAGAACCTTGGGGAAATGACCAGTTTCAGTGAGGATGGGGAAATACAAGATGATCTTAGAACATATTGTGCCAAACAGTAAAGTACTCCAAAAGTAATGGACACACGTCCAAAGGGTACAGGAGCCAAACCAAATGTGTTACCACTGGCCAAGTCTGAGACAGAGCATTAAAAATATAAGAGTAAAGGATTATACCACATTGGTTAAAATAAGGACTTGTGATTCTACACATAATTAATGAATTAATTAGTTAATAGGTGAGGGGCTGCCATTTGCAGTCAAGGGGTGGAAGCCTCTTCCTTATACAGAAAGAATAATAAGATAATCAGTTTGGCAATCATGCTAATAATTAAAGCAAGAATCACCAATGAATAATAAAAACTGCAGAGGGAATTTGAGTAAAAGGTTATGTTCAATCACCCCACAATTTACTTACTATTTATGAAGAAAAAATATTAAATTTTCAATAGACAAACCTGACATTCACCACCTTTCCCAACAGTGACATCACCAGTAATGGAACAAAGCGACCTCATACCTCATGAAAGGAGGCACCGAAAAGAACACAATATCCCTTCTACATAGTCTTGCCAAAAGTGCAATTAAATTGAAAGATTTTCTACAAATAGATGGTCATTACCTGTACTGTTTAAAATGACTGAGGAACTGTTTCTGATTAAAGAAGACAGAAGGAATGTGAGAACATAATGCAAGGAACGATCTGGAACTTTGAGGGACACTATCAGGACAACTGATGAAATCTGTACAAGGTCTGCAGGTCAGCTAATCGTATGGTATCCATGGTGTTTTCCTGATTTGATGAGTATATAAAATGGTTATGGAAGAGAATATCCTTGGTTTTAGGAACTCTGAAGTATGTAAAGGCAACAGCTCTGCAACAAATTCTATAATGCCTCTCCCAGAACAAAAAATAACATTAATATAAATTGTGAGAGAGAAAAAGAAGGCCGAAGATAAACGGCACCATTTCGAGAATCAGATCAAAGAGGACGTACGAATTTCTGCTTTTCTTGAAGCCTGGACTATTGTGTCCAAATCAGAATGTAAATGAAAGTAATGCCAGCTACAGTATGGAGTCTCTTGGAGACTTCAAAAGAACACTGTAATATTGAAGGATTTGCAAATATTTTAAAATTTTTGTTTCGCTATTATTTCTGAAACATCTGATGAATAAGCTACATGCATTCACCCAATTGTTGCCAGAAATCTCTGCATTATGGTGCACTGTGAATTTATCAGTATTTGCATGGCTGAGAAAACAAGTCATCATTTATTTCCATTCCATACTATATCTATATGCACCGTTCAGGAAAATCCTAGAAAATAGTATGCCAATCAGGGTTCAGACCTCCTATCTTGTTCCTGGCCAGCTTACTCTCCTAAAACCATTTAACCATGCTTAGAAGTGCTATATGTTAAATACCCAGTAAGTGTGAAGATGTAGGGAAACAAACACATTCTAAATACCAGTATGAGCATGTACGTTACTGCAACCAATCTGGAGGGAAATATCACAATATATAAGAAAATAAGAAATTTATCCTAAGGAAATTTAACTGCACGACAAAATGTATAAAAGGATAGTCAACACTGTACTCTTTATACAGCAAAACTATTGAGAGCAACTTAATTGTCCCTTATTAGCGGGCTAATCTAGGAGGACAGGACATACAAGCTATGCAAGGCTGTAGAGAGTTAGGAGTCTGAGAGCTCAGGTCAGTCAGCCTGAACACAGGTCCTGGCTTTTCTCCTACTAACTGGGGAACATTGGTCAGATCACTTACTCCACTCTCAGCCTCAGTTCTCCCCTCATAGGATTATTGGGATAAAAGAGAGAATGTACACACTTCACAGGGTTTTTGTGGGAGATGGGTACATGAGGCACTGAGCACGGTCTCTGGCACGTATTGGATATGAAGTGAAATTTAGCCGTTGTTTTTTATTATTAATTTAGACTCACACAATGGAACACTCAGCAACTATTACATTCCATAGTGACTGACTACACACTCTTACGTACGTTAATTTGTATACTATTTAAATGTACTGTTAAAGTGAAAAAAAAGGTTTTCTAATAGCATTATAGTATGATTCTTTCTGTGTGTATATCTCCATAGAAATATCTTCTGGGCTACAATCTAAATACTGACACATAATATTCATGTTTTTCTTTAAATATTTTTTTTCTTTTTGAGTGAACACGTAACTAATTTCATAATCAGGAAAAAAGGGTACATCTTTTATACAACAAAAATTGTCAACCCAATACTTAATCCCTCCCTTCATGTTAATCTCGTTTCTAATTTTTATTGCTCAGAGAAACAAGAGGATACATACATCCCATCACTACACCTGCCACGGGTGAGACCACAGCACTGGAGAACATCCTTCAATCACACACCTTGCCGGCTTCTCTCATTCGGGCCAACTACTTGATTTGTTTTAAGGCAGGCCCTGAATTTTAAATTAATCTTTTTAAAAATCTCCATTTGACTATTTGAACTTTGCATGACAGGATTTTAGTATATTGATCATGCTTGCACTTAGGGATTTTTATTAAATATGTGCTGTATTTGTACATACCAGGATGGGAACAATTTTGACTCAAACAAGAAAATTAGGTATAATAACTTAAATCAAAAAAAAAGTAATGTGGTTTTTAATGCAAGTTGTGTTTTATGTAAGAAACATTAAGCAGAAAACTGTATACTATATATGAGATGCCATTAATAAGATGCAACATTGTGTCCTCCAAAACAAAGTGGTTTCTTCTCACATTTATTGTAAATATGCATCATAACTTCACAGATGATAAATATGAAAAAAAAAACTACCCAGTTTCAGAAAAATGAATCACCAAATTTCCATAGAGACTGTTTCTTTAACATTGTATTATGGAAGTTACTGCATCAAATCCTATGACATACATTAAGATGAGGTTTATTTCTTGTTTTAATTATTGGCTATCAACACAGTTTGTATAAAATTGAATCAGTGTATATAATCAAAGGGGTTAAACCTCTAAGCCAAGAATATTCCATTGAGCACCATCCACAATTAAAACATGAATGGCTAATAAAAAGTTGAAGCAGTGTGTGTTTTTTTTTTCCTCCTCTCAGTTCAGGGCTACAAAAACAATCTCTGCACAAATACTTTTTCTTCCCCATCCAACATAAATCAGTGCTTAATGGAGAGTCAATAACCTTATTATGAAAATTGATCTAAATCAATAGTATATAGACAGCGGTTCATGATGCCAGGCAGCTTTTTCAAATGCATTTACTCACAGCATCACATCCCTCTGGTCATGCGTTATTGGGAACACATCTTGAAAAGCACACAGTGATACAAAGAACGCATGCAGATGCCTAGTGCTGAGACTAAATTTAATCACCTCCTGCTTGTGACCATTTGGCAGCTTTGGGAAAGTTCTCTCCTGAACCAACTCTCTGAAGCTGAGCTATTAAAGCGCTAATTAAAGAAAGTGCATGGAAAACATGAACACTAGGAGTCTGGGGTAATTGGCTACAAAAAAGACAAAGCTGAAACACATCACTTTGTCTGCTTCTCCTGATTAGACTGTAATTCGAATACCAATATTTCCCTGCACGCCAAGGTGCTCTGGGAGAGGTGTCTGCCTCTCTCTGTTGAACGGATGGCTCTTGTGTGAAAAGGGAAAAATAGCAATTTTGTTTTATATTTAATCCTCTCACACCCTCAGGATCAACAGGGAAGTCCACAAAACCTTTCCTGTGCATCTTGATACGATTTATTAAATATGAGGTGGAAAATTTTTAAAATATCTAATGAAACAAAGAAGTAATTCTATGCAATAGAAATTGCTCAGCAATCCCATCAGAAAGCAACAGTAATTACATTTGAAGTGCTTATACGCTGCCTGCAAAACCAGTTCAAAACATAATGCACGTGTTTCTCATCTACTTTTAGCTTTCTTCTTTCTTCACAAATGAGACACTAGAATGGGCACAGAGTAAAGAGGGAGAAGAAATTGGGGGAGGGATGTGTTTATAAAAGTTTTGAACCATCTACCGTATTCTAGACAAGTCTCTGAGCTCTATACCGCTGCCCCTTTATTTAATGCAATCAATTGCCCAGTGAATTTGGTATCATTTCCTTCTTGACTGATGAAGAATTTGACAGAACTTATGAATCTACCTAGGATGTCCCGTGAAATAACCAGTGAATTCCAATTTTAATTTTGAGGAAAGTGAAGAATGGAGAGGAAGTATTTTTGTTAAAGGCACATACCAGTCAATCTTGGGCCCAGAATTTGAGCCCAGACCATTATTATTGCAGAGTTTATATCATATGCTATATAATAACCATAACTATTAGCAGTCACAAAGGCAATAGTTTTAAATTATTTGATCATTAAATTTGTGCATTAATACCTATAAAATTTAAGTAAATATGATACTATTAAATAATGCCAATTCTATTCTTTGTAGTGCTTACTCCGCTTCCCCATCACAATATATTTCAGTCACTACAAAAGCAGCCCAAAGCCCATGTTCCAAGGATGTGAAAACAGTTATGTCTTCATTCAGGACGTATTTGTTCAACAAATTCAGTCCCATTACCTTTTCAAGACTAGTAAGTTCATGTGTCAGACTTTGGAGAAAAACTGAATGTAAGTAAATATTCGAAGCTGAACACTACCTCTGTATTTGGCTTATTTACCAGAATTCATTGTCTTGGAGATAATTTCTTAGTCTGAGATTGCAATGAAAGATGCATTCTGGAAAGCCAGGTTTTCAAGGTAGCACACAGGATGTGGAAGAGAGCGTGCTACTCTGCAAACATCTATGAAGAATCATTTAACTTTTAGAGAAAAATCCTGGAGGAGAGAGTGGGCTGTCACGCAGTCAGACCCGCTGCAGAGAAAGGGCCATAGGAACAGGCTTTCAGTGCTGGGGCAGCTGAAAAGGAAATTTAGGGGAAGAGAAAGATAGGATTTTCATCGTACTAGCTGTGCTTTCCTCTCCTCCTCCACTCACCTCTGTCCAGTTCCTCTTTGACATAACCAATAAAGTCTCCACTTGTCTCTATCAGTGAACTATTTTTGAGAACTTGAAAGAGATCTTGAGAAAACACAAGTGAATGGGATCCATCCAGAGGAGTAAAGTACCATGAAAATGTAAGTCTCCAGTATTTCACAGACATCAGAGCCGGGAGATGGATAGAACGTTTAGTTCCTTGAGAACATACAATCAGCAGATGACAGTCCGAGCTTCAAGTGACAAGGGGTCAGAACATAATTACATAATTAGGAGCCCAGATATCTGGAAAAAAATTTCAATATACAAACTAAAAATAGGCAAGCAATAGGGACAGCCTTACAAGAGATCTGCCATGACCATCTCAAGTTCAGCATAATGCAGGTCCTCTCTGCTTGTTTGCGCATATGTTTTAAAAGTAATGGCTGCATCTGTGCATTTTTAACTCACATTTCAATGTGAGAGCTTCTCTCTCTGTCCTGGACTTTATACGGTACTTTGAATCTTAGTCCAAACAATCCACAGATAGATCTTTATGAAAACCACTCATTCAGAGGCAGACACCCCCTCCTGGTGTCCCATGGAAGCCCACGTATGCCTCCTTCATACCTCTTACACATTGCACTAAACTTGCTGCAGTGTGGCTAGAGGAAGCTAGTTTGCAGGAAAGTGGGAGGTCCCCCAGGCCAAGCCAAGAGAATAAGGTTTCCCTGGTAGACTTTCCCTAGAAAAATGCTGCCAGGGAGACAGAATTCTGTGTTAATGGGGCAGTGAGTAACAGGGCATTTCAGAACTGAGACGTAGTCAATACCCTTGCCCCACTCCCAGGATACTGTAAAATCCTTGAAGACAAGGGCCTATATTTTTGTGTTTTCACACTTAGTAGAATGCCAAGTTGGTGGTACGCACTTGATATGTTTTCTTATGTTGATAATTGAATTAATCAGTAAAAGAACAAGTGAACATCCAGCCCATGTTAGTACAACATGAGGGACCTGACAGAGCTTTGAATTTGTTAAATAGATGACGCATTAACAGTTCGCAAGAAAACAGAAAGATCTATTCAAAAAGAGCAAATTGTGGTTGCAGCGAGGGGCCTGGCAGTTGCCAAAAAGACGTTGGCTGAGGCTGGAAAAGCAAACGGCAGCTGCATGCAGTCAGTCTGTGCCCAATAGACTTTCCCCTGAAAACCGGCGGCAGGGAAGCAGAATCCCACAGTGAGGAATGGGGCACACAGGACGTGAGACATTAAACTGAAACGTGCGAGGATGTTGGGTGAACCCGACCATCCAGATGGCGCGAGATATAAGCGTGCAAAACAACGTGTCAGTGAAAGAGCACAAAACAAGTTGCCTCTGACAAGAAGAGGCAACAGATGGATTCGGACGCGCTAAACTTCCTGCTTTATCATCTTCAAAGGATCAGGGGCCCTGCCGCACTGGTCCCAAGAATGACATCATTACACTTAGTGTCTTACTATTTACATCACACGTGGTATCACATACATCATCAAACAATGTATCAGGCTTGTAATCCTTTAATATTTATTTAGACCGTCGTGCTTTTCAAGTACTTTCTTGTAAATGCCTGGGAACAATATGCTCAGTGAGAAGGGCAGACAGACAGGTGGGGAAATTGAGTCCCAGTGTGTTAAATGACCCCCAGGCTCACTAAGCAATATATGGGCAGGCGCCTCCAAGTAGAATTGAAATGTCCTTCTCTTGCACTTTTCCACAATATTGGAGCTATTTCTTCAAGGCAGGATACAGGCAGATGGAGCAGAGAAAGAGACTCAATCATTAACACCCTTCTCTAGAAGCCAGAATATGATACAGTTTAACCGAATGCTATTATAGCTGAGTAATGCGTTAACATGTAACACAAATATTTTACCAATAAGAGTACCTAAATTTGAAAGAATCATTAAGAAGCGTTATTTGAAAGTGATTTTACAGAATAAACTACTCAAAATTATGAAAATAGGTTCATTACAAAGAGAGGCAAGGTTAACAATCACTAACATCAACCACTCAGCATCAAATTGAATTGCCTCTTGGATAATAGCAATATCCTGGAAGTTAATCCTTCTCTATTCTGAAACATAAACGTAAGTATTGGCTTCCTTATGCTGCCTAATAAGTTACCCTCTGTGGGTTAGGGGTCCAGGCAACACTTAGCTGGATCCTCTCAAGGTCACAACCACAGTGTTGATTGGGCTGCCTTCTCATCTGGAGGCTCAGTTGAGGACGGGTCCACTTCCCCATTTACTCAGATCATTGGCAGACTTCATCGCTTTGCAGCTATGGGACTAAGGGCTGTAGATTCTTGTTGACTGTCAGCTGGAGGTTGTACTATAGGCACCCTGCAGTTCCTACAGGCCATTCACAGCTCCTTGACACACAGACACGTATAATAGTTCCTCGGGACAATAAGGAAACTCCTGCTGCTTGGAGCCTTTCAATTCTGGAAAACTCAGCCCATCTTTTAAGGTTTGTAGCTGATTAAGTCAGGCTCACCCAGGATAATCTCCTTTCTTAATCATCCCAACATCTATCAATTTGGGATCTTAATTACATCTGTCAAGGGCCTTCACCTTTGCCATGGGAGTGGCATTCGTTACTTTGGCTCTATTATTTTGGCTAGAAGCAAGTTATTGGTTCCACTTACACTAGGATGGATCACTGTAATTCTCAATCCCTAGTATTCATGTCTTATCTAACCCCTTTCCTTTGAGTGTATGTCCAACACAGTAGGTATCAGACATCTGTGACCAGGAGGAAAGAATCCAAGGGAGGTGTGAGTACGATTCAACTCAACTGTGTTTACTAAGATACTTTGGAATACTTCCCGAAGTAGAAATAACAGCATCTTTAAATTAGTTGCTCTCAATACGCTCTGTTACTGTTTTGTTGCTATTGCTTTTTATATGTCTGTGCAGAACCTTCAGTAACACTCTTCTACCCCTTGGTCCCTCCGAGGTTGATCCAGCTTGCTTCCGAACTCCTTAAAGTTGTAAATATGCAAACATGAAAAACATTATTTTTTAAGGAAAAGTAAGAATACTATTTTTGAGATGAAATGAGTCAAGTTTAAGTGAAGAATTATATGCATAAGGCCACAAGGTCATCTTTCTTAGCTTAAGGGAATCAGTCTGAGTAGAAGCATTAATTAGTTGTTTGTGCCATAAAAGAGAAGCTCATAAAAGAGTTATTCCAAAGTAGGGTTTACTCTGCATGTGCATCTGTTTATCTTGAAACTATAACCTGAAACACTAGAGATAATTGGGCAAAATACGTCATCGTAAATTTTGTGTGCATCTCTAATTTTTAAAGCTGAAAAACTTACTAGAAGTGGAAAACGAAGATAAAAAGCATAAGAGCAATGAAAGTGAATATAAAATGCCTTAAAATGGTGCTACTGCATATATAGCACTCTTATGACCGAATAATTCCTATATAACAAAATACAAGTATCTTGCTTTCTAAAATGCCAAATCCATATATTTTCAAAATCCTAACAAATATGTAGTTAGGACAAAATCTGTGTAACCACAAATATAGGACATATACTCTAATTATAAAAATGAAGCATCATTTCTTATAGTTTTCTGATTTAAGTACAACCATTATGTTTCATGTCTTTATTAGTAAAATTCAGAAAGAAATTCTTTATTTTCACCTATTTCTCAGCACTGAAAAATGAGTCTTAACATGGATTAATTATTATTTCAGTTGAGGGGTGTATGGGAGGAAAATAATGACTACATCTTGTTATTTGCCAGGGTATTCGATATTATATAGCATAAGGCATTTCCTCTCTCACTGCTTAAATAAGCTTGTCCCAGAAAACCCAGTAACCATTACTTAACACTATTTACAAATGAAGTTTTTACTTCCTTTTTCTACTTTTTAACTTTCCTCTAGATTATGATAAGAATGGACCATCTACTTCTAAGTCTTGTTTTCTACCTAGAACTTCAGTACCACAAGAGACGGTGTTTTACTCTAATCTGTTTTACTCTAACCCTAACTCACCTCTTCTGGCATCACCTGTTGTTATGAGAAGATCTGGAGAAGTGGAGAATAGTTGGTAATCTTCAGAAACATAGGTAGAGGTGCTCTAAAGAACCATATAGAAGCACATCTTGAATACATGGAATATTGTGTGATACCTTTATTCCTTGCTATAGAGGAAGCACTGAAAACTGTATCTGGTGAAGGGAATTCCTGCTACATAGCCTTTAGTGACGCATCATCAAAAACCATGATTTGTCTTTTATTCCTAGAGACAACACTAGGACTTCCCTACCTATCAGTGACCGAGTACCCTTCCTGGATTTCACTAGTCCAATGTCCCTATTTAAGGGACCCGATTCAAACTCCCATGAGAAATTTCTGACCAAGAAAACTTTAGAATGTTTGTTTTGTATCATCTCAGAGAAATACTGAGGAATAAGGGAATCCTGTTCTCATCTATTTTGATATATACTGTACACACTCAAGTATTCTTTAAACAGCAGGCACATAAAATCACTCTCCTAAATGGTATTTGGTCCAATAAAGATTTTTTTCATTATTAATAGAAGCTGAATTGTATTCCAGATTCATGATATTAACTGCAGCGATATCTTGTTCTCTGTCAATTGTAAGTTTTGGTACAGTGAATTTAAGACATCACTGAACTTTTACAAATTTCTCAAATTCCTGGCATTCATTCATTATGCTTCCCAGAAGAGGAAAAAGAGGCATAGAAAGTCAATTATGTCAATTATGTTAATGTCAATTATGTTAATGACTTTAGAAACAATATACTAAATGTGAACGTTATATGACTTGTTAATATACTGAGTCAGAAATTGGAAGTATCTAAGATTCATGTTAAATATAATCCAAACTTGAAAGATATAAATGTCCCTTAAGATGCTCATCGTTCATCATCTAAAAGATTTTAATATTTAAACTCTAATGAAACTTTGAATGAAAATAAAAATAAAAATTATGGATGAATCCATCCATCCAAAATGTCTTTTATTTTCCCCAGAGAACTTCTGGAAGGGCTTTTTTTATTCAAGTGAATGTCAGAGTCATTGTTGGTAGTACAAGTTCATCTATCAAGGCCATTGCTTTGTCAATTTTGCTCAGCCAAATGGCCTTTGAATAACTATTGTTCCTATTCAAAGTATGTTCACAGATGTATTGGATTTGATTTTTTTCAAAGGTATTTCAAACTGGTACAAATTCAGTATGGTCACATTTTTTTCCCCCTCTCAAAACATGGGTTATAACAGCTAAGTTGATGGGACATATTTTTTAGATAACAGAAAATGAGAAAATATTTTTATACAGTATGACTTTCTAACATTTATTTCTACATGTCCATGTATTTATGTACTGAGTAGTAATAAAAATATACAAATAATTGCATGTAGTCATCATTAGAATTTGCATGTAAAGTGGTTTCATATACCAAAACTCCAAGGCTATCCAGTTAAATAACAATTTATATTGAAAATAACAAAAGAATTTATATTTGTAATCTGTTATGTGTGCTTGAATGACTTTCAGGCTTTAATTAAAAACTTCCTTTGTAGAGATCTATGATAGTTCTATCATTTAGCTCACTATGGTAATTTGAGAAGAGAAAAATTATTGCTAAATTAATTTTAAAGCTATTTCCATTGGTGCCTTTATTTACAACCTCTTGAGCTCAGAATTCAGAAGTTATTTTTTTCTAAGTAAGGTAGAAATGGACAGAGATATAAACCACCAGTTTTGTTTTTCTTAATAAGACTTACCTTCCACAATTGAATAGAACTGTATTTATCTAGGGAAACAAAAATGTGATCCTGACTTACTAGATATCTAAATCCTTGTTTTTACAGCATTTACCTAAACTTTGAAATTTAGTTCATCAACACCATAGCAGATTCCCCAGAAAAACCTGTAAATCATAAATTATAGGACTCGATAAATGTCTAACACTATTCTTTTTGGTACAAATCATTTGCAAATCATTAAAATATCACTTAACTTTACAAATGTGTTCCAGTGAAGCAACATCACTTGAGATCTGATAATTAACATAGAAATTATATATAAGTCAAAAGTACCTAACTCCCTAGTGAAACATGGTGCTTGTGTTAATAGTACATAAGTAGAATTTATATATATTTGATAAATAAATATATATAAACATGTAGGTGATATTTGTGTGTGTTTCAAAAATATATGATGTAAAAGTCTCAAGGGACTTAACATTTTTGAGTTCTTGGGTTTTAATTATAAGGTTTTATGCTTTGGGTAATGAAGTAGACAGACATCTATTTCATCACAGGGAACAATTTGAATACCACTTCTAAGACTACATAGATCAGTTTTTCTAGAAAGATGATTTTCCAATCAACGTGAAATACAAACAGCTATAATTCAGTTAATGTAACTGAAAGTCAAATGGAATTTAAGATAAAGCTGCATTTAAAAAATATACTTACATATACACATTTCAGTTAGAAGAGAAGGTTAAATTAAGTTACAAATGAAGAAAAGTAGGGTAAGACATAAGACTGTACCGGTAAGCAGGGTTAAAAAAAAATATTTCAAAAAAAAAATAATGCAGTATTTGGTTAACTGGACGTTTTTGATGTTGGAAGCTCTATGAGTATATAAATTCAAAGGTTTCACCTACAGACTATGTATAGGGCCCAAGTACATTGTACATTAGAGAAAGTAGCTGTTTAACGTTCTATTTTGTAATTTTTAGAATTCTTTGTACAGAAGCCAGATAAACCAAATCTGGCTAACTTGAATAATAGAAAATATATGTTGGGGGTTTCCCTGGTGGCCCAGTGGTTGAGAATCTGCCTGCCAATGCAGGGGACACGGGTTCGAGCCCTGGTCTGGGAAGATCCCACATGCCGCGGAGCAACTGGGCCCGTGAGCCACAACTACTGAGCCTGCGCGTCTGGAGCTTGTGCTCCGTAACAAGAGAGGCCGCGATAGTGAGAGGCCTGCGCACCGCGATGAAGAGTGGCCCCCGCTTGCAGGAACTGGAGAAAGCCCTCGCACAGAAATGAAGACCCAACACACCCAAAAAAATCAATCAATCAATAAATAAATTTATAAAAAAAAAAAAAGAAAATATATGTTGGATTTACATGAAGAATTGAGGGAAAAGCTGAAAAGCCTGACATCAGAAAAGACCAGAACCAAAGTCTACAAAGCAGAACTAGAGTTGAGTTCATTCATGCCACCATTAAACTACTTTGTGCCTTGTGTCATCAGGGCAAGATTCATAACCCAGGAAGTAAAGGAAATTCACTTGGGAAGATGAAGAACATAAGGTGCCTGACAAAAGCCCCTCCCCTGCCTCCTGATCCCATGACCCGGCTACTTCTCTCTGCTTCCTCTCCCCCCTGCACAGTGCCACGTGACCAGATTCTCCCAGAGTGTGGGAGATCTGAGCCAGTTCTCAGCCCAGCCTTGATGCCTGAGTGTCCGCTCCCTCATCCTCTGTTTGCCTGCAACACAGGAGTGTCTGAAACACAGCCTTTTCAAACAGATAAGGAAGAGGCCCCATTGCTCTTTCTAATATGCCTTTGTCTTTTTTTGGTCTGGTCTATTTCTTATGTGATCCGTTCCGTTTCTACTTCTTTGACCATTTAAACACACTAACTAGAGTCCACAGGTGCTAATTCAATGACTGGAAACTTGTGGGGTGCTCTGTTTCTGCTGTTTGTTGTTTTGCTGGCACTTGCTCGTGGAAGCTTTCTTCTCAGGTGATTTGAATTAGACTGTGAAAGCAGCTTAGTGTATCTCTGCAGACTTGCTTTTCTTTTGCCACTAGGTGTCCCAGGGTTATTTTAAGCCTAGCACCACACATATTAATCTTTTAGCTTGATGCTTCCTTCAACACAGAGAAAATGTATATTTCAACATTAAACTGAAAAGCAAGCCTGTTGTTACCAATTCTTAGGTGTGATTCTATCCTGTTCAGCAGTCAGGTGAAGACAAACAGGACGTCATATTGTCTCTTTGACAGTGACCAGAATTATTTTTAATTCCATTTTTTTCACTGAAGTTGTAACCCTTCAATAGGACTAGCTATCTAAAAGAACTTCAATAAAACCTTTATGTTTTGCACAAGTTCAAAGTCTTGTCTTGAGTGTCCCCCACACGGTAATTAAAGGAAGCCTCCTTGATACTGAGACTGGCAATGAAGTCACACAGACCACTCACCAGCCTTCTACCTCATCTTCATTGCTGGCCCTGAGGAATTTCTCTTACCTTCTTGCCAGTTCATCTGTATCTTTAATATTTTATATTACCCATCACTTTTTACAATTTTTCTAGATTAGGTTTTTCCATGATAGCATTACAAGGTCTTTCTACTATGAAATGCAATTGAATATATCAGGATGAAAAGAAATGTTCATTACAATCCTATTCGATTTTTTATAGCATCATACACTAATTTTGTTTTTTAAACTGTTTTTAAACAAACGCATAGCATGGGCTTTTAAAACCTTTTTAGTTTTGAGTTGCAGTAATGAAATACTCACATGGCAGTGAAAATTAAAGAAAAATTAAATTTGTTAGACACTGAAAACACATGAAGAATATTACTGACATTCTTGGCAAATGAACACATGAAGAAAAGAGTCTTGATTTAATGTGGATGTGGGTATAAGCTATGCAAATAAAACTTTCAAAGAGTTTCTAAAGAATATATGAAAAACAAATTATTACCCAAAGCTAAAGAATGCTGTTTAATAAAGGTACTGCTACTGAATGCTATTTATAGCCAAAAGGATAAAAAAGAAATGATAGAATGATAAAGAGTGGAAAAGCACAATAGGCCAAATACGTCAATCTGTGAAAGAACCTAGAGCAAGTAATTAATCATTTTGATAATCAGATTCCTTAACTGTCATAATCCCACAGTCATAAGTGCAAGGGCAATATGTTATATATTTTCCAATGATAGTAAAGAGAAAATGCTCACAACCTAGACTTAACAATGAGGTAAAGAGAAGCAGTTTCACTGGAGTCAGTGAGATAATCAGTGCATAGAAACATCAGATTACTTACCATGCAAATAGTATTTTAAGTATTGAACAACACTTGATTCTGTATTAATTTATAACCGCTATTTATAATAATTTAGCATTATTTATTTTAAAGAAATGTAAGTCAATTTATTCTTCACTTATTTATATAATAGTTATGCCTAACATTTTTCTTAAATCCCAATACTTTACATCATCTCAAACTTCCCAAAACGTGTAATGAGAATTGAATTCTGCTTCACCAGTTGCTTTGGCCATAGCATTTTACCTCAAATAAATAGCCCTAGACTAAGCACACCTCCCTCCTAACCCTTCTTAAAAATCAGACCCCAACAAAGCTAACTGTTTCCAAGCAATTTAAACTGTGTCCAAGAACACACCTATTTCCAACATCCAACAATACAAAGTTCACAATGCTTACATGTCTGGTAATATTTGACTGGATTCCAAAGAAAAAAGAAAATATGATCCATGGTGGGTAGGGAAATCACTCAATCACAGCAGAGAATGACACAGATGTCAGAATTAATAAGTAAGGACATTAAAGCAGTAACTGTATTTTAAACAGTTGACAAATTAAGTAGAGACATAAAAAATACAGAAATACCCAAAGAGGACTTCTAGAGATGAAAACTGTAATATGTGAGATGAAAAACAACTGGATGAGGTTGACGGCAAATTGTGCGTGTAGAAGAAAAGACTACTGAACTTGAAGACACAACAATATGAACTATCCAGCGTCGCCAAGGTGCATCATCCTTGTTAGCAAGTCACTTCTATATAAATAAACAACCTAAAAAATCTCTGGCTTTTAAGTTTTTGGAAGAACACTCCTTGGGGACAGGTGCCCATCCCTTTTAGGACTCATTAAATGGCTGGAGGTCAAGGACAACACAGGTCCCTGGGCACCTGAGATAGCCAGGCCGTGGGAAGCTGAGTGGGATACCTGCTCAGAGTGCGACTCTTCTTGTCCGCTGTGAAAAGCTTTCCCAGCTCCTGCTGTCACAGTGGCTTTTCCTTACTCTTGTCAATCTCTCAGACTTTACACCTCAACTCCTAATGCTGGCCAGATCTCCTGCCTTGTTCTATCACCAGGCACCCACACTCCTGACACGGGCCCCCTCTTTGGGACATACTTTAATAGATGCCTCTAGCTCCATAAACTCAGGTGGTCATCCTGTCACTTACCCTGGTCCAGGGGACATATATGTCAGGCCTCCAAGAAAAGGACTGGATGATGGTCATTCTTAAGATGATTTTTGCACTGAAGTAGCAAACCGAAGCAGTATCAAAATGACTGTTCTGCCTAGTGTGTGTCTTTCATTCAGGATAATAGTGATAGAGAGAAAGTAAGTCACAAAATACTAGCTTTTACAATAATTTGGTCAAAGTTGCTCTTAATCACATAATAAACTGAGCAAGGCTCTTGAAGATGACTTTTCTTATCTCATGTTTTACACTACCATGAAAATGACCCAAATTCCAAGCTACAGCTAGATGCTTTATCAAATGTTCTCCATAATCTGTGTTAAGTATGTCAAATCATAGGTTAATAATAAAATAATGATAAGTTAACACACACACTGGCTGTCCTATACCTTTTTTGTCTATTTTAATATGAACTGCCCCTAATTACATCTTAGAGAATAATAACAGGACAAAACAACTGTCTTTGGGTACATAGAGAGAATAAAAGACTTACTATTCACATGAAATTGTATTGGGGTGTTGTGTAGGTATGTATGACATCACCTATGAAGTGGATCTTCAAATGTATTCCCTTAAAATTATCCTTGTTCATGGACCCTTTCAAGCTCTCCATCTACCCTTTGGAAAATCTCCATGTACCCTCACAACTACAAGTACCAAAGTTTGAAAAATCATTTCTATAAAATTTGTCAGTATTCTAAAATGAAAATAACCAGTATACAGAAAAAAATTTCCAAGTGTAAACAAATTTAATTTAATGGCTTAATATTTAATATTCTTTTTCACCTATTAGACTATTCTAGCCATTCCTGTATCTACACATCTCATAAGTTATCAATATTAGCATCTCATACTCCAAAGTTCAATTATGCCATATGAAATCCTCTGCAACATAATTATTAACAGATCTCCTAAGATGATTTGGGGATGAAATATCCAAAGCAGCCTGGAGAAGCATAATATAAATCCTTTTTGTGTATGTTCTTTCAAGGTCAAAATCCAGCATGTAAAAAAGATATCACATTAATTCTCTTCAAGGTCACGATTAGAACATAAAAGTTTGGGGAAAAACAGCAACATTTGCATTTCACATGAAGTGTGACCAATGGCAGGTGCATCCCTTACATGGCTCATAAGACTAGCAAGGACTGCTGCAGAGTTACTACCCACTTGACAAAAAAAAAAAAGAGAAATATTTACTGAAATGGAACACACAGTGATCCCGTATCATGTTGCTAAACCAGGCAAGCATAAGTAAATGAACCCTCCAAACAGAAAAGATGCTTTAACACAGTTAATAGGGTGGTATAATTCCAAAGAAATGTAAAATCATGTTATAGGCTAAGGAAACCTACTGGCCATATTCTCATTCTAGGGATGATGGTATTCATCCTGGCGAAGAAAAACAGCTAGTTAAGGGCACAGCCCCCCCAAAAAGATACTCAGCCCTTCAATGTCTAACTCATTGTTCTTTCCACATTGTTTATATATTTTAGAAATTTTATTCTGAGGATAAAATTTAAAACCAAAACAAGAATAAAAACCTCCCACTCAAGGGCTTTGAGGTAAGATCCTTAGCTGAATCTAAAGGAAAAAAAAAATCATTAGCCTGAGTTAGAAAAGAATAACCTTCCTCTTCCTGCTAACATTTCTTCACATTTTGCTTTTGATCATTGCTAACAGACCTCATTTGTACTGTTTCCTTTAATGTTCCTCTGCCTCACCCCATCACTCCTTCAACTAAGGGAGATTTTCGGGTTTTAAAATCAAGCCTTAAGCTAGCGAGGGCCAAGTAAATTGATAACTAAGCAGGAAGCCTTATTAGCAGACACTGAAAAAGCCCCAAACATTCCAGCAAAGATTTCAGTGTTCATTTCTTCTCCGAGTTACTAAGTTACCTCTACTTTGTGGCCTAAATTGCTCTCTTGCTAGCTGAAGACTCTCCTCATTAGCATGAAGCTATAAAATATTAACAGAGGAATTATTCTTTCTCTGGAACACCTTGCACAATTTGCTCAATATATTTCTGATTTATACTTCCTGGTTCATTGAAGAAATTATCTATCCAAATAGCACTGGAGAGAAGGTGGAGAATCAGCCATGGCAACATAAAATAGCCAATCATCTATTGAAGAACAGGCTGTATTTCATCATGACAGCTATTTTTACTGATTCCCTTGTTCATAAACTTACCCAGGCACAATTATTCCCGAAACAGTTGGAAGACTTGCTGAAATGTTTACAAGGTTTACACAATATTATCAGTCTTGACAGATTGTTTTTCTCCTACTGAGCTGTCCAAATATGTTTTTGCATGTATAAATTATTCCAAATATTATGAAAATAAGACATATCATGTTGTTTGAAAATATAACATTTTATCCACCCCAAATGCCAAATCTGTAAGGAAATATTTTCAATAAAATGGAACATGGCTTTTTCCCCCCAATTTTTTTTTTGCAGCTCCTGTCTGAAACATAGTAGAGATGCAAAGTTGGTCTCAGAAAATACATAATGTACAAAACAGAATTTGAAAGAATAGATTGAAATTCACTCCAATATTAATTTGAAGGTTGAAGCTCATCAGATTCTAAAATATTAACAAAAATGTTCTGCTACAGCGAGAGCATCAATTAGGCATAAATATACTCTTTAGCTTCGCATTTTTAACAAGGAACGGAAATCTGTCCTGTAAAGTGTACAAAAGGCCTATAAATGCAGCCTCCTATGGGAGGAGATTACATACCAAGTAGATTGCTTAACCATGCTAGAAATCTGAATGAACATTATCACAAACTTCTTACTTTTTAGATTCTGTTTTCTATCAGACAACGCTGATGAGGTCTGTAAACATAGTTGGAGATGATTCTCCTTGAGAACCAACATCTTCCTTTCTATGAAAAGTTAGGCACAAAAATTAATGAGACTATTTACATTCTTAAGACTTAAACATACATCCTGGTCATGGAAATGTACCCGATATTTTATGCGGAGGTTAAACCCTCCCAATTTCAAGAAGATCACACCAGGATGCCATGTACTAGTCACAAAATTCACCACTCGAAACAGCCAGTGGAAGGCAGCTAATAAAACAGCCACACAGGAAGACCAAAAACCATGACCAACATCTTTTCTTTCAAACCCAACAGAGCAAGATTCCAAAGAAGTACGTCAAAGGAAATTCACTGTAATTAAAATTAAGTAAGCCGTTATAACTTCCACAGTCCTCCATGAATTCCTTTCGCAAAGAAAAAGTGTACTAGACACAGAATAAATCACAGACGTTGTCTAACTTACCACGTCGTGGCGGTTCAGCGGGGGAAACTGAGGCTGAAAGCTGACACTTGTCCCCATGTTGTCATCAACCGAATACGGTTTAGAAGGCCCAGTTCCTGAGCAAGAAAATTCCCATCTGCGAAAAAAAAAAATTCAAACATTTACAATTATTTCTAACATGCATATATATTTCTAAGACATATGTACATAGATAATATATACATATGTACATATGCTATATATGTACACACATCAAGAATTATTCTACATGCAAGGGAAACAATGAAATGTAATAACAATTTTTATAACATGTCTTCACGTTTTCTTATAACCTGCTTAATTATAACCTGCTTATAACCTCCAAGTCTTAATTAAATGTATTAAGATTTATCCAGGGAAAGAAATTGTTGTTTTAAATGCACTATTTAGGAATGCTGAAAACACAAGGGTTTTAATAAAATACAAAAATATTAAGATAAATTACGTCGTTTAATATTGTCTCAATGAGTCAGCCCGGAGCCACTCCCAGGACACTGATCTCGAAAGACTGCAACAAAATTTTACAGGGCAAGTCCTGACTTTGTACAATAGGGAGCCTCTTCTGTGCGGGTTCAACGCTTATGAATCATCCTAACGAGGGAGGAAGGGACCAAGACTCATCTTCCGTCCCACCAAGAGAGCTCTCAAGTGGGTAGAGAACACACACATACACTCGCACACACGGCAGAAAAATCGGGATGGAGAGAGAGTTAGAAGTCAGTCAAGGGGCACATCGTTCCCACGTTTAAGACGTAAAACAAGCCACCAGCCTGTTATTCCGTGTTTCAGAGAGAAGCAACGTCCAAGGTAAAGTGAGCTTTGAACCACATCAGATTCAAACGCTAAGAACTGGACTCAAGTGAAAAACCCTTCCATCGCAGCTCTGGCAGCACAGGACCAAAAGGGCATCTACAGACCTGGGACAATTGTGAAGGCAGAAGGCTTCCAACCACAACTGAAACAGAGGCTCAACTCACTGAAGTGTGAGCCCAGCTTCTTGGAGAGGAGGAACCAGAAGTGGACACGAAGAGTCGACGACTGAGGACGTTGAAGCCTATGTTAACTATAAACTAGCTTCTAAAACGAGTTTTCATTTCACTGAGTTCAACTCTATTGTATACGTCATCTTATGCTTATGATTTGAGTTTTTAAATACCTTCCTCTCCTCCCCTTTCTTCCTCCCCATCCCCTCCCTCCCGGTCTATCCATCCCTACATCCCAATTATTTCAGCATAGACTTTGCTGCTTAGAAGGTGCAAGGTAAATAAGGGATTCTTCCATGGAACATTTATCTTCTAGATGTCACACCCACGTAGGTATGCCGCTACCATGACATTAGTCATTAGGAGTCTTATTGTTTAAAGCCACAGCGTGTGAATTCTTGAAAAGGGGTGGTGAGGGTCGCCCCACATTCGGGAGCACAGGCAGGGGAGGCAGGAGGGGGCAGGGCCGGCTGCCCTTAGATGCTGCACAGCCAAGGCCATGAACATGATGCTACCTGCTGCCGCCTCTGCCCTATAGGTTGATTATCCTTGACCTAGATACAGAATCATCCTGATCTGCAAAGCTTTTTTTTTTTTTTAAATTTTTTATCGGAGTATAGTTGATTTAAAATGTTGTGTTAGTTTCTGTTGTACAGCAGTGAATCAATTATACATATATCCACTCTTTTTTTAGATTCTTTTCCTATGGAGGTCATTACAGAGTATTGAGAAGAGTTCCCTGTGCTCTACAATAGGTCTTTATTAGTGATCTGGTTTATACAGAGTAGTGTGTAGATGTCAATCCCTATTTACATTAGGAATATTGAATCTCTGCAAAGAGCATAAGTACGATGTCATTAATAACACTGGATTATAAACAAGAGACCTCGTTCCACTTCACTCTGCCACGGTCCAGCCTTACGCCCTTGGGCTTATGACTTCAACCTAGAGGTTAAGAGCAAGGCCACAGAGGCAGCCGCGCCCTCTTCCACCTGCTTCACACCCTCCAACTATACAACTTATTTTCCTTAAACAAAGATCAGAACACATTTCTCATAGATTTGTTGGGAAGTTTAAATGTAACCCGTGCACACGACACCAAGTGCTCCTTGCTCAGTAAATCAGGCCTATTATTACTAAAACAAGAAGCTGTGAATCTCTAATTCTTAAACTTAATGCAGATCACGCAGGCGTCCCCAGCCTGGGAAAATTCCATGTATGTAAATGTAAATAAAGATGCTGGAGAAATGGCAGTTGTGTGTCCCAGAGGAGACACCAGAAACCACAGTGGGATTGCTCTAAGTGTCTGCTCTCTGTCCCACAGAATCATCCCCAGGGTGGCTCTGATTTATCTCCTGTGTAGACACTGCCATAGCGACGACCCAAGTCCTCACATTAAAGAGGAAGAAACATTTTAACAGATTTTTAAAAGCATTTCAGGTCAGTTGAAACGGAGTTCTTGTCTCCATTTTGTTAATAAAATGTACTGTCCTTATAAGTGAATTATTTGTTCTAAGACAGTTTTAAAATTTGAGGGGAAGACTCCAAGATAAATAGTACAGGAGGGTGTGTATGCTATATATCAAGAAAGATTATCTCCCTCTGTGACTGTAAAGATGAATGCTATTGTACTCCTTTCAGGCACGTTTTTGGTATTTATTAACACTTAATTAAATATTAATCACAAGAAAAATAGAGGTTTGGGTCAGAAGAAGTTTTTTGTGCGCCATACTGAGCAGACCACGCTAATAATGCAAACAATTCGACACGACAGTCGCGAAGGCTCTACTCTTGTGAGTTGAACTCTTGTTTTACTGAACTAAACAAGGGCTTAGTTCCAAAGAAATTTTGACTCTGGTGAGCCTATTTAATCCCTGAGATATTTGCTTTTATTAATGTTAGTGACATCTTTCAAAGGGCATACTATTGCCAATTATATTTACCCTCCATTTTAAGGTTCCAATTTTAAAGACAAATCCAATAACAATACTTCTTCTTGATCATTAAGTCTGCTCAGATACTTGACATAAGGTAATGCTTTGGGCTATTATAGTTAGACTTCGTGAAGTGTGGATAACTGAAAGAGTGCATTTAGTATTTTTATTTGTATTTTCAATTTCACACGGAGGGTAAGACTGCAGGCTTTAGAGCCAACTGCCTTGATGCCAGCCCTGGCTCTCCAGCTTATTAGTTATGTGAGCCAGGGCAAGTTAACATTTTTACACATCAATCTCCTTACCTATAAGATAAGGGTGATAACAAATTAGCACAAAATTCTATTTTCAGGCTAAATATGCATTAATGACATGGAATAGAACCTTGTACATAATCATTACTGTAAAAGTGATGTTTGTTATTCATATTAATGCTCTGAATATCTGAGGACCACCTTTATGCCAGGATTTTTTTTTAGGTTGGATAAAGCATTAAACAAAGTTCACACATCCCTGTCATTGTGAAGCTGTTATTTTAATGAGGCAGATAACCAATAAGCACTGGAAATAAGAAAAATACATGGTACTTAAACGAGCAGCACTAAGGAGGAAAATAAAGCAGGACAGAGAACAGGAAATGTTGGAAGGTGGTGAAATTCTAGAAAGGGTGGGGGGTCAAGCATTAAACATTTGCCTCTCACTTTCAAAACCCACCCCCCTCTTCTGCGTGGTACTGGGCGCCGCTGGGGTAGAACTTTGTAGAGCGCATCGCTGCCCAGCTGGCCAGCTCCTTGCAAGGCCCTGCCTGTAGGGGGCGCTAGAGACAAGCTGAGGAGGAGGAGGAGGAGGAAGGGGCCCTTCTACTTCCTCTTCACTTCCTGCTGGCTTCCTGGTTCCACCGGGGGCCTTTGCAGCCTCCCTGTACTCCAGCATGCTGTCTCAAGCAGCCGAAGCCCGTTTTGATGTTTTCCCACCACTTTCAGAACCGACCCCAGAGAAGTACGTGCACCAACCTCCACCTCGGAGGTGGAGGTGCCCGAGCCCGTGGATCGTCTCCTCCAAGCGCAGGGACACCAGCCAGTGGAGCAGCACCTCTCCTTGACGGCCGGGACCAAGCTTGGCAGGGCTCGTCCTCCAGGCTTCTAAACTGTCATCATCCCAGTCGTGTCCCCTTTTCTCCAGCCCCAGGGACGGCAGCTGCTTCCTGCAGCGGCGGCCTCTGTGATACCTTCGTGTTCTCACTGCCCCGCTTCCAGTTACCTGGTTAACGATTCTTCATACTTAGCTAATAGCTTTTCTATTAAATTTTCTCTTTTAAACCCTCATGTGAGTTCTCTCTCCTGGGAAGAATGTGACCGTAAGATGGACAGCAAAGGCTTCACTGAGTCAAAGCTTGCGAGAAGCAAGGGACTGAACCACACAGTTACTGGGGGGGAGACCCATGCTGGGCCGAGTCAAGTGCAAAGGCCCTGGGGTCTGGGCCTGGTCTGCGCGAGGGATCACCAGAAAGCCTGTGCTTCTGGAGAGTAAGCAAGGGTGGAGCAGGCGAAGCTGAGACCTGAGAGGTTCCAGGGGTCAGATTCCAGAACGTCTCACAAGTAGGGCGACCGTGACTTACCCCTCGGAGCAGGACACTTCGGAAGGTGAAAGGGGTGCTGTAAACAAGCACGCTGAAATAACAGGCCTTGATGGGGAATGTTCTGGGCATACTGATTGGAATCGCCCTCCTCTGTGTAAGTCATTGCCACGACTTGGTTTTTATTCAAAGTGAGGTATAAAGCTATTTGACCGTATTGCATAGAGAGAGGACTTGCTCTGATTTACATTTTAACTGCTCCCAAGAGGAAAACAGGTATGTATTTTCTACAAAACACTGTTTCTCAACTCAGTATGAATTATTTAACTACCATCTATAATAAATGTGGTAAAACATACGTAGGGGGGCTTCCCTGGTGGTGCAGTGGTTGAGAATCTGCCTGCTAATGCAGGGGACACGGGTTCGAGCCCTGGTCTGGGAGGATCCCACATGCCGCGGAGCGGCTGGGCCCGTGAGCCACAACTGCTGAGCCTGCGCGTCTGGAGCCTGTGCTCCGCAACAAGAGGGGCCGCGATAGTGAGAGGCCCGCGCACCGCGATGAAGAGTGGCCCCCGCTTGCCACAACTAGAGAAAGGCCCGCGCACCGCGATGAAGAGCGGTCCCCGCACCGCGATGAAGAGTGGCCCCCACTTGCCGTGACCAGAGAAAGCCCTCGCACGAACCGAAGACCCAACACAGCCAAAAATAAATAAATAAATAAATAAAGTAGCTATAAAAAAAAAATTAAAAAAAAAAAAAAAACATACGTAGGTTTTTCAGCAAATTTAATATAAATGAAAACACACATGTACCAGTACATTTACCATGAAATCCAAATGTTATGAATAATTATTGAAGCAAACTTTGGCTTTCTTTTCTATTTTCAAGAAAATCCTTAGGAGTTGTGAAACTTTGAAGTTTAATATGTTAAAAATCCTTAGGCTTTTGTCTGTTCCAGATTTTTCCTTCTGTTCTTGAAATAGTATAAAGGGTGAATTAGCTTACCTTTATTTCCAGCTGATACTCATGACAGGAAAAAGTAAAGGTTAGAAGTAAAAAATTGTAGCTAAGGATTAACAGGGCTGGGATTTGAGCCCTTACCTGTTTTCAAAGCCAGAATTTTATGTGCCTCACCAAGCTCCATGTATTAAACATCCTTTCTGGCTAATTTTATGACCTTTTAATTTCATTTTAAACATTAAACATAAAACACAAAGAAAGGTATGTGCTGTTTTAATTTGTTGAGGAAAAATTGGAACTTTTTTAAATGAGAAAAATAATTCCTTTGAAAATGAAATTTCAATGATCTTAATTCTTTTCCTCTGCCAACAAAGGCCTATTTGTACTCATACCATTTCTTTTCTCTAACATTCCCATATGTGACAAGAACAGGAAGACGGGAAGCTTCATTTGTCAGACTCCACGGTCAGCAGGGTTCCAGCTTGATTCTACCACTGAGATGCACTTAGACAAATTGTTCATTACATATGAATATCAGTTCTGTGCATTGTAGAGAATAAACACTCATCCCTTATCTGGGTTATTCTGTGTCCTACCCAGGCTAGAAAGAACCTCAATTCTGTAATGTTCTCTGTATCATATGTATTGAGTAAAAGAGTTTTAACCAATTCAGAGTAATAAAACAGAGACATTTCAACTCCTGTCTTATTTTTGGAGACAGTAAAAAAAATCAGCCTCAAAGACAGAGAACATGTGTATCAAGTTCAGTCTGTGTTTCAAACAATAGCCTTAAGTATCTCCCTAGAAACAGGATTGGTGACAAAAATAAAGGAATACAGAACTAAGTAAGACAATGGAGATGGAAAAAAATCATCAGCCAGAATTTTGCTTCTCTGATAATGTATTCAGAGTTAGTTTGTGAATTAAATGCCATTTCTCTTTTCTAAATTATGTATTATTTATTTTCTTAGAAGCCATATATTCTGTTACATGAAACAAAATCTGTGCTTACCTAAAGAGCAGAACAATTAAATAGTTGAATTTGAGAGGAAGGTCCACTTTCCTATTTTGAAGCAAGTTTTCAATAGCGATGTTATTGGGTTGGCCAAAAAGTTTGTTCGGGTTTTTCTTAACATCGTACCAAAAACCCGAACGAACTTTTTGGCCAACCCAATATTTTTTTTTTTTTCTAAAATCTCTACAGGACTTATGAAAACCATCTCTCTGAAAGATCTGAAGGATCAGTATTTGTGTCGATAGTAGATTGAATTTGTGCACCAGGCTCAGATTCTCATCATCCTCCTCTGATGCTGAAAATGCTTGAGGGCTCTCCAATGACATGTGAAATGATCTTCCAACAATTGCTGCGATGCTGAAGGATCTTCTACCACATGACCCAACCTTTTAATCATCTGGCATTATTCGTCAACATGAGTATTTCTCTTTAACCAGTCTGGATTTCTTGCTATTGTCTGAAGAGGTTCTCAAATTCCCTACACTTTTTTTTTTTTTTTAAACATCTTTACTGGATTAATCTCCTACACTTTTTATCAGACTGGTCTCCACACAGAACACGCTTCACTCTTCTTTTCTGGGAATGATGCCAGGAGCTGCCCCTCCACCAGTGGCCAGCGGCGCACTAAGATTTTTGTTTTTTTTCCAAACAGAGGGTTATTCTGTCCCAACGGGGGGGTATGGGTTTTACTTTAGAACTCTAGAGGAGTGAGCTGTGACTCACACACTGAGGAAGGCCACAGGTATCTCCAGCACTACTGGACCTCCCAGATCATACCACCTTTTCTCAGAATACCTTGGACCACAGTTTGAACCGGCTATAGTACTCATTCTCCCTCTCTCTGGCTCTAGGCCCTAAGTAAAACGTGAAGGCATCTGTTAATCTAATAAAAGTATCCCAGGAGTACTTTTTTTCTTCAAGCAGAGAGAGACTTTATTCCAGCATCATTACAGGTAATGCACTGCACACGAGCCAATTGTCAGACGGTACAAGCCCCACCAGGCTGTAAGCAGATAAATCAGCAGAGAGAATTGTACTGAAGTACAGCAAGAGGATCACCCTAAACTTCAAACACAAGACTGAAACTCACTTTACCAAAAACAAGCAAAGGAAAACAAGCAGTCACGTTTATATTTTTAAAGTGTCAGCTCTTAAGTAGGAGAGCATCAAAAATATCAAATGATCTGCCCAATTAGCTGTGTAATACTTGACTGTTTAGCTGTTCCTTCCCTCCGTGGCCCAGCCTGCCCTGTTTTATAAAGTTTAAAAGTTTCATATTTTCATCTTTGGGGATACTTTTAATATTTTCTTTCTATACTAATTTCTTAAACATACCAACATAACACTTAGCTAATATTCATCAGTTGTAAGCGTTAAGACCAAAAACTTTCCCTTCCTAAGGTTTAAGTCTGAGTAAAAAAGAAAGCAAACATCTTAAAAAGTCAAACAGTGGAGCCAGTGCCAATTTTAAAAAAAGCACTCTTACCCTGCCTTAGAGTTCTATTTCGATAACTATTAACATTTAACCAGTTAGCAAAATAGTTAACCCCGTTACCAAATTAACAGTGTCATTCCGATAGTCACTCTTCTGTGCATAGTATGTGTGGGAAAGATGAACTTCATGTCTGATAAAGCAGAGTTGAAAGACAGTTTGCATGAAAGTGCGCCTCTCAACACCAGTTTAAGCTCAGAAAAATGAATATAGGCTTCTAGCAACTGATGTGAAATAGAAAATAGACTGAGGCTCAGGAAAAATGGAAGAGAAAGAGCTGCAGACGTGGAACGTGAGTGGAAGGAGAGAAAGGAGGAGGACTGGGGACAGAAAAAGGGAGACAGCGAGTGCCAACGGCGGGAAAGTCCCTTTCATAGAAGCATTCTTAAGTGAGACACGCGTGGCCCCCAAAATGCACAGCTATTAACTAACTGCTTACCTTTGTCTTCTCAGCAGGAGTTGCAAGGTGAGGCCACTTCCTCTTTCCCTTAGAGGGGAACGTCCCAGCATGACTGGGACCCTGTAATTTTTACTATACGTTTTACTGACATGGCATTCTCCTGAATGTCCATGGAGTTCACTCCTACTTCCTGGAACATGGGCTTTGATAGAAGGCTTGGAATACTTGTAACTTCCTGATCACCAGGTCTAATTTGCATAATGTCATCCATAGAGTAAACCAGCGTGATGTTCTTTAGAATGTCACCTTGACTGTGGTCCCTATGTACCGTATTATGAAAGACAGCAGGCGAAGTAACACAGCTCTGGGGCAAGACAGGGAATGTGTGCTGCTGTTCTCACTATTTCGGGGCAAACTGTTCTTAATCTTCCCCAATGGTGGTTAGAAAGGAGAAAGCAGTTGCCAGATAAAAGGCCACATACAGAGTGCCAGAAGCTGTGTTGATGCGTTCTGTTAAAATAACAGCACATCCGACACAGCATCTGTGATGGGGCTACCACCACATTGAGAGAAGCAACCTGCCACTGGACCCGAGTGTGCCTGCCTGCCCTTGCTGAGCGTGCCAAGGGGGCAAGGTCCTGACCACCCTCTCCCTGAGACATTTCTAGGGCTTGGGTTTTCAGTGAGCAACCTTGAGGGATGGGGTAATGTCTCCCTGTGGACATTATGTTCCCACATCTCTGAGTTCCTCAGCTGTGATGCAAACTCACTGTTCCTGCAGAGCGTAGTCATGTGATGGTTTCCTTGGCTGCGGATAATACATCTATTGTTACACATACAACAGCTTGAGTCCCCTTATCCTTTCTTCAATTCTATGTGAAGGAAATTCTGGCATCTTTACTTCGTTTGCTTACGCATAGCTATGTCTGGATTTCAGGGGCTCTCCCAGAACACCATGTGGATGAGTTCCCACTGTCCTTGCAAAACAATGAATCCTAAATCATGGGTCAGTGTCCCGATGTTAATAATCCTCTCCTTTTGTGGTAAACAGAATAATGGCTCTCCAAAGATGGCCATGTCCTAATCCTTGAAACTTGTGAACGTGGTACCTTACATGGAAAAGAGACTTTTTAGATGAATTTTAGACGTTTGTGAAGGCGAGATTACCCAGGTGGATGCAATGCTATCACAAGGTCCTTTTAAGAGGGAGTCAGGAGGGTCAGATTCAGAATAGCAGAGGCTGGTATGACACTAGGAAGAAACTGCAAGGCCAGGGAAGTGGTCAACCTCCAGAAGCTGGAAAGGCAAGTAAACAGATTTTTCCCTAAAACCTCCAGAATGAACACAGACCTGCTGAGCCATTTTAGACTTCTGACCTACAGAATAATCAGATAATACATACATATTTGTTACTTTGAAGCAAAGTATTTGTGGTTGTTATATCATCAGCAGTAAACTAATACACCTATTCAGCCTTCCATTTAATATTTCTCCTTCCCCTCTCAGCCTAATTCCCCGAGATCTACTGCCCTGTGTATTTTCCCACTTCCTGCCGGTAAACGTTGGCCAAATCTGAATTGCATTCTGGATAAGGCTTGAATTTCTCTGCTAGGGCTATACTATGACCTAGAGGCAATGAGGAGAGGTGAGAATGGTTCTGCAGGAAAATAAGCATCATCTTGCTGGATAGTGGGATCATTGCACAATCTCCATGTCAGGGGTAGGAGCTACTTCTGCTCAAGAGTTTAAAGCTATTTGGGGAGAAATATTGGGAGATTTACCCAAATATTCCTATCCTAAGTCTTAGGGTCCCATTGTCCCTTTGAGAACCCTGAGTTTGACAAAGAAAACATGCAAAGTTTCAAACGGAGCCAATTCTGTGTCGAGACCACGATTATAACATGATCCTGAACTGATTTTTAGCACAAGAGGTAAGACTATTTACTACAGCTGCCATAGAGGCTCTCTGGTTTCCAAATATGTCTTAAGTTGTCAATTATCTGCTCTGAACTCACGTATCTGAAAATTTGCAGGATTTAATTTTTATTTCAGTGTCTTGTCTTTAAGCTATCGTCCTCACCACCTTTAATTAAATCAAAGCTAGACCACTGTCAACGAAAATAACACAATATTACAAGTGAAGGTCAAATATGAGCTGTGGAGCCTGTAGACGGTATTCCAAGCCACACTTCTCACGAAGCTGAATGGCTAATGTTGATTAGGTATCTGACCACTAGAATGCACCCAAAAGGCAAACCAGAGACCGGTAAGGGGACTTTTTGTGCTACTGTTTCTTCCTCAGCCACTCCAATGACTCATTTGGTTTAGGTCAGTCAGTTTTATAGTTTTTGCAGGACTGGAAGATTGCCATTTGAACTGCCCTAAATTTATCATTTTTTCACTCCAAATATATGCTATAATCTTTCTTCTGGTGGCTAGCAACTTAGAAGCATACGGTGATGTAAGCTTAAGGGTATGACAATACAGGTATTTTTTTTCTAGAGTCCTCCTTATTATCAACATTGGAGTGTTTTTCAGGGTCAGCATAGGAAGAGTGGGACTTCCGGGTGGAATCTGATTGCTAGGTAGGCTATGTAATGCTTTCTTGGGAAAGTAAGTCTGATGACTGGGGTAGACAGGCAAGTATTTTACCATCAACGGTGGCTAAGTCATCTGGATGTCCTCAGGGTTGCCAGTTGCTCATACAGCACATTTATAAAAATTGCTAAAAAGCATCCCTACCTCCAGATACTTTACTTCCATCTACAGGAAAACTTTCGTAATGCATTGTTCTTCTTATGACACTTTAACACCATATTCCAGAAAAAAATGTGATAATGAATATATACATCTCTAGTGTGTACAATATGAAAGACTCATACTTAGATGTGGTGCCCTGTGCACTAGACACCTGAAGAATTCAGCATGCGTGTCCTCACAGAGTCCTAACTATTGGCTATATATGTTCTTGTAAAACTCTAGTCTTACATTGGTCTTAGGGGTTATGGTTTCAGTGGTATAAGACCAAGTTGATTAGTAGTAAGGTTTAATCTAAAAGTTCACATAGTTTTCAGTTAATGAAATATAAGAGGCAAATCCAACGTTAAGTAAAATCCCTCTTCTTTCTTATAAAGTCAATTTATGGCATATTCACAGTGGATAAGTGATTGATGAATCACTAATAGTAAATGGATATTCTTAATAGAGAACCACTGAGACTGTCCAAGCATCCTCTTCCTAGTCATGCAAAAACTCCAAGAGTTAGCCTGGAATAAGTGCTATCACAGTAGATTTAACCCTCTTAGACCACGGGCTCCTGAATTTTAATCCAAGGGAATATATGAAGATTTCATGTAAGCACATGATGATATTTCAATTGAAGTAGTTATAAAGGACCTCAGTCATCAGTACTGAAAGATGATATTTATTCTGCATTACTGCAATATTATTTCCAATGCTTTTAAATTTCTGCTTATTTTCATCACCATAAAAATAATTTCAAAGTTCTTTACTTTCTTCTAGTGGATTCCTGGCATCTTCCACGGCACCTGCTGGTAAGCATGATAAATATTCCACAAATTATCTGAGTACCCCTTTTATATTTATTTTTAAATGATCCCTTAAACTCTCCGCCTCCAATATCTAACAAAAATACCAAAGTTACAAAGATCTAGCATAGCAGTTATTAAAATGTAGAGCATTATTTTTAAAAATACCAAAAGCATCAGTAAAACCCAAAGCCCAAAATCTATATCCACAGAAAATGCTGGATACTGGGAGGTATTATGACATGTAAGTTATATAATCTAATAGTCATGTTTTAGACTTCATTATATTTTCATGCTCAGTAACATTCAGAACTACTTGTTCTTGTCTTTATCCCCATCCCTTTGTTCAAACACTCCCTTCCCTTGACTTTGGTGTTCTATTGTTCTCGCTCTGCCCAGCATTCTGTCCACTTTCAGGTTCATCATCCTCTACTTGGGGGTTCGATGTTGGAATTTCTCAGGCTTTTTCTGCTCCCATTCTGTTACATTCACTCCAGGAAATATAATCCACTGTCAATGATTCACAAAAAATGACAATTTTTTTTCTCTAAGGTGAAACTTGACTACATGATATCTTTTTTGTGTCTGAGTAGATTAAATCATTGATCAACCACATTTACTCCCAACTCCATTGGAAAAGTATAATTACTTTCTGATACTGAACTTTCTCTGAGATTTTGGTCTCATGATTTTCAGTGTCACAAGGTCAACTGAAACTAACCACATTCAAAACCAGAATGATGATTTCACCTGTCTTCATCCACACTCATCTTAGTTGCCTAATTCTCATAGTGATACCTTCACCTAAGAGAAAAATATCTTTTGGCGTAAGCCAGAATCCTTTAGACCACACATGAAAGCCCTTCATGTGCATGTCAAATCCATGAACAAATCCTGTCAATTTCACTTTCAAAACATTTTATAAGAGAAATTATCTGTTATAAATATTTTAGTCCAGGCTATCATCATTTTTTACCTAAACTACTGCAAAAATATGGTCAAGTTTCTCCATCTTCACTAAAGCCAATTTACAGTTTTAACCTCAACTATTACCCCAAGTATCCAGGACAAAACAGCTGAACAAATCCATTAATCATCACAGTCTACCTTAAAAAATAGGTGGTTTCTTAAGTTTCTGTATTGACCTACCCCTTGACACAGGGCAATAATCAAAGTACAGCAAGATGTATTAGTGATTATACCGATTTCATCTTTGCCTGCAACCAGAAAGTCAAAGGGAAATTCTATCATCCCCAACAACCCTGGTGAAATTAGGCTCAACTGAAATTCTTTCCAGGGCTTACATAGTGTCATTGATCACTTAATCTTAGGGACAAATTTTGAATTTAAACACACACTTCTAAATAACATACCATTCAAAAGGAAAATTAGACAATATTTGGAAATAAAAACACAACATATCAAAATGTGTAGGATGCACATAAAGCAGTGCTTAGAGGAAATTTTATAGTATTAAATGCTTATATTATCAAAGAAGAGTTCTCAAGACAATAATCTAAGCTTTGACGTCAAGATACTAGAAAAAGAAAATTAAGTTCACAGCCAACCAAATGAAAGGTAATTGTAAAAATAAGATAGAAATACAATGTAATTGTAACCAGAAAAACCAATGGATATCATCAATGAAACCAAAAGGAAGTTGTTTAAAATGAGTAATAAAACAGATAACTCTCCAGCTAGACAGATGAAGGGGGATGGGGGGAGACACAAATTAACAACATCAGGAGTATAGGACATCACTAGCATCATTCTAGACCCTATAAACATAAAAAAAGGAATATAGTGCAGTTTATGCCTATAAATTAGACAATTTTGATAAAAACTGAGAAATTCATTGAATGACAGAAATTACCAAAGCTCTCTCAAGGAGAAATACATAAACTGCATAGTCTTATGACTACAAGAGAAATTGAATTTGTAGTTAAACTTTCCACAAAAAGCATTCCAGGCCTAGATGACATCTCTGTTGAATGAAATCAAACAATTAAAGAAGAAATAATGCCAATTCTACTCAAACTCTTCAACATAATAGAAGATGAAGGACCATTTCATGAAAACACTATTACCCTGTTACTAAAACCGGACACAGACATCAACAGACAATTTTCAGGCTGTATCTCTTATGAACATAGATCTAAAACCGTCAGTAAAATATTAAGAAACTGAATATTAAGAGACATACAGAGCAGTACAAAATGATTATGTATCAAACTGTAGAAGTGTAAAACATATAAAGCAAAAACTGATTAAAAAATAAATTCACAAGCAAAATTGGAGACATCAACTCCCCTACTTCTACAACAGAACAATTAGAAAATCATCGATACAGAAGAACTCAACAAGACCATCAACCAATTGACATTTACAGAAAACTCAACACCACCAGAATACAATTTTTTCAAGCACCCATAGAATGTTCACCAATATAAATTATACCATGAATCACAAAATAAACCTAAGATTTTAAATGACTGAAATCATAGGTTGTCTGACCACAATGGCATCAACCTAGAAATCATTAACAAGAAAGAGCAAAAAAAAAAATCTCCAACACTTAGAAACTAAGAAACACACTTCTAAATAATCCATTGGTTAAAGAACACATCAATTCTTTGAATAAGTCTCATTCCTTTGGAAATAAAAAACAAATTACAGTGAGTAAATAAAAATATAACATCTTAAAATGTGTGGAATGCAGCTAAAGCAATTCAGAGAGGAAATGCATAGCACTAAATGCTTAAGGTAGAAAAGAAGGAATATAGCAAATCAATCTAATTTCCTGCCACAAGACACTAGGAAAAGAAAACCAGACCCAAAGGATGTGCAAGGAATAAAGATAAGATCAGAAATCAATGAAATTGTGAGCAGAAAAACAATACAGAAGCCAATATAAGAAATAACTTTGCAGTGGTGGTTAACGCAAATCTACACATGTGATAAAATGACATAGAACTATATACACATGTTTTGCTAATGTCAATTTCTTGATTTTAATATGGTACTATAATTACTTAACCAATGGAGAAAACTGGGCAAAGCATAAACAGAACCTCTCTGTATCATCTTCAACTTCCTATGAGTTTATAATTATTTTAAAATAATAACGTAAAAAAAAGAATGCTCAGAAAATGACAAGACACTTCACTAAAACAGAAATACAGGTGACAATTAAGCATGTGAAATGGTTCAACATCACTAGGCATTAGGAAAATGCAAATTAAAATTACCATGACTTGCTTCTACATATCTTTCATAATAGCTAAAATTTTTAAAATACATATATACAAACTAACAATAATGGACTCTGGTCAGAAAACAGAGCAACTGAAGCTCTCATTCATTGCTGGTGCAAATGCAAAATGGTACAGTCACTTGGGAAAACAGTTTGGCAATTTCTTATAAATTTAATCATTCACTATCCTGAAACTCAGCAATCCCAATCCCAGGTATTTACTCAGGTCAGCTGAAGATGTATGTTCCCACAAAGACACGTACTTGAATGTTTAATAGTATCTCTATGCATAATTACCAAAACTAGGAAACAAACCAAATACCTTTTAACTGGTGAATGGATAAACATACCAACAACCACCACTGCAATGGAGTGCTGGTCAGCAATAACAAGGAATGAGCTGGTGATTTATACAACAAAATGAATAAATCTCAGATTTATTATGCTAATTGTAAAAGCTCAAAACGCTACATACTGTACCCTATTTATATGACCTTTGAGGACAGAAAAAACTCTAGGGAGAAAAAAACAGTCACTGCAAGGGGTAGGGCATGTGTAGGAAATGACTACAAAAGGGAGACAGGGAGTTTAAGATGAAGGAACGGCTCTACATTTTTGTTGTGTTGGTATTACAGGTCTTTATGTAAAATATGGTGGTTTATGTCAAAAGTGTTGGTATTATAGGTCTTTATGACAAAACCCATAGAACTCTACACCTGAAAGGGTAAATTTTACTGTATGTGAATTGTACCTCAGTATTAAATAGGAACGAAAAGAGAATGGCTAATAGGAAACACAAATTAAGATGATAGATTTAAGTTTAAATATATCCCTTATCCCCAAATTACATATTTAACCTGATCTTTTAAAAGAAAATCTCAGATTGGATAAAATTATAAAGTCATCTAAATACTCTTAATCGGATACATATGTAAAAGATAATGGCTCAAAGAGTCTAAAAGGATGGAAATAATGTATCATACAAATACTTAGCAAGAAAAAAAGGTTTAATAATACCAGAGTAAGTAGATTATAATGCAAAAATTGAAAACAAAATGCAAAAGTATCATTTACTTTCACAGGGGACTTTTAAATGCATCTTAAAGTCTGTTAATAGAAAACAATACCATTTGTTGCATCTGACTTTATTGGCACATAGTAGTCTTCTATGTGTTAATTAATCAAGGAGGCCATTAGGCTGAGATGGTGCTAATGCCACAGCAGCCTACGGAAGCAAACCAAAATCTAAGCCTGTAAGTGCCTCAAGGTTACAAAACCAAAACCTAAGGACAACCAATCACAAACAGCCAACTACACTTTAAGCTACAGCCAGTCGATAATGTCTTTACTTTGCTTCCCCCTTTTCTTTACGAAAGTCTGACCCTGAACTCTTGTCCAGAGAGATCCTAACCACTTCCAGTTCGGCACTGCCCAATTCAAAACCATGTTTGCTCAAACTCTTAGAAATTTTAATATGCCTCAATGTATCTTTTAAAATATATTTAAAATATTTTAAATGAAATAAGCATAAAAAGCAAATCAATGCAAGATACAGTAAAGCTCTAGAAATTTTTAACCTGGAGAAATTTCCTAGGAAGTCAGCTCTACCCTTTCATTTCTTTGTCCACTTCTGGTCATCACAATCTCATTTGAGTATCCCCTTTTATGGCTGTGCACACCTTATACACACACGCATCCCACACATCTAAAATTTCTATTCACAATAACTAAGGTTTTATTGAGAAAGCTATCAGCAAAGACTGTGGATACTCAGGATCATACTTTTTTTTCTAGCAACAAGTTAACAGTCCCCTGGTATTAATTAATAGCAGCAAGGGATGGGTAGGGAATTTTAAAAGGCAAAATAAAAGTGATCACTGAATAATGAGTGATCGTTAGATACCTGGGGCCATAAGCAGCACTAAAATAGAACAAATAAAGACGGTCAACAGGAGATTCAGACAGTGATTTGAATTAGAAAAACTAACGGGTGTGTCCTTTGTAAAAGCAGGAGATGTAGTCATTCAAGTCTGAGGGCTGAGCATATTTTTATGCCAGATCTGCATATCATGGACAAGTCTGTTTAGACAGTAAGTCGTAAGGTATCAACTGGAATTTATTGTACCTCTTGATATCTGGGAGCAACCCGTTTATTTGCCTGGCTGAAGTTTTGCTCCCACACACTAATTAAGGTAGGAAGACTTGCAATCTCCCAGAAATATGGCCAGACGACTGCCACTGTATCCCCCTTGATGAGAAAATACAAAATAAATTAAGGCAAGTAATTGGTGTGAAAATGTCTTAAAAAAAAAAAACCATGCTTAGGAAATATTTTGAGAGGTGCGAGGAGAATAGGGTACTATGTATGGAGCATTTCCTGAAAAGATTTCATGGAGGCAGGAATGTCATTTTGCTTTTTGCTGGGCCGCCAGCCTGTAGAGCAGCAGTTATGCATAATCGATGCTTAAGCAAAGTTTTTAAACGAAGGAGTGAAAGATGGGATTCCTTCCCCTGCCGAAGGCAGATAATGCCAGTATTTTTGAAACGCTGAGAAAAGCAAGTAGGTCCAAGTTGCCTTCTCTAACCATTGTCCCCTCAACGGCATCAGCCAAAGGGAGAACCCAGGCTGTCAGATGTATGTCATGAGGCTCTGAATACAAGAGATGAGCTAAGGTTTGGACCCCTGGTAAGAAACCAGTCCGCTCTCGAAGGGTGATTTACCGGGTTTGTTTCTGGATTAGCTTGACTGAAAGACCCAGGGGTCCGCAGTAGATGGTGAGAAGTGAGGGCTGGGGTCGAGGTGGGGAGTTTAATCGAAAGGCTCATTTAGGTTCCAGGCTGGAATTTCCTTGAGTAGCCGGTGATAACGTGAAGAAAGTAGCTGTGTAGACAGGAGCATGAGTACACATTCTGGGCAGAGAGTAGCAGAGCCGGGATGACACGTGGCCCGAGGGAGAAAGTAAGCGCAAATTTTTTCATAACTTTTCAATTCTAGTGCAACTCAAGATTATTTTCTGCACTTTGCTGTTGTTAAACGAGAAGAGTTTGAGCAAAATTCAGTTTATATCGGGCAGCACCCAACAGGAAGTAGTTAGGAACGCTCCATCCACAGGAACTTGGAGAGACTTTTATAGAGAAAACAAAACAGGAAGCAAAGTAAGGACAGTATTGATTGGCTGTAGCTTAAAGCCTAGTTGGCTGTTAGTGATTTGTTACCCTCTGGCTTCCATTTTGTAAGCCTGAGGCATTTTTAGCCTCAGATTTCAGTTTTCTTCCATAGCTCCTGTGGCACTGAGTCTAAAGGCTTCCCTGAATTATTTTAACAACTATTATTACAGAACTTTTTATGCTTTCCATTGATTCATTACAAATAAATGTTGAACTCCTACTTTATGTTATGCACCACTCTTTATGCTAAGACATAAAACAATGGACAAATAAAATCTGTGCTCTCAGGACTTATATTTGAATGGGGAAAGGAGGGGAAGCAGATAAAGGACAAGAAAATAAATTTTACATATATGTGTGCATATATATGTATATAAGTACAACACGGTAAGTAAAGGGGGACAAGGGGAAAAGAAAAGGTTAGCAATCGGATTTGATTGCAGTTTTATGACAAGTGATCAGAGAAAGACTCACCGATAAAGTGATTAAGAAGTCATTAGCAGAGGTATTTAGGTCATGAAACTGGATGAAATAACCCAAGAAGTGTATATAAAAAGAAAAAATTTAATTTTTATTTTCTTTTTATACTTACTTCAAGAGATTTCTGCTCTTTGCAACCAAACAAGTTTGAATTAAAAGAAGAATTGTTACAGGAAGTAGCCAGAAGTCCCTGATGCCACTTTGTTCCCAATTCTGGATCTTAGAATGCCCAGCTATGTTTTGCCTCTCTCCTTTCATTAACTCCCCTTTATTTGAATTAGATTGGTTCGGTTTCCTTCAACTATCACCCTTTATGAAAGAAACTTAATAATAAATTTGGCTTCAAACAACACTGTACTTGTTTGGTCCTCTTAAAAACTCTTTGTATCCCTCTGCACAATTAGAACGAACATAAATATTGCCATTTGGCTAGGCCCCTAAAACTAGTTTTGCAGTAATTTAATTTTGATCTTCTTTAAAAACGATTAAGGCAGAGATGACAATAAGTCATTACAAATAAATTATTTCCTTAAGTAGTGAAATATATAATAATGTCTACTTTCAGTCTGTAGAAAATAATGTTAAAGCAAGCAGGATGTCGGCCATACTTTTAACACCCTTCTGTACTGGCTGACTGAAGAATTCTCTGGAGACAGTCTGTCAAATATATCAAACAATGACACTCAGAAATTGTTGCCTGCTGTAGCTGAAAGCTTCCGATATATTTTTCTAGTACTTTGTAGAATCAGAGACCTTTCTGTGTCCAACCAAATTATTTTTTCCCCTTCATTAAAAAATTTAGTTCTGGTTTGTTTATTCTTGAAACAGACAAAATAATACTCCTTACTTTGTTGAAACCCTTAATGATTTTCCCCCAAAGGCTTAAAAGTAGATGGCCAGGATAATGAGCAAAAACCAACTTGAATACACTTCGATTTTTTTTTTTCTCTAAAATATTAGGCATATTTTTCACCTGTTCAATGTGATAATTTTGATTGTTATTTTGATGCAGCAAAAATCTGAATTCCAGGCTAATAATCAATAAGTTCTATTGACTTGTCACTTTAAATAGACCACTGTGCTACAGAGTTATAAAGACTCTCGCAGGAGGGGAGGTTAATACTATACTAGCCACTGTGCCCTAGGTAAGCCTAAAATCTAATACTTGTGAAACTGTTAGATCCCACTGAAGTACCAGAGATGTATCAATATAATGTTGACAGTTAGACTGTAGGAGAAGGAGAGAGCCATGTGGCCTGGAGAATTCATGGAAAGCTTCTCAAAGGAGAAAAGTCTAATAGGGGCCTTTTTAGAGGTTATGAAAAAAAAGATTGTTCTGATTCCCTTTAATGTTCCACTTAACGAACAATTATTGAGTATCCACCATGCAGAAAGTATCTTGCAACATCACAGGAAAGCACAGACTTCATAAACTCGAATAAGACCTTGCCTCTGACCTCAAATGATGGCAGAACTCCTGGGAGTAGGAACCACTGTTTATGCAAAGACCAGGCAGATGAAGGAGGAGGGCCATGAGCTTCAATGTGATTAGTCTCAGGTTTCCTTCCTAAAGCATTTTTATTAAGGGAACGCTTCCTTTAAAATCTGTTCTAATGATGCAGTTGATGAGAGAAAACTGTATGGCATTTACTAATAAGGCCAATGGGAGGGACCAATTTTTAAGCCTGTTTCCTCCCCACCTCCCCTAATTAGATAAAAAACCTTAGCAGTGAAATACAGAGAAAATGTTAAGTGAACTATTGTACATACAATGGATTATCACGCTTTCATTTTTTATTGTACTATGCCCATCCTATAGCAAGACAGGAGTATAAACACAGACAAATCAATATTGACTGTTATCAGTAGGGACAGGAAACCAGACAGACAACACTTGTGTAAACCAAACAAAATCTACTTATCTACATCATATAGAAATAGTCTGGTCCTGTAAAGATACCCAGCAGAAAGTTCCACAGTATATTTTAGGACGATGCAAACTTCCTGGGCCCCCAAATCTCACCAGTTGGGCACACGGGAATGGATGACAATATCTAGACTGAAAATGTTACATCAGAAATTCCCAGTGAGATATCATAATGCTAAAGATCTGTATGATTTTGTAAAGTATTTTTCATAATCTCTTAAATTCTTCTAACTTCCCTAGATGTGAGAAATTAGGGAAACAAAGAATTGGGAGAATTTTGTCAACTTTGCGTTTGTTTTTGGAGAAACGATCATTTAAACAGAACATGTCTGTTTCTAATGATCTGATAACACTGCCCCGAAGGACAAGAAAGACAATTTTCCAAAAGCAAGGGCATAATTCAGGTGGTTATGGTATCTGAAAAATACTGAAAAGCATTTTATCCTGTGATAACTATGGCTAATTTTGATATGACAAAAATAAAAGCATATAACATTTAATTTTTCAGCATCCATGTATGCTTAAGTAAAAGAAGGTAAAAAGACATCATTGATGTAGGTTTCTAAGAGACATCCAAAACATTTAGAACTGCTCAGAATGTTTCTGTGTAACATTCTGATACTCTATTAATGACATTTTTTTAAGTCTGAGATTTATATAATCTCTCCTTTAGCTTTCTGTTTAGTTCATTTCCTAAGATTTTAAGTCCAGTAGGCAGGTTCCATTATATTTAGTTCCCAATGTACAAGAAAATTCTCTAATTCAAAAGGATTGGCAATGCTTGTTTCAAAGCTGGAAATCAAAATGTAATTTAATCATTTATTTTCAGATTGATTAGTTGTCTACTGGAACAGTCAACAAAAGATGGCTAATTACAAAAGATTGAGATAGAAAGGGTGCTATTTACACATAAATAGTGTTTCCAAAATGGGAAATCCAGGGGGGAAAAAATCACAGGGCTTAAAAGAGGATTGAGGAGGACTGAGTCAAGTCCTCCCCCCTTCATTGTGAAAGTTATGATTAAAAAAAAAAAAATTGCTCGCTACCTTAGCTGGAAAAGGTACTTGGACACAGGTGAACAGCTGCCACACAGGGATTTTTATTCTGCTGAGCCTCCTGCAGCTTAAGGGTAGGAGGCAGAGACCTGAGTAAACCCTGTTTGTGTTTGGAATGCAGATACTAACAGCCTTTCTTGGTGTGCAAGGGCCAGGAGTATTTGGATTTCATGCTGATCCTGGGGAATCTTGAGAAAGAATTGAGGAAAAGGTATGAAGTCTGGTACTAAAGTAGAGTTGCAGGCAGACGGCCAGTGGATGGTGGGGGAAGATGGCTCCAGGCCAGGCACTTCCCTTGGAGGGAACTCAACCCTCACCTGCATCTCGGCAAGCAGGCTTGCACCTGGAGAGAAGGCAGGATCGTGTGCGAAAGAAAGCTCTAGTTCAGATTCCACATATAAATGATATCATATGATATTTGTCTTTCTCTGACTTACTTGACTCAGTATGATAATTTCTATGTCCATCCATGTTGCTGCAAATGGCATTATTTCATTCTTTTTAATGGCTGAGTAATATTCCATTGTATAACTAATAAGGACCCTACCGTATAGCACAGGGAACTCTACTCAATACTCTGTTATGGTCTATATGGGAAAAGAATCTAAAAAGAGTGGATATATGTATTCACTTTGCTGTTTACCTGAAACTAACACAACACTGTAAATCAACTATACTCCAATAAAAATTAAAAAAAAAAAAAAAAAAAAGAAAGCTCTAGTTCATGACCTGGTCCCCACCCTGAGAAGCATGCTCTCTGCAACCCGACTTCATGTACAGCGATGTTCTCTGTCCACAGGGACAGAGCATGGCCACAGCTCTGCAGTGCTGGCACACGACCACAGTGTTGCAATTCCCATTACAACAAAAAGTAGATTTTCATCTCCATCAGGAATCACGGTGTGAACAGTGCAAAGAGCAGAGTTCCACCTGCTTGAGAGCAACTGAGTGCATCTGTCAGTGATGGGGCTGCAGAGCCTGGTGTACGTAGCCTTGGGGGTGAGGGAAGGAAGTGTGTCTGGTGTCATCGTCCAGTCTAACCTTTTGGAGTTGGGATGAACTTTGTGGGAGGTCCTACTCATTTCTTCCCAGACAAGCGTATCACAGTGTTCTTCTTAATTCTCCAGAATTCTCTACAGTAGCGGCGCAGCTAGAGTTATCCTGTTGCACCGACTTTGGGTGGTTTGTCACCTCTTCATAACCCCCCATCCTAATTATTGGGCCCTAAGGGTCAGCCAGTCTAGATTGGCCCGAAAGGTAAAATCATACAACCAAAGTTTTTAACAAATGGTGAATCTGCACAATTCTCCATGTTTTGTTTCCTTGTCGGTTTTTGTCACCTGTGCGCATAAAGCTTCAATGCATAGATTTACACCAGAGAAATTCACAAGGCCCTTGTGTGTATAGATCAGTTTTTAAATCTGTATGGCTATTCAGCTATTCAAGGGCTATTTAGCCCTTTTAATGTAAATGTGGTTAGTGAAATTGAGGGATGAAATTATTTTATTTAATATAAATTTAAATAGCCCCATGTGACTATTGGCTACTGTTTAGACAACATAGGTCTACAAGATAATAGGAAAAATGATTATTTTATTTAAATCTGTAACTTAAGATTCTCATTTTTGTCAGTATAAAATGTCTTCCCCATCAAGCTACCAATGAGAGGCTAGCTTACAGTTAAAGCAAACTGCTAAGTGTTGTTATGCACAAAATTCTCCACTAGGTGCTGGTATCTCCTCTCCTACTGAGCGACTGGTAAAAAAGGAAAAAAGAATGGACCCTGATGCGGGCAAAAGAAGAATAAGCAAACAGTAATGATTAAAGGCCATTTCATCTGGAAACCATTAGCCTCTGATTAATTGTGAGTTGGCTAAGTCACAACCCAAGACCCCCAAAAGTGTCATTTAGCCACTTTGAAGCAATTTATTGCTTATCCAAGTGGTGAAATATTTTTATCAAATACTGGAAAGGATGGGGAGTTAGATAATATTGATAGATTTTGTTTTGTTCTTTTCCTATACTTTAACTTTTGTTCACATAAATTAAAGTTATCATCTACAACTATTTGCAGTTTTCTTCTAGTCTCTAATAAATGCTGATGGAGACAGATGTGTCAATAATATGTACATTCTACCATTTTGATGAGCAATGTTCTTCTCCATGACAGCTAATGTTGACCACTTTAAAAATCATGACTCTACATTTTAAATTTATGTTTGCATTATTCTTTGCAGAATGCAAAATGTGATCTCCACTTTTAGCATCAGGACCATTTTTGATGGATGTAAATGGTGGCCAACAGAATGCGACTCCGAAGGAAAGACTGACAGTCAACATCAGTTCCCTGATTTATGGAGTCTTTCACTCTCCTGAATCAACTTGAAGAAAAAGAAGTACTTAGCACTTAAGATATTATCAATGACAACTTGCCATTTTCTATGTGGATTAAAATAGTGCGAAGGTAGTTTCATGCCTGAGTCATACTCTGATTATCACATACTCCTGACATCCTATTGGTAGGCATAGGTAAGAATGTATATTACATTTCAGGATTTGTTCATCTTTAGTTGATGAACAACAGATTATGAGACTAGATTTAACAAGTACTGTTATGCCTTATCCACATCACCCAATTTGGAAACAGCAGTCTAAAATATGTCATTTTGAGGGCACAAGAATTATTGGCACTCTTGCATGTAAGATGGTAAAGAGCTTTCTCCCTCTCTACGCAGTAAAAAAAAGAATGTATTGGTTAAAAATCCAGGATAAATCACATGTACTTGCCTTTTACCTTCAGTGCTTCTTATATTTGTAATGGGCAGTAGCAACATTATAAAAAATTTATGAAAAGACCCTGGATGACTTCTGAATGATATCACCTGTGAAATCAATCTTTACACGCACCAGTCCCCAATCCTATTTAGTTGCACTTAAACCTACATCTTGTAGTTACTTAAAAATGTATTTTTTTAAAGAAAAAAAAATGCTGCTACTTTCTACTGATATAAAATTGTAGTAAATTTTCCAAGAGTTTGTTTCAAATATGTACATATTTAGAAATAATGTTTATGAGCACTAAAATGTATGATTCTTATCAGATCTGTTTTACTCTTCAATGGTAAGTTATAGCTGTGATATTCACTCATCTTTCTAAAAACTCCACTATGTGAGGACAATCACTTCCCCATTGCTGTGGACAGAACTGTGTCTCCCAAAATTCATGTTGAATCCTTAATCCCTAATGTGACTGTATTTGGAGACGGGACTTTTAAAAAGGAAATTAAAGTTAAATGAAGTCATAAGGGTGAAGGGCCCTAATGCAATAGGACTGGTGTCCTCATAAGAAGAGAGCACAAGTACACACCTCCTACAAGCTGGGAAAAGAGGCTTCACCAGAATCCGACCACACTGGCAACTTGATCTTGGATTTCCAGCCTCCAGATCAACCACTACAATATTTTGTAAAAATAAAGCGACTTATTGCTCATAAGAGCGAGATAAAACATGTCAGATGTCCTCAGTATACATGCATATGAGTGAATGGTGCCCTATATAGTTATACAGCATACAGTGTAAAACGGCAAGCCAAGATGGGGTTATCCTTCTAGAAACAAAGACTGGTAGAAGACATTAAACAAACGCAGGATCATGAACGAAATAGATTCTATAAGTATCAGGCTCTAGCATTACACATTGAACAGATTGAGTATATGTAACACCAATAACCAATTGAGTGCAAAATTTGCTACTCAGAGTAAAAATTAGTTATTCAGTGAATGAAAATCATACACACCATACTGTTAGCGTACATGAAAGTCGAATTTGTAGGTCTACAATGTTCATGTATCTAAACATCTAGAAAATCCAAAACATTCATCTGGCAAGAATATCACCTAAGGGGTTCACGTTACCATATTTCACTTAGAAATTTAACAACACTATCACTTACTTGGAAGATAAATATAAACAAATGATTTTTACCTCGGTATTCAATAACTTCTAAAGATCCTTAATCTTAATTGATGAATTCATTTTTTAGTTAAATAAATTCCCTTTAACAGCAACTGTGTGACATTATTTATTAGTACAGTTCATACTGTAAATCTTATCCTCAATCACTGTCAAACAGATAAGATTAAAGACGTACGAAAAAAATCTGTCTGTGACCTGAGGGAGCTGCTGTTCCAGACTGAAAGCATCACTGAAACAGGGTCCTGTGAGAGGCTCGTCCCCTCTTCTCTGCCCTGGAATGTTGGTGGCCACATGGTTCCAGCCTCCCCTGTATCTTCTCACTCCCCCCTTCCCATATCACCATGACATAGAGACTCCCCTATCGGCATCGCTAAGTTTCCTCTTCCTCCCAGGATCCAGAAGGCCAGTTCTCATGCTGACCAAAAATGCAGCATTTCATAGAAATATTAATTCCAAACTGTTCCATAGCAAACTCATTAACTTCCTCTTGTCTCAAAACAGTGTTCTGTTTTTTCCAGTAGAGAAGACCTGACAACCAAACAATATAAATGACTTTGTCACAGCATCGTCTTTGGTTTTCTGCTCTTTATTCTTCCACAATTCAGTTCTGAAAACTCTCTCCTTTACATTCCCTTTGTTGCATCCCTGAGTACACTTGACCAACTTTAAACTTTTATCTTCAGTAAATCTTCCTACCTGTAACCAACTGTCCTGTTAAACAATTGAGTGTTTTCCAAGTTTTTGCAGTATTACCTTTCCACTTTCAAATGCTCAATGCCAGAAGATTACAACTTTTTAGCGTGGCATTTAACGAATTCTTCCATCCAACATTATTCCAAGGTTTTAATATTGTCTCCTGTTTCCACCTACTCCATTCCTTCCCAATAAACCTGGTGCTTGTTCATTCCAAATATGTGCCTATGTTTGTACTGTTTTAGAAATGCCTGTCCCCTTCACTGTGAAACCTCGTCTCTAGCCCCCAAACACATGTGATTCCAGGGCACAAAAGAGTTGACAGACATCACATGCTCTCAGATCACAGTAGCTAGTATGTGTAGCTGGTACTCTAACCAGATTGGGAATTTTTAAGAATTGTATTTAGTTTCTTTCCCCCAATTCCTAATGCATGACTTAACGCAAGGTAAATGCTTTTAAAGCATGTGTTAAAACGATTTTACTTTAATTGAATATCAAACAATTTGAGTTCTAAAAAAGGACAATACATGTATTTGCAACCACTCCCTAACTTCCCAAATTCTGTATAAATATTTTTGGCTTTATTTTTGCATCTCACTGCACTGGCCTAATCGTTAAGCCTTTTGAGTTAAATATTCACAAAGACTGGTCATGGATATGGGTTGCTATGGTAACGCGGTCCTGCCAATATCTAGTGCTCTTAAAACTTCATGAGTTTTCTGAATGTAAGAACCCTGGAATAAGCATAACCTTTACACTTTAGGTGCAACTATATAATTTTGAAAGTTATGTCTAAAGGAAAAAATAAAGATAAACTCATATTCATGTAAGAATAATATTCTATGTAAGAAGCTTAGGGCCCATAGGTATCATGGGCATAGGATCTGACCCTACTGACTCTATGTACCTATTTTGAAAATACATATATGTTTGTCTGAAAATTTCTCACTGGAAAGGTGCTAAGCAATGCAAAATCATTATCACTAATAAATAAGATCTTCTGAGATTTATATACCTACTGTGTTACATCACAGCAAAATTATATATTATCAAAGTGTCATCTTCCATTTAATACTATCTGTAGGCCAAGAACTATGCTTTCATACAGCTAATTACTAAATCACAGTACTTTTGTGGTTTACCACTTATAAACCTCATTTGATATAAGCAATCGCTAAATAAAAAATAAAAACCTAACTTAAGAAATCTAATATTGTAAATTTCAAAGGTCTTTAACATAATTACACTTGATTATTCATACTTTTATTTAGTTGAGTGTATCTCTGTAACTATGTTTTTTAAGTTAGTGAATTCACCCAAAATATGTCTCATGAATGCTTTATTTCAAGGCTATTTTATTCTCAGGGACATACAATTTTAAGCTGCTATATATCAGTGCCTCCAGATAACAAGATAAAGAATTAACAAGCTATTTAAATAAAGATTGTGCTTATGAGTGGTTAAAGATAGTTATTCATAAACATGCTAAAATTTGGATTTTTTCTTACACTTTAGAGTTTTGTTTAGATTATATTAACAGTAAAAGAACTCAATATATCTTGAAAAAATGCAACAGATTTTTCCCATAGACATAATACCTCACATAAAATTATGAAGTGAATAACAATATAAACTCAAAGAATAAAAGATTTTTCTTTGTATTCATCCATTCTAATGAGAGAGTGGCAGTCATACATTGCTTTGTTTCTCATTACCCTATGGCTTTGGTCATAAACTCCTATTTTCAAGTGCAGAAGACAGTAGCAACTGACCACATCAATCTATATGTAATTCAATTATTGCTCATTTTTCCCTAAGTAGTTGTTACAGGAAACTGCCGGTTTCATGAAGAAAGCTCAGAAGTTCCATAAGCTAAGAGAAACAATGATTTTGTGCTGTCTGTTACAAGCTGGTTTGCAATGGTCAACAAGCTGACCAGTTAGAGAGCAAAGAAAAGATATCTGTCCCATCTGCACGAAAGTTACTCAGCTTCTTCCCTAAGGACAAATCACTGTGTAGCCAAGTTATAGGATCTACACCCAAAATGGTTTTTTATCAATAAAAAGTATACTACTAAGTCACTAATTCAAATTTTCATACACTCCTTCCTTGAAAAATGTAAAGAAAATATACTTCACAATTACAGATTATTTAGAATTCTGAATGAGCACCTTCACTGAGTACCAAAGGCTTGAAATTTATTCTTACAAAACTACATTTGGACAAATCTCAACTCTCCTCAAATTGTTTTTCCCCTTATAGGGATCATTAATGTCTCACTTTGCTGTCCACACCTGTATCTATATCTCTATCTTTATACCTAAACCTATGTGTGTATCTACATCTAAATCCATACCATCTCTCTGCGTACATGCATATGTATTTATTTGAAAACATGGTTTGAAATATATATGATCTGAAAATACGTTTAATAAACCATGTCAGAAGCTTCTCATGAATAGTTTATGAAATAGTTTATAAACAATAGTTTATGAAACATTATTATAAAGGTTTATAAAGTTATAAAACGAAGACTTTTAAAATGTAATGCTTTTTAAACAGACATGCATGATGTAATAGTTTACACTAACAATCCGTTTAGCTAGAAATCAGCCTCTCAAATAAGGCCAAGCTGGAAAATATTCATGAAGAGAAGGTGTTCAGTTCATAACGGTTGCTGTTGTGGAACAGCAAAAGCTAAAATAAGACCACAATCCAGCGCTGAGATGACCAAAACAAAAGCAGATGTATAAGAGGCAAAGTACTTATGGAAGTGGAAGGGGGCTACCCTGCAATCCTCCTCAAACCAACCAGGCATATTTAGAGATTCAGTCTGGTAGTCATCTGGCTAGAAGTTAAATTACTCATCTTACAGCATCCTCCCAGCTCATTCTCTACATTACATGTTGGAGATCAATATCTACGAGCTAACATCATCCAGACTTAGTGTAGTCCTCTGATTCAGGCATCTTTGGCATTTTTTTCAGTTGTTCTCTAAAGAATGCTCCTTTTATCAGGGTCAGAGAACATGTAACAGATTTTCTGTAACAGCAACTAAGCAGATTCTAAACCAAGACACTTTGGCAATTATTACTAAGTATTTACCATTAGCTAATATCAACACAAAGGTATTTCACAGGAAGATGGTTAAATGGAATGAACCTAGAGCTTTCTATACTCTTTGCTTTCACTTTCAACTTTTCGAAGCAGGTAAGCAAACCAAAAGCCAGAGTATCACCCTACCCCCATAAGCTCAAGCCCAGTTATAAATAAATATTGAAAATATACTTTGGCTTAGTGTAGATTTATTCATTGACCGTTGTAAAGACTCATCCATATAAAATAATGATATCACTGGCTGATGTGTGTAGATATCAGCAAGTTATCTTTCTACTAAGGAATCCTTCAAGACAACACTGCTACTACAATCAAGAGCTTATAACATCAGTGAAATCACTGCTTGGTTTGACAAAATCACCTGCTTAAATTTTTCAACATCTAATTAACACCCTTGATCAATGCCATTTTACTGTATTAGTGCATCATTCCGCAAATGCTAATGGTATATTAAATGTGTCTGATCGATATTAATGTAGTGAGTTGTAATCTATTTCAACTAAAAGTAATGGGTATTATTTTAAGTCTTTGCAGCTCTATATCCACTGCTTCATGGATTGCACTGTGTGATCTGAGAGATTCTCTGTCTTTCACAAACACTGCAAAGAACTGTACTCAGAGAACAAAATTGCATTATATCATCAAAAATACGTGGTTTAAAAATGCCAATACTTTTACCCTTAAAAATCAATATTTGGAAGACAAAGCAGAGTATCTGAAGAAGTGTGACCTGTGACTTAAGGATACTTTGTCTTTTTTAAAGGAGAAGGTTTTAGCACTGGATGAGAAAGATCACAGAGGAGTGAGCAGGTCTATTTGAACAAGGAATCTCAGATCCCCTGGGAAGGGAAATTATGGATCCCTTATTTCTGAGATTCAAAGTCAGCGAAACCTTTCAGAATAGACCTGGTGGTGCCAATCATGGGCCAACGGCTAAGAAGAAATGGGGTTGACATGATAAAATCACCATGAGAAGAAAAGTGATGGATCCGAAGAGCTTGCCTGCCCTGTAATGAATGAGAATGGGTGAAAGAGCACAGTGGTTTGGGGAGATCTGATAAAGCAAACGTTGCAACCTGCTTCCACTGGATCACTGCAATGGCAGGCTTGCTTCCCGCCCCGGCTCCACCTTTGCTCATAGACTGAAGCATGGTGGGCTGGTGGGAAACACGGAAAGGTCATCTTCCCTTGCCTTTAAAAACAAATGCTGCTTTGGGATGGCTGCATACCAGTAAGAGGCAAAGCCCTAGTCATCATTCTGCTGGAACAAGTTGTGAACCATCTTTTCAGTATTTCCAGGTTTCCAGGAAACCACAGCAAAGTGGCAACAAGAAGTTTTTGTCACTTTTGATAGATTCTCCCAACCTCAAAGACGGCTGGCTTATCAGAGCTCTAATTTCAGTGGTTCAAATGGAAACAGGACTGCCCTTAAAAAAACAGAAGAAAACAACGCATTCCTAGGGGAAATACGCTGGACTCCCCTCTAATACAGTAGGGAGGGCCTAAATTGTTCTTGAAGTATTGACTGGCTACTTTTTGCAAATGTAAATTATAGAGCAATGTGCTCCAGCTAAATTGATAAATCTACTGCCTGACCTAAACCCCAGCCCAGGGAGTAATCAAGATGTGCCACCGTGAGTCCCCTCTAAGAGACAGACCGACTTCTCCTTCCTCGCCTGCATACCAGCAACCCAATGTCCCCCAATAATTAAGATCAATTATCCCCGGCAGTAGAATGACTTCCTTCTCTGCTTGTTTGGTCAGCACGTGAGGAGCCCAAAATGGCTGGGAAGCTGTTTCAACTTCCAGTTCAGCAGAACCATGGCTCTGTTCTTGGGTAAGAGCATGTGTCCCTTGAGCAACAGGACCTTCAAGCTGCTGAGGCCAGAGTTCCTACTACAAGGAGGAAAAGGTCCTCCTGATTTAATAGTGAGAAGGGCCACTTCCACTTCCGCTATTTCCCCCCCCCCCCCCCCCCCCCCCCCCCGCATCTGTGAGTTCTGATTACGGGAAGGGAAAGCGGGAGGGAGATGGGGAAGGGGGGAAGGGAGAAAGAGGGAGAGAAGCAATAAAATCCAGTCTTTTTGTAGCCTAATCCCATGATTTATGCTGTGCAAACCCACCATGCAAATCCAATAGTTAGGAGGAATTTACCATGTCCAGCCCACTCTGTAGAAGAGAGTATACAAGGCATGAATTCACAGAGGAAAGGATACTTAGGAGCCGTTTTGGAGGCTGCCTACCACAGAAGGGATCACAGCAATGCAACTGCCATCTACAGACTGGTCTGCTCACAGCGAGACTTGGGATAAGCTTCTTTACCAGGCAGAGTACCCATCAGTAGCAGCTGCCAGACCAGCTTTGATAAAAGGAAATGTGGCACTGTTCAGCCCATACAAAGTCACTATCCCTGACAACATAACCATTTTGTTCAAGGGCCCATTGAAAAACACCTGAATGGCCAGGGAAGGACTTTGACTGGTAGGTACAATGGGTCATCTTGTCTACCTAATATGTGAAAGCTTATTGTTACTGTCAATATCCTCTGGTAGACATTTTTGTGGGATGCAAACAGTTGCATACTCTATTTCCATTTCAAAATATATACTTTTCTCTTAGAGGTCTGTCATGAACTTTTCATTCTTTTTTTTTTTTTTTCCTAAGTCTTCGTCCAGACAGCCAATCATTGCTCAAGGATGGATGTATATTCTTGCCTCAGGCCATTTCTCATTCCACCCAAGGTGGACCAACGTACTACCCAAAGTTCTACTCATGGCAGTTCTCTTCATCAATGTGGTACTGGGTCAATCTGAGTGAGACTCTAATTCTATAGCATTCCAATTTTAACTGGTACCAACTTACCCTGTAAATACTTTAACTGACCATTATCAGGTTATAGAAACCTCCTTAAAGGTTCATCTCTGTAGACAGAAGCAGTAAAATAGGGTGAGCAAGTACCACGAACGTCTGAGCCACCTGCCCTTTACATTGTTTACGAGCACCTTCCAGACCTGCCAGGAGCCAGTCTCACATACAGCATTTCCAATTTATAATGGGACGCGAATGTCTCGATATGTCACATAACTACCAGTCCTGATAGGAAGTTTGGGTGGAGGCATGGCCCTCAGATCTCTGAGAGAGGTGCTAACGTGGGGTGTGCTGTTAGCTCACAGCTTTCCACACGCATGCCTTGGGATCTGCTACAGCGTTCACACCAAAGCCATGCTCTCCCTGGGCTGCTCCCAGCCACTACTGAGCACAGCAGGAGTTCTACAGCTGAGCCATTTCGGTCCCATGCTGACTTCCTCTAATGAAATCTTTGCCCTGGGCCTCCTTCAGCCTGGACAACACTTTCTCAAAACTGCCCTGCACTCTGGGGCTATTCCTGCTGCCATCTATGCCTCCTTCCAGAGCTATCATCACACTGTTACCGTGGTCTAAAAGTTCTCCCTGCTTACTCCTGCACCCTCTTCCCTCTGTTCTTTGTAAGTCCTTTCCCCAATAAATCATCTGTGCTTCTAATTTTGTCTTGACCTCTGCTTCTCAGAGGACCTGAACTGACATTAGCAGCATAGTTACTTGGTTTCCCATGGTCAGAGCTGCTCAATCTCTACCGGTGCTCAGTAGCAAGTCAAGAGAGCTTTTCAAACAGGAGGGTGTGGCCTTACTTCAAAACCCTAGGGACCTGCACCTAATATGCTTCTACTGAGAAAACTGGGATTTGCCACGTGTTCCATACTGCTTCTCTTTCACAGTCACACCCAATAGCATCGGTACACTGTGCCATCTGGGCCACTGTACCTACACTCCAATAGCTTTGTGCCTACACTTCAGGCTGTGCGGTCTTTTCCTCATCAGCCTACTGGGTTATCTGGTAATTGGGTTATGCTGGGTGCGAATGAGCAGAATTTGCCTCTTGCCTTACAGAGGTATAACTGATGTGTCCAAGACCAGTGGACCCCTACAAACTTCACTAATAAAACAACATCTCAGGATGTAACTTGCACCTATCGGCATGCATGTGTCTCTTTAAGGCAACCACAGTACTTGTTTCCTGCTCGCTAGGCCCAAGTAGCCTAATCTTATTATATAAAAAACTATAATGTTCAGAGGGATTTCAAAATCATGAAGATATCTCTGGATTTTACGTCGGCAGCGAGTAGAAGGGTGGGCTCACCTCTGCAGCTGTTAAGATAAAGCCTTGTCCCTTTCAGAAGCAAACTGCTTCTGCTTTCTTTACTGAAAACAATGGCAGAAAAGAATTTGCTAGATCAAGAGCTGAATACCAGGTGCCAGAGGCTCTATTGATTTGCTAGCATACAGACAGCACGTCCAGAAATCCGGCTACAATTGATAACACCATGATTAAGTCTGCAATAATTTCCTGTCATTCTCCCTCATCCATCTGGCTTTTGCTGTGTCCAAACAAGCAATTTAAAACTGGGACTGCGGTGGGAACGTGGTAGGAAGTGAAACCCTGCATCTCAGCAGCCTTTGACAATGACACCAATCTCTTCCTTTGCCTCAGAAACATGGTATTACTTTTGGCTTATTGCCTTGATGGAACATGGAAGGAAACACGCCCAAGGACTCCTTGTACATTTCTATCAGAATAGCTCCTATTCCAGGGGTCAGAGAACCAAGGAGGGTTTCTGTTGGTTTCTAAGTATCTTTACACAAGATACTACAGAGTCATCATGACAACACGTAATGGCAATATCTTTTCTGGTTGTACAGGTGTTCTATTCTTGGAGCAAGACTTGTACTAACTGTCCATGATCCCTACACTGGGAATTAATCCTAGTTAAGGACCTGGAGGCTATGAACGGTAGTGGAACAGGTAGCACAGACAGCTGCCACCCCTTGTGAGGAATCTGCCCCAGGTACAGCCATTACAGGAGATGTGATGTAAAAGACGGTTCCCCAGGCAGGACGTGGGGGACCTGCCTCTGCCACCAGGGGAGATGCAGGGGGTTTAGGGGAAGAGAGTCCTCAGCCTCTGTCTGTGTTCTTGACATCTGTCAGCATCCCACTTCTCCCCACCTGTGTGGGGTGCGACCATTTACTTGACTCCGACTCTGCCACTCTCACTCTCAGGTCTCTAGTTTGACGCTGGGGTGTGTGTCCTGCAGTTACAGGAGATGAAGGACTTCTCAGCAGCCATCATCCTTTCCAACAGTTGACCTGCTTCCTTCAACCCTCACAGCTCTCATTTTCTCTCTTCCCCTGTCTGTGCGTGCTCTATGCTCTATGACCCACTAGAAGTCAGGTCACTCTCCAATCTTTCCCATCAACATGGTCACCATAGCGACCAAGCGTCACTGGTTCTCTGGACACCTGGCTCTCCAGCTGCATCAATACACCAACCTCAGGCCAGGACAGTGAGAATTTGAGAAATAGAGATGTCACTATGCTGGGTAATACCCTGGCTCTTTTATTCCAGTTAGAAGGTCATTCATGAGCTCTTCAAGTACGTGAAAAACCCAATCCCAGCATTCAACTTTGAGAGTCAGTTTCATGGTTTGTTCTGGCATTAATTACTTTATCAGTCAGTAGAAAAGCAGGAACACTACATGTGCTAATATAAGTCACTATTAATAAATGCACTATATTCACGGGTATGGGTGGGATGTAGAGAACTGAAAATGGGTAATAATGCCAAAATCCATTACTCTACTGGGCCTGATGTAGTGAGGGCAGGTAGTCCTTCAGGCTACCTCGGGCCCAGGCTTCCTCGTGTATAAAACAGGAATAGTGACAACTAATGGCTCATAATTAGTTTGAAGAGTAAATGAGATGATATTTGTAAAGTGTCTGGAAAGTACGTAATAAACAATATATTTTAAGGCCTCTGATAATAGTACAAATTTTAATGATTCCACTTCCTAAGGACCCAGCACTGCACTAAGGCATATAATCTCTGCTACAACCCTACGAGGTAGGTATTATTTGTAACCCCATTTTTCAGAAGAAGAAACAGGCTCTAAGAGGTTAAGAAACTTGCCAAAGATCACACAGTGAGTTAACTGTCAGAGCTCGGATTTGAATCCAGGCTGTCTGCCTCCAGAACCCTTGTACCAATATGCTATATTACCTCTGATTCGGGTGAAGGACTCCCTTGCAAATTGTCTTGAGAGCCCATCGTCTTTCCAGCGTATTCTCTTTGTGGATGATGGAGCACATGTAATAGCTGAATAGAGGCCAGAGGGTAAGTGTGAGCTCACAGAACCAAACAGCTTGGAATCATTCTCGACTCATTTCTCCCACAACTTCATCTAATCCATTTTTAAAATTCTATTTTACAGCTATGATATATCCAGAATTTTATCTATTCTTTTTTGGGTTTTTTTGACTTGTAACATTACTTAATTTTACTTGGCTTTTCTGTCACATACTTGCTTTAAATGAGTCCATCGCATTGTCCTGTGATGAGACAGACAAGTCTAGGAGAAAGGCTATTGCATTTCTTGGAATTGCTGACTTGATACACAACCAAAGCCGCCTGTCTATGAACAAACCTAGGAAGATAACAGATTTCCATACCCACATGAGCAGGAGCAGGCAGGTTATTGCTTCTGTGTATCATTCAAGCCACATAAAGGGGAGCGAGGGGCCCAAGAACTCAATGGAGATACAGCAAGTTATTTAAAACACACAGAATCTTATCTATTCTTAACCCCTACCTCAACTACTACCTCATTCCACCTGAACGTCTCCCAAATAATCTCCCTGTAGTTTATTCTTCAGGTAGTACTAGTATCTCTTCTAAACTCTTAGACAAATCGTGTCACTGCTCTCTACAAAATCTTTAAATAGCTCCCTAGCTCATTCTCATTACCATTCAGAAACCTCTAGGATACATTCCCTCATCTCCCTCACCCTTCTCTCACTCACTGCAAACACACTGCCTACCTTACGGTTCATCAGACACACCAAGCATATAACCACCTTGGGATCCCTCACTGGAGTATCCCCGAGATGTCCATATGGTTTCCTCCTTGACGTACCTCAGATCTGTGCTCAATTGTTGCTTTATCTGATCAACCTATCAATACTATGATGAAAATTTTCCTCCTAATTTTTGCAAACTTATGGATAAGAAATTGTATTATATTAATCTTTAGCCAGGTTAAAGAATGTGTTTGGATTTATGGCTTCAGTTCCAAAAGTTAATGTGCTTGGAAATCATCACTCCTGTCCTTACAACAAGAAAACACTAGGCAAGTGATAATCAGTGACTTTTTTGGACCCATTCAAGAAGGTTACAGAGCAATCTGCCTCCCTAAATCTGCAGAGAAAGGAACATCCAGAGAAACACAGCTGATATCCATGTACCTGGACTTGAAGCCACCAGAACTAAAAACCACTAGGTATGCTTAAATGGTACTTTTGACTAATTTGTATACCAGCATGAAAGTGAAAAACTCCAGGGGTCGTCTTGGGGTGGGGGTGGGGGGTGCTCCCACACTTTTATGGGGTTTACCTCCTGGTTTTCATGATGAAGATTCAAGAAAAATTCCCTCATGGTTCTGATGGAAAGAGGAGAAGAGTAATCACTATTAAATAAATCCAGCACCTTGTCCACAACAAAGACCTACTTTCCAGTGGAAAGGACTTTCCCAGACCCTTATCTAGTTGGGGGAAGCTGTTATAAGGCTCCCACTCCAGCCCCCTCTAGCCTTCTTGTCTAACCTAAGAGGGGGAAATAGAGTCAACAGGGTTTAGGGCTTCAAGAAAATAGATTAGGAATGCTGCAACCAGGAAAGGGAGTAGGGGGCAAGGTGGAAAACGGCTATACCATTGTAGAAATATCTCTTAGGACCACAGATCTAAAGACACAGAGCTACTAAAAGCCTAAAGACTGGAAAAATTCACAGCACTCCTCCTCTTGTACACCTTATGACCATACCAACAAGGCTTCAGCACAGTAAAAGTGAATTCCAGCTGAAGAGCTTCATTACACTGATTCTCTCTGAGGAGCAGTATTTAGGGAAACCCAGAGTCAAGAGAAGAAACAAAAACAAGGACACCACCAGAATTTGAAGGCTCTGCCATCTACAGCTACAGAAACATTAAACGGGCCAACTTCCAGACAGATTAACATAAATCCTCACACTGAAGAACTATTTAAGTTCATATTACCCAATGCAAAATGTACACCTTTCAACAAAAAAATTACAAGCCATGACAAAAGAAAAAACAGTCTGAAGAGACAAAGCAATCATCAGAACCAGAGCCAGATATGACACATGTGTTGGAATTCTCTTTCAGGGACAAATATACTACGAATATGCAAAAGACTAATGGAAAAAGTAGCAAAAGCAGGTGGATAATATCTGCAGAAAGATGGAAATTATATGAAAGACTCAAAAGGAAATGCTCCAAGTCAAAGCACTATAACAGAAATGAAGAATGCCTTTGAAAGGCTCATCCTTGCTCTTGCCATGGCCAAGAATCAGAAATGTCACAAGAAATGAGAGGGAGAAATTGGGAACACGCTAAGATTCTTGTACTACACACGAAGCAGCACAATTGAAGTTGGATTCATATCAGTTTAAAATGTATATTTTAAACACTAAGGGAATCACTATTCTTTTCAAATAGGCATAACTGGTACAGTAAGAAAGGAGATAAAATGGAATCACACTAATGCTCAATTAAAACCAGATAAGGTAGAAAATGGGGTTTAAGGCAAGTAGGAGACAAATAATAGAAAGATTTACAAATATGGTAGATATTAAACCAAGTATTTCAATAATCACGTCAAATGTGCATGGTCTAAGTGTGCCAATTAAAATATAGATTCAAAATGGACCCCAAAAGTTATGCAACAAAATGTCTACAAGAAACCCACTTTATATAGACTCCAATAGGTTAGCAGTTAAGAAATGGAGAAAGATATATCATCCTAACACTAATAAAAAGAAAGGTGGAGTATCTATATTAGTGTAAGACAAAGTAGTCTTCAGAGCAAGAAATATAAGCAGTGAGAAAGAGGGGGGCATTGTTGTATTAGTTTGCTAGAACTGTGTATGTCTTCTAGGGCTGCCATAACACGACATAGGGTGGTTTAAACCACAGAAATTTCCTCATAGTTCTGGAGGCTGGGAAGTCCAAGATCAAGGTGCTGGCAGATTTAGTTCCTGGTAAGAGCTCTCTTCCCGGCTTGCAGGTAGACACCTTCTTGCTGTGTCCTCGCATGGTGAGGGTAGAGAGAAAGCTTGCTTGCCACTGTCTCTTCTTATAAGGACACCAACCCTATTGGCTCAGGAGTCCACCCTTACAACTTCATCTAACCTTTGTCATCTCCTTATAGCCCTATTTCCAACTACAGCCACACTGAAGGTTTGAGTTTCAACATACACATTTTGGAAGACACAATTCAGTCCATAGCATATTAAGCATAACAAAATAGCACAGACAGGGCGGCTTAAACAGCAGAAATTCCGGAGGCTGGAAGACTAAGATAAAGATGTTGGCAGGTTTAGTTTCTCCTGAGGCTTTCTCTATTTGGGTCATCTTCCCACTGTATCCTCCTATGGTCTTTCCTCTGTGTGTCTGCATCCCTCATTCCTCTCTTTGGGTCCAAATTTCCTCTTCTTACAAGGACAGCAGTCAGATTGGATTAGGATCCACCTAACAGACCCCTTATGCATTAATCATCTCTTTAAAGGCCCTATCCCCCAATATAGTAACATTCTGGGGTACTGGAGGTTAGAGCCTCAACATGTGATCAAAATAACATAAGGAAAAAGGGGTCAATTCTCCAAGAAGACACAAACCTAAACTTGTATAGCCCTAACAACAGACCACCAAAATAAATGCGGCAAATAAAGAACTAAAAGGAACTTTGGTTCCCTGTGACCTAAAATAATAGATTTCTTATTTTTCCTAATAATCAAATTTAAAAATTGGGTTCTGATATCAGGACATGTTGGTGTAACATATTAACACCTAAAAGTATACAGGTGTACCTCAGAGACATTGCAGGTTCAGTTCAAGACCACCACAATAAAGTGAGCCACACAAACGTTTTGGTTTCCCAGTGTGTATAAAAGTTATGTTTACACTATATTGTAGTCTGTGAAGTATGCAATAGCATTATGTCTACAGAAATAATGTATATAACTTACTTAAAAACACTTTATTGTTAGAAAAACGCTAACCATCATCTGAGGCTTCAGCAAGTCCTAGTAGTAACAAAGATCACTGATCACAGATCACCATAACAAGAACAATGAAAAAGTGTGAAATATTGTGAGAATTACCGAAATGTGATACTGAGATTCAAAGTGAGCAAACACTGTTGGAAAATTGGCACCAATAGACTTACTCGATGCAAGATTGTCACAAACCTTCAATTTGTAAAACATTAGAATCTTCTAAGTGCAATAAAGTAAAATACAATAAAAAAACAGGTATGCCTGTACTACAACCACATTTCTGATATTAGCGGCATAAAGGATCTATATATGCATCAACCCTTTAGCCTCTTGAACCAAAGGAGGGTACTCTTTCAGCTTTTCTAAATAATCCCACTCCTTGTCTCACCAAAATGACACCTCCAAATCTGGACACAGTCTGTGCTATTACGCTCAATAACACCTTCTCCCACCTCCCATCAGATCACTCTCTGTCCCCTAATGCTGATTTATTTTTCTTTGATTAGACTTATCCCATGTGACACACTGCTATTTATTTTTAGTACCCCACTCTAAAAGTTAAGCTTCATGAGAACAGGCACTTGATCTATTTATTGTTATATCTGAGACCAAAATAGTGTGTGGGATCATTAAAACTGAATGAATGACTCATGAATTTTCTACACTGTTTGGAGATATGCTTTGGTGATAGTGTTTTTCTTTTTATGTCATATGAAGACCAGCATGCTATCTGTAATTCTATTATGTAATTGTGCTACAGGGGATTTAAAACATCACAATCTGGAAAAATCACTTCCTTGTTTGTCTTTTTAAGTAGAAAAAAATTTTTCTACTCCTGAGAATCTTCCAAAGAAAATTCATGGATGAGGTAGCACATCGTCAAATCCCCACTGATGATTTTTTATGCCTTTTTGAGAGCAAATTTTGGCACTGAATTTGTTGGAGTGGGGAAAGTGTGGAAAATGAAAGCCACAGCGCCAAAGACCTAGAACAGGCTTTGAGCGTCACTACACGGAGAGCTTGTTCCAGCATATGCAGAATAACTTCTAAATTTGCTTCTTAGTCCTAATTTTCTGCTGTATCTAGATTATGTAGAAGGTTTAAAGTCTCCTTTCGTTACTTCAGCGAGAACGAAATGTGCACCATGTTATTCAATTATTCACCTTCATAGCAACACAGACCGCATACCGCATACGGTAATTCGGCAGACATTAAACATTTACTGCCGCCAGGCACTGGATTAGACTTTGGGCATACAGAAATAGAATGATGATACACTTGACCTTAAGGAGTTAAAGTCTAGTATTAATAGTCATGAACACAAATATAATATGCTATTGTTATAATTGAGGTATGCCTGTATATAGGACATGCTACAATGGTATTACATAGAGATTAAATGAGAATGCACAAGTGGGAATAACTATTCCTAATCGAACCAGAGACACCTCTCCAAAAATCACTGGAGCTCAGCTTATAAAGCAATGGAAGTCTGTCAGGACATCAAGGCATAGGAGGGCAGAGCAAACTATGTCACTAAGCAAATTTTTCCTTATACCAGTAGGGAAAAAATATATTTAATATCTAAATTCAACAAAATATTATTTTGCATTTTATTTCTACTGATTTTCTGTAGATGCAAATGCTGATTTGCCTTCGGCATTTGTTACTAATTGTCTACATTATTGATATTGTAATTTTATTATGTCTTTGACATACTTTCTAGAAAGCAATGAGAAAAATAAGCTTTTAAGTTATTTCAAGCTCTGTATTAGTGTTACATCTAGAGATTTTTTTCCCAGCCATTTAATTTACAGAATGAATAGTTGCTTGTTATATGATTCAGAAACTCTGAAGAGTCTAAAATATAATTAATGGCCTCCCCACTGTCTTCTCCAATTCACTTTCTTGTGTTACACATTGCAAACTAGTAACTAGTAAGTAATACATCTTTGCTTCCCCTATAAAAACACGTTAAACAAATGTGAAGATATAGAATGCTTTCTGGTTTCCAATTTTATTGTATAAGAGTTTCATCATATAATGCATACCATTCTGTAACTCTTACTTTACATAACATACATCATGAATTATTCCAGAATATTTTAACAAAATTTTGTCATTTACTAAGAAATATTAAGGACCTAAAATGTGCCCAGCTTTTTGATAAGCACTGGTGATAGTGTGGGGTGCGCAGCTATGGCCTCTAGCCACATGGACCTCACATCCCACCAGGATAGTAGGCACAAGAGTGGTTGTCATGCTTATTGTAGATGCAAGGGAGCTCTGCATTCTCCTAGTGCTGAGAAAACCCAGAAAAACTAGCTCTTGGAGAGTGAAAATAAAAGTTTAACAAAGCCAGAGGAAAAAAGAGGAACAATTTCACAGCGTTTTCATTCACTCAGAAGATTTCAGCAAGTATTTACTGCACACCTACTATTTACCAGGAATAAAATCCTCCTGCCATGTGGAAAGGGAATAAAATTAATATCAATATATATGTAGTTTAGTTTATTAGGAGGGAATGAATGCACAAGAGAAAAATAAAGCACACAAAGATACAGGAAGAGCCAGGTTAGAGATGGGAAATTGTGTTTGTTTCTTGTTGTTGTTGTTGTTTTATATCGAGTGCGTGAGTGAAGTCCTCACTCATACGGAGATATTTAAGCAGAAAAAAGAAGAAAGTAAAGAAACAAGTCAACAGGATACTTGTGAAGAGGTATTTGAAGGCAGAGGAATGGTCAGTGTGAAAATCCCGAAGCCACAGGAGGTGAGCGTTTCGGGGGAAGTACAAAGGACACCGTGGCTATATCCAGAAGAGAGTTAGGAGATGAATTCACAGGTCACAGAGAGACAGGAAACCACCGAGGGCTTTGACCAGAGAAACGCTCTGGCTGCTAAGTGGAGCACTGATATTACAGAGCAAGCAGGGAACCTGGAAGACCACCAGCCTGCAGGCGATAGAGGTTGGCGATTGGACCAGACTGGCAACAGGGCAGCATGCAACGATCACTGGTACTTCGGCTAAAGATAGTTGCAAGAGCCTCTCAAGGATTTTATGTAACAATTTTCATAAAGACTCTGGTTGGGAGAGAACAAGCATAAATTTGAATATAAGGAGTCTACTTAGGAAGTCATTATGTAAATTTGGAAATTTTCTGTTTTCCTTCTTAAACAAGCTTCTAAAGAAGGAAGAGAATTCATATTCATGATAGAGGCTAAGCAGATGCACAGGTTGGGAAAGGATGGAGCAGGAAGCTTCCCAGGGAATCTACAGAACTGATCAAGGGCGATAATGATTTTGAATATACGGGATTTTACACCATAAAAAAATCGACTATGCCATATTGCAAAACCCACAAATAAACATTAAGAATATTTTAAAAATCAAACCACCTTAATACCAAAGTTGTGTTTATGGATAAAAATGCCATGATTCAGCTTTATAAATTTCTTTTTGACGTAAGAATTTCAAGGGTTGTTGAAGTTACTTGTGGAAATACAAAGTCATGCTTTTTTAACCCGTCACAACCATGAAGCTCTATTCATTGTAATTATTTATAATTGCTGCCTTAGTTATTTTAAAGACTGGACTTTGCTAATTAGCTCTTTGTGAATGCTCTGATCCTGGGATTCTTACTTCCTCTTCATCCAGGCTTTGTTTAATCTCGCTTCTATTTGTATTGACCTTTGACATCCCAATTTTCTGTTTGCTTTTAAAATCCTAGCTAATTAGAGGATTTCAAATTCTTCATGATAAAGAAGTTCTTGTACAGAGCATGTAATTAGAATATCTGATGACAAGAATCAGGATTTTAGCACCACAGGGTTAAAAGATCATACCTCCAAGCAGCATTTTCCCACAGGATGCTTTGCGTTTCAGCAATTAACCTCCTGCTCAGGACATGGTCTGCTATTCATCTCCTAAAATTCCTTAGTCGGGATTATTTCAAAGTCTGCCCTTTCATTGCCTCTTATCAGATGCAGTGAACCCTGAGGTCAAAGTAAAAAGGCCTAGAGACAAAGTCTCATCATCTTGTAGAAATGATCACAGTACCTTTTATTAGAAATGTATCATCGAAACCTTGCAAATTGCCTTTTGCCCTACATAAAACTGCTACACTTACAATTGGTTGTAACATTACAGCTACTGATATTTCCTTGGTGAATTACAGACCTTGCTGCACCACCTATGCATTTGGATGTGCGCACACACATGCACGCTTCCTATAGAGTCACAGAAATTGTTGGAATGAGAATTAGTATCTCAGTAGGCAATGAGCTAGGACAGAAAGGATCTAGGAGCTCCTATTGCCACGAAATTGGATTTTCATTCCTCCTCCATTCTGTGTATGCTTACCAAGTGCCTACTCTGTGTTGGGTGCTGTAATTTATGCTCTAGACACAGATGTGATAAAACCATGTCCCTGTCTCCCAGAAGTAGAGAGAATAAATAAGCCAACTTAAAAGTGTTAATACCACCTGGTGTGGTCTTAAGTGATGGTACATAAATGCTTAGTGGTTAACAGAAGAAACATCCACACCTGCTTGAGGACCTAGGGAAAACTTCAGGGAAGAGGACACATTTGCCCTGAGATTTGACAGAGAAGTAGAAGCTCTGTGGAGAGATGGTGGGAGTGGGAGGGTGTGTGTGGTGCGGCAGTAGTGGTAGAGAGAGGAGATTCCGAGTATGTGGAAATGCACAGAGCCCGGACAGAACGTGTTCAAAACTCAGCTTAATCCCACACTGTCAGACTAAAGTACAAGAAGAGCAGGGAGAGATGACGATCTGGACAGCTAGGTAGTTAACAAGTCAAAAATATACGACTCCTCTTCTAAAGCAGTAATAAACCAGCAAAAGCCTTGGCACAAACGCTGACGCCAAAAAAGACGCTTCAAATTTTATCCAACAGATGATGAAGAGTCACAGGAAATGTGTGTGACTGGACATGTGTTGGTATAAGATTACTTTGCTAGTAGTAGGAAGGCTACACCAGTAGGGCTGTGACCAGAGACAGGGAAGCCAGTAAGATGACCAATAAGAGAGTCCAGAAAACAGAAGATGAGGACTTGAAATTGGACAACGGCAGTGGAAAAGTAGAGGTGGCAAAAAATACAAGGGAGACTCTAGAAGTACTTGTTGACTGATTAAGTGTACCTGGTTTAGCTCCCCCCCCCCCCACCGACCCCGTTTCCTGACTTGGGAGAGCACACAAATGATGATGCAGAGGCTCAAAAGGATGCTCCATCAACCCATGGATCACGCAATGTGATGGAACATTCGAGAATGTTCCATGACTCCTTGAAACCCATTTCTAAACAGAGATAATACTGGCACCTGCCTCAAAGGGTTGCTATGAGAATTAATGAATTAAGATTCTCTAATTCAACCGTATGGACTTAGAGCAAGCACTAAGTATTAACTAGTATTTTATAGGTATCTGGAATTTATCATGACTTTGAAGCAATCAAGTTGAAAGGTCTATATTTGGATAAGTAATAGACTATAGAAAATTTTGATTTTCAGCATAAACGTAATAGATTAAGCTCACAGACAAATCTAGAAATTTCCAGAATGAAAACAGAACAGGTGAGTACACAGTTTTGAAGGATGTCAACATGTAGGGGGAGAACACAAAAAATGAAGCCCACAAAAATAGCTGAGGGTAAATGGGGGTCCAGGAACAGACTGAATGCAGAAATCAGGCAATGTAAGATAGACTCAGTGGACTGGAGTTAAGGGCAGGTATCCAGGCTCTGAGAGGCTCCTGAGAAGAGAAGGATGCCAATCAAACTTGTTTCAAAGGGCATGTGGACATTCACTTATGCATTCCTACTATAATGCACATAATATTATAATTCATGTGTTTGTTTTTCAAGTCTGCCTTCCATTTTGAAAAAGTAATCTTCTGTATCAGTTATATATTGATCATAAGAAACTGTCCCCAAACTTGGTAACTGGAAAAAAAAAAAAAAAAGCATTTTATTTGCTTACAAATAACGTGCCACGTTTAAGGCTGGGCTCGGCTGAGCGGTTCTGCTGCTGGTCTCTCCTGAGACGGCTCGTTGCATTCATGCAAGGGGGTGCACGTGTGGTCAGAACACTGAAGATCCACCCTCTTGGCCAATGTCAAGTATACAACATAGTATTGTTAACTACAGTCACCACGTGGTATAGATCTTCGGAACTTATTCATCTTGCATAACTGAATCTTTGTGCCTTGACCAATATCTCCCCATTTCCTCCACCCTCCAGACCCTGGCAACCACCATCCTACTCTCTGCGTCTATGAATTTGACTATTTTAGGTTCCACATACAAGTGAGATCATGCAGTATCTGTCACTCTGTGTTTGGCTTATTTCACTTAGGATAACGTCTTCCAGATTCATCCATGTGGGCTGCCAATGTCAGAATTGCCTTCTTTAAGGCTGAATAAAAGTCCACTGTGTCTATGATTTGCTTGTCTAGCACCTCCACTGGGGCTGTAATAGCTAAGGCGGCTACATGTACACTGCTGGCAGTAGAGGCTGGTAGTGGTCTTGGCCACGTGTATCCAAAAGGCAACTGCCACCTGAGAGAGAGAGACACACACACACACAACACGGAAGCTCAAGGCCTCAAGGCTCAGAACTCCCACATGATTTTCACTACCTTCTGTTGGTCAAAGCGAGTCATTAGGCAGGCCCAAAATCAAGGGGTTGCAAAATAGACTCCACTTCTCTATGAGACAAGTTGCAAATAATTCTTGGCCATTTTCAATCTACCATGTCACCTCAGGGCAAGAGCCACAGGGTTTGGATTTTGTATTCCCAATTCCTGATACACTATTATTCTTAAAGCTATACTGAAGAGCAGCATGGTTCTTTGGGGGCATACTTCTTTTCCAAACATCTGAGGTTAAGAGTTTAAAAGAAAACACAAAACTTCTGCAATAAAACAGAATGAGATTTACAAAGATTGGTGTCAAAAAAATAAACCTATGTGAGGAATGAAGCCATACCTCAAAACCGTGACTTTTCTTTTGAATTTTACCATCCCCCTGAGAGATTACTTTTCATGGCTGCCAACACCATGTACTCAAAATGACGACCCAGAAACCTTTCCTTGATATGCCCTATCTTAGATGAAACAAATCTGAAACATTACACGAGACTTAACTATGGCAATAAAGGTCAAGAGTAACATAAAACCACATATGGCTTCCTCCCAAAGGATTTAGACCCCATTCCATTTTCATCCTTCAAGCATCCACCTCGACTCTGGAAGAACCATCACTGCGTATCTCCATGGCTACCCTCCTCACTGTCTCAACTCAGGCAAGATTGCCTTGGAGAATAGCAGGAACTCCTTCTCCCATCTCCTTCAGCATCTTTTTTCCCTGCCTGAGGATCAAGGTCTTTTTCAGGTATTGACTCAAGGACTGTGGTCACGGAGACTCCACACCCTGCTCACAGGGATGTGACCTTAACCTACGGTCATCACTGCTAGAACCGTAACTGAAGAGAACTCATCACAGCACCCATAAACGACATAACATCAGGAGTACCCATTTTAGGTGAGGGTGCTTTATCACACAGACTTAAGAAATGTTAAAGGTAAAGTGATCCAACACTTTTTTTTTCATTCACGCAAATAGTTTTCCTGATGTGTCAGAGCAAGAAAGAAGGATAAGAAAGGTAGGAAGAAATGTCCAACCTAATTTAAAATCTGTGAAAACGTAATAGAGTTGTTCCCTATGTCAATATATTCCATGAAGCTACTTACTTCTTGACATCCGTGGAGTAAAATTTCTGAATGTTCTAACATCATTTAATTTTCCAATAACAATTTTCACTTTTTCATAGCACTAAGGTTACTCCTAGATTCACTCAGTCAATGTTAGGCAAGATTCAAAGCCTCAGACAAATGATCATTTAGTCTCAAAATATTCCCAAGACCATTTAATTGTCAAAGAATACAGATGCTAAATAAATCTGGCTATACCATACAGTAAATAAATCTGAAATATATTCCCACCATTTTCCCCCTTAGTTTTTCAGTACTAACCATTGTGTCACTTTTGCCTGGAGTTGTAAAACTTTTCATTGCATTCTCCAAACTAGAGATAACTTACATAATACAAAAGAAAATGGTGAAGAGACGACATATAGCTGCATATAGGAAAAGAATCTCCTTTCATCTACCACAAGGCTACCTTGGAGCCAAGGTTACAAGAATGCAGGAGAACCGAGTATCTTCAAATAGAAGAACCTGAATTGAAAGGAATTCTATATTTCAAACAGAAAATGTCCCAAGGGGGAAAAAATAGACGCAAGTTTGAATTTTTCTAAATGAGCAAATAACAAGAAAATATCAGAAATATTACTTTCATACGAGGAACGAAAATAAATGAAAATTTTCAGAGGCAAAGCAACAAAGCCTACTTATGGTAATAGTGGTACATAGTATTTGCATAGAGCATTACAAGTTGATTCTCTATTAAAAAAATAACTGAACTAATGTTTCAATGGGATTATCAAATTTTTCTGATTGAAGATGTGCATCACTCGGTGTGAGAATTATTTAGCTTGAACTCAGTAATGTGGCTCATCATAGCCAACAGCAAACTCTTTCGCAAAGCAATACAATCAGGTGTTGTTAGATTCAATACCCAGATAAAGACAGAGGTGACTGCTCGGAGGTCTCACGTTCACAACACTAGTATTAGGTACCATAAACCTTTGAGAGCTGCTACTGCACAGTGAATGGTTCTTACATAAATTGAATATAAAAGAGTAAGTCATCCTTTTTTCTAAATTGAATATCCCAACATACGTGTTGGTACACCAGCAGGAAGAGCTAATGCCAGAAGCAACCCAAAACCCGTAATGCATAGATGCAGGTGCTTGAAACTTCAGAGAATGGGAGGATGACGTGATCATTTTGGTCCCCAAAGACCCATTGTTAGTGCATCTGTTCTTGCCAGCCTGATTCCAAGTGGGTGGGCTGCTGAAGTCACTCCCAGCATTAGTTATAAATAAACTCCGGACAAAAACAGTGAAACAGGACTGCTTCCTTCCCACGTACTTGCTCCCTTTCCTGCCAATGCCTCTACACCCCCGCCCAAGTCTCTGATGCTCTAGGAAGGCATTCTGCTTTCAGGGCTGCACAAAGTGACACCAGACGCAGGCTGGATCTTCCCCCATCATCATAATCCAATTGCTTCATCATCTCACTGGTCATCAAATTTATCCTTCACCTCAGGACTCTACTAGTTAATCTAATTGATTTCAACAAAACATTCATGGTTTATTTGGGTTTAATTTGTTATCATTGCCAGTTACCATGTTCGCATTCAGTGAGGGACTTACTGGCTGGATCCAGTGAATGAACAGTATGACAATTTCACGGACTGCAGGATAACCAGAGGGAAAACAACTTGGGTAGCAGGTGGGACTCTGGTTTCCACTGAAGTCACACTGCATTCGTGGCTGCCGGTCTGCATGGGTTTACAAAGAACCCAGAACTGGTATGTCTTGCTGTAAGAGCTACACCTGATTGAGATGGAATCCTCCAACTGACAGCCCTGTATTGCTCAGCTCCGGTCTTCAATTTGAAATTCAGCAGAGAACAACACATAAGCTCATAGGGTTTTTTTTAATCTCTTGATGGGAATTATTGAGCTGTAGACTTTTTTTTTTTTAATACTGGGAAAAGGCCAGGTGAAAGTGACTGAAGTGTAAATTATAAGTAAAAATGGTACTACAGAAAAGGGTTTATTTTAGATTTCGTAACAATCCAACGTGCAGTTATGAATTTTCAAGGGAAAGCAGAAGCTCCCTATTACCTGATGCTCCTGGAGGGTGGACCAAGCACAGATGATTGCTTTATTATCACCCTCCTGGGAATTCGCCAGATGTTCCAGACAACGCAACAGAAAAGTGCGCGTTTGGATTGCTGCCACTGAGTTAATAGGAAACAGCAAGTGGATAGACTAAGAAGAAATGACTTCAACATTTTTCAGGACAGTAAAAGTTTAGCTTTCCATTACTTGCTGTTTTTTTTAATTATTATTATTACGTTTGTAAGCCTATCAGGTATTTTAAAACTGTTTTCTTTTAAATATCCAAAACATAAAAAGTACTTTTCCCTGGTCTGATCATCTCACATGGAGGAGATCTCTATTAGGCATTTACATTTTTGCTACACTGAAATACATTCTCTATTAGAAGTCAGTGCACTTTTTCTGTAAAGGGCAGATAAATATTTTAGTTTTTATGGGTGATATGGTCTCTGTCACAATTACTCAACTCTGTCATTGTACTGTTAAAATGGCACAGAGGACACATAAGTGAATGAGCATGCATGTGTTGCAATAAAATGTTATTTACAAAACAGGCCATGAGCTGGATTTGGCCCACAAGCAAGAAATCTAGCGACCACTCTTCTATACGATGTTTGTGTGTATTTTTTCCACTATCGCCTAATTGCTGTATACACAGGTGGTACTCAGTGTTTGTTGTAGACTGGATGACTAAATGGCTTAAAGCAAATTATTTAGTGTTGATGATAAATGTAAATACATTTCTGCAAAGTCTTATTAGAAAAAAAAAAAGCTTCCTACCCACTTTCTCTCTTCTCTCATAAAGCTCATGTCAAAATGTGCTTCCCAAGATAATCCCTTAAAAATAACTTTGCATTTTTAGGAGGAACACAAAGAACAGTGCAAGCTTTCACTCAAGAACCACTTAAAATTTATACCACAAGATCCTTAGGAATTAAGGCCTCATTTAAGTCTTTTGCTGTGCTGTTTTTCATCGAATATTAAATGACAGCCGTACGAAAAAAGGATACTTTAAAAATATTGGGGAAATCATGGTTTTAAAAATAATTAATTACAAATAATGAAATCTGGCTTAGCAATTAACGTAAAATCCTTTCAAATGAAATTATAATTTAGGCTTTTTTTTTTTTTTTACTTGTAGACTAAAATTTTTTTGATTCACGTTGGATGACAATTTCACTTCATTACATGGCCAACCAACTACACTCGTAAAATTTATCCCATACCTACCATGTTATGACATTGTAATCCTCATGACAGAAAGAATATCTAAGTCTTTGATACCCCACAGAATATGTAAGACAGTTAAGAAAATAAGATGTTCTTGAGGTTCAAGGGAGACATGACACCTCATTAAACTGGTAGGATCGGGGGAAGATTCCTGGAGTCCCATCTTTTTTGTAAGTCACATCGACCCACACACCATAATCTGGACTTGAACGATTTTTCACATTTAATTTCTTGTTTCTACCATGTTTCATAAATGTCTTGTGCATTTATAGCTCCTGGTGTGGTTTCCAGTTAGGAATACCAGTCTTAAACTTGGCCATCCTGGCGACCTTTCAAAGCCGACTTCAAATATCTTAACATGAAGTCTTATTAATTTTTACTTCTTCCATGCCTATCAAAATTTCTTTCTCTCTCACTCAGAGCTGTAAAGCATTTTTGATTCCTAAAAAAGTACTTACCACATGGTGAGGCTTTTCCTTGTACTGGTGTATCAAGTCTGAAGGGTCTGAGATTGTACTTACACTTATAAGCTAACAAGGTAACCTGCCACAGTTTCAGAGCTGGCAGAAGACACAAGATGCCTGTGTCAGAAACGACTTTACTATTCACAGCAATAGGAGCCAGAGTGACAATACTGCAAGCCCCAGTTTCCTCAGGCAAAGTCAAGAGGACCAGGTGATGCCTGCACACACAAGAGACTCATCACAGGAAAGGAACCCTAAGTTCAGGGGCCTGAATCTTTTCTAATGGGCCATAAGCATGCCTGACCTTTGCCTCAAGGAAGGCATCTTAATTGTACTAGACATGAAACACATCTTCCCTCTGCCCCAGGGCAGTCACTAGGCCTATCTTCCTCAAGGTCCCCTCCACAAATAGAGTTGAAATTGTAGTCCAGAAGAAAGCAGTCAGTGTTTCTACTCACAGACTCGCTACAATGTGTGAACCGTGGAGAATCTGGAGAATTGTCTCCCAGTAAGTGACCTTCCCTGCTTTCCCCTTCAGAGACGTCTTATTTTGTGCTCCCCCTGAGAAAGATCCGGAGATGAGGATTCAAGCAGACATGGTTTGGAGACAGACGCCAGAAAACATCAGTAGGGGAGCGAGAGTGAGAAAAGGAATAGAAGGAAGCCAGTGAAGGGCAAGTCATCCATCTGGGTACCACTGCGGATAACTAGAGGCTCGTCCTTCTGGGAACTCAGGGAGACCATGTAGAAGAAGTAAGAACTCTGAATTAGCCCCCTTAAGGAGAGGGTGCTGACGTATCTATACACCAACTGTCCTTGGTTATTGTTTGAGAATTGTTCCTGGGAGATGGCTATATATCTAGTGGCTCTGCCTACCGTTTTCAGAAACAGAATAAGCTCAGGTACAAAAAAAGAAAGAAAGAAAAAGAAAATCCTCTGGCCAAAGAAAATAGGTGCATCGCACGTTAACACGAAAATGGTAAGACCCGTAGGGATGTGAACAAGGCATGGCCAGTAACTGCTCCAAGGGCAGAATTTTTTTTTTTCTTTAACAATTAGCAAAACTGAGTTTACTGTTGGCACTTAATCTTTTGTTATTGAATGGAAAAGAAAACTTGACATAGGTCTTGAAAAAAGAGTATCGATAGGCCTAAGTGGAGGAAAAAATACAGGTTTGATCTGTGAAGAAAAATTTAACAAGTAAATGTCTCATCTAATGTTGTACCAAATCAGACATAACTAAAATATTTAATTCTGCTAATTTATTTCTGGGCCATAGTAAAAAAAAATGGCCCTATAACTCATGAGATCGTAAGTTAAGTGTGATAAACTCTAGTGCAAATTGACTCTTCTTTCAAAATGTATTCATCTTCACTGTATAAGTGAAGACAAGAGCTCAATGAAGCATGTTTTAGATAAGGCTTAATTCATTTCCAAACATCTAAATTCTGTCAATTAGACAGTTTGAAATAAAATTTTCTTAAAGAAACTAAACTTCTAAATACAATTATGTATTCTAAGTAAAAGAATTGTATTCTAAATGTGTGCTTATATTATCTCACACCCGTCAGAATGGCCATCATCAAAAAATCTGCAAACAATAAATGCTGGAGAGGGTGTGGAGAGAAGGGAATCCTCCTGCACTGTTGGTGGGAATGTAAATTGGTATAGCCACTATGGAGAACAGTATGGAGGTTCCTTTAAAAAAACTAAAAATAGAGCTACCATATGATCCAGCAATCCCACTCTTGGGCATACTTCTGGAGAAAAAACACAGTTCAAAAAGCTACATGCACCCCAATGTTCATTACAGTGCTGTTTACAATAGCCAATACATGGAAGCAACCTAAATATCCACTGAGAGATGAATGGCTAAAGAAGATGTGGTACATATATATATGATGGAATATTACACAGCCATTAAAAAGAATGGAATAATGTCATTTGCAGCAACATTCAGGACCTGGAGACTATCATACTAAGTAAGTCAGACAGAGAAAGACAAATATGGTATCTCTAATATGCAGAATCTAAAAAAAAAAAATGATACAAATGAACTCAGTTACAAAACAGAAGCAGACTCACAGACTTACAGAATGAATTTATAGTTACCAGAGGGCACGGGTGGAGGGGAAGGATAGATTGGGAGTTTGGGACTGACATGTACACACTGCTACATTTAAAATAAAATGCCTAAAAAAGTTAAAAAAAATAAAGTCATTCTTACTATTCACCTTCAAAAGAAAGAAATAAAAATAAATAAATGTGTGCCTTCCCATAGGCTAGACTGAGGCTCGTAGGGAGATTGAAACTATCTCTGATCATGAAGATACAAAACTGACTAAGGATGCCATTATTCTTCCTGGCATACAAGAGTCTGTTTCTGGGCAGGTTTTGTCAAATGCATGCAGAGCTTCATGTACTAAAGAGTTCCTTACAGTTTAGACATTGATCAACTATTGGCTCCATAAGAGCTCCCTTTGATTTTTCTTCGAGATGCTGCAGAAATTTTCTCGAATCCTGGCTCTTGCCAGTGAGTCTTTCTTCTGCCTGCCTTTGTCAAAAACAACGGTAAGATGAAACGTTCAGCTGGGGTGGTACATCTTCACCCAAATTCACTTCCTATTATACACAAACTATTTCAATTTGCTTCTTGGCCAAGTAGCCTCACCCAAGACAACAGAAAAACTCTCTGAAGAAGCCCAGTTATGCTTAAATATCCCAGTATCTGATGGTTAGAAAGAATACCAGGGCCATCTGATGTTATTATCCCAAGCCTTTATCCTCTCTAGAGAGCGTCTGGCTGAGCATCCTTCAGTCTCTGCTCTCCTGTCCCATAAGGTAGTGATACGGGAGGTGATAAATTTTCTTATTGTGAGCCAAAGGGTATCTTTCTTCAGCTTTTTCCATTAGCCAAGTTTAACCTCATGCAACAAAAAATAAATATCATTAAGAACCATTATATACTGGAAGACCAAGTCTTTCCTCTCTTCCCACGTTAGTTCCTTAAATCATCTGTCACATGGCATTTATCCTAAAGTTCCTCCAGACCCATCGCCAACCTTTTCAGACTCCACACAGCATTCTCTACTTTTTCAGTTATCTCTTAAAAATACTCAGTTTTTTAATTCTTATATGGTAAGATGATTTACCTCAAGTATTTTTTAAGACACAAGAAATTCAACTTACATACTTCACACATATAATTACTGGTTACAAATTTAGATTTCATTAATAGGAAAAATCCATGTCTAATTATTTTAACTATTTCAGACACCAGGGTTAAGGGCATGTTTATAGATATATCAACTAAACTATTAAATATTTATTGGTATTCCCCTTTGCACATAAACAATACAATTACCAATAAACTAAATCAGTATTTCTGACCAGTATTAAGCACTAATGAGAGTGAATCTATTATCTCTATAAATGTTTTAACTTTAAAATTCATAATCAAAAACCAAAAATATTTTAAAGATGAAAGGGACACAAAAGAATAGGCTATAAAATTATCATAAGTATTCATTTTCAGGGAAGAATAAGCAGCAGCGTATGGTGAAAGGCATTTTTATGGGCTTCCTTCCATAGGTTAAAAAAAAAAACCAAACATTTAGAACTTCAGACCACAACACACTAGCTGTGGAATCTAGCATCTTTAGCTAATGAACACCAAAGCAGACACCAAATTCTAAAATGCTTAATATATTCAAGGAATTATCAAAAAAAAGGCAACAGTTTCCTAAAAACTCACATAATCTCTATGCTTTTTTATACACAATGACTGCATCAATAAAAAAAATCTAAGTACTCGCCAGCACAATATGATTGGACGTGGTGTGCACCTTCTACATCATCAGCTTAATAGGAAATGTCTCACCCAGCTTTCCAATTCCTTTAGATCCGAACCCGCAAATGGCAGAAAACCAACCTCAACCTTGCACACTAGGGATGGCAGAGCAGCAAGATGTGGCGACTCTGGGTCCTTGAATAACTTCAAGAGGCAGAAATACCTCTGTCTGCCCTCTCTTCAGGCCACCACTTCTAGACAGTTACCTCACTTAAGCCATCAAGTATTTTTCTACGCTATAGCAGCCTAGACTTGACCCTTCCTAATTCACCAAGTATCTGGAGCCCTGAACTTCCATCACTTCTTTTTCCTTTGGTGGTGGTGGTTCAGTTTGCTTCTATTAATGTCGTGGTAAGAGGTGGAGCTTTTAACATCCAATCTCATTGTCTTTGTTTCAACACATTTTCTAGGTTCTGCTGTCTGGGTATTCCTGGAAATGCAGAAATGCAAGAGCATTTTAAGAAGACCAACTCTTACTTTTTACATTTCACAAAGGAACACACCATACCTGATGTATGTTCTTTGAGTATAAATTTATGGCAGATTTTTCAAGGCATTCACTGTAAATTCAGCTACATTGCTATTTTGAACTGTTTTATGATGTCCATTTTTCTCAGTCTGACATTTCAGTAGGTCCTAACACACACATTCACTGGGCAAGTCTAAACACTAAAGAAATACAGGGTTATCAATCAAGCAGCAAACAGTTACTGAGAGCCTACTAGGGCAAGTTCTCTGCTGGGTGAGTGATGGAGAGGCAAAACATGGTCCTGATATAAAGGAGCCTGTGATCTTGTTGGGAAGACAGAATACACACAGTGTGAACCAAATCACTAGCAAGCACATGATAAATGCCACTAAGTTCCAACGAAGGGTCGAAGAGGAATATTTTAAGGTAAAATTGATGCAAAAAACTTAAAGCTACCTAAATACGCTGTCAGCACTCTTGGCACATTTTAGCATTTTCACTCAGTTTGGGACAACTCAGCATTGCTACCAGACTCATCTAAGGTCTTTTTTTTTTTAATTGGGGTATAGTTGTTTTACAGTGTTGTGCTAGTTTCTACTATACAGCGAAGTGAAGTAGAGTTCCCTGGGCTATACAGCAGGTTCTCATTAGTTATCTATTTTATACATATTAGTATATATATGTCAATCCCAATCCGCAATCCATCCCACCCCCGTCTTGGTGTCCACATGTCTGTTCTCTACATCTGTGTCTCTATTTCTGCCTTGCAAACTGGTTCATCTGTACCATTTTTCTAGATTCCACATATATGTGTTAATATACGATACTTGTTTTTCTCTTTCTGACTTACTTCGCTCTGTACGAGTCTCTAGGTCCATCCACGTCTCTACAAATGACCCAATTCCATTCCTTTTTATGGCTATGTAATATTCCATTGTATATATGTACCACATAAGGTCTTTTTTCATCCCAGGAATTGCAAACACATCTTCCAGAATTAATTTCTCTATATGGGACTTGAGTTTGCCCATGAGAAGCATGTGTACGAGGTTTGGAAAGCATGGCCCTGGGGCCATTTTCTCTAGAGAGAGTTGCAGCCAGATGTGCAGACGGAAATGAGGCATCCCGGTGGGCTCCTGGAGGGCTCTTGAGAATCACATGCTGTCCTGTTGCAGACTGACATAGATGGTGGTAGCTTCCCAGAGATGCTTCAGAATTGCCACCATTTCTCAGGAAGCACTTGAGAACCACCTGCTGGGGAGTTTCTGGCTGAGGTCTCTACAAGGACCTTCCTGAACTTCAACGTCATCTTCCCTGACCTTTACTCTTCCAGTTCTTGCTATCTTTGTGTAAGCCTCTATTCCTTCATGAAACCCTTTATCCTCGGAGTATATACAGTGGCTTGTATTTTCCTGTCTGAACCCTGACGGCCATAGGTGGGAATCCTTATAAAGTGAGAAGATGATAGGAGGGAGGTGCTTGTACTCCCAGACACTCTTTCTTCACCAAAACAAAACCAGACCAAACCATACACAGTGAAAAATGCTTGGGGGCAGTGGCAAAGATAAATTCTAAATCTGGTAACTCATTCACTTAAACTGAGTGAAATCGGAAGGTGGGCTGAGAGTCAAACAGGAGGCTGGACATAAACCCTGGCTCCGCAGAGTCAAGAGGAAATGCCTAAGAGGAAGGCAAACCAGGGTGGAGCTCACCTGGAATGAAGACACAAGATCCAGGAAGAAGAAAACAAGGCAGGAGGAGACAGAGAAGTCAGTCCAGCTAAGGGAATCAGATGATTTTTCAGAAATCAGAGTGAAAATAATTTCAATTTCAAATACAAATGATGCTGATAGGATTTGACAAATGTTCTATTTGAGGAATTGGAGTTTCTTTTCTCCACACTCCCCATCCTAGAGGCTCAGCTCCTGCACAGCTCATGAATGCCATGGACATCAATATAAGTCCCGTTCTTCCTTTCTTATTTCTATATGTATTTTTTTAAATAGCAAAACCTAAGTTGTACTGTCATCCACTTTAAGTACTGCAGTGAGCTGAACTTCAGAGAGCTTCAGGGAAGGTGAGAGTAGCCGACTATAGTCACAGCACCTGATGCAGCACAACAAAGCAGCTACAGCACGTCTGAACAGTCATGGCTCCCAGCCAAAGACCAGTCTGCTAAAATACCCACGGTGCATATATTTTCAGGAAACTTAAGATTTGTTTTTCATAGTATCAAAATTATTTTTTTAATTGAAAAGGCAACCTATGGAACAGGAGAAGATTGTGTACATCGTATATCTGATATGGAGTTAATATCCAGAATATGTAAGGAACTCCTACAACTCAACAGAAAAATCAAATAATCTGTTTTTAAAATGGTCAAATGACCTAAATAGACATTTCTCCATAGATAACATACCAATAACCAACAAGGATATGAAAAGATGTTCAATATTGATAGTTAGAGAAATTAAATGCAAATTAAAACCACAGTGAGATATCACCTCACACCCATTAAAATCGCTGCTATCAAAAAAAAAAAAACCAGAAAATAAATGATAGCAAGGATGTGGAGCAATTGGAAACTTTATGTACTGTTGATGGAATTATAAAATAGTGCAACCACCAGAGAAAAGAGTACGGAGCTTCCTTAAAAAATTTTAAAGCTACCATATGATCCAGCAATGCCACTTCTAGGTAGTTTCAAAGAATTGAAAGCAGGGTCTCAAAGAAGTATTTGCACATCCATGTTCACAGCGGCACTATTCACAACAGGCAAGAGGTAGAATCAACTCAAATGTCCAAATGAAGAAATAGACAAAGTGTGATATTATGCACATAATAGAAGAATATTCAGCCTAAAAACAAAAAAAAGGAAATCCAGTCAAATGCTACAAATTGGATGAACCTTGAGGACATTATGCTATATGGAATAAGCCAGTCACAAAAGGACAAATACTATATGATCCCATTTATATGGGGTATCTAGAATAGTGACATTTATAGAAACACCAACTAGAATGGTGGTTGCCAGGGACCGGGTGGAAGTGGAAAAGGTGAGTGGTTCTTTAATGGGTAAATAGTAAGTTTCACAAAATGAAAAAGTTCCGGAGATCTGTTTCACAATAATGCGAATATACTTAGCACTACTGAACTGTATAATGAAAAATGAGTAAGATGGTAAATTTCGTGTGTTTTTCACTAAAATTTTTTAAATAGCTTAAAAATTAGCTTTAAAAACATTCCAAGAAATATTTTTCACAGAAAATGTGCATCGTTCCCACCAGAGTAGGAACATGTGTCTCTTCAGTTAGTCACATTTGCTGATGCCTTTTATTTCCTCGTGAAGGCTTCCTCACTGGAATGTGTTTACTAAACACAAGAATTTCCAGGCACACACGTAGGGCACATAGTACTTCCATTGTGCCCCTTTGTTAGTAGTTTAGTACATTTGTGAAACTTCACTATCACAAAGTCTCTAACTAGCTTAAAACCCCATTAGTTTACCTTTTACATGTCACACCAAAACACCAGAGACCATTAGCTCAAATGCTTACCACATTTGCTGAGATTCTAAATTATGCTTGGTGCTCAGTACATTACTACATTCAGGACCTCACAATCCACTAAGTGAACAGATAGTAGAACACCATAAATGCAAAGCAAATGAACACATACGAGGTGAGAAGTTCAAAGATAAAAGTACATAGGCAACATGAACAGGAGATGATTAATTGTCAGAGCACACAGTGAAAGCTTTAGAGAGGACTTAAAGCCGCGAGAATTTACCAGGCAGATGGGCAAGAGAGAAGAGAGAAAGGAATTCTAACAGAAAGAAGAACATCAATAAATAAATGATACGTATGGTGTTCAAGGAACTACAGGTCTTCCAGTATTGCTGGAACTTGTAGTGCAAGAGGTAGAAAGAAAAAAAGATAAATTTACAGCAAAAGGCAGGAACCAGGTAATGGAGGGCCTTGTAACTCATACTAAGAAACTTGGACTCACCATGTGTAGCAACATAGATGCTACTACAGATTATCATACTAGGTAAGTCAGAAAGAGAAAGACAAATACCATATGATATCATTGTATATGTGGTCTCTAAAATATGACACAAATGAACCTATCTATGAAACAAAAACAGAATCAGGGACATAGAGACCAGACTGGTGGTTGCCAAGGGGGAGGGGGTTGGGGGAGGGATGCAGTGGGAGGTTGGGATTAGCAGGTGAAAACTAGTATATATAGAATGTATAAACAGCAAGGTCCTACTGTACAGCCCAGGGAATTATATTCAATATCCTGTGATAACCCATAATGGAAAAGAATATGAAAAAGAATGTATATATATATATGTAACTGAGTCACTTTGCCATACAGCAGTAATTAACACACTGTAATTCAACTATACTTCAATAAAAAAATAAATTTAAAAAAATAAGAAAATAAATGACATACCTTGAAAAGAGGAGAAATTGGGATTCGTTTTAAGGGAAATCCTTTGAGGGTTCAGTGGGATACAGAATATAAGATCAGATTTTTACTTTAGAAAAATCACACAAGCAATGGTGTCAATTATAGTTTGGGGATGGTAGGACTATGAAACAGAAGGGCATCAATTAGAAAACTCTTGAAACATCTGGATTAAGATACTAAAACACCAATTTAAGGCAAATGGGCATGTAGCACAGGCAGGAAATTTTGAGAAGTATTTACAAAGTTTGCAGACTGTGATGTTTAGTTCGGTATGCTGGATAAGGAGAAATCTAGGATGCATCACTGGTTCTCAACTTTTGAACCTTCTACACACAAGAGTAAGCTAAGAGAGAAGTAACTTTGGAGAATAAGGAAGAAGAAAAAATTGGGGGTTGAGGAATAATCAAATAATATATTGAGTTGGGGCATCCTGGATCTAGATTCTTGTGGGGCATGGAGACAAAGACAGGCACAGAGCAGTTGAATATATGGCTCTAGACCTCAAGGGCGAGAAAGGGACTGAGGTTAAAGAGTCATCACATAAGTCATAATAATGGATGACATTCATAGGGAATAGAGGTAGCACAAGATCAAGTACAGAGAAATATACATCCCTGGATTTAAAATAATAATAATAAATGAGTCAAGGAAGAGAAGCCCCCGGCAAAACAGACTATAGTAATATACGGACAACATAATGCAAAGTTCCCATTATAAAAATTTCTTAATAAATGCAAGTATAATTAATTTTGCAGCACTCATCTGAATCTCTTCTCATAATTTACCTCCTCACTCAGAATGTTAAGTACATGCATAGATATAGTAGAGATATAAAGTGCTACATAATCTTGACACCATGGTATCTTCACATCATCATTTCACGTCACTCTGATGATCTTCAGCATCATCCAACCTGACCCCCATGTATATATCTACTAACATCTGAACAGAACTTCCCTGAACCTTAGTTACCATCCACTCTTTCAACGCATTTTTTCCAGTCTTCCGATATCACCACAATTATGCTCTCTCCACAGTCCTCGTCATCTATTGACTAGCTACCTTGAAAACTATTTAAAGCTAAGGCATCCTTAGATGGCAGTGGTTTAAAACCATGTGTGTTGCATTTTTTTTTTTTACAGGAATTTTCCATCTCTTGACTGAAAGCAACGATTGATGTTGTATTGGAAATTACCAACATGCTATGTTAGCCTCCAAGTATGCTAACTGGCAAGCTATTCCACAAGCCACAAAACAGAAAGGCTCACCCATCACATTAAGATGTTTAAATCATACACAGCAAAAACAGGAGGAAAAGTATGGGCCAAGTTAACACACTCAATAGAGGATGCAAGCCGGGTAGCAGAACCACACCACTGAATTCCTGGGTCATGTAATGTTCCTGCATGCAAATGTTCTGTTCTTTCTACCACATCTGCCTTCTCTGCTGATGATGTGGTTATGAAGACCAGAGTTGGGATTTAAGTAAGAGGGCTTAGTAGATGGAAAGTCCTGGAACCAACACACCCTTTGCTCTTTGGCAAAGTATAGTGACCATTATGCCAGGTCACAGCTGTAGCTTGAAGAGGAGCTTTTGGTAAGTTTCCTGTGCAGAAGACAGGTGGAGCCAGGAGAGAGTCTTAATGCTTCTCTTAATGCTTAGTGGGTGGTCAATTTAAGATTTCATGAGGGCTGAGGGCTTCTCATGCATCACGTATATTTGTTTATCTTGAATATTAGCTACCTCTGGGTCCTTCCACCTCCGATCTGCATTCAGCATATAGATTTATTTTGTCCTAACATGCCTTGTAAGTAATTAACTTCCTTATAAACAGAATTCATAATATGAGTTAAGTTTATATTTCACATACTACTTACATATTCAGTATATATACCTGCCATAGCTTATGAGGTTCAACTATGTTTATAATCGATTCATCATCCATGTTTAACATAAATAATGAAGCTTTTATTTTTTAGTAGTTTTCACACCACATATTTTCTCTTTCCTTACAAATGCACAATTGCAGATTCGTAATTAAGGTAGCAAAAATACATTACAACTTAATACTGGTAAAATATTCAGGCATGTGACATGTCATAGGAAGAGACTGATTTTAAAAAATGAAAACTTTAGATTTCCATGAAATCACATTTCATAGACAACTGCTTACTGTAAATTTTTAATACCCCACATACTCTGATACAATGCCTCTCAAAGATATAGCTTGAATTCATGATGCTGAGAACCCCCAAGGTTGCTAGTAGTTTATTCAATGGTAACTTCTGAATAATATTGTCAGAGAGTTACTCCAAATTTCTGAAGAACATGAAGAATGAGTTGAAATGGAGAATGATGTTTTTCTTTACTAAAATGATTTTTCAACTAACCTTTTCCATTGCTATGAGAATAAGTATCTTAATTCAGAAAAGTTGAAGTAATTAAGATGTTTCTAGAAGTTCTTATTCAAAACAATAATCACCCATTGCAGTTGTGTGTAAAAGTCTACTTTGTGTCATCATTTTGCTTTGTGAATAACCATTATTTCTTTATCAAATAAAAACACATGCCCTGAAAGTCTTAAAATTCTAATAATTTATTAATTTGTTTATTATAAGAGCCCCAAAGTGAAATAGTCAAGTACTTTGAGTCAAAGGATGTCACTTCATTAGAGAAAGAAATGTAGTAAAGTATAAACAATCCATGGTGCTCATTGATACCATTTACTGTAAAAGGTTTGGGCCTAATTAATAAAAATTTCTAGATAACAAATTTAAAACAGTATCATAACATATCCAAAATATATTTATTTAGTGGGATTAGCTAATAGTTATTTTTTACTATGACTCTGTTGATTCCAAATAAAGTAGGAATTTTTTTCCTGTGTTTTTCAACAACTATTTCATCAAATTGAAAATAAATTGAAGATCCTGCAGTTAAAACTACTAGAAGGAAGCATAGAAAAAAAAGCTTTTTGACACTGGTCTTGGCAATGACTTTTGTTTTGGTATATGACACCAAAAGCACAGGCAACAAAAGCAAAAAATAGACAAGTGGGAATATATCAAACTAAAAAGTTTCTTCACAGCAAAGGAAACTATCAACAAAAAGGCAACAAAAGGAATGGGAGAAAATATTTGCAAACCATATGTGTGATGCAGAATTAATATCCAAAATATATAAGGAACTCGTACAATTTAATACCAAAAATAACACAATTTTTAAAAATGGGTAAAGGGCTTGAAAAGATATTTCTCAAAATACAAAATGATCAAAAGGTATATGAAAAAACGCTCAAGGGCTTCCCTGGTGGCGCAGTGGTTGAGAGTCTGCCTGCCAATGCAGGGGACACGGGTTCGAGCCCTGGTCTGGGAAGATCCCACATGCCGCGGAGCAACTAGGCCCGTGAGCCACAATTACTGAGCCTGCGCGTCTGGAGCCTGTGCTCCGCAACAAGAGAGGCCACGATGGTGAGAGGCCCGCGCACCGCGATGAAGAGTGGCCCCCACTTGCCGCAACTAGAGAAAGCCCTCGCACAGAAACGAAGACCCAACACAGCCAAAAATAAATAAATAATTTTTTTTTAAAAAAAACAAACAAAAAAAACGCTCAATATTATTAATCAGGGAAATGCAAATCAAAACCAGAATGAAATATCTCCTCACACTGATTAAGATGGCTATTATGAAAGAGACCAAAGGTAGCAAGTATTGGAAAGGATGTGGAAAAAAGGGAAGACTTGTGCACTGTTGGTGGGAATGAAAATTGGTATAGCTACTACAGAAAGCACTGTGGAGGTTTCTCAAAAAATTAAAAATAGAATTACTTTATGATCCAACTTCCCATTTATGGGTTTATATCCAAAGGGAATGAAATCAGTATTTCAAAGAGATTTGCACTCCCATGTTCATTGCAGTATCACTCACAATAGCCAAGATATGGAAGTGACTTAAGTTTCCATAAACAGAAAAATGAGTAAAAAATATGTGGTATACATGAACACACACACACACACACACAGAGTGTAATATTATTTAGTCATGAAAAAGAAAGAAATCCTGATATTTGCAACAATGTGCATAAGCTTAGAGGACATTACGCTCTATGAAATAAGCCACAGACAGAAAGACAAATACTGTGTCTTCTCACATGTGGCATTTACAATAGTCAAAGTCATTGAAGCAGAGTAGAATGGTGTCTTCCAGGCTGGGGGTTGAGCGCGACAGGGAGATGTTGGTTAAACAGCACAAAGTTTCAGTTATGCTGGATGGATATTGGAGGTACAGCATGGTGACTGTAGTTAATACTTCACTGTATGCTTGAAATTTACAGAGGGCAGATCTAAAGTGTCCTCACCACAAAATAAAAAGAAAATGGTAACTGTGTAGTGATGGATGTGTTAATCAGCTTGGCTGTGGTGATCATTTCACTATGTATACATTTCTCAAAACATCAAATTGTACACCTTACATATATATAATTTTTGTCAGTTATAGCTGAATTAAGCTATTTTTTTAGAAAAGAAAAATATATCTGAGATGCATTAAGTGGAAGAAGCAATTTCTGGCCAATATCTAAAATGTTATCCTTTTTTCATTAAAATAAAAAACCAAGTGTCCTATTGTATGTGTTTATCAGTACCCATAGAATTGTACCTTAGAAAAAGCAAGTTTTACTGTACAGAGACAAAAAAGTGAATTAAAAACATGTGACCTCCTAAAGGTAAATTCTACAAACTTAAAAAAATAATAATCTATCAAAGCTGTGTCAAATATGGTAATCCAAAAAAAAAAAAAAAAAGAAAAGAGCATTTGGTTTAAGTAATTTTGTCCCTGCCATAAATAAACATATTGATAATGGTTCATTTGGGGGTCAGAGATGATTTACAGCATTAAGAAATCTGGAAGAGTGCTCAAGGAGAAAGCCCAGGGGCAGCCCAGTGAGGTCAATGAGACGTGACAACTGTAGATTGTGGACATGTCATCATAAAATCAAAATGACAAGGGGAGACAAGCAATAAATGCAAACTGATAGTCATACTGCCCCAAAGCCATGTGGACATCAAGTACTGATAGGGCAAAGGTGAAAGTTCACAGGTCATCACCATCATTAACCTTACCAGTCAGTCTTTAACCCCAGTCCCAAGAAAGTCTAGAAACCAAGATTTAGGCAGGAAAAGGAAAGTACTGTGAACAATCTTCCCAAGGTCACATACAACATATCAGACAGCAGTAAAGCCATATAAACCCTTCTTCTATGACCTAGAATCAGTTGTCAGTACTGTATACTCTTAATAAACACTATCCGAGGTGGGTGTGTGGTGAGGTGAACTTCATCTTCCAGTCACCATGTTACCTAGAAAGTGTAAAATAAAGCATGAAAGTATAATACAGTTTTCCAGTTCACATTTCAAAATTTACGTTTCAAAGTGGTAAGGTGTCATTTCATCCTATAACGTGTGTTGAAGATGGAAAAAATATCACACACACGACTATTTAAAGAACTTATTAATGTTGCATCTAGTGTTAGCAAAGAAGTAGGCCAGGCACAGGTGAATGCAAAGATGAGTACAGCCCTCAGAGTTTCTTATAATCCCACAGAGAAGTAGAAACATCCATGAACAGCACAAGGACATGAGAACACGCTGTCTGGATGTAGCTCTAACATCAGTGCTCTTGGCCTCCCACTTCCAAGACGGAGCATTGATGTTTTAGACATTTTCTAAGTGAAAGGCTCATCCCAAAAGTCAGGTCTGCTAAGAGTCCTAGGAGGTGAGTAAAGAAGTAGCTGAAAGTTGTGGACTAAGAATAAAGTCCAGTCTAAGTTCAGCTAAATAAAGAACAGTCTAAGTTCAACTAAATGTTTGGCTATAGGGACTTATTCCACCAGGGCAAAACAGCAGGGTAGACAGTGCATATCCAGGCACCTAAAGATTTCCATAAGTTACGAATGTCTTGAAAATAATTTCTACCAAAAACCTAAAAAACAACTTTCTGATATGCTAGAGACTCAACAGCAAATACTCTAAATCATGGACGTGGTAGGTGCTATTTTGATGGTGAGACAAAGGAACATCTGAACATAATCCTAAATTTGTTCTAAAGAAATATTGGGTTGGCCAAAAAGTTGGCTCAGATTTTCCCATACCATCTTACGGAAAACCCGAGCGAACTATTTGGCCAACCCAATAGAAATCACCAGGAGTAGAGTTAGAGAGGAATACCAGAAGCAATGAGGTGACTTCCTTATAATACAGTGTACTCTCCTGTAATTTCAATCAATTAAGATCTAAAGTGGAAATTGGAGGCTTTGTGGCCAGCAGGGAAATGTGGGAAAATGTCTTACTGATCCAACGAATGCATCTCATCCAGATGACATTAATGCGCTGATACAGAGAGGAGGATATAGTGTTTCGTTTTGGTTTGGTTTTCCTCCATATCTCCTGTGATAAGACTGAAATGTAAAAGCTTGTTGGCAGTAGTAGTGATCAACTGTCTGTCCTCTGTTTTCTTTCAGAGTTGAGTAAAAAAAAAGAAAAAGGTTTATGAACAGTAACATATATACAACTAGTCTAACCACCACATACACAAAAGGTAAACTCTACATTCTGACATACAGCTGTCTAAGGCTTTAATTTCTTCAAGAACAAGGTTAAGAATACAGATGTTTACCACCAATTTACAGTTATCTGCCTGTTCGGGTAAATGGCTTCAGTTTCCTTAGGAGAAAACGAAGCAAGACATAGACTAGGTACACAGTCTTGGAAGCCACTTCTAATTCATGCAAGAAGAAAATGCCTCCTTTTCCACTATTTCACTTGAAGAGAATTTGTTCTGAAGTAATGATGCCGTCGTTAGACTTAATTTTTTCATGCTGCAGAATACCAAATTTTCCATCTACCAGCCATCAGGACTCATATCCTATTTAATACAACTTGCATTATCCAGTCTCGAAATTTCCTAGTCAAATGGTATCAAAACCTAACATAAGAAAATTTTCTAGAGTGAAAGTCAAGTAGCAACCACATGAGAACTGATTTCTGCCTACAACAAAGCAACGCCAATACAACAGAGGAGGTACTTGAATCCAACTAGCAGGGCAGAGAAACCTTCCAAAGTGATTTAGTGAGTCAGGATGAAAAGCTATATATCAAATGTTACTTTCGGTCTAATTACATCTTTTACATAATTTGTTTTGCCATTTGATGCAGAAAAATAATTTTACATACATTTGGAATTTTTTCTTCTATTATTTATTTTAAAAGAATTTTATTATTATACACAAATAGATATTAAGCTCAAAGACTCAAGGGAAAAAAAATGGTCCTCTAACAGTAGAAAAAAATCAGGGGTATGTTCCCACAGAATCTTTTAGCTCAGGAAAAAGGCAAATCAATATAAATCTGATATGCATACCCAGGGATATGGTACATAATCCGGAATAATTTTGATTTGGGAAAATACATAGATCATACCACATTCTGTCTTAAAATAACTAGCTTCTTGTGATGAAAATTTCTTCATATTCTATGAACCACTAGGATGATTAACTCAGTCTTTGATGGGAAGACAGCTGTGTGAATCCATCGCTGATTATCCCTGCTTTACCAGGGGTCATATTTAGGCTATTAAGTACATCAGGGGTTCCTAGCTGTGAGCTCAGGACGTCATTGGGATTCATAGTTAGGATGGACCTTTGAAATCAGTCCTGGTGTTATCCCCTTATCTGGGGGGAGACTAAGAAAGAAATTGATTTTGCCTTTTTCCCAGGGAACCTGGCCCAGAAAGAAGCTCTGAGGAAACTAGAGAGCCCTAAAGCAGCCCTGTTTTCAGAATAAACATTGGGAAAGATAAAGTGGGGTGACAATGTGGGGACAGATCAGGCGCTGCCCCAAGCAAGCACAGGGGACAGACATTCAGTTAACACTCCTCTCTGGGAAATAGAAAGGCCCTAGATTATAACTGTTTCCCATGACACAACTATTTCACTTTAGGTGTCAAAATATTAGCGATAGTCATTGAATTATATTCGAAATTTACCATTTCTTAGCTTGACACTTGGAATCATTACTTGAATCCAGATTTTAGTCGCATGTCTTTCTTTGCATATTATTTAAAGTCAAAGCCTTCTATACGAACTCCATCCACAAGGGAGGGGGCAAGATTTCATCAGTGAAATACGTGTAAGTTTTATCGAGGTTCTCCCAGGTAATGTGTTGCATATTATTAAGCATAATGCTGAAGTTATTAGGTCTTAGCAAATAGCATAATTATCTATCTATGTTTAAATAGGAGACAAGTGAGAATTTATAAACTAAGATAAAATATGCATTATGCAATTAAGGTATGTAACATTCTTTTCTGTAAACAAAAGCAAACAGCTTTTTTTTCACAGTGCTAATGTCATTTTGAAAGTACCATGTTTCTCAAGGGCCATCAATAAAGGCACTGCATCCATCTTTGTCAATTTCTTGGAGGAGTCATTAGCGAAATGTCACCTTCTGAGTTCCTCACACCTCGAGGACAGAAAGTTTTCACTTTAAAACAGCAACAATAAAAGCAACACCTGATGATGCCATCATGCCTTAGAGTTTTGCAACTAGAAACATTGCACAGTTAGAAGAAAATCTCAAATGATAACAGGATCCTTGCTGTAATTATCATTAATCAGTTATTATTATCACAAAGTTTACCTGTTTTCTTCCCCCACTTAAAACTATCTCTGAAATATTAAACCACAAGACAGGTAACTTAGAGGAAAACTGTCATTAGAGTGAGATAATGCCACATTACTTTTTAAACTTTCCCTATTTAGGAATCATTTTGTCACTGACTAAAATCTGGAATCTGGGAAATGAAAAAAGGTATTACAATCGTATCATTCCCCATAATTCTAAACAGTTGGAGTGTAAGGATCAAGAGCGGGTATTAAATTACTTTGTCCGAGGCAACCTTAGAAAAGCCCAGATGTCTGGATTTTCAAACATGTTGGTGGCTGAATCACATCACCTGCCAAAGCTAATGTTAAAGAGACTATTACACGTAACGGATAGCAGAGCTGATGCCTGACATCACTTCCAAATACAGGATGCCAAGAGTATAACAATTACAGATAATAATCAAATTTAATTCTCACATTTCAAAACTCTGTACTTTCAAAATATTTAACAACGTTGCCAAATTCCAAATATTTGTTTTTAAAAAAGGTATAAAACATAGAAGAGCAAAACTGAATCTGCTCATATTCCGGATGAAAATTTATTTATATTAAATGTTTTCCTAGTCCCTTGTAAACACCAAGTTATGATATAGCTAACTAGGAGCCCTATCACCTGTCTATTGCTTGCATGTCTCTAGGAAATTCAGAACACATAGAAGCAACCACTTAGCTCAGTTAGCAAGGTCCAGCCATGAGTTCTTCAAGGATGTCTTGAGTCCTACTAGGTGACAGGAACCTTGGACACAGATAATAGTCCTCAAGACTATTATAATCTCATTGGAGGAGACAGGATGAAAACAAAGTGATAAATGCTATGATGGATGTAAGCACTGTATTTTCTAATCGTGTAATCTAGTCTCCCTTTGAATTCTATTCCTTTCCTATTTCTGCTTTAACAAATCACTGCAAATTTAGCGGCCTAAAACAACATGAGTTCATTCTCTTACAGTCTTGAGGTCATAAATCTGAAATCAGTTTCACTAGGTTAAAATCAAAGTGTCTTCTAGGCTGGTTCTTAACGGAGGCTCTCAGGAAAATTCTGCTTCCATGCCTTTCCCAGCTTCTAGAGGCTACCTATACCCTGTTGGCTCATGGCCTCTCCCTCCATACTGAAAGCCAGATGAGCAATCATTTCCCTCCTCTCTGGGTTCTGCTTTCCTCCTTACATCTTCTGCATCTGACCCTCCTACCTCCCTCCTCTAAGGATCCTTGTGATTACATTAGTCTGATCCAGATAACCCAAGATAATCTTCTCATCTCAACCTTAATCACCTTTGCAAAGCCCCTTTTTCCATGTGAAGCAACACATTCATAGATTTCAAGGATTAGGACACAGACATCCTGGGGGAAGGAGTGCATTATTCAGCCTACCACGTATACTATGGACAATTTCTAGCGTATCAAAATTCATGCAGTTTCAATAATCTTTGGGAATTTTACAAAGCCATATATATTTTTTATATGCCAGTCCTGTGCCTTTTATGTAGCAGAGTAAATTATGTTAGTTAGATAAGGATGCAAAATTTCTGTAAAAACTTGATATATTTCAATACATATAATGGACTGTACAAATTGATAACAGCATAGCTGGGGCTTAAATGACCCATATTAACTTTTTTAAATTATACCAATAAGTTGGCTGATTCTGTTTCTATATTCCTTCTGGCTTTGAAGAGCAATTGCAGATTATTTGATTTCCAGGTGCAATTTTTTTTTAAGTGTGTGTGCGTAGATATATTTATATATCTTTTCCATCAAGAATACCTTTTGATGGAAGTATATGTAAAGATACATTTTATATATATATATATATATATATATATAATGTAACATATTTATTTGTGCTTGGGCTGAAATATTTAGTTTTAACTGGTTTACAAGATTCATAATTACTGTACCAATGAGATTCAGGGTTATGAGTTTACAGTTTCTATAATTCCTTTATTATTAAGGGTGAGTAATACAATTCTCTTGATAGTGTAAATTAATGAAATACTGTAGAGCTCTAATTGATGGCTTTCTCAAGTTTCTTCATAAACCATTATTACTATCCGTCTGTGGAGGCTTGTAAACTTTGGGAGTTCCATGCCATCTTCACATCTTGAGACAGATATTCTGAAATCATTTCCAATTACATGTCCAATTTTGTGAGTCTAAGGTAGATTGGAAAGAAAGAATGGAAATCAAATTCCAACCTACTGTCTTCCTTTTAGCAGATGTCTCAGTTTGGAAGAAGGATTCTTGAGGACTTTTTTATCCATCCCCCTACCCTACCCCACCGGATGCCAGCTTGTATCACATGAGCATCTTCTTTTACCAGAAAGAGAAAAGAGTTAATATATGTGGTGTATCTACTACCACAAGGCACTGAATTAGGCATTTTGCACATTCATTTATTCATTTAACAAACACTGTATTCATCTGTGAAAAATTGTATGCAAGTTGCTAATGATACAGAGTGAAGTAAAACAATCTTTCCTTAGAAAAATTAAGCTCTAGTGAGAAAGGATAATTCACCTGTGACTGCATTACAGTATAGTTCCTGGCTCACCCAAACTTAGTATCTAAATCCAACTTTAAATAAGCAGAATTTTTTCTTGGGAACTGAATTTTGAACAAGGAGGAATTAGCTAAATGACACAACAGAGAAAAAGGCATTCTAGGAAGAGGATAAGGCACAGATAAAGCAAGGTTGGTGGAAAAGCATGACAGGACACGGCGGCTGAAGGAGTCAAGGATCGTTCCACAGCTGGAGATAGGGAACTTTAGGGAGGCAAGAGCTGGGCAATAACTGATCTTGTTCTAAATTAAGAATTATGAGTTTTATCCTGAGCACTAAAGATCTGTAGCACAGTGCTTGCATGATCCAATTTATACGTTACAAGGATACACGTGGCACTAGTGTGGGGGACGTGTTATTTGATCATCAGCTCTGTTCTGACTTCTCCAGACTCCAAGCTGTCCCTGCAAGCCAAAGAGCTTTCTGGGATCTACTGTCAGTTGGGTTCCACCAGTGGGTGGTCCCCAAAAAGGAAGAGAGGAAGGAGATTAAGGTCAGTATCTTCATTCTTCTGACTCCTGGTCTGATTGTCTCAGATTAGATGCCTCCTTCATTCAAAGTCAGGGCTCCTGTAGGAGGCTGTCTCCAGGTGGTATGTCCTGGCGGCCCTGGACTAGCGCCGGGATACAGCACTATCTCTTGGTTTCCATACTCTGCCTGCAGCTGTTTACATGGTCCCCTAATTAAACTCTGCTGCAATTCTCCAACACGAATGGACCACCTTTTATTCTACCCAAATCCTCACTGATACCATTTCTATTCCTCATAACACAGCGAGGTCAAAATCATTTTCCAACTCTTCACAGGTGAAGAAACTTAAATTCTGAGAACCTAGGAATCAATGTTCTTCTCTGCCTAGAAAACCGGCTTTTATCCACCCCCAACCCGGCCCGTGCACTGGCACAAGCTCCTTAGCCACTAGGGGAAGGCTGGCAGGTCCTGGGGCTTGAATCTAAAAGACCCTGCCCCAGTAGTTTGTGCATTCTCACCCTTTACCATGGTAACATGGTGGATTTGCAGAAAATAGGATGCGATTTTCCATGCATTTTGTCTTGCTTCAAAAGAATCATTGAAAAAAACAAAAAAACCCATTGAATCAGCCATTACCACCTTACCTCCAGAATGAATGAATCTTCAGTTGTGCCCTTGCCAAAGCAAGATTGTCTGTGACAATCACTCCAATTTTCCAAGACCTATGTTTTATATACTATATTTTTATATTAAAACATACTACTATATTTTTGGTATATAGTACATAAATTTCTTCTGTAACTATTATTCCTCCAAAGGAATGGTCAACTGCACTGAAGGAAAAGAATATAACTTTCTCTCAGTTTTAATATATGAATTTCAACACAGTATCTAATGTGCACATCTTCTAATAGGAAGTATTTAACAAACGCTAAAAATATAAACAAGCCCAATGACGCTGTTTAACCAAAATTCATATGGTGAGGTTTTATTTTTTTAACCAAAATGTTTAAGACAATTAGCTTGTCTACATAACGATTTATCCTAATAATACCATCATATGGAATAGGGCATTGATATCTTACTAAAGGAACAGATGTAAAATGCCAAAACTTTTATTTTACCATCTTATGTATTAATATACTAATACTACTGTCTTTTTTTTTTTTCAGGGCCTAATATGCTCTTTCTCATTGTATCACAGCTCCTTCCTTCCCTATTTTTGTCTTCTATTCTGAACTACTGATACATCACTGATAAAGTCTTCAAAAACATGATGTGTCAAAGTCACTGGCATATACTAAAAACCGACACAATGACACCTAGTGGTAACAAGAAAATGCATTTGCGTGAAACTAAGTAAATTCAACAAATGTGCATAGAAAACTGAGACTACTGAAGGATTTCCAGCTTAAACACTAAACCACATGCATTTGGTGTATGAGTATGTATGTCCTTCACTTCTTTGACTTACAGTCCAGAAGGTACAAGTCGAATTAATTCCAAAGTAATCTGTCTTCTTACAAGTCCTTTGTTTGCTGACAGAATACACTCGAAAGTTAAATATAAACAAGTAGACAAGGCATGCTACAAAAAGATTAATCTAATTTGAGTTAATGAAATATTATTTAATAGGTCATTCGGTGTTGATTTATAACTCCAGCAAAATTTCAAAGAGGTTCTACACATTTTTCTTTTTTTTTTTTAATTCACAGCTAACACAGAACTAAATGAAGTGCTGCACAACTTTTCCCGGTAATATTTACAAATAAACAAATACCCATCTTTCCCCATTCCTCAGAGAATTTAAAATGACAACAGGGGACTTCCCTGGTGGCACACTGGTTAAGAATCTGCCTGCCAACACAGAGGGCACGGGTTCAAGCCCTGGTCTGGGAAGATCCCACATGCCGCGGAGCAACTAAGCCCGTGCGCCACAACTACTGAGCCTGCGCTCTAGAGCCCGCGAGCCACAACTACTGAGCCCATGTGCTTAGAGCCCGTGGCTCCGCAACAAGAGAAGCCACCGCAGTGAGAAGCCCGCGCACCAAAATGAAGAGTCGTCCCCGCTCACCGCAACTAAAGAAAGCCCGCGTGGAGCAACGAAGACCCAAGGCAGCCAAAAATAAATAAATAAATAAATAAATAAATTTATAAAATGACAACAGATTTGAAATGCCGAAGTCTTCAGGATAATAATTTAGATGGTGTCTGTTATTTAAATGATCAGAGTGCCATCATCATAAAAAGGGCTTTACGTTTAATTTCCTACCTGCCATATGAAAATGTAAAAGTATATTATAATAGCTGTTCAGGATGACCCCAAGATGTGATTCTGCCTTCTGTCCCAGGAGTTTGGTTCAAGGCACGTGCAACATCTACCTTACTGAACTCTAAAGAAAGAATGTAAGTACAATAGCAACTCTCAGTTTTATCCCATAATCGTCATATCAAATAGAGAAGACGTCCCTGCCTTTTGCTATAATATATTATTGAAAGAGTAAAGCAAAGCATGGATTTAACTTGAAAACTGCCTGACCGTCCGAGCTTCAGATTCCTCACCGGTAATACTAGAGTGTGTGCCTAGATTATGTTTAGAGTTTCTGTTACTATGATAACACACTGTTACGGCTGTCAAACCCACAGCTAACAAGATGTACCTGATTTGCTCCACAATGATAAAGTTTCCGAAAGTAATTTTCTTTTCACTTTGTAAGCCTATTGTGTCCATTAATCACATTTTCTCCTCCAGATAAGTAAACTCACCAGAAATAAAAAATCCTGCTGACGATTCCAGAAAACACTAAAATAAATTCATTAAATTTAAATATGCAACCTTAAAGCAATGAAACTGATTTCTGTAAGACTCTCTATATAGAAAAAATTATTTCATTCACTTCTGATTTTTTTTTGTGAATGACATCACATTACAGTTAATTATGCCACAAAAGGCTTTATTGCCTACACTGATTTATTTAGGGGAAGGGAGAGAAAAACACAAGAAAACCTTCAGTACATTTGATTTCTTCTAAGAGTGAGCTGTGAACCCCACTGCATAACATTTACAGAGTCTGATTAATAATATACCTCTATTAAGTTTCTGGCTTCCCGTGGGAATTATAATATATATTAAACATGACCTAACTTCCTGTTTCTATATTATTATTAATTAAGATCATCTTGGGGGGGAAGCTATTTCTGCATTCTAACGCATGCGCCGTAGGAAGAAGGTATAAACACATTCTCCAGGTAGGGCAATCAATTCTCTAATTATCTAATAAAAGCAGGGGTTCCTCCTTGAGTTTGTATCATTCTCGCCCTCAATCAACAGCAATATCACAGAACCTGGACCAAAATATGTGCGAGTTTCATTTTGGAGCAGAAAGACCTTGGAAGAAATTATTAAAACCTCCACATACAGCCATAACATGATACCCTTAGATCAAGAGTTTGCACTTTGTTTTTTATAAGCTCACATCTCAGTATAAAAAATATAAGCAACCTTCCATATTTCATTATAATTCAAATATAAATATTTACAAGAATGAAATTTGATTTTTTTCTCAAATATTATATTAAACCTCAAAGAATAAATCCATACAGTCTACACATATTCATGGGTTTCAAACAAGGTATCTCTGTTTCAATTTAATGAACATTAATATCTGCTTAAATGTATGAACACAAAACATACAAATATGTATGAATTTCAAAGCATGATGTTAAGAGGCTCTATTTCATTGAGCTGTTAATGACAATATAAATAAGATGAACAAGGCCAGAGTATATTACATGTGGACTAAAATGCCAAACTGTGAATATCTAATAAGTTAAAATGGGAACTAGTTTATTACTTGTAATAAAGTTGCTGACAAACCTATTTACCCTACAGTAATGTTAATGAACAATACTTTGGACTATATATTATTCAATCCATGATTTTTTCCTATATACTTTCAAAATTTTTCTTTGAAACACATACCATGATGTCCATTTTCCAGCTAGCTCAAGCAAGACTACAGTATATCAATCAGAAATCAGAGTCACTTTTTCATTTTGTTTAACTGGAAGTACAGTAACATTTATTCAATATATTTGATCCATCTGTATTCCTCATGAACCTTTGTCTGAATCTACACAGACTTCTTATAAACTACTGCTAGGAATCTGAGTTTATTGAATAAGCTGTAAAAAGTGTGTGACATTAGCACTATTGTAGGAAAAGGGTAGAAAAAATAAACTAAATTAAAAAGTGTAGAATGAATAAGTAATTCCTGTATTATTCTACATCTGAACCCAAAACAATTTGAGAAAGTTTAAGTTACATAAAGGAACTACTTATTTTATAAAAGCCTAATAAATTATTTGATGTTAACACAACTGTGACACAGTCATTGGTGGCTTTGCTATCAAAACAGGAGATGCAGATGCTCTAACTTTAGTTTCCAGAAATGACTTAAAACCACTCAACTGTAAATTAATCCCAACCACAGAGTATTAGGATTACAAATATCCTCCCATTCATTCCTGGTCTGAAAGCTTCTGCCCCACGTAACCACTCCAAGAACTCTACTGTGCTTCTTCCACTGATCAGCTATTGGGCCAAGACAGCACTCTCTCTCCGGGACTGGGGATTATGCGTAGCGTGAGAATAATCTCACACAGAGTTATTTACAAGAGTTACTGGCGATTAATTCATGACTATAAGGCAATTTTCAGCTATTCTACATTCTTCCTAGGGAATGCAGCCAGAGGCAATTTTACCTTTTCAAATAGTCTTACATAAAGCCTAAAGGATTCTGAACATAGTATTTTTCTAACAGTTTTGTTCCTTCCAAACATCTGTAATGACTGGTTGTTTTACATTTCTAAAATGCAAAATATCATACCATCAAAACTTTCTCCTGGTTTCATCAGGGCAGAAGGTTTCCAGAAACTGAGGTTGTTAAAAATCATGTGAGATCATTTTTAGTTAAATATTAAGAGCTAACTTTATTGAAACTAAAATAACACTGCCCTATGCAAGTTCGGCTTTTGCACTTTTTTTTGATGTCTGGCTCTCTGCTGATGCTTCCTTATTATAACTTATTCTCTGCTGAAAAAGCCTGAAGAGAAGAATGCTATAGCAAAAGCCAGGTTGAACTGCATGGCCTATAACTTGTGGGACTTGGATATCAAATATCCTGAAGCTAGTAATTTTTAAGCAACGACCTCTGCGTATTTTTTTTCATTAGTAGTATGTCTCAAGATTGCCTGCTTTAAAACTTTTTACAAGTCCACCTGAAGTAGAAATACACTAAAAAAGATAAATAATCTTGCATAGATCATTCAGTAAGCCTTTCTCTATTTCATTAAAAAAAAAGAAAAAAGAAAAGAAAATGAAAACACTCATCATTTGACAACAATAGAGGTGAAATTGGGGCAAAAAAATTAAAAATAGCTGAATTTATCTGCAGGATATGTATCCTATGCAATATATTTGGCTTAATAATAAATTTATATTTATATGTGGATATGGGGATGTCTGAGATTTTCAGAATTCAGAAAAGATATTAAGAATGTAAAAAGAGAGACTGAGAATTTAAAGTCCAGTTTCTGCAGGGCAGAGATTCTGCATAACTTCTTTCTGTTTCTATTGAAGGTATTTCTATTAATAGTAGACTTGAAATGTATAGAGGTTTGAATAAGGACCAAGAAGCAAGTTTATAATTTGTAAAACTAAACATTTCTTAGATATTACTTTTGCATTAAAGGGATGATGGTATTGCCCACATGTCAAACTGGGAAAAGGGAGAAAAACAACACTAATACTCATTGAAGATCTATTCCATTGCAGACTGTTTTAGGTAGTTCAATACACATGATCACATATTGTTCTCCCTCATTTCTTTGCCCCCCTGGAGACAGAGGATTTTCTTTCTCAGGTGGATTCTCGGAACGCTTCTCAAAATTTTCCAGAATATTCTATCTCTCTCCTAAGTATGGCCCTTTTTGCTTAAGCAAACCATCCCCTTTATTTCTAGGCTCTAATACTGCAGGCTACCTTGTAGGAAAAGGAGTAAGCAGAGGGGGAGATGATGTCAAAAACAACAACAAAAATATTCTGTAACTTGAGTAAGCATCAATACCTTCAAATTGTGGAAACAGTTAAGGCACAGAAATGTATATATCTTCCCACCGACGCATCAGCAAGACTGATGGCTTTCACAGTCAACTTGTGGTAAAACTGCCACGTGAACGAGATGTGGTGGGCGTGGGTTGAGGGAGCCCTAGGCATGATCCCAGACTCACTTTTTCATAAACACACACTTCTCAGTATACAGCTTGCCGCTGGTTGATTTTGACTGTGGAAATAGTTGTTTTCACAATTTTACCTCGTTTAACACTTATTTGGGGGGAGTGAAGATTCACCCACTTCTTCATACAATCATAACCAGAGGTTCAACTTTTCTCTTTATCTTTGCTATATACTTTTCCTTGCCATTAAATAATCAAAATCCATAAATAAAGAAAGCTTTTTTTCCCCCAAAGTTTAGGTACTCAGTAAGTTATCAAATAATGTTTATAATTTGTAAAGCATTTACCTTGTCAAAACAGTACTTTATAAACAGAATAAGCATAATAAACTAATGATTTAATGGCTGTGCAAAAGAGTAATCAGTGGCTTATTTACACAATAAGATTATTCATGCAGTTTATTTCTACTGAGTATTTATGCACATTTGATGAATATGAATCCATAAGGCCAAAGCCAGAAATTGCCCTGAATTATCTGTATTGGTTGTCTACAAACTTCTTTGTTTACACATTATCAAAAAATTTCTATTATGATATTCTCCATTATACAATTTGGTTGTCTCTAAAAATCCTTCACTAAATTTAAATAGTTGAAATGAACAGAATTTCAATTTTATTTCAACTATTAAACTTTTTAAATAAAAATTATAAATCCTTTCTATATGTATCCAATGGAGATTTAAATACTCATATATAAAAAATTTTATGGACAAAATCTTTAAAATTTGAAATTGTCCATCATTTCTTTTTCTCCTTGAACTCTTAATTCCCCACTACTTACTCCTGAGAATTTTATCCTGATATACATACATATATATCTCCTATGCTTATTTTTAGCAGATAATATCTCTAACAAAATTTTGGGTTTTGCATCTCTTATTGCACTTTCCTAACCACCTATAATCCATGTCTTGAGTGAAAAAAATTGTAATTTTATGTAATTATTACAATATTATTACAGTAATTATACAATATTGTATATAATTACAATTTTATATAATTTATCAAAACTAAATATGAAAAATAACTATTAAACAAATGTTAAAATCTTATTAAAATTATATGTCTCAATAGATGGCTGAGGCTTTTTAAAATTTGTTTGATATGTTTTTGCAAAGCATTTAAGACTCCCTTAGTGAACACAATTTATAACTAAAGCCAGGCACAGTTAAGCATCAATTCTACTAATTCCTATGTAAATAGATGTAAGCGTTAAGGTATCTTTTTTATAGAAATTAAGACATAAAGGGCTTTATTATAAGAAAAATATACAATATTTTTATTCCTTCTGAGTTAAATGTCAAAAATTACATTACAACTCATTATAATTTTTTTTTCTATTTTGATCTTGTACTAGATAGCTGTTAGGTGCTTGTAAAATTGTTGAAAATAAAGAATTTCTTAGGATTTACTCATAAAAGTACTTAGTGCCCAGTCATTAATCTCATTCTCAATATTGAGAACAGTGGTTTCCATTACAATTGCTTTGGCATTGTCAGACTAAGGCACCAGAGGGAGATTCAGGATATGCTAGAAGGATGGTTCTCTTTTGTAGGCTGGGTGAAAAGCAACGGCAAAACGAGAGGTGGAAAACTAAAACTAACGTGATGACTTGACTAAGGGACTCAGCTCAGACATACCAGTATAGAGAACAAGTATATATGAAGTTTTAGGCTCTTGAAATTAATTCTCCCAACTACTAATTCCCAGGTCACTGTGTCATGTACACTCGGTGATAAGGGTAACTCAGTTTTAAGATCACTGATCTACATTAAGCTCTAATTGTAAATCAATTAAACATGCCTAACCCGAAGCTCCATGTGAAGGATGGATGAGCATATACCATCCAATATATGGTGGATCTAAAAACTGTAGGCTTAATTCATTAGCATAAGGTTAACATGATTCTATGTCAGGTGATTTGCAAACTCCAACACCCAATTTCAGTGCGTGTGAAATCACTGTGACTAAGATGATCCACTGAGATGCTTTCAGACTCCTCTTCCTCTCAAATCCTGAAGAATGTATTTTACGATACATCAGTTCTTCTTGAAAACTAAAATAAAATTTAGAGCAGGGATCCTTTCTTTACACACGTTAAACAATACAGGGCAAGCAGAAACATCTAGGTTATTTTGTTCCAGGACATACTTGCTCCCAGAAAAAAGAATGTGAGCCAAGTAAAATAGCTAACTTACCAAGATTAACAACTCGTTTACCAATACTTGCCTTCCAAAACTTCAGCTAAGTGAGACTAATCAGACAAAGAAAGGCAAACACTGCATGATCGCTTATTAGTGGAATCTAACAAACCCAAACTCGTAAAAACAGAGTAAAATTGTGGTTTCCAAGGGCTGGGGTGTGGGTAGGGAGAGGGTAACAGGAGAGATGATGTTTAAAGGTACAAATTTACAGCTAATAGGTGGAGATGATGTATAATATAGTGAATACAGACAAAACTGTATAATATTATAATCAAACTTGCTAAGAAACTAGATCTTAATTACCCCCACCACAAAAAAGAAATGATAATGATGTGACATGATAGAGGTGGCACTATCACTACAATGGTAATAGTATTTCAATACATAAACGTATCAAACCAGCATGTTGTATACTTTAATTTATAAAATGTTACATGGCAAATATATTTCAACTGAAAAAATAAAAATTAAAAACCTTGGTTCACTCTGTATACCCATCGTGAGCCTTGATGAAAAGGACCAAATCAGAAGGAGCTGTTAATCCTAGTATAGCATTAATCTCTCAGACCTTTAGATACACATCTCTCAATTAAAGCCATATAAGCCATCCTTGAATTACTGAAAAAAGTCCAGATGGAGGGCCTGAATTCAGCTGAGAACTTTTAGAAATCCACCAGAAACAGAACATCTTGGAGGAGGAGATAGATTTCGAGATAGACCTTAGGATCAGGACAATGCGTGTATGAATTAAATACACATCTTCCATCTAAGACCCAAGAGTAAGATTCAGAAAACTGGAACCTCTGCCTGTCACATTTTAACCTCAAAGTTCTCATCTTTATCTACCCAATTATGCTCACTCAACTTTGCTGGTCTAATACAGTAAGTCCCCTACATACAAACAAGTTCCATTCTGAGAGCACATTCATAAGTCCAATTTGTTTGTAAGTTAAACAAAGTTAGCCTAGGTACCCAACTAACACAATTGGCTACTGTACTGTAATAGGTTTGTAATACTTTTCACACAAATAATACATAAAAAACACACACACACACACACAAAATAAAACATTTTTAATCTTACAGTACAGTACCTTGAAGAGTACAGTAGTACCAGCTACATCACCGCTGCTTTTACACCTGCTTCTGGACACCCTGGGCTTGAAATAAAGATACTGTACTACTGTGCTCTATACAGTACTGGACAGTAAAGTACACAAAAGCACAACCACTTGTAGAGGATGCAGGCACGTAACAATGTATGCCAACATGTGAACTAACTTAACGTGATTGGACATGTGAACTCACGTTCGCATCTCTGAAAGTTTGCAACTTAAAGGTTTGTACGTAGAGGACTTACTGTACGCTGCATTGTCTTAGGCACTTGGAACTATAAAATTACTGACCTTTTGTATTTGACTTTCTTCTTTTTTACTGGCTGTAGTTCTGAGAGCTCCTGATTCTGTTACGGGATCTGTTCCCTTGGTTTAATTTGGGCAATTACAGCTACATCACTACAGACGTGAAATAGTCATCAAGTCATTCCTTTAATATTCATGTAGCCGTGCTCAACTGTATGCTCTCTGGAGTCTTAAATGCTGTCCAGCAGCCACTGTACCATCAAACGATCTGACAAATCATGTTCCATCTATAGAAAAACAAAATCTGACCCTTGTAAAGACTGGAACAACTACAATCAAAAACTCTGCATGCAACCACGACACAGTAGACAGTGACGAATATCTGGATGGATCATGTTCCCTGACAATAATATTCTGTCCTCCAGCTGAGGCTGAAGAACGCAAAACTGGAGGGCTGAAAACCGAAACCAACAAATTTCCCTGCTCCTTTGTTAAATAATACTGGAATCATATGAGCTTTTCGTCTTTAAGTAAAACAGTATTGAGAATGAGTAGAAATAATTTGGCGATTTACTCTAAGAAATACTTGCTCCTGGAAAATAATACTGTGAGTGAAACAAAATAGCTGACCAGTCGACATGAACTCTTTGCTCATCTACATTTGTGTCAAAAACCTTGCCTCGGGCTTCCCTGGTGGTGCAGTGGTTGAGAATCTGCCTGCCAATGCAGGGGACGCGGGTTCGAGCCCTGGTCTGAGAGGATCCCACATGCCGCGGAGCAGCTGGGCCCGTGAGCCACAATTACTGAGCCTGCGCGTCTGGAGCCTGTGCTCCGCAACAAGAGAGGCTGCGATAGTAAGAGGCCCGCGCACCGCGATGAAGAGTGGCCCCCGCTTGCCGCAACTAGAGAAAGCCCTCACGCACAGAAACGAAGACCCAACACAGCCATAAATAAATTAATAAATAAATAAATTTAAAAAAAAAAACCTTGCCTCCCTCTTCCCACTAATCTAAAGCTATTCCAAAATTCTCCCCAATTCAGTCCTTCCTCCTGCCTTAAAATCACTCAATTCAGGTTCTAAAACTGTACTAATATCCTCCCTTGAATTCCTCCTCTGGGACACGACTAAGATTCTGCCAACACCATATTCCCTGTACACTGAATTAAGTCTAACAAATTTACATTTGCTTAAGAGTTTTTCATTAAAAAAAAAAAACTTATTTTTTAAATCAATGGTTTGCAATATGTACTGATACTAATGCTTTTTTATGTATAGAAGTGTAATTTACTTTGATATCATTATTCAACTATTCATATGATTTATTTTTATTTCCAGATTTTGAATGTTATTAGCAGGGCTTATACCTCATTTGTCTGTTTATACTACACATAGCACTAGATCTTAAGCATCTAATAGTCTGAGCAAGTAATTATTCAATAAATAAATGAATAGACAAATATGATTAAGGCTTTCTAATATATTATATTATTATTAAATTCCCACTGTGTAAATGTCCAAATTGTATACACACAGAAATACATGTACGTGTATACAGTTAATACACATTAAGTATTAATTAGTAAATATAACATAATACCTAACACTGAAATATATTTTTACATGTGTTTGTGAATACACCCACATGTAACTTTGAGACTACATATACCTTATTTGTAAGACAGCGTATATTTTCCAATTTGTACTTTTGTTTTCTACCGTTGTATTGATAGATATTACATACAAAAGAGTATTTATTCAAATAAACATCTGAAAAAATCTAGGCACCCGCAGTCTCACAAGACATCATTTTAATACCAAACTTACATAAAAGTAAACTTATGTATAAAAATGAGACAGCAAAATCATAATTAGTGCTTTACTCCAAAGCCTGAGTATGTGATATAAGCCACTGACAGTGAAAATGCTACTGACAACTCGTCTGATCCCTCAAAATAAAACCTGAGATAGTGTACTTTCACAATTATCTTTCAAATATAAACATGTTTTCTTTTCACTATTTACCCCCATACTCAAAGCTATAAATCATCATTTGCTTTATAGCTTCTCGTGATTCTCTGCGCTATGAGACTGGTATAACAAGCCAATGACTCACATTTATATGCCCAGATTTAAGTTGGAATTTTGTTTGTTGTTCTGCACCTGTGAGTTTCAAGCCAGTTAACTTTTTGCCCTGAAAAAATAAAATATTCAATTTAAGATATTTGTGGGTAAAAAATCAGTTGAAGCCATAAGAAATTCCTGAGAGTTCTAAATATTCTGGGACCATATTTCATAGTCCCTAAGCTATGAACACAAATTAAGATATAGCAGCTTGGTAGAGGCAACATGCAACCCTTATTCACATCTATCAGCTAATGGAAAACTAAAATGCTACAGCTGCCAGGGTAAATATTAATCACTCGAAAAAGGAAAATTATATTAATCTCTTGTGCATGATATGCTTATACGTGAGTGCTATTTATGCACCGTATGCTACACTTTTGCTAAAATAACCCTGCCCTTGATAAGCCATAGAGAAGTTTTGTGATTGGAAACAAATCATGCATTTAAGTGAGTTAAAGCATCAGCATACACTAGAGATAAGAAAAGCCAGGTTTAATATTGAATGCAGAGAACCAAACATAATTGGAAATCAAAACTATGGCTGTCCTTAAACAGGATACTAGAAAGGAACAAATATAAAACCTAGTTTTCTCAAATAACTAACCTTTATTTTTCACTACAAACCATATGAAGTCCATTTTTGGATATTCCAGTTTTGGATATTCCAATTTTGGATATTGGATCCAAAATATCCAATTTTGGATATTTTTGGATATTCCAGTTTTGGATATTCCAATTTCTTTTTTAAAAGGCATATAATTGGGGTACAGATTGCTTAACTTTAATTTCAGCTTGAAGTCCTGAATTACAATCTGTTTAGACAATCTTTTCAAACAAAAGTAAACAAGATCTGGTATCTTATAAATAGCATAGGCACTGCTTCTTGTTGTGACATGATTGGCAGCTGTTCCTCAAAGCACAACACAGAGAGGAAGCTGGTCTATCAGCGCAGCCCTCTGTGAATCTTCTAAGTCAATGCTATCTAGGTCCCAGATCACCTTTTTCTGCCCCTGCAGACCTAAACACAACCAGCTGCCAAGGGCCCATAAACTCTATGAGAGCAATGTTAGAAGTGCTTCTATTATGTGGGCTTCAACATTTGGAACCAAGGTCTACTATTTCTTCTGATGGATTCAAAGTACCAGAAGCTAATTTATATTTTTCCTTCTCAACACTGAAACACATGGGGAAGGGGCTGAGTTCTAGTTAACAAAGAATGATCTCATGATTGTCAACTCATTTTCCCAGAACCTAAGAAATAAATTGCAAAGAATAAAAGCAATGATAAGACACAGTGTAAAGGTCATAAATCGAGAAGAAATTTTAATGAACAGCTGATGCAGAGTGGTAAGGAAGGATTAAGATGGGTAAAAATACTTGCATAGTGGAAGCAAATAGAGGTTGTACTGACGGAGCATTTGGTTTGAAAATGCCAGAGAATGAGGGTGAAATTTGGGACTGAAAACATGATAAATTGAAAGTCCTATATGTGGATTTTTAATAACTTCCAGTATCATACTTCCATCTCAACAAGCAGCAAGAGAACCCAGGTTTCTAAGTCCAAGTTAAAAAGTTCAGTGAAGGACTCTTCTTTGGAGAGTCTGAAAGCTATTAGAGAAAAGAAATGCTTTAGACATTTTGTTATCTTCCTGAGAGTGATGGGTGGTTTTTATCTGATTACCTTAAAATACAGTAGAAGATTCATCAAGTCCTCCATGACCATATGCTCCTAATTCCCAATGAGCTCTTTTGTACCTCTGTCTTAAAAGAAACAAGGACCATGGACCTCACTGGAAATGACAAATATAAACAAAAATGACCTCTGAAAAAGATATAAATTCTAAATTATGAAATATCCCCAATTAGTTTCCTCAGAGGCATGTACCATTACATCACAGGCAGAAAACAAGACCAATGCTTTTAAAAAACAAGTAGAGGATAATACTGCTTAAGAAAGCAAAATAATATTAAAATTAAAAAGTCAATGAAAGGTTTGGAAGATCATATTGAAAACACTTCCCAGACTTGAACAAAGGTCAGAGATGGATATACAGAAGACAACATATATAAACAATCAAACTAGGAAGTTCAACATCTAATTAATAAAGGCTCCCAAGGGAAAAAAAAGAAGGGAAGATAGAAGAGATAGGTATAAAAGTCATATAACAAAAATTTCCCGAGCTTAAGTACAGAAGTCTCCAGATTAACAAGTGACATCAAGTGTACAAACTAATGAACAAAAGAAAGGCCAATAAAAAAGTGTGACCAAGACGGTCTAATGTTCCCCTCAGCTTGACTAAACTTTGACAGGTTTCTTCCTGGCTATAGCTCCCTGACTTCCCTTTCTTTAGAGCACCTACTGTAGAAAACGTCTAATTGTAAATCCTTTCTTTGCTTCATTGAGATAAAAATCTCCCAGGCTCTTGCCAATTTTACAACCCTGGAATGTCCTTCACTACTTCTTCACTAGCTTGCCCCAGCATTTAAAGATTCTCCCAATTCTTATTTCAGCAGAATTGAGTTCAATCTCTCAACTTGCTCTCAACTTAAGTTGTGTTTGCCTGTTTAACTCATCTGGTGCAATTTTTCTTTGGCAATCTCATCATCAACAATTTTCAGAACATCAAGGATAAAGAGAGAATATAAAATAACTCCAGAGAAAAATAAAAGATGATCAATATTCCAAATTTCTAAACAGCATTACTACCTACTACAAGAAAAAGGAGCAATTTTTTCAAGTTATCAGAGAAACTTTAACCTAGAACTCCATCTTTAGCCAAACCAAAAATCAAGAAAAAAGAGTATGAATAGTTTCACAGACACAGAAAAAGTTTTCTCCTTTAAATGTTTAGTTTAGTCAATAGGATTAAAATAAAAGTGTTGGTGTTGAGGTTACTGGGCCGTGCCTTTTATCAAAAGGCTTTATAAAACCAGAAACTTGAAAATAGAAATAAATTCCTATGTTTTCAAGATAGCTATCTTATATACCAGGACTGCTGTACCAGCAAAGACCACTAACTCTTCAATCTCTGTTCCATCTTTTTTGCAGTGTGGTATTTTGACACAAGATAACTGCTGGAGCTCCAGTCATTCCATGCTTATTCCAGACAACTGGATGAAGATGGGGAAGAACAGCAAATCTTCTCTTTTTAGAAGCTATCCCAAACATTTTACACAAGGCTTCTGCTTATAACTCATTGGCTAACACTTAGTCACATGGCCAGCATGATACAACAGGGTCTAGAAATTTAGCATCATGCTAAATGTAGGGCACTGATATTAAAGAATAATGGTAGAAGAATTTATATGGATAATGATGCAACTAGTATCCATTACAAGATGGCACTCAAAAAAGTTAGAGAGGATTTAGAGACTGGGAAGATTGTTAAGGTATGAAAAAGGAATAGAGTATAATAAAAAAGTGAGGACTTCTCTGGTGGCACAGTGGTTAAGAACCTGCCTGCCGATACGGGGGACACAGGTTCGAGCCCTGGTCTGGAAAGATCTCACATGCCGTGGAGCAACTAAGTCCGTGCACTACAACTACTGAGCCTGTGCCCTAGAGACCACGAGCCACAACTACTGAGCCCCCATGCCACAACTACTGAAGCATGCGAGCCTAGAGCCCGTACTCTGCAATAAGAGAAGCCCCCGCAATAAGAGAAGCCCCCACAATAAGAGAAGCCCCCGCAATGAGAAGCCCGTGCACCACAGTGAAGAGTAGCCCTCACTTGCCGCAAGTGGAGAAAGCCCGCGCACAGCAACAAAGACCCAACACAGCCAAAAATAAATAAATTTTTAAAATAATAATAAAAAAATAAAATAAAAAAGTGAATTACTAATTTCAGAACATATTTTAGTAGCTCTTTCTTAAAACCAGACAGATAAAATGGACAAAATAGCAAATATTCTAGAGATGTAACACAAATATAAAGCATATTTTAATTGATATATAAAGATATAGGTAAAGTAATTCCTGCAACCAGAAACAGAAAAATATAAATTAGTTTCAAGCACATATGAAATATAAAAATTGATTGTATTTGACCACAAAGAAAGTTTCATTAAAGCCTCGAGGAGGTATATCATAACTATTAAATCAAAATGGAACTCTATTTAAATTCCCCCCCCCAAAATTTTTGACTCAGACCATTTTCTTCCATAATGAAAATAAATTAGAATTTATTGGTAATAAGGCGTCCATGTCTAATATCTTTTCATGATAAAGAAAAAATCTCAGTAAACCCCAGAATAAAGGGAAATTTCTTCAACTTGATAAAGAGTATCTACAAAAACCCTACAGCTAACATCATAATTGATAAGAAAGCCAAAGCTTTCTCACTAAGATCAGGTACAAAAGCAAGGATGTCCCCCTCTCACCACTCCTTTTTAACACCATACTGCAAATTCTAGCTAGTTCAGTAAGACCGGAAAAAAAAAAAAATGTACATAGTTTGCGAAGAAAGACATAAAACTGTCTCTGTTCACAGATAACATTATTGTCTATAAAGAAAATCCTTAACAACAACAACAAAACTCATGGAACTAATAAGCTTTTAAAACAAGCTTGTAAGATACAAGGTTATTATACAAAAGTCAGTTGCTTTCCTACATACCAGCAATGAACAAGTGGAATTTGAATTTAAAGCACAACACGTTTATATTAGCATCTCAAAAAAAAAATACTTAGGTATAAATCTGATAAATATGTGAAAGATCTGTATAAGGAAAACTACAAAACTCTGATTAAGGAAATCAAAGAAGAACTAAATAAATGGAGAGAGATTCCATGTTCATGGTTAGGAAGACTCGAAATTGTCAATGTGTCACTTTTTCCAAACTTGTTCAATAGATTCAATGTAATCCCGATCAAACTCCAGCAGAGTATTTTGTGGATATTGACAAACTGACTCTAACATTTATGTGGAGAGGCAAAAGTCCCAGAATAGCCAACACAATATTTAAGGAGAATATAGACAAAGTACTGACACTACCAGACTTCAAGACTTACTCTAAGCTACAGTAATCAAGACAGTGTGATATTGGTGAAAGAACAGACAAATAGATCAATAGAACAGAATAGAGATCCCAGAAACAGACCCACATAAATAGTCAATTGATCTTTGACAAAGGAGCAAAGGCAATATAATGGAGCAAAAATAATCCTGTCAACAAGTGGTACTGAAACAACTGGACATCCACATGCAAAAAAAAAATGAACCTAGACACAGAACTTACACATTTCACCAAGATAAACTCAGTATGAATCACAACCTAAATGTAAAACACAAAAACCATAAAGCTTCTAGAAGGTAACATAAGAAAAAATCTGTATGACCTTGGGTATTGCAATGACTTTTTAGATACAACACCAAAACCATGATCCATGAAGTAAATAATTGCTAAGCTGGACAACATTAAAGTTAAAAACATCTGTCTGCAAAAGACAATGCCAAGAGAATGAGAAGACACACCACAGACTGAGAGAAAATATTTGCAAAAGATACATCTGATAAAGAACTATTACCCAAATTATACAAACAACTCTTAAAATTCAACAATAAGAAAACAACCAACCCTTTCAAAAAATGGGCCAACTACCTGAATAGACACTTCAGAGAAGATATACAGGTGAAAAATAATCATAAAAAGATGTGTTATATCTTATTTCCTCTGGGAATTGGAAATTAACCACACACCTATTAGAATGGCCAAAATCTGGAACACTGACAAAACCGAATGCTGGTGAGGAGGTAGAGCCACAAGAACTCTCATTCATTACTGGTGCAAATTCAAATGGTACAGCAGTTTGGAAAAACATGGAGGAAACTTAAATGCTTATCACTAAGTGAAAGAAGCCAATCTGAAAAGGCTACATACTGTATGGTTCCAACTATGTGACATTCTGGAAAAGGCAGTATTATGAAGATGGTAAAAAGACCAAGGGTCGCTGGGGTTGGGGAGGGGGGCAAGATGAATAGGCAGAGCCCAGAAGATGTGGGGAGTGTGAAAATACTCTGTATGATGCTGTCATACATTCGTCTATTCCCACAGAATGCACAACGCTAAGTGTGAACCACAACATAAACTCTGCACTCTGAGTGGTTATGACATGTGAATTTCGGTTCATCAACTGTAATAAACTGACCACTCTGTGGGGATGTTCAGGAGAGGGCAGGCCGTGCATGTGGGTTGCAGGGGAGAGGAGAGGTTAGTGTAGGGGGAATCTGTTCTCAATTCTTCTGGGAAGCTGCTCTAAAAAATTAATTCTTAAGATTTTTTAAAGAGCCAAAGCTGATGTTTTACAAATTAAAAATCATCACATTGAGATTTAAACATTTCAGTAGATGCAGAAAAATCATTTGAGTGTTTCCAGGATTATGGCAGACTAGGTATTTTAAAAAATATCTGGACCAAATATCAGAAAGTTGCAAAATTAAGTACTTAAACACAGTGAGCTCAAAACGTTGGGAATAACTCTAAAGAGGTAGGAAAATAAAATAGAACTATATAAACTTGAAATTGAAAGAAAACTGTTCATCTTTAATGGAAGTGCCAGTGATGGAAACTTGAGAGACAGGGAGAGGAGAGGAGATCAGGTATCGTTACAGTAAAAGAGGGAAGCTGACACAAAACACCAGCCATAATGTTAAGAAATTCAAGAAAAACACTTAGTGAAAGGTGACTAGGGTGTAATTTGTCTCCATATAAGATGACCCACAACTGAATGCACTCCTGCCTGTGCTATCAAGAAATATTACTGGTGACGATGCTGATGCTAACAATAATAATGATGATGGAACATTAACAACAACACTAACTGTAGAGTCCCTTAATAATTTGTAACCACAGGCCTGATAACGTTTGGGTCTGGGATTCAAATTTAAAGAACACCTTCCTGAAGGCAGAAAATCTCCAGGTGGAGAAATTAAACTGAATTGATTGCAGCTTGGTAACATCAGCTGATACATATTGAATAAAACACCAGTCTTCTTTGGATATAATCATCCTCAATTAAGGTATTCCAGGATCCCACAGATGAAATTCATATAAGTATGAATGTAAACGAATTATCAAAGAACCGATGATACAAAACATAAATAACAAGTATTGGCATAAGTATATCAAAAACAAGATCAGATATGGACTTCTAAAAACTTCCGACTTTAGAATTACTAATTGGAGTAAAGCACTACAATGAATAATGTGTTGAAAAGCATAAGTGATAAAAGTACAAAATTAAGTAAGCAACAAAAAAATATCAATAAAAGGCCAGAGAGATTTGAGGAATAACCAAAAACAGATACAGAGTGTGCATGCAAAAGCAAAAATTTAATCGACAGGATAAACACCAGTTAAAGACACAGTTGAAAAGATAATTACTGAATGTACCATAGAATTGTAAGGATTATCCAGTGTTCAGAGAAATAATGAGAAAAAAATATGATTGAGGTTAAGGGACTCAGGAGCAGAAAAAGGTCTATAATATATATAATTGGATTTCTAAACAAGAGAATGAAGGAAGAATTATAAGGAGAGACAATGGATGGAAATAACCCAGAATTAATGAAAGACATAAACCCAAAGATAAGAAAGTACAATGTATATTAAGTGAAATAAGAAATGCCCACTGATATATTGGAATTGTTAATACCAAGAAAAAGGAAGATTTTCAAAGAAGTCAGAGAAAATGGAGAGCTCTCTAAGGAAGTTACTGTAACATTAAAAGCAGAATTCCCTCATCTCCTGCTACTCTGCCCTTGTTCCCTTGCTCACTCCAGGCCAGCTGTTTCTGGAACATTCCAGACATTTTCTTATCTAGGGACCTTTGATCCGGGTGGTCCTTCTTCCTGAAGCTTCTTCTACATGCTCTTTGTCCTACATTCCCCCGTTAATTCAAGCCTGCCTTAAAATAGCTCCACCTCAAGGATCCTGACAACGGCCATACTAGTTAATATTCGAAGCTTTCCACAACTTCCAACCCACCTTATGTGCTCTACCTTTTATTCCTATAGCACTCATTAATTCTAATGTATTATATTATTTACCAGTAGTGTACCACAGGTTTATTTATCAAATAATCATAAACAACTTGAAAACAACTAATGGGACTGTAAATAAATTATAGTTCCTCTATGCAATGGGAAATCATACCTTCATTAGAAAGGATCAGCTAACTCTAATTATAGTGTAGGGAACAGTGCCAAGATATATTGGCACCCAGAAATAAATATATAAATGAAAAAAGCAAAATGCAGAGCTATATGCATAGCATGCTACAATTCTACATGTGTATAAACCATATACATGATCTATATCTGGAAAGAAATGGGTACCTTATAACGCTGGCATCTTCAGGGTGAGCAGACTACCTGGCTGGGGGACAGGTAAGGAAAGGAGCCTTTTTCCCACGTCTTACTTCCAAAATTTTCTTCCATGAGAATGTAATAGCTATCAAATAAGTAGATGTAACTACTAAAACGTACAGGCACAGAAGTCTCTTGCTTTTAAATTTATGTATGTGTTAGCTGGATAAATATGAAAGTTGAAAAAGAAAAATGACCTGATTATGTTCCATTTCCTGAAAAAGTAGAACTTTTAATATTTGTAGGAAAAACTGCTACTGTCATTGTCTCCAGGCTACGCTTCATATTCCCCTTGACCATGACTGAAACATGTTTTCCCGTCTAAAGATAAACAAACGACTCTCTACTACCTCTTTACTTGCTTGAGAGAGAGAAAAGTGCGTGCACCCACCCAGACACAGACACACACACACACACACACACACACACACTTAACCTGAGTCACAACTCTATCATATTGCTCATTTTTCTCAGTTGTGTTTTTCATGGAACATTTATGATCAAATATGCCGTTAGGCTTTGATATGTGTTTTTCTCTTCCTCAATCTGGCATTTAGCCATCATCATCCAAGACTATCTTGTGAAGTTACCATCCTCATGCAAAGTGAGTTTCCACAATCTTTAAGTGACAGGTGGAAAATGTATCACAAAAGTCATACAGCATAGAACAGGCAGTAAGAGCAGATCGGCAATGAAACCGTGAGCCTGCATTCAGGTCAAAAAGGTATTTGCTCTGAGCCAATTAAGGCCAAGTTTACTGTGTCAATGTCAAACTCATGGTAAACATAAAGTTTTTGCTTCTCTCTCATCATGAATAAATCACTTGTTCAACCCAACCACTCAGGCCTTATCAGGCAGTATTTAATTTCAGTACAGTACAGTGCTGACAGGCCTAATCACAATTCTCCTGTTTTTTTTTTTTAATTTTTTAAAAAATTTATTTATTTATTTTTGGCTGTGTTGGGTCTTCGTTTCTGTGCGAGGGCTTTCTCTAGTTGGGGCAAGCGGGGGCCACTCTTCATCGCGGTGCGTGGGCCTCTCACTATCGCGGCTTCTCTTGTTGCAGAGCACAGGCTCAGTAGTTGTGGCTCACGGGCCTAGTTGCTCCACGGCATGTGGGATCTTCCCAGGCCAGGGCTCGAACCTGTGTCCCCTGCATTGGCAGGCAGATTCTCAACCACTGCACCACCAGGGAAGCCCCTCCTGTTCTTAAATGCAGAGAAGACCCCCTGAGGATTCCCACTAGGGACAGACTTCCTGGAGCATTTCCCTAAATTTCAGAACGCCTGCCTTACACGTGTTTTCCTTAAGGCTCTGTGCTTTGCTTTCCAAGGGGGCAGACAGACAATGTAAGTATGCACTCCCCAGTGTGAATGCGAGATGCAAGAGTATCGGGCAAACCATCAGGAAACCGGAGTTCTTGTACGAGGACCCTAACTCTAAATACCCATATGTCTTGAAAGGGTCTTTAAGAACCCCGGGTCTCTTTATGTGAAAATAAGTTGGTCAACTTCTAAGACTCTTGAAGTTCCAAAAGCCCATGGATATGTACATGGACACTGGTATATGAAGATATTTAGTTGGTTCTTAAAGGAGTGTATTCATTTACTAGGCTGATATAACTAGTACCATGAACTACGTGGCTTTAAAACAACAGGAATTTACTCAATGTTTTGGCAGCTAGAATTTCAAATTCAAGGTGTTGGCAGGGTAACACTCTCTGAAGACTCTAAGGGAGAATCTATTCCAGACCTATCTCCTGGCTTCAGGTGTTGCCAGCCATCCTTAGTGTTCCTTGGTTTGTACATGCTTCACTCCAACCTCTGCCCCCATCATCACGTGGTGCTCTCCCTGTGCCTGTCTCTGTGCCTCTGTTATCTTACAGAGAGCAGTCCTAGTGGATTAAGGACCCGTCCTACTCCAGTATGACCTAATGTTAACTTACATCTGAATTATAACAAAGGTCAGGTCACATTCACAAGTACTGGGGGCAAGGGCTTATACATATTTGGGGGGGTACACGATTCAACCAGTCACAGGTGATGCTGTACACTTCTCTACATACACATTTTAAACCAGATGCTCAGATGATGCAATCACTTTGCCAATCTAATATTCGGAGAAACTGAAACACAGACAATTAGAACTTAGAAACCTAAAAATCCCATAGTCACGAAGAGCGTCTCAAAGGACATTATCTTTCATGCCTCTGCATTTTATAAGAAAAATGTGCCTCTCAAAAATATTGCTTCTTCAGGAAAATATATTGAAATTGAAACATAAAAGAAGATCCCATATCAGACATTATTGCAGGAAATTCAAAATCTCCCTCCCACATAAATATCTGAAGAAACAACTGACTTTAAGAAAATTACAAATTCTGTGAAGTTTAGATGTGATTGTCAAGAAAGTTTTACAGCCTCTGATAAATATACTGCTGCCAGAAAGAATACAGTAGTGAAATTTAGATTTACATAAAAATTTTTACTTTACTAAAAATTTTTATTATACATTACTGTATGCGATGTAGCATTATAATAATCCTAATTCTAATATGTATTAGAATCTAATAATTGTTAAATTAATTCATTCCCTTGTTTTCAATAGTGAATGGAGTGGATAGAATGTATGGCTGATGTGCATTCAGAAATGTCCTGGTTAAACCAAAAACAAAAAGTTGCAAATGGCTTGTGAATAGTTTTCACGCTTCTTCCACAGGCTGCTCTGAATACAAGAAGAACCATCCCTAGAGAAGTGGTTATGAAAACTATACTTTGTTTTGTTAAGGTTCTATGCTCTGCTCTCCAAGGGGGCAGATAGGCAATATACGTATTCATGATTAAAATCCAGGCTGAACAGTATGGGCTACCTTGTCATCTGGTAAAACCGAGAAGGCTCAAATGGTGTAACCACAAGCTCACCTCCCCATTCTGCTCCTGTGGATGAAGTCCCCTAGCCAAACCACCCAACTTATCCAACAGACCCAGCAGATGCCTGCTTATCCCTGAGTAGTGAGTTTCAATTCCCTGCCAGCCCACAGAAACAAGAATCAGAGCCATTCAAACAAGCCAATCACATGTTCCAGGGGGAAGCAGGGGGAACCTCGCCCTCTTAATACTACAAGGACTGCTTCCTACAGCCGGATTATCCTTTCCACTCCCAAGTATAATCCCGGTACATCCTGCATGGCATGCAGGATCCTCCTCTCCCAGGCTTTGAGTATAGGTGACTCATGAAATTGCTGTTGATTTCATCTGTCCAAAGTCGGGGGTCATGTGTTCCACCATCCACATAACCCTAGGGCAGGAACACCTTCCTCACCAACGGCATCAAGAGGAGGCAGTCAGAAAGAAACTTCTGCCCTGCAAACTGGCTCATCTGTACCATTTTTCTAGGTTCCACATACATGCATTAATATACGATATTTGTTTTTCTCTTTCTGACTTACTTCACTCTGTATGACAGTCTCTAGATCCATCCACATCTCAACAAATGACTCAATTTCGTTCCTTTTTATGGCTGAGTAATATTCCATTGTATATATGTACCACAACTTCTTTATCCATTCGTCTGTTGATGGGCATTTAGGTTGCTTCCATGACCTGGCTATTGTAAATAGTGCTGCAATGAACATTCGGGTGCATGTGTCCTTTTGAATTACGGTTTTCTCTGGGTATATGCCCAGTAGTGGGATTGCTGGGTCATATGGTAATTCTATTTTTAGTTTTTTAAGGAACCTCCATATTGTTCTCCATAGTGGCTGTATCAATTTACATTCCCACCAACAGTGCAAGAGGGTTCCCTTTTCTCCACACCCTCTCCAGCATTTGTTGTTTGTAGATTTTCTGATGATGCCCATTCTAACAGGAGTGAGGTGATACCTCATTGTAGTTTTGATTTGCATTTCTCTAATAACTCAGAGGCAAAGAATATACAAATCAATTTTCACTGCAAAGTAAAGAGCTGTTACAGTGGAGGATTACTGGACTGAATGTCAATATTATGACATAGTATGAGTGTGTTTCATGTTTGGTAATTGCAATCATTGTTGCTTTTGTTGTGGTCATCCATGTACAATGCTTGGTGTCAGTCTATTTATCTCTTGTAAAAATAAAATACAGTGTGTGTGTGTGGGAAAAAAAAAAAAACTGGAAAGAAAAAAAAAGACAGTGCTTTTATTTTATGGTGTAAAGTGCTTTTAGCTCCAGGGCTCTGAACGTGAATGTGGTCAACAAACAGCTCCAAGAGGGAGACTTAATACAGTCCCAGCCTTCGTGCCGAGGATCGCCTGGCGCGGGGCACTCGGGCTGAGCTGGAGAATGAAGGGTTAAAAGGTCTGATGGAAACTGCAAGATTCAAATAAAATATTCACTGTCTGCCTTTAGTGGGAAACACCTTTATAGACTTAAAGATAAATAAATGAATGACTGAATGAATGGTTAATACAATCGCTCCCACCTTGCTTTTACTTCATTCTTCTTTTTTTTTTTCTTCCTAATGTAATTTCGCAAAATAAAGAATGGGCAGTCATCTTGATAAAAATAAAAAAAAATAAAAAAAAATAAAAAAAAAGAGGAGGCAGTCAAAACATACCTTTAGTTAAATAACTACCTAAGCAAGAAACCTGTAGAATCTTATGGCATTTCTGTAAGTATTTTGCCCTTGACTGGACAGTGTTGCTAGGTCTCATGGGGCAGGAAGCAGCAGCAGTCACCTGTGCAGGACCGTCTTCTCACAAGTCACGTGTTATACGAGGATACAAACAATACCGCACCACCTGGTGGACAAAAAGGCTAACTGGGGTCCCTGATTACAGTCGTGTGAAAATAAAGAGCATTCTGGCTGAAGAGACTGAGCTAATTAGAGTTTGGATTAAAACTTAGAAGCTTTGAAAGAGATGTTTGTCATATCTACTTGTTCATAAGCCAATTTTTTGAGGAAAACCTCGTAACGTTTAACAGCATCTAGTCTTTCTGTTTGTTTGTTTTCATTTCTGGCTGCGTTGGGTCTTCATTGCTGCGCACGGGCTTTCTCTAGTTGTGGTGAGTGGGGGCTACTCTTCGTTGCGGTGTCTGGGCTTCTCATTGTGGTGGCTTCTCTTGTTGCGGAGCGTGGGCTCTAGGCACGCAGACTTCAGTAGTTGTGGCACGTGGGCTCAGTAGTTGTGGTGCATGGGCTTAGTTGCTCCACAACATGTGGGATCTTCCCAGACCAGGGCTGGAACCCGTGTCCCCTGCATTGGCAGGTGGATTCTTAACCACTGCACCACCAGGGAAGTCCAGCATCTAGTCTTTTTTTTTAAATTTGTTTCACCTGAAATTTTCCTTTATGATTCAGGAGGCTTTTTTTTTTTAATTTTTATTTATTTATTTATTTATTTATTTATGGCTGTGTTGGGTCTTCGTTTCTGTGCGAGGGCTTTCTCTAGTTGCGGCAAGTGGGGGCCACTCTTCATCGCGGTGCACGGGCCTCTCACTATCGCGGCCACTCTTGTTGCAGAGCACAGGCTCCAGACGCGCAGGCTCAGTAGTTGTGGCTCATGGGCCTAGTCGCTCCGCGGCAGGTGGGATCTTCCCAGACCAGGGCTCGAACCTGTGTCCCCTGCGTTGGCAGGCAGATTCTCAACCACTGCGCCACCAGGGAAGTCCAGCATCTAGTCTTTTGCAGAACACATTTTAGGAACACTATTTACACTCTTGGATCCTATGTACACCTTGACCACCCATCTCCATGTAGCAAACAGAGCCATCTGTCTAAAATCCCAATAGGACCATGTCCTGCCCCTGCTTGAATTCCTTCGGTCTCTCTCCATCCCCTAAAAAAGCACAAGCTACTAAGTATCACATACAAGGCGTTGAATGACCTGACTCCCAGTCCCCTTCTTCTGTCTCATCTCTCATGGCTAATGGTGGCTTTTCTTTTTAGGCAAAGAAAGAATGAGTTTGTGTACAGCCCGAGGAGAAGTACTGAGTGGAGAGGAAGAAGTTAAATATATATGAGGGAGGGGATGAACAACAGAATGCTATATATATGCGAGAGGGGATGAATAATAGAATATTCTTGAGAAGGTTGGAGGTGGGCTCGAGGACTTAAATAGAGACATAGCTCCCACTCCAATCTTGACATAGTGGAGGTAAGATATGGGCTGCAAGAAATGAATGTTGGGGTGGAAAAGAAGCAAGATTGTTATTGAAAGTCCCTATATTCTCACTCAAGTAGAAGAAAGATCATTGGCTGAGGCTGAAGGGAACAGGGATTGAGCTGGTGTTTTGAAGAGCAAGGTGAAATTTGGGATTTTATCCATGCAAACAGGAGGTGGATGTTACTAAAAGCTCACTGAGGGCCAGTCTGAGGAAAGGCTCTAATGTGTAAGGGTATGTGCTTTAGCCAAATGTAATTCAGTCCCACCCAGGGGCGGAACCATCAAAATAGGGAATGAATTATTTCATTTCTCCAAAGTTATTGTTTAATCAGACTATTTAGTGAGAAGTGGTTTCCAAGATAATTGATAAAAAATATAGTTCCTATCACTGAAGAAATAGGCTCATTGGATGTGATGGGTGAACCAAAGAAAAGAGAAGGACATGACTTGGAGATAATGAAAGCTCCTAAGGAGCAGAGATCTGAGATCAAATACAATATGGATACCAAGGGGGAAAGGCGGGGTGGGTGGGATGAACTGGGAGATTGGGATTGACATATATACACTATTGATACTATGTATAAAATAGATAACTAATGAGAACCTACTGTATAGCACAGGGAGGTCTATTCAATGCTCTGTGGTGACCTAAATGAGAAGGAAATCCAAAAAAGAGGGGATATATGTATATGAATAGCTGATTCACTTTGCTGTACTGTATAAACTAGCACACTAAAGCAACTACACCCCAATAAAATTAAATTAATAAAATACCATATGGAGACCTGAATTGGTGGTAAGATTGTGCTCATATAATGGACTTTTAATATTTACCATTTCTGAGATTAGAATACTTCTAAAGGATAAGACAGTCTAGCCAATCTCTCAAAATTCCCTATAATTATACTAATGGTTGGAGTAAAGAGAGAGAGATTATTAAATTGTTCCCAAATCTTTAGTGAATGGGGAGAGTGTATCTTCTATGGTATTTTGATTTCAAGTGACAGAAAAATCTAAGGAACCTAGAGAATTTATTGGCTTTCGTATCTGAAAAAATTATAAGGCTGGTTTCATGGATTTAAGGGTTTAAATGATATTATAAAGATTATATCTATCACTGAGTTCAGCTTTGCTATTCTTTGCATGTTGACTTTACATCAGTTTCCACATGGCAGCCAAAAGTCTGTAGCATCTCCAACTACATATCATATTATATGCAAATCTGGCAGGAAAACACCTCAAATCAAAGCACTAGATTTAGCTCTAATTGTAACCCAACCCTCAAACAAACACCATCCAGAGGTTTGGGGCACTAACTGACTAGAGCTAAAGCATACTTTCTACTCCTAGAAAAGAATGAGACCTCACCCAAGCCTGAAGAATTGAGATTGAGAAAGGCACAGATCTCAAATGGAAGTCATGGTCTGTTAAAAGAACTAAGATGAATGAATGAGGAAAAACCTCCTCAAGCCACCATTCCTCTAGAGCCTCTCAACCTCAAAAACCATATGATTCAAGCCCCAAGATATTGTACGGAACAATTTAACCAGCTATGTTGCTCCTATATAATAAGAATTTCCAACTTCCTAACCCTCCACATAACCTCAACTCAGCCTAATTCATGTTTTAGTCTGTCACTTTCAAAATCCCACTATGGTACCAATTTCCATTTCAGTTAAGGTTAGTTACAAGAGAAACCAAAACTACATATTTCAAACAAATAGCAGCAAAGAAACTGAAAGGAAATATGGGAAATCAACCCATTTTTTTCAAAGCCTGAAAAATCAGTCTCAAAGCCCATGGACAAAGGCAATTCTGAATGTTGGTTATCAAGAACTCAACTTCACTTTCATCATGGAAATACAGGATTGAATAAGCTCCCATCTTTTTCAACATTTTATGGAACTGTGTCCAAGACTCCATTTCCAGGGAAAAAGCAGTTGATTGGCCTAGCTCAGGTGATGTAGATCATGACTAGAGGAGAGGTGGGCACATTAAAAATCATGTTAGAATGATCCAAAGACTAAGAAGATGTTATACTATCAGGATACCAAAAACAAAAAGCTGGCCACTACAGGTAGTAATGCAAAAGTCTGTTTTGCTGGTGAGAACAGCAAGAAAGCACAGAGTACAGTGGTAATCATTTTGCAACACAGAAATGTATCCAATCAGCATGTTGTCCACCTTAAACTTACAAGGTTATGGCTCAATGATAGCTCAGTAAAAAATTAAATAAAAACTCAGTATGAAAAATAAATCCAATTCACGGGGGCGGCGAGAGGGGAGAATTAGCATAGAGAATGGTAAAGCCAGAGAGTATAAGCTTCAAAGGAGAATTACTACAACCATAAAAGAGTAATGAAACATCATAATCATTCATTATTCTTGACAGTATTAACGAAGAACCTGAAGACTGGAAAGAGAAGCCAGGGGAGGGGGTATTTTACAGGGCAGTGGTGTCTACATGGGAGATCAAGCGTTTATCTAGGAAAAGGGCACGGCAAGAACTCTTTGGAAGAATGATTGCGCAAGACTGGGTAGACATCAGGGAGAAAGAAGAAAATTGCAAGACATCATTCAACCAACAAATATCTTAACATGTGTCATAATTGTTCTTGCGGTAGGACATGGGTACATTTAAAAGACGTATAAGATACGGTCCCTGACTTCAGGTCTATAGGCTCTAGTGATTCATCACTGATTAATAGAACTTTCTGCTATGATGGAAATGTTCTATAACCTGTGCTGTCCAAGATGGTAGCCATTAGTCACACGTGGCAACTGAGCACGTGAAATGTGGTTACTGTGAAAAGAATTGGCTTTTGAATTGTATTTCATAATGAATTAAGTTTAAATATACATAGCCACATGTGACTAGAGGCTACAGTATGAGACAGCACAGTTCTAGATTATAGTGTCATACAAAATAAAAGGTGACCCTTACAAGATAAAATAACATTAAGTTATAGTATAAAATCCTCCAAGTTTTGTAAACATAAATTTACAAGAGGCTTTAGATTATACCTGCATGAATAAGAATTCTAAAATTATTGTTAAATTCATCAAAATTCCTATAGGTGGCTTGATAAAAAGGTGGACATAAGTCATCTTTTTAGGATGTTAGTCCATCTTAGAATGCAACTAGTTAGAAGTGGTATGGCGGCATTCACAGGAGAGAAGACAAGGTCCAGGAAATCAAGGAGAAAATCACCCAAACTGGGAACATTCACAGCCCTGAAGCTGACAGCAGGGGCACATGCCCAAACCTGAGGCTATTCCAGAGGTAACCATAGACGTTCCTCTGCCAGCCACACATAACTAGTTATCCTGATTTTGTCCTCCAAGGTTCTTGTGAAAACTGCTTCTCTAATATGAAAGTAACTGAGGATTTCTAGTACATACTCTTTTTATTCCCTCTACCTATCAGGTACTATTCCTACTAATGTAGTTAATAAGTGGTGCGATCAGACAAATTTGAATTTGTATACCTACCGACTTAGGTCATTTGGAGAAAACTGCTTCAGAGGTGACTGCCTTTTCTTTTCGGAAAACAGTCCTACAGAGGTCACCAGGTGAACTGAACAAAAATACCTAAGTTGTCAAGGAGTTTCTTCTTCATATTTCGTTTCCCCTTTTAACCAGTTTGAAGACAGACATAGTCAATTTTTTTTTTCCATTGAGACATTTTCCCAGGTACCAGACCATTTGCTAAACAATAAATATTTGTAATCATCAGTGCAATGAGGGAAGCTCCAGTATTATGCTCACTGTACACAAGAGGTAACTAGTGCCCTGAGTGGTTAAGTAACCTGTCCAAGGTCAAGAACTTGATTTGGTGGAACCAGGACTCAGACAAGGAAGTCTGGTTCCAGAGTCTTTGCTTTGAAACTTCTCACCATCCTGTTTCTCTCAGCTCACACCTACCCATGCATGCTCACACATTCACAACCCACACCTGGCCTTGAAGATATGAACATCCTCAACAGAAGGTTTGCCATGAATAGAAGAGTAGGGACGTGGAACAGCATTGAACGTTTCTGTAAAGATATAGTCCAGAATTACTGAAGTACGGATTACAAAGAAAATGGCAGAAGATTAAAGATACAGACAATGGTGAAATCCTAAAGAGCTTATAAACTAGGCTTGAAAGTTTAATCTGTGTACAATGGACTGATATTTTCTAAAATGTGTATTTAAACACAGTCCCAGTACAAGCTTAAAGATTTAATAATCAAATAAATTACGGAAGTGTTGCATACTATGTCTGCCTGGTACTGCATACTATGTCTGTCTGGTACATACAATGCACATGGTCTCCTTAAACATACTGAGAAGGCCTGCAATTAAGAAGTTGAACATTGTGTAACTACATTTTACACACTATTTGTGAAATATGCCTCCGTGCATATGCATATCTGTAGAATCTATTAGCAGGTCCACATGATATACTTTGAGTCCCTTCAGTTAGCACAGGAGGATTTTAAACTAGGGATCATTTCATATTACAGACACATCACTAACCAGAAGGGGAAAGATGAAGTAAAAGAAAGTGGGGTTTTGGAGGAGGGGAAAAGAGTTAAAATATGAATGTAGGAATGAGGCAGTAAACATAGAAACATGAAAATGAGCAAATTTGTGACATACTTAAGGAAAAAGGACTTAGTGACTAATTTGATATGGGGAGTGAAGAGAGATGGGTGAGAACGTTTTCTAGATTTCATGGGTGTATAATGGTAGCATTAACAGGAAGAGAAATAGGCTTTGTTGAAATAAAGCCAATAGATATTCATGCACATTAAGTTAACTGTTACTATGGGGCATTTAATCGGAACTATGCAATAAGGCTGCTGACATATGTTTGCTTCATTCACACCACTTCTCAAATGTATAATTTTATGGGTATTTACATATTCCTTTGTTTACTGATGATTCCCCTACTAAATGTAAAGTCCTTGAGGCAAACATGTAACGGATGCTTAACAAATAACTTTTTGTGGACTACATAACTCACGTTGCAGAGAAATTATTTTTATTGAGGAGTTGCTATAGGTTGAATATATTTTTTCCCCACGAAATTCATAAGCTGAAACCGAATCCCCAGTATGATGGTATTTGGGGGAGGGGGTTGGGAGGTGATTAGGTCATGAGAGGGGAGCCCTGATGGGTCCCCTGGTGGGTCATGAGGGGTTAGTGCCTTTAGAAGAGACCCTAGAGAGCTCCTTTGTCCTTTTTGCCACATGAGGTTAGAGTGACAAGACAGCCATCTCTGAACCAGGATGAGGGCCCTCACCAGACGCCAAATCTGCCAGTACCTTGTTCTAAGACTTCCAGCTTCCACAATTCTGAGAAATTGATTATGTTGCTTACAAATCACCCAGGCTATTGCATTTTTATTGTAGCAGCCCAAGCTAAGACAGTGGGACAATTTTTTTTTTTTTTTAAGTAAAAGATGATACCTTCCCTCTCCTATGTAGAGAGCCCAGAGGACCAAACACCTTAGTCCTTTCACAGACTAGGGTGGACTGAGGTTGGTGTGCAGGCTAACAGTCAGTGTACCTTTGCCTCAACCCATTTTAGGAAAAGGATTCTTCAGAATTCCCAATAGAGAAGTTTGCCTCTCCCACCCTGGGGGCTGCAGGAAACCTGCTCTGATTTGCAGATCTCTTCAGCCTCCCACTCTGAGCTTCTTTAACAGCTTCCTTGACAAAGGCCCAAGGTAGACACAGGCTGAGTGTGTGATGTGCTCCAGCCTCTGGTTTATCAGACACCCCATGCATGGTGTTCTGTTACAGCAGCCTGAAAGGACTGCAACACGGTATAAATAGTACGGTGAAATCCAGTAGTTCGGCTGCAGGGTTTAAGTCCCAGGGGGGAAGGGGCAATACTGTGACCACATCTCCTCTGTCCCAAACTCCACGGAGAGGACCAGCTCAGGCAGGCACCACAAACACAACGTGTACAGCTACACAGCCTTCCCATATGATCATCTCAGTAGATGCAGAGAAAGCTTTTGACAAAATTCAACACCCATTTATGATAAAAACCCTCCAGAAAGTAGGCATAGAGGGAACTTTCCTCAACATAATAAAGGCCATATATGACAAACCCACAGCCAACATCGTCCTCAATGGTGAAAAACTGAAAACATTTCCATTAAGATCAGGAACAAACAAGGTTGCCCACTCTCACCACTATTATTCAACATAGTTTTGGAAGTTTTAGCCACAGCAATCAGAGAAGAAAAAGAAATAAAAGGAATCCAAATCAGAAAAGAAGAAGTAAAGCTGTCACTATTTGCAGATGACATATTATACATAGAGAATCCTAAAGATGCCACCAGAAAATTACTAGAGCTAATCAATGAATTTGGTAAAGTTGCAGGATACAAAATTAATGCACAGAAATCTCTTGCATTCCTATACACTAATGATGAAAAATCTGAAAGAGAAATTAAGAAAACACTCCCATTTACCATTGCAACAAAAAGAATAAAATATCTAGGAATAAACCTACCTAAGGACACAAAAGACCTGTATGCAGAAAATTATAAGACACTGATGAAAGAAATTAAAGATGATATAAATAGATGGAGAGATATACCATGTTCTTGGATTGGAAGAATCAAGTGAAAATGACTCTACTACCCAAAGTAATCTACAGATTCAATGCAATCCCTATCAAACTACCACTGGCATTTTTCACAGAACTAGAACAAAAAATTTCACAATTTCTATGGAAACACAAAAGACCCCAAATAGCCAAAGCAATTTTGAAAAAGAAAAACGGAGCTGGAGGAATCAGGCTCCCTGACTTCAGACTATACTACAAAGCTATAGTAATCAAGACAGTTTGGTACTGGCACAAAAACAGAAATACAGATCAATGGAACAGGATAGAAAGCCCAGAGGTAAACCCACGCACATATGGTCACCTTATCTTTGATAAAGGAGGCAAGAATTTACAGTGGAGAAAAGACAGCCTCTTCAATAAGTGGTGCTGGGAAAACTGGACAGCTACATGTAAAAGTATGAAATTAGAACACTCCCTAACACCATACACAAAAATAATCTCAAAATGGATTAAAGACCTAAATGTAAGGCCAGACACTAGCAAACTCTTAGAGGAAAACATAGGCAGAACACTCTATGACATAAATCACAGCAAGATCCTTTTTGACCCACCTCCTAGAGAAATGGAAATAAAAACAAAAATAAACAAATGGGACCTAATGAAACTTCAAAGCTTTTGCACAGCAAAGGAAACCATAAACAAGATGAAAAGACAACCCTCAGAATGGGTGAAAATATTTGCAAATGAAGCAACTGACAGAGGATTAATCTCAAAAATTTATAAGCAGTTCATGCAGCTCAATATCAAAAAAATGAACAACCCAATCCAAAAATGGGCAGAAGACCTAAATAGACATTTCTCCAAAGAAGATATACAGATTGCCAACAAACACATGAAAGAATGCTCAACATCATTAATCATTAAAGAAATGCAAATCAAAACTACAATGAGATATCATCTCACACCGGTCAGAATGGCCATCATCAAAAAATCTAGAAACAATAAATGCTGGAGAGGGTGTGGAGGAAAGGGAACACTCTTGCACTGTTGGTGGGAATGTAAATTGATACAGCCACTATGGAGAACAGTATGGAGGTTCCTGAAAAAACTACAAATAGAACTACCGTACGACCCAGCAATCCCACTACTGGGCATATACCCTGAGAAAACCATAGGTCAAAAAGAGTCATGTACCAAAATGTTCATTGCAGCTCTATTTACAATAGCCAGGACATGGAAGCAACCTGAGTGTCCATCAACAGATGAATGGATAAAGAAGATGTGGCACATATATACAATGGAATATTACTCAGCCATAAAAAGAAACGAAATTGAGTTATTTGTAGTGAGGTGGATGGACCTAGAGTCTGTCATACAGAGTGAAGTAAGTCAGAAAGAGAAAAACAAATACCGTATGCTAACACATATACATGGAATCTAAGAAGAAAAAAAATGGTCTTGAAGAACCTAGGGGCAAGAGGGGAATAAAGACACAGACCTACTAGAGAATGGACTTGAGGATATGGGGAGGGGGAAGGGTAAGCTGTGACAAAGTGAGAGAGTGGCATGGACATATATACACTACCAAATGTAAAATAGCTAGCTAGGGGGAAGCAGCTGCATAGCACAAGGAGATCAGCTCAGTGCTTTGTGACCACCTAGAGGGGTGGGATAGGGAGGGTGGGAGGGAGGGAGACGCAAGAGGGAAGAGATATGGGAACATATGTATATGTATAACTGATTCACTTTGTTATAAAGCAGAAACTAACACACCATTGTAAAGCAATTATACTCCAATAAAGATGTTTAAAAAAAAAAAAAAAGAGTACCCAACAACTAGTAGGCACTCAAGTGTCTATGACTTTCCTCCCTGTCATACTCCCATGCACCTTACGGTTCATCTTATTTCTCCCTATTCCAATTGATATTTCTATTTCTTCTCCATTGAATCATCTTTGTACTGTTTGTTTGAATCCCCAATGCCCTAAACCTGGACCTATTCTTTACTCCTTTTATATCCCTTACCCTGCAGTTCATTTAATCAAAATTTAAATCTCACTTCTATGTGAATGACTCCCAGTTCTGAATATTCAATTCAGACTCTCCGGAGTTCCAGACACACATATCCAGTTAGTCACTGAATAGCACCATCTGATCATCTGAAGATACCTTAAACCCAGTATTTTAAGGTGGAACCCATTCTTCCTCCACACACACACACACACACACACACACACACACACACACACACACACACACACACACCCTCCAGCTCTATTTTCTTTGGGGGCTAATGCTACTCCTAAATACTCAAGGCAAAAGACCCAATAGAAATCTTTCAAATACTCTTCCTTCACTCCATTTAGACAACTTTGTCCCATCAACATTGACTACGTCTCAACGTATTTATCAAACTCGACCACTGCAGTAGCACCTAACTTATATTACAAACATGTCTCTTACTGCTTCTATACATCTTACACACTATTGTAAGGTTACTCTTCCCGAAGTGTAATTTTAATAGCATTGTCCGCCTGTAATGTTAATAGCATTAATATTTTTATTTCTGCTAGTGAATTAAAACTAAACATCCACCCTGGCATTCAGGGCTATTTCTAGTATATATCTAATGTTTTATCATTCCCTTTCTCTATACTTAATAGTCCACTCGAAACCAAAACAAAAAAACTCTAGTCATTCTATGGAAGCTGTTGCTTCTTCTTTTGTCTACACAACACTATTCACACTTCTTTTAGGACTCTTCTTCTATTTTACTTTCATATGCAGTAATAGGAGAACAAAAGTGGGGAATACCTTTACTGACAACACAAAAAAAGAAATAGACATATATATCTTTGAACCATACTATTTATTTTTAGGAATGGGAGATTTGATCATGCAAAAAGATTGTGATGCCCAGATTTACAGAGGCACAAAAAAAGAGTGTATTGATGAGAGTAAAGCAAACTATTAGGGCATTTCCAGAAATATCCTGAAATTTCTACTTTCTTGGATTAAATAATAATAGGGCCAAGGATTGGGTCTAAATTTACATAATCTAAGATCTGAGAGAAGAGTGTGATTGTTAATCTGTCTATATTCAGAGACTCCTTTTGGGAGCAAATGCTATTCAACCTAGGAAACACACTGCCTGATTACTTCCATCTGGACTGAGGTCCTGCTGGCTCTGGATCAGAGACATAGCTACTGGATCAAGGAGGAAGGACAGTGACAAAATTGTTCTTTATGCTGCTTTGTCCTTGTCTTGTCCCATCTATTAAGCAGTAAGATGTTAGAGAAATGAGATTCATGAGTATATTTCTACAACTTACAGCGAAGAGTCTTACCCAAGGTAGGTGACTGATAAGTTTGTTGAAAACGATCACTGAATTTTCTCATTTTGAAAATCAGAAATTTGACTAATTGTTTAGACAAGCTCTAATCAACACATCCCAAATATCATCTTTCTGGCAGAATTCTTCCTCATCAATCTTTCATCAGAGAGTAGTTACTGAGAAGGTCTCTGCTGATGTTTGGAAATGTGATGGCTGAGCAGGAACCCAGGACTGCTGCCAGCAACGTCCCCAAAAAATGCAGGAGAGGACATGCCTTCTACCTTCCAATATCCTGCTCGACTCCCATCAGCAGAATCTTCTTCCTCCACTCCTTCCAGTAACTCTATAATAAACGCCTTGTACTAAAGTTTGTTTGAAAAAAATAGTTGCTAAGCCTATACGATCTCATGTGGCCAAAATATTCTCTATTTGTCAGTATAGTTACAGCATAATTTCTGATTGTCTAAAGGAACGATGATATGAGTGCACCAAGAACAGAGTCTTTGGTATGGATACCAAGGGGGGGAAAGGGGAGGTGGGATGAATTGGGAGATTGGGATTGACATATATACACTATTAATACTATGCATAAAATAGATAACTAACGAGAACCTGCTGTATAGCACGGGGAACTTTTGGAATAAAGTAACCTACTGAAATCTCAACATATTTGGTATGATTAACAAAAGATGCTTTTGGTTTTCCCCCTGTTCATGTTTCTCTGAGGTGGCTATGCCTGATTAGGAGAGGCCCTGGTGAGATAAGTTCAGAATTTCGTAATACATCATCTCACAAGAAGAGTCTAAAAGTGATGTGATTGAATAAATGGAGTTTGAAACAAGCTACTTACAGAGTAATAACAGAAATTTTGAACATAAAGTTGCATGGTTGCCAGGTCCCCTGTGGGATACTGTGGCTAAGAAAATTCTATTATCCAGATCATATTACTATAGGGATAAAAAAAGGATGTATCAGGAACTTATTAAAATGAATGCCACTGTATTACTCTAGGTAAAAAAGACGATCCGGAAATTAATATTGGGTGCCTTTCCTCCTCCTCATCAAGCATCAGTCACATTTAAATTATAGGATTTGTGTTTCACTTCCTGGTTTTGTCTTTACATTTTCTTTGTCTGTTTTATGGTGATAAAGTCTGTTGCTCTTAGGGCCTTATTGCCAGCTTCACATCCTCCAGCAGTACATACGGTACATACGGTGGCCACCAGGGAAATTACCTGATGGGATAGCCACGGTCATGTTCAGGAGTGAGGGAGTAACTTGAAAACTTCTGATGTCTTCTTCAAATCTTATCATTTAAAAATGTCCACTTTTAATATAGTTTCCACTATTACTTTATTAATATAGAATAGTTATATAACGTGTAAAAACCTGTATACAAAATAAATGATATGTATATGCAACAAAAAAAACTTATGTAAATACTTGTAACTTTTACTAATGAAGTGTGTGATCCAAAATATTTGGACCCTCCTGTCCTCATAAGCCAGTTAGCCACGGTCCTTGAGGTAGAGGAAAAGGGAAAACCAAGAGTGGCCGTCAATGCCGTCAGGAGGATTCTCTGGAAATAGTTCAGCAGTATGCGCTATTTGAAAGGTTTGGAGGTCATAAGGCATCAGCCACGCAGTCACCCTGACCAGGTGGTGCTGTGCTTCCTTTCACCAATGACAGCTCTGCCAGAATGAGAGAAGCATCTCAAACCATCCCCTTAGTGTCTCCTCTTTTTCTAGTACCACCAAGTTAACTAACAGTCTCCAATTCAGCCTCAGTTTCTGCCAATTTCCAATTAATTCTTGAGCAGGACAGATGGGGTTACATACTAGCTGGGCGATACAGATAAGCTGTCCAGCTCCGAGAACAAGGTGTGGCAGCCCCAGGACCATTCCTGGGCACCACAGTCTCTCCCCACCTCCAGTTCATCTGCCTGTTCCTTTGCACTGGACCTCGCTTCCCATGCTCTCACCAGCTCTCACCTGCCTACAGGTGCTGGAGCCTGTGCTGCACTAAGGACCCCTCCAGCCTTTGCCAGCATCCTCTTGATTGGATAAAGTATATTTCCTCAAACACATTATTGGCTCCAACTGTATTCTCAATGAGCAATGCCTCTACCCAGACTATGTATAGACTGACTGCCTAGAACTGTCAACCACCATTCCCTACCTGCACAGCCCTGTGCATCTAAGCCTGTTCTAGACGCTCAACTAGGCACTGATAGTACAGCATTGAAGAAGCCAAATCTGTTCCATGGGACTTATAATTCAGAGGAACTCTCGTGAATGCTGATTCTCACTCCCCCATAGTTGCCCTAACTCACTTGACCTTAGATGTTCTTTTGTCTATGAAAGTAAGTACATGTGGTAAACATCATAATGGACTATTAAACTAGTCACCAACCATACTTCCCCCCCCCAAAATATTTTTAAGCTCACAGAACTTTCCAATATATATGTATATATACAAGTACATATATAATTACAGTATATTAAATGTATTAGCCTTAAAAAGCAGAAACAAGTATATTCTATATGCATTGTTCTGTAATCTGTGTCTACTTCAACATCCCATGAAAATCTCATATCAGCATACACCAGTTTTATTTTTTCTTAATAGTTATATAATACTCCATATAGAAAGAACACCAGCTGTTTCCCTTAGGGATTTATTATACAGCTGAATTAATTCTTCTTGTTCTAAGTTCTTCCTCCACTTTCCCAGCAGTTCACCCAAAGTCTGAGTAAGCTTCAAAATCACAGCCACAGAAATTGCTAAGCACGTATACACAAACACAGATATACAAAAATAAGTACTTTTGAAATAAGGAGGGAAGATAAGATAGGATATTGAAAGCTAGGGGAAAAAAACACTTCCAAAAATCAAGTATCTGTTATTAATTCATGAATTCTATTTATAATTTTAAGAGTGTGATTTTGTGAAAGTAAATGATTTAAATACCACTGTCATTAATTTGAAAGCACTTTGTTTTTCAAAGAGTTCAATAGAAGATAGATTTCAAGCTTAGGCTGTGTTTGGTTGGCCTATAAACTTCCAGGTCAGGACAGCATCATTCACTCTGACATTCAGGATTTGCTGCAGGCGTTCTTGTATCTAAATGGAGCATTGCGCGATGCAACTTGGGGTACAACCATTAGTTATGAGAAAATTGATTTCTGTGGGTAACAGAGTGACACAAGATGCAGCTCAGCATCCACGAATTTAGAGAATATAACCTGGTAATATACTGAATGCTTATTAAGCGAAGCAGAAAATTCTCATCTTGGTAAGCCACTGGATCTATGGCCTTTTATTGCCCAAGAAGCACTCCCTTGAAAAAGACCACATGAGAAAATCACTTTCAAGATAACATTCTTCAAATTTATGAGGCGGTATTTCTCCTACACTATAAAATATATTTTAATTATGATATTAGGTCATCATTTTATACTAGAAACGGACCTGGATTTGGACTCAGACAGTACCCCTTGATTTTTGGCTAGGTCCCTGAACATGTTCTATTTTCTTATCTCTCAAATGGGAATAGAAAATTTGGTACACTCTTAAACTGGTGCATAATAGACATAGAAGCACTCTGCATTATGTAAAGCATAGAAATAAACTAAAGTGTCAAAAAAATGAGGACATTTGGGCAGAAACAAGGCTGAATACTGTGCATGGAACATGAATAAGTATTCTTTATTTCTGCAATAGAAAGCTGAAATGAAATTGGTGGCAATTTCCACCATGGACAGGAAATTGGCATTGACTCCCACTGTGCTTCTGATTGGCTGGGCATATGGAGTACTTGAGACATGACAGAAGACCTAACAGTTGAAATATGCCAGGAAATCTCTCTTAGCTTTATTCTAAAGCTGATGAATCAGTTTGCAGGGCAGAAATTGAGACACAGCTGTAGAGAACAAACGTATGGACACCAAAGGGGAAAGCGGCGGGGCGGGGGGGAGGGGCGTGATGAATTGGGAGATTGGGATTGATACATATACACTAATATGTATAAAATGGATAACTAATAAGAACCTGCTGTATAATAAATCAAAAACTTTTTAAAAATAAATGAAATATTGGTAATATTCTAGGCAATTTCCTTAAAATCTCACATGATTATATTATATATGAAGAATAAGCACTATTGTAAAGGATATTTTCCTTCACAGTCAACAACTTTTGGTTAAGATCCAAGTCATAGGTTTTACAGAAATGGAGTTGGAAGATGTGAGGAATCATGTGAAATTTGTAATAAACTAAGCTTTTATCAAAATGGTTTGTCCAATAAGCAAATTGTTACCAAAAGATCTTCAAATCCTTATCAGAATTTTGCATAAAATTTTTTTCTCTGTATCCAATTACACATCTATTCATACTTGGGTCTGTGACCACATTCTTAGCAACCAAAATTATATAGGGTGTGTAGGACACTCACCTGGAATGTAAGGAATGATAGGATTCTTTGACTGAGAAAGGGATTGCAACCCACTTACTTTCTAGATTGAAATATACCATGAAATTCGAGGAATATTATAAGCTTCATGACATCATCATGAGCCTGTTGAGATTCTTCCTGATTTTATAAGAAATGTCCATGTAAGCTATTGGGTAGGCTGAATTTCTGTTGGGAGGCTCTGGAAGGGAAAATCTGTTGCAAATTTTTTTTTTTTTTAAACATGCAGAGCTCAATTCCTTGCAGTTACAGGATTTAGGTTCCTGTTTCCTTGCTAGCTGTCAGTAGAGGCCGATTTTAGCTCCCAGAGGTGCCCCCATTCTCCACCCTTAGCCCAGCCCCCTCCATCTACAAGCCCACAACAGAGAGTCAGACCCTTCTTGTTCTTTGAAATTTTGACTTCCATTCTGTGCCCAGCCAGAGAAAACTCTCTGCTTTTTAAGGGCTCATGAGCTTAGGGCAATCCATCTGTGTCATCTTCCTATCTTTAGGTCAACTGATATAGTACTTTAATTACAAGTGCAACATTTCTTCACAACAATACCTAGATTAGTATTTGATTGAATAACTGGGCAAAGATGTGTGTACAACAATGGCCAAGAATTTCAGGGTCACCTTAGAACTCAGCCTACCACACATCCCCAAACTCTACATAAAGTTATGTTCTATGTACACACACAAGTTTGCATCCCAAGAAATTCCCCTTTTCCCCTATGATCCTATGAACAAAGGAGCCCTCTGAGTTATCACAGGACCTAAATACATGCTAATGGAAAGAGCCCAATTCTGTATCTGAGCCTCCCTTGTCTCGGGTCTGAAGGCCAGGACCAAAGTGCAATGTCCCTAAATTCTCAATAAACATGGCTCCCCAAACGCCTTTGGTGACATCTGACTCTAGGTTAGAAATACTTCGGTATAGAATATGGAGAGCCCTAAATTGCTGGCTTTCTACATGTTTATGTGTTGTCCACTGCCCATTTTTAAAACACCTGTTCTTAGAATCAGTGAGTAATATTTTATAATATAAATACAGTACTTAAAACTAAACAACTAATACTCCTCAACTCCTGACCCTATATAGTTTAGGCCAAAAGTATTTGTAATATTTTTGAAAATCACAGGAAAATTCAAGGGCCTGATGTTTGATATTTACAATATTAACATTTAGTAATTTCCTACTGCTTTGTAATTAGAGTCGACTCCCAAGAGGTAGAACATAATTACTCATTTTGTAGACATGATACTTCTGGATCAAGAAGTGATTAAAATATTTGTACTGCACAGCTTGTTCATTTCACTTATATTATCAGATTAATTTACTTTGATTCTCTGTGCATCAGTATTTCTGCTTTTCTTCTCTAAAATGGCACTTCAAAGAAAATAACATCATAGTCTTAACACCTAGTTGTACATTTGAAATAAAATGGTAATAGATTAATATAGAGCCTGTTCTGTGGTTATTGTAAATATATTTCCTATGTACGAGATGTAAAATACAAATGGACTTAACAGTTAAAATCATTGAGTAAAACTTCCCCAAATTTCGTAATTTGCCAGTGATATATGGTTTAAAACTTTTCATCTATGTTAGAAATATTTTAAGTATGGAAAATTTTCCTAATTATGATGAAAAAATTTAATAATATAAATAATTTATTGTCTTACTTTCTAGCATGGTATATACTGTTCTATTTTCTTTCACATATATCTATGTATATTTACCTTGGGGAATTTAAATATTCAAAATGGAATTTGTGCAAATACTTTTCTAGGTTTTATAAGTTCCTTCCTGCATTTTAGCTTGCAGTTTTAAGTATCAGATGCTGTGTTTGGGGGAATACTTTAATTATTAGATCTCTGAACAGTTTAATGAAAGTAGTCCCCAAAATCACACTCAGGGAAAGATCTATATTCGGAAATTGGTTTTCAAAGGGCTGCATTTCAAATTACCTGAGTTACAAGGTCAATAGCTAGTAAGGGAAATAATTATTCCGGATTGAGAACGCACAGCCATGGTCTCATCCATGACTAAGTCAATTAGCTTTGAGCACTTCTGACTTAAGCTAAAATAAAGAAGTGAGTATGAGAGGTTTAATTAAGTGACCAAAACGCAAGCCCCCAAGTCCCCTTTTAGTCATCGGTACGAAACTGTATTACTGAAAATCAAATCTGTCCACAATCAATTTTAATATCATTTCTGAAGTACATTGAGGAAATACAGAGTTCAGCCCGGGGGCCATTGAGTTTGTATCTGGAGCCTTGCTGCCCTAAGGAGAGGTTCAAAGATGGAAGGACTGTCAGAACGCGGCACCCCATTACCGCTCAACATCCACTGCCTGTAGTGCCTGACAAAATGAAAGCAAAGAAAAGAGAAGCTTGTCTACTTAGACCCTAATATCTCCTAGATGATATTGTTGTTAAGTCCCTTAAGCAAAATAGAAAACAAGAATTAAGTTAGGAAAAGAGACATGCCCAAATATGAATGCACAAAATCTCTCTGGCCAGCCAAAGATCTCTGTGGTCAACATTAATGATTTCACCTGGAGGCAAAATGTTCCTTGTAATAAACTAACCAAAAGAATCATTTCCTGAGAAGACAGAACAATCAACCAGGAAGGTGAATTTACTGAGAAACAGTCATTTGTTCTCCCTCCTCCTTTTCTTTTCCTCCTTTTCCTTTCCTCCTTTTCCAGGTCTCTTTCGGTTCCAATCAAGAGAAGTCTTGAGAGTTCTGAGAATATTTCTTTGAGGGCTTCAAATCACCATACCTACATCCTCTGCCACAACTACACACACGGGAACAAAAATAAACCTCTGTTACCTACTCATGTAGGAGGGATTCATGCAAAATAAACTCCTACATGGAGACCAAAAAAAAAAGAATCATTTCCAAACAGAGGGTGGGGGGAGGAGGAGGGGAGAGTAAAAGATGGGGAAGGGAACACCTGCAAAGCATCAGGTAAATGGGGAAGGAATCCAGTAAAAAACCAACAATAAACACTGGAGCCAAGATGTGAAGCTCAATTTGTTCTCATTTTTAAGATGTAATCTCTCATTAAAAAAACACGTTAATAAGTTTAAATTAAACATCACTACATATTTTGGGAGAAAGCTGAGTCCAACATGGAGGCAACTCTAGGGCAAGTTTTAGAGTTTCTCTGAATTCCTAAAGCTTGCCTTCAAGCTGAGTAAGGAGAAGGCCAGAGAACGCATCCAAACTCGTAAAGACAGCCAGGTAACAGCAGTGCCTTCAGGGATAATCCGTGTGTTGAACGGGTTTCTCTCCACACACAGGTGTGTGCACACACTCCCACCAGCACCAGTTTCCAAAGAGGCTGGTCGTGAGATGCAGGTGACCTTGTCCCCCGACCAGGGCATGGACAACTGCTCTTGTCCTTTTCTGGTTCCACGTTCCCGCACTCGGAAGGTCTGCTACATGTCAGCCACTTAGACACCATAGCCAACGTGACCACCAACCAGCCCCAGCCCATTATCCCTCCATCTCTCTACCCCTCGGTCCTTACTCACCTTCAGTCCAGTCAATTCTTCCTTCCTGTTGCCACAAGTTTGTAGAAACTGACAAATGTATGACAAGATGCTGGTAAACACACTCTCACACAAACAAACAAACCCTAGTCCCTCATCAATGAGGTTTGTTGATTTCCAAGGTCAAAACTCCCATCAGAGCTGATCGCATGCTGCCCACCTGACCTCAGGAACAGGAAGTTGGGAGGAGATGTGCACAGCTGTCTTTCAGGGGCCAGGGCAACCCACCACAGCTCACCTCTGAAGGTAAGGTGAGGAGCCCAATGAAAGGAGCTTTGTCAATTAACAGCCAAGAGGTGAGTCCTTGAAAGCCACAGAAACCACCATCCAGCCTCTGTCTTCTTCACACCCTGAGGTGCTGGATTTCAACTTAATAGATTTGATAAATATACCTCCCTCGGACTCTGTCCTTGCTGTCCCTGGAAGTGTATGGTTTTTATTGGGGGATACATGGACTTCAAGGAGTTCCTTTCTCATCCCTCAACAAGCATCTCTACAGAACCCTTTCCTTTACTGGAAAGACAGTGAGAGTAAGGCAAAGACCTGATCTACAAGAAGGCCATCATTGTGAGATGCAGGGCTAATTATTTTATCCCATTCATTTATTTCTTCAACATTCATTTTAACAGAATCAATGTTCCTACTGTCAGAAGTTTTTCTCATCTTTGTAGAGATCTTTGTTCTGTTTTCTATGCCCCTGCAGAACGTATTTCCCACCTGCCTTAAAACATCTAACACACTGGAATTACTGTTTTACTTAGAGGAGACTGTAAGCTTCTTGAGAACAGGGACATCTTTTCCTCAACGTTGTATGCCCAGAGCCTAGCACCCAGCCTGGTGCATAGGAGGAGCTAGGAAACACGGAACAAGGCTAGTGGACAATAGAACATACATTGTCCAGGAAGGCAGGCAGACTGAGGGCACGCCCAGCTCTGCTGTTAACTGGTTATGACATTTCCATCACTTATTTCATCTCTCAGGCTCCAGGGAACTATTTATAAAATGAAAAGATGAGTGGGAACTTTTTCAGGATACTTTTAATACTAAATGCTTACAAATTTAACTTATACTTCTACCAGGGATGACACTAATATCTACTAAAAAGATATCACTTTCAAGTCGCAGGAAGAAAATAATGTCAACTGAATTGAAAATACATCCTTTTGTTCTCAACAATAAGTGATTTTCAGTATTGTGCTGCCTCTCACTGAACAGAGACGACACGTGAGGGAAACGAATGAGGCGGCCTTTACTTCCTTAGTTGGCCAACCCTTTGTGTCTGAAACGCTGCTGATACTTTTTCACACGCTAAAGGGAAAAACAAGGGCCGAAATCCACAGATATTTTTGAATCAGCTTTTATTTTTCCATGGCCAGGAAAAGGAACCAGATGAACCTCATTCCTGATGTTTAACAAAAGACTTGACCCAAAAGTCAAATTTCAATATTTAATGAATGTCAGCTGAAATATTTCATTTGCCATTTTATATAAATATATTTCTAAAATTCTTTCAACCTGGATGAATTTCAAATTGTAAGTAACCCTGAAGGAGTTAACACCAGTGGTTTGCTGCTAAACAGCCCCATGGTTCCCGGAAGAAAAAAAATTAAAAGTCCTGGCTTTTAGCATTTGCTGATTTCCATAGCACAAATACCTCCACAAGGGTCAGTTTCAACATAGTAACTATTTAACAACTGGCTCATTAAATTCCCAAGTATCTAAGATTTGGCTTTCCTGCGAGGGTAGAAGACGACTCCAGAACACCACCAGAACACACAGACTTCACAAAAATTTATACAGTACAGCTCTGAACCTCTGCTCGAAAATGTTGCTACAGAAAAGTGTAGCCCCTGAACCGACAGCACTGGCAGAATCTCAGACAGGTATTAGCAGTCTTCAGTGCTCCTGGCCTGTCACCTTTTTTGTAAATAAAGCTTTATTAGAACAAACCGTGTCCATTTGTTTACATATGGCCCATAACTGTTTTTGCACTGCAATAACAGAGATAAGCGGAAATCTTATGGCCCACAGAGCCTACAATAGTTACTATTTGGCATTTTAACAAGAAAGATTACCAAATCTCCCAACTAGGAGGTTGTTGGAAATGCAGACACTCAGGCCCCACCCCAGACTTACTAACAGAATCTCTATTTTATAAGATGTTCAGGCAATTCTTATGGAAATTCAAGTGTGAAAAGCACTGCTGTGGAGCATGCTTGGATAGGAGCAGCACAGAGAGGCCCTCGCAGATCAGAAGGTGTGTGTATCAGGGCAGGCTTCTGCCAGACACAGAGTTGGAAGGAGGTTTTCTTTAAGGTAGATACTGCGAGGAACTGGCTAAGAAGACTGCAGGGAGCTGGCAAGGCAAGGTCAAAAACCATAGGGTAGACCATCAGGAAAAGCAGGAAGGAACCCTTGGGCACGAATTGAAGCTTCTATCCAAAAGCAGAATTTCCTCTTCCTCAGGGAATCCTCAATTCTACTCCTAATCCTTTCTACTCATTGAATCAGGCCCCCTCAGATTATCTAGAATAATCTCCCTTATTTAAAGTCAACTGATTATGTACTTTAATCACATCTGTAACACACCTTCACAGCAAAACCTAGATTACTGTCTGAATAGCTGGGGACTAACACTTAGCCAAAGTGACACACAAACTGGGCATCACAGCAGAGCAGGAAATAGGTGAGTGAAGGGCAGATACAGACAGGATACACCAGAGAATAAATGCAACAGGTATTACCGAGTTAAATATCTCCAATTCGTAATACTGCAGAGGGGTAGACATGACCCTATGGGTTTCAAATAGTAAAGGTAATTATCACTTAATTCTGATATCACAAAAAAGATTTGGGATACGATACTCTATATAATAAACCTTGGTAAAATCATCTTAAGAAATTAGGTGATTTAAAGAAAAGGAAACTAGACCCCTGAAATATCTATGGTCTCCAAAAGAATCATTGTTATATAGTAATGAATGATATCAGTGATCTCTCCCCATTGGATCTTAATATAAGCTATGATTTAGTCAATTTAGAAGCTGGTGGCTGTTAAACTCCAAGGGATTATTCTTGGACCCAATAATCAAAAATATTTCTGAACTTCTAAAGACCAAAAAAAAAAAAAAAAAACCACAAAATTTTTTTTTCAGTGAGTTAAAATGATAAAGGTTTCCAATTGTAATGAGATGCTAGTCAAAACAACTCTTTAGATATCTCCTGGGGTCTTTGCTTGCCAAAGACAGCATAATATTTTCTCATTATTAGCTCTTCAGCAGAAAAGGAAGGCAGATATCATGTTCTTTTCCACCTCACTTAGGAAAGGGCATTTCGAACCAGTAATTTAGAGCGCCAAAATGAGGGGAAGATGGTTACAGAACTTACAGTGATGCGTAATTATTCCACTGAAAGAAATGGGCTGTGACTATGTCTGTTGATTCTGCTTCAAGAGCAGCTCTCCTGAGGAATCTGATTTAAGATGGAAACTAACCAAACGACTCTTGTCAAGCACAGACGCCTCATTTCCTTACTGCGTGTCATGGTGCTCTAGGAGAATATTTTTGTGACCACCAAAATGAGATATCAAACCCAGGGTATGTTTAGACTTCAGTCATCTTACTACATCAAAGCGTATGGTAATCTCTATATTTTAATATAAAAATCTATGTAGTTTGGAGGACACCAATTTCTTTAATTTAAAAGTTTGACCTCTGGGAACATCCCATGTTCATCCTAAGACATAGTTTAAGTGCTTACCCATGTGTCAAGCTCCCTAAAAGAAATTGGAGGGGCCAGAACAGGGATTCTTGACTGTGACTGCAGAACAGAATCTGCTGGGGTACTTTTTAAGATACGAACATCTGTGCTGTAACACAAACCCATGGATCCCAGAGTTAGGATCCATGGGAGTGGAGCCCAGGGTTAGGTAAACTGAAAAAGCTCTCAGGTTGACTGCAAGGTGCAGTCAGGGTGGAGAATTACCAGGGAGAAGAATTCAGGCAACAGCCTGAAAAATACGGAACGCTCCACTTTTACTTGATAGCTATTCAAAGGGAGGAAAGGAAATCTCGAGTGCCCCTTAGTTAAGCACCCAGAGTGCACAGTGTTTGGAAGAGAAGTTAGGGTTTCAGGAGTGTGTTGTTTATGAGCTTGGGCTTTGCCTCCAGATGACCAGGGTCCCCTTTCCTAGAGCGCCACCACTGCCACCCAGCTTCTCTTGTCTGAACTCTCCCGCGGGCTCCCCCCTCCTGCTCCCACTCCATCCTGCTCCCCACTCAGTAACTGCAGTGCTCTTTCTAAGATGTGAATATAAGTCACAAATCACATCCCTCTAACTTCCCTCCAGCCACACGTACCTCTGTCCATTCCTCAAATCCAGCCACCCCACCGCCTGTCCCAGGGTCTTCAAAATGGTACCCTCCCATCTACAAGCTCTCGTGTACTTAACCTTGTTCAATTCTTAGGTCAACTGTTCCTTCCTGGGGGAAGGCTTCACTCAGCCTCTATACTGTTATAGCACTTTACACAGCTCACAAATGCTGTTTATTTGGGTGATACTCGTGTTCATTTCTCCTGCCACATTTGAAGTCTCATGAGGACAGTGGGCATGTTGCTTTTCATCTGGCTTCCCCTCAACACATAGCACACAGGGCCTTGCCCGCAGCAGACATGTTGGATGAATATTCCTCGTATTACACATGACAATGCATAGAAAGAGCTCAGCAGCTGTAGAACTCAGGGGCTTCATCTACCATAATTTAAGCACAATATAGTATGTTCTACCTATGGCATGTGAAGATTTTAAAATATGAAATATACCAATTAACAAATATTCATATCCTGGGCTACCATCCAAAGTAAATACCACAGATATTATATTTGGAATAGTATTTGCTGAAGATTGTTGGAAAATCCTATGGTGACAAATACAAAATCACAGGCAAAAAATAAGCTTTGTTTGAAAGAGTAGAAGAGGTACAGGATATATCACACTGTGTTTAAGTGATACTGTTATCTGAACTCTAAGTTTTTAATATAAGAGAAGGTTTAAAACTATCTGGTGTAACATTTAATATCAGGGCAAGGAATTGAGGTCTCAACCAGGAAGACTACAAAAAAAAAAAGGCACATGAAGTTCAAAAGAATACGTTACCTGTGAACATCTATGGGACATTCCCTTCCTCAGCTCTGAGTTTCATGAACTGACACTGCTGTCTCCAGGGGCACAGTTTCACTGAACATAGTTTTTTCAACTGGACCAAAACTGGTAATTTTTTACCATAATTAAAACTTAAACTAACCACCCTCAACTAAACAGCAGTCAAATGATGTAAACCTCATTAATATTTAGGCTCTTTAAAAAAACATGCCCCTAGGGCTTCCCTGGTGGCGCAGTGGTTGAGAATCTGCCTGCCAATGCAGGGGACACGGGTTCGAGCCCTGGTCTGGGAAGATCCTACATGCCACGGAGCAACTGGGCCCGTGAGCCACAATTACTGAGCCTGCGCGTCTGGAGCCTGTGCTCCGCAGCAGGAGAGGCCGCGATAGTGAGAGGCCCGCGCACCGTGATGAAGAGTGGCCCCCGCTTGCCACAACTAGAGAAAGCCCTCGCACAGAAACGAAGACACAACACAGCCATAAATAAATTAAAAAAAAAAAAAAAAAAAAAAACTTGACCTTTAAAAAAAAAAAAAATGCCCCTAATGGTAGTGTACTAGGTAAACAAAGAGTTGCAAACACCACCTGTCCCATTCATTCATTCATCAAGATCAGAGAAACTCATGGTCCAAAAATTTTTTTTTTCTGCATGTGGCTGTAACAGATCCTAAGTTAATACAGTGGGGATGAGCACTTCTGGCCAGGGCCTTGACTTGGCCATTGCTCAGCTCTGACCTCAGTTCCTTGTTATGAAGGCAAATATCAAGCATCCCCTAAGCAATCAAGATATACCCCATCACAATGTCTGCACTTTTAATGATTTTTTTTTCTCTTGAACCTATCATGTGGAACTGGAGCTTGATTCTCATTGGTTCTCATCCCCTAAGCTTGCCATTTCAGAAGTAGAAATTTCCAATCCATGGGTTCAGTCCCTCCGAAGGTGCCAACTAAAAACTGGTGCTTCCCCTATGCTCATAGACGCACTATTTACAATAACCAAGATGTAGAAACAACCTAAATGTCCATCAACAGATGAATGGATAAAGATGTTATATATATATATATATATATATATATATATATATATATATATATATGATATATATATTATATACACACACACACAATGGAATATTACTCGGCCACAAAAAAAGAATGAAACAATGCCATTTGCAGCAACATGGATGGACCTAGAGATTATCATACTAAGTGAAGGAAGTCAGAAAGACAAATACCATATGGTATCACTTACATGTGGAATCTAAAATACGACACAAATGAACATACCTACGAAACAGACTCACAGACATAGAGAACAGACTTGTGGTTGCCCAGGGGGTTGGGGGGTGGGGAGTGGGGAGGGAAGGATTGGGAGTTTGGGATCAGCAGATGCAAAGTAGTATACATGGAATGGATAAACAACAAGGTCCTACTGCATAGCACAAGGAACTATATTCAATATCCTGTGATAAACCATAATGGAAAAGAATATGAAAAAGAATGTATGTATAACTGAATCACTTTGCTGTACAGCAGAAATTAACACATTGTAAATCAACTATACCCCAATAAAAATTTTTTTTTAATTAAAAAAAATAAAGAATAAAACTGGTGCTTATTTCTTAGTCCCTCCCAGTCTTTTATTCTAGATCTTATTCTTGTATACACATTTCTAGGAAGTGCAAGGTTTTTCTTTCCAAATCAAAATAATGCCCCAAATAAAATTCTCTTACGAGATTTACTTTTGTTGGTTTGGGCTGTCAGATTCTGTGCTTGAGATAAGAACAGAAGAGAGAACTCATCTATGGTCACAATGTCTATGAACCTCTAAAGGTTTTGGCTAAAGACACGAAGAATGCATTATATGGCAGAAAATTCTAAAGTAGAAATGGAGTCCATTTTTCTTCTATGGAAGAGGATGGCTACTCCCACTCATGTAGCATGAGGTGCTGTCAGTCATGTGTCTGCATTCGGGTAAACCCGCCTTGCATGTCTTCAGGGTATCCTTATTTTTATATCCCCTCTCATATGTAAAGGTGCTGGCCAAATGCTATGAGTTGCCTCAGATGCAACATTTTACAGGGGTGACCTTTTCCCATCGGTGCCCAGGCATCGACCTGAGAAAGGATGTGAGAAAAAGGTGAGCTATTCTAGGATCGTCTTCTTGGTTGACCCAGACTTGTGTTCTCAGTTGTATTTGTTGAATAAATGAATCAATTGACCATCAGCTTGAATAGAAACTTTTAGGTGAAACTACCTGGTGAACATTGCTTTTGTTTCTGGAGGAAAATATTACACTGTAGAGGCTGTGTGATTAAAAAAAAAAAATCAATAGTCAGTGACTTTTAAAATACATTATTCAATGTCAAGGTCTCTCTAAACAACCAATGTATATATGCACACCCACACATAATTGCATGAATACATAAAATTTGAATTGTATAAGACGTTAACTCTTTTGTTTGTGTTTCCTTTTCATTGGAATATATTATCTAATTGATTGTTGATATGTTTCAAAACACAGTAAATTTAGGGCATGTCAAAAGGGCAGAGGAGCCGATCTGAACCAATCAGAACAAAATGGTAGTAATGGATTATACCCCATAGAACAGAACAAGAAACCAGAAGAGTATACTGATATAACAATTCGATAAACAAACAGGGAGAAAACAGTTCTCTTCTGTAGTATAATTCCAACTAACAAATGTATAAAGAATAATAAAAATAGAGAAATCATCATTTGGCAACAGCCAAGTAACACTTACAGTAAAATGAGTATGCTAAATTCTGATGAAAACCAGGTCATTTACCTGGTCCCAAAGAATGTGTTCATAAGCTATTTATTGATTACAAAAAGAAATGATATGGGGCTTCCCTGGTGGCGCAGTGGTTGAGAATCTGCCTGCTAATGCAGGGGACACGGGTTCGAGCCCTGGTCTGGGAAGATCCCACATGCCACGGAGCAGCTGGGCCCGTGAGCCACAATTGCTGAGCCTGCGCGTCTGGAGCCTGTGCCCCGCGACGGGAGGGGCCGCGATAGAGAAAGGCCCGCGCACCGCGATGAAGAGCGGTCCCCGCACCGCGATGAAGAGTGGCCCCCGCTTGCCGCAACTGGAGAAAGCCCTCGCACGAACCGAAGACCCAACACAGCCAAAAATAAATAAATAAATAAATAAATAAATAAGAAAAATCCTTTAAAAAAAAAAAAAAAAAAAAAAAAAGAAATGATAAACTTGCAGCAGAGAAACTTAGCAGACAACACCTTATCTAGGAGATTAAAGTTAACATCACCATTAACTGAACAACAAAAAACATCAACCTTATAGGTCTCCTGATATGATGCACTGAGAAGAACACATTATCACTTTCTGGTATTCTTGCCAAGAATGTGTAACATGAATTTAGTTATAAAGAAAGGTCAGAAACCAAAGGCAGGGCATATACTACCAAATAACTGGGTCAGTACTCTTCAAAACTCTGAAGGACCTAAAGAACAAAGACTGAGGTACTGTTATAGACTAAAGGATACCAAGGAGACATGAAAACTAGATGTAATTCATGATATTAGTTTTGATCCTGGACCAGAAAGAGAACATTACTCACAATTGGCAAAATTTAAACAAGTCTTAGAGCTTAATAACATTTATCAAGTTATGGGTTTTTTAAGATGTTAGCAGTTTAGGGACTTCCCTGGTGGCTCAGTGGTTAAGAATCCACCTGTCAATGCAGGGGACACAGGTTCGATCCCTGGTCCGGGAAGATCCCACATGCGGCGGAGCAACTAAGCCCCTGCACCGCAACTACTGAGCCTGTGCTCTAGAGCCTGTGAGCCACAACTACTGAGCCCGCGTGCCACAACTACTGAAGCCCGCATGCCTAGAGCCCATGCTCCGCAACAAGAGAAGCCACCACAATCAGCAGCCCACACACCACAACGAAGGGTAGCCCCCGCTCACCGCAACTAGAGAAAGCCCACGTGCAGCAACAAAGACCAACACAGCCCAAAATAAATTAATTTAAAAAAAAAAAGATGTTAGCACTTTGTACATCTGATGAAGTTTATATATTAATAATTGGTAAAGTGTTTATAATTTTGTGTAAATCTGAAATGTCAAAATTAAAACTTTTTAGTGATACAACTTTACAAGAAAACGTTGTTTTCAAAATGGGCAGAAGATCTGAATAGACACTTCACTGAAGAAGATTACAGTGTATTAAAATACACTCCACATCATCTGTCAGTATGGAATGTTAAGTTAAAACTATGAGATACCACTACATAGCTATTTGGATAAAACCCAAAAAACTGACAATACCGACTGCTGGAAAAGATGTGGAAAAACAGGTATTCTTATATTGCTGATGTGAATGCTAACTGGTACAGCCACTCTGGAAGACAGTTTGACAGTTTCTTATAGAATTAGTTACTTGCCCAACTGATCTTAAAACTCATGTCCGCACAAAAACCTGCATGAAAATGTTTATAGTAGCCTTATTCAGAATCACCCAAAACTAATCAACCAAGATGGCCTTCAACAGGTAAATGGATAAACTGTGGTATGTCCATGAAGTAGATTATTATTCAGAATGTTTTGAGCTCTCCAGTCATTAAGAAGATACATACTGTGTGATTGCAATTGTATGTATCTACAGAGCGAAACTACAGAAGCAGTAAAAAGATCAGTGGTTTCCAGGTATTTGGGGGGAAGGAAGGAATAGCACACCTGGCAAAAGAGGGCTTGATTTTCACTTCAGGGATGTATCATTCCAAGGCAGTTTCTTCTCTATCGGAACTAGACATAAAGTGTCCAACTGACTCCAAAAAGGTAAGCACAATGAGAAAGAATGGTCTATTAAAATTCAAAAGTAAAATTCGAGTTAGTGATATGGTAAGAAAGAAACGATGTGCTGGTTGTTGGAATCTCTTGAAAGAAACGATGGAAAAGGACACAAACACTGGATTGATAAGGATACACACTAAGATCTTGCCTATATTTTCCTGCTGTCTAAATTGATGCCACAGAAGTGACATGGAGATAAAAATTTGGACTGGCATGGTCAGAAATGTCAGAGGGGGCTCTTGACGCTTACAATGCTTGCTGTAAGCCAGAGGACACCTACTGCCAAAACAGGGGTGAGGTACCAAAAACTGATGGTGATCACACATGGATTTTTAAATTCACCTGTCGCATGACTTAAGATTGGTTGTGCTCTTCATCCTACATGATATCCAGAGACCTGATCAGTAGTTGTGGACTACTACGTAAAATTCTGCCATTGAATATGAAAAACATGGTAATGAAAACTAACCTACTAAATAAGCAAAATCCTCTCTCAAGTTTAATAGTCAAATCAAGAAGGAAAAAAAACCTGTGGTTTTCTTCACTTACAAGAATGAATGAGAATTCAAAGAATTCTCTATCAAGTATTTAAAATTAACTAAAGTAAACTAGAGTCTATGTCTACCAAGTTTCCCGATTCTTTGCTGTAAACAGACATGGATTTCAATTCCAGCTTCACCACATACTAGCTATGTAACCACAGGAAAATTACCTAAGTTATATTTCTGCCTTTGTACAAGAATACTACTACTTGCTACTTTATAGATTTTTAAGGTTGAGATAATGCATGTAATTGACTAAGAGAGTCTGACCATAGAAACTACACACAAAAAATGTGAACTTATTGTTAATTATTTACTGTTTATATTTTTAAATCTCCAAATTGTGATACTGAGTCAATTAATGAGAATTACATACCTAGAAAAAACTTATTAGGTATTTAGTATCATAAAACTCCACTTTTTCTTTTTTTTTTTTTAATTGAAGTATTGTTGATTTACAATGTTGTGTTAGTTTCAGGTGCAGAGCAAAGTGATTCAGTTATACACATATTTTTTTCAGATTCTTTTCCCTTATAGGTTATTACAAAATATTGAGTATAGTTCCCTGTGCTACAGTAAGTCCTTGTTGGTTATCTACTTTATATACGGTAGTGCATATATATTAATCCCAAACTCCTAATTTATCCCTCTCCCCTTTATGTTCAATCAAGAATTTTTAAAGTTAATGTTTCAATATATTCCTGAAAAGATCTCCAGATAAACTCTTATAATACATGTCAATAATGCATAATAATATTTTGTACCAATAGGCACCTAAAGTACTAACACAGTACCTGACACAGTAGTTTATCAATAAATGGTAGTTTGATAATGATAATGATAATCACTATAACGATGATGAGACTGGGAGGAGGAAGAGGACAAGAAAAGGAACTAAGGGAGATATTTCCTCAGTTATAATTATACACATTCTGGTCCCACAAGCCACTAAAGAAATGTGAGAGGCATTATAGATCGACAATCCAGCACAAAAGGGTGAAAGAATTTGATCCTAGGAGACTCTTTAAGGTGAATATTTTCTTTGGAAAGTCTTTTAAAACATGAGATTCTTAATTATTAATTGAGGTTTTAACATAATTTGTCGTAGTGTTTGAAAGCCCTTTTAATCCTTTCCCTAGCCTGATCAGTGGGGCAAATATTTCTGATTCCCGACTGGGAGCATTCGCTAGGAAAGCTCTTTGCTCCAGAACAAGCATTAAGTAGCTAGAAAGTCTCCCATAAATATTGCACTAACATTAAAGAAATTATGATTCTTCAGGAAAAATAGACATGCCTTTGGATGTTCGGTCAAGAATTAGAAGGTCCACCTACAGTGCAGTGTTCTGTTATTGTACCAACTCACACCAACTAAGTAGATAGCAAGGCATTTGCTTCAATCCAGAAAAGCGCATGATCCAAAGTATAATACTAATCTTAACTGTGAACATGTCAAAATTTAAATAGTGTTTATTACAGAAGACCTATGGGTCCTGTGTTGTTTGGTCTGAACCAGGCCTCTATCCTCCTTCCCTGTCAGTCTATTCTTAAAACTATATTTAATACAGTTAATGCACAAATAAGATAATCAGTCCAAATTAAGAACATTCTGAGACTATTTTTCACAAAAGTATAAAAACTAAAATAAACTACCTTATACTTTATACAAGATAAAATGGGAGAGTCCCTCTAATAAAAACCAAAGTCCATTTAAACCATCACCAGAGCAGTGTGTACAACCACTTAACACACAGCACTTACTGTGATGCTCTATAAAGAACACGGAAGAGAATCAGAAAAAAACGCCAATCCATATTACTCAAAAGAAATAGGCAGCACATACATAACTTCGAATCCACATTCCACACTGAATTCCCAGGGCCTTCAGGGAACCAATCACATTGCTCAAAAGGTGAGCATATTTGACATTTTAGCTAACCAATCCTTAGTCCTGGTATGAGTCTGCAAAGTTAATTGAACACTGAAAATGAGTTTGAAGAATTAATTTAATTCTAAATATTTTAGAATTGAAGTATAATTATAAATCAGTTTCTACTTTCGATTTCTATTACAGATAATGGAAATAAGTTGTTAAACTAAAATTCTTACCTTATTTTACCATTTTTCATACCATTAGGTTTACTGTTATTTCAAAGGATAACAATTAGTATGTTTGAAAATAAATCTAAATACACGGAAAATTATTAGAGCTATATGCAGTTGTAGGTTCTGAACAACAATGCTGAAATTTTTAGGACTATCACCACTAATTTATTTCTATTTCCACATTCTGGAAGGTAGCTCAGAAAACATTACATAACATTCTGAAATGACAGCTACATGAGAAGCAAAATAACCTGAATAGCAAAGGCAATAACTAAAAGGAATGATCAAAATTCTCTCTCAAAAGTTTTGGCTGTGCAAAACTTTCCTATTAGTTGCTAAATCAGAGGAAAAAGAAGGGAAGACAAAGGAGCAGGAAAGAACATGAAAGATCCCAAAAAGAAGAGGTGGAGAAATGCCAGCTGCCTTGCTAGATTTGTCTTTCTTAGCACACTGGTGAAGCCTTGTGTTTCTTAAGGGATGCATTTGCAGAGATCCACATTTGAGCACTGAGGGCTTTTGACCTGTTCAAGGGTGATGTCAACTTTTCTCTCCCTGCTCCTCTAAGTACAAATATAAACTCTCAAACAGTGCACAAGACAACCAAAGGAGAACTCAAAAAGGTGGGACAAAAAAGGGAAACTAGTTAGGAACTTAGGACTAGAGAACAATGTAGCAAGAGAGTAACTTATGATGCCCCACCCAATAGAAGAAAGAGACCCAGGTCACCAACCCAAATCCTAACCCCAGAAAGCAACCAGGTGTTTTCTTCTGTAGATTGAACAGGAGTCTTTTCAACAACAGGCAAACCCTGTTGGCAAAAAGGATCAACAAGCACCCAAGGAAATGCCCTCCTTTGCCATTCACCACAGGGCCTGACCCTTCCCTTAGATGCCAAGAGACACTGGGAGGCCAGGAGCACAAGCAAGGGGGCTCCTGCCATCACAAATGCCTACCTGGGAAGCCCACTCCACATCTGACAGGTGGAGAGGATCCTACAGCAAAAAGTAGCTGGCCAGGGAAATACTTTCCCTGAGGGCCTAAGGGGTCTCCCACCTACAGGCAATAGACACCCTGGACTGAGAAATCTTCTTTGGCCCCCATCTCATCCATCACCAGCACAGACTACGGGAGACTCAGTGGCACAAGATAAATCAAGCAGTTCAAAATACCAAGACTAACAGTCTGATAATTGTCATAAGAACAATAGCCAACAAAGGCAGACTAGGACTTTCATGCCAAACTTAAACAGGTGAATGACTGATAAAATATAAATTAAGAAAGAAAGAAAGATCTAATATAACCTAAGAGTCAAAATGTCCAGGATACAACTGAAACTCACCCGCTATACTAAGAAGCAGGAAAATCACAAAGCGAATGAAAAAAGATCAACTGATGTGAACATTAAGGTCAGATGTTGGAGTTACCTGATGAGGATGATAAACCATCCCAAAAGTAATTCAACCACCAATAACAAATTCCTTTGAAACAAATGAAAAAAATAGAAAATCTCAAAGAAATTGAATTATAAAAAGGAAATAAATTGAAATTGTAGACCTGAAAAGTACAGTAACAGAAATGAAAACTGAAATTCACTGGATGGGCTGGAATTAACAGTACATATAATCAGTGAACTTGAGGACAGATCAATAAAATTCACCCCGATCTTAACAGAGCAAACACTGTAGAAAAAAGAGCCCTGGGGACCTGTGGGACAATAACGAAAAGCCCAACATTCCTTGGATTCTCAGGAAGAGGGTAACAGTCAGTGGGCTTAAAGGGTATTTGAAGAAATGGTTAAAAACTTGAGTTTAGCAAAGGTCATAAACAGATTTAAGAAGTTAAGGAAACTCTCTGGAAGATAATCCCAAAGAAATCCTTGCCAAAACTCATCATAATTAAACTTCTAAAAACTGAAAAGAAAAGCATCTAGAAAGCAGCCAGAGGACAGTGACATATTTCTTCTAGGGGAACACCAGTTCAAGGTCACACGATCTGTCATCTGAAACCATGGACAAGAGGAAGTAGCACAATTTCCAAGTGCTGAAAGAACTGTCAACCATGAATTCTATACCCAATGAAACTATCCTTCAGGAATCAAAGGAAAACAACACGAGTTCTCTGATGAAGAAAAACTTTTAAAATGTCACTAGTAGACCTACCCTAAAAAAGATGGCTAAAGCAAGTTCAGCAAACAAAAAGGCTATGAGAAAATAAAGGAGCTTCAGGATGCAAAAAAAGAACAATGGAAAAAACAGAAATACAGGTAAATAGAATAGACTATCCTCATGAGTTTTCTCAATTAGTAGTGATGTTTGCTACTATTAACAACACAATCTGATACTAAAGGTGATATTTAAAAGTGGGAACATTGTAGGGGCCGAAATGGAAATAAGGTTTCCACATGTCACTCAAAGTGGTAAAACACTGACACCAGCCATGTGTATTACCATACACATGTATGTTATAATACCCAGAGCAACCACTAAAAAGCACCACTTTCAGGGTATGCACATTTAGCCAAATCCTTAGTTTAAGATCTCCATGGCAGGGACCTCTCTGGTGTCTCAGTGGTTAGAAATCCGCCTGTCAATGCAGAGGACACGGGTTCAAGCCCTGGTCCGGGAGGATCCCATATACCGCTAAGCCTGTGCACCGCAGCTACTGAGCCTGAGGCTCTAGAGCCCGCGAGCCACAACTACTGAGCCTGTATGCCGCAACTACTGAAGCCCGTGTGCCTAGAGCCCGTGCTCCGCAGCAAGATAAGTCATTGCAGTGAGAAGCCCGCGCACCGCGACAAAGAGTGGCCCCCACTTGCCCCCACTTGCCGCAGCTGGAGAAAGCCCGTGCACAGCAACGAAGACCCAACGCAGACCTAAATTAATTAATTAATTAATTTTAAAAAAAGATCTCCATGACAACTTCAAGTCTCCTTCATCTGCCTAATACCTGTAGTTTCTTGATGGTCTAAATGAAGCTCTCTTCTTTTCTAAAACCTCCTCTGGTCGCCCCAGTGTTTGAAGATAAGTGAAATTCTACAGTGGACAATTCGTCTGAATCAACTCAAAGATACTGTATGATACTGCAAATTGTCTTCTATTCTTTCATATATGTCTATCTTCCCAACTATGATAATTGTAAAATTTTTTGTCATCTTTGTGAATCCTCAATCCCTGTTCAATAAACTTTTGATAACCATTGAACACATGGATGCCAGTTCTTGAATGAAAACTAAATATATATTTTTTTTAAGATTTATGATTTATTTGTTTTAATTTACTTTTGGCTGCATTGAGTCTTAGTTGCAGCACACAGGATCTTTCCCTGTGGCGCATGGGTTTTCTCTTCTCTACTTGTGGCGCACAGGTTCCAGAGTGCATGGGCTCTGTAGTTTGCAGCACGCGGGCTCTAGTTGAGGCGCACGAGCTCAGTAGCTGTGGCTCACAGGCTTAGTTGCCCCGCAGCATGTGGGATCTTAGTTCCCTGACCAGGGATGGAACCCACATCCCCTGCATTGCAAGGTGAATTCTTTACCACTGGACCACCAGGGAAGTCCCCCAAACTAAGTATTTTCTAATAAAAACACCTCCCATTTCAGAGATGAGAAAACTGAGGTCAATGAATTATTTATAAGATCATAGAGTATAAAAAGTAAAGAATGCAAAATGTGTAAGAACTTAATGGTAAGACAGAACTTTAGCAGGGTAGAGAATGATGGTCCAAATACCCTTAACGGTGGCAACATCAGACCCAGCAGAAGCTGAATATCAGCGGCAGCCTTTGCGTACGTTATGCCATCTGAGGCTTAGGATGGGTTGAAACACCTGAATCAGATAAACATGACAAGACCAAACTGAAATGAGACAAGTACAAATTATAAAGTGGTCATTTCTTCTGTAACAGAGGTTGGCACATACCTCATTACATTTTAAATGCTATCTAAAGGATGTTGTAAAGATGAGATCACAGCTTACATTTGGAAAGTACAGTGGCAAATTTCCCAAGTTAGTTATAAAATTAGAATAGTTTTATCCATTTTTAATTGTAACTAGATGCAGTGCATTATCCTTCAAAATGTATAGCATTAATTTCATAAGTTATCAAAGGAAGAGGATTTCCCTCCACCACATCAACTGTATCTATGAATGATATGATGCAAATATGGATAGAAACATAATTTTAATCAAGTACCAATCACATCAAATCACTCAAGAAAGAGGTAATAAAAGAAGGATGAGGTCATAGAAACATTCATTTACATAAAAAAGTAATGATCAATATATTAAGTAGACAAAAGAGTAAGTGAAATATTTGCTGAATGCAAAAGGAATCATTGGAGCTCATATTTAATTCTTCTGAAGTTGAAGCAGATATAGATTTCCATTTTACTTCTATTGAAGGACTGACCTAGACCCTGACTTATAAAAGATGCTGCTCACAGAGCCCATGTTTCCAGTTTCATGATGTGTCAAAGAGGGATACAAATCAAAGGGAAACGAGAAACCTCAAATGGAACCACGTACATATCTGCCTTTGGAAAAATAGATAAATGGTAATTGTGGATTATATTTTGCCTCACGTTTTTAGTCGAAATTAAGGGCATATAGCAATGCTCCCTGCGAAACAGCAAATGGAAAACTGAATCTGAGACATAACATAGTTTTTAATATCTTTAACCAAAAGCATTCTTTCTACATCTTTCACATGCTTTGATCTCCAAAGCATGCAAGAGAATCAATGTGCTGAAATAACCAGTACAGGCAAAGACAGTCAACTCAAAGGCTTCCTCCTTCACCTTTATGACAGATATTTAAATAAAAGTCATCTGAATGATTCTCTGCAGAAAGTTAATTTTTATTTTTAAAAAAAAACTATGGTGAGGGGATGATTGACAGGCAAACTTTAGATCTCTCCCCTTCTAAACACAGATTATTACTACCGGATTTAACCCATAACTGGAATCATGTTCCTTTGGGTACATGTTGGTAGCTGAAGAAGTCTGATGTGGATGTGAAACGGAGCAGGACCCTACGGTCCTTGTCCCCCATGTCCTCAGCCTGCCTTTTGTCTGTGGAAAAACTTCAGCCAAAGAATAAGTTTAATCAGAGAAGTGAAAATATGCAGAAACAAAGGAAAACAGTCCAACAAGAACAAATAATGCTAGTTTAGTCATTAAGCAAAATCAAGGACCTTTAGTTCCTCTTCAAGGGCTCTAGGTAATATTCTGAGCCGTATCCTTTGAGCTGTCTTATAGATACTGAAACCCTCATCAGGTGGAAAAAGTTAACTACATCATGACCAGACTGTAGCCATGACATAAGCTGCCACAATTCCAAGAATGGCCTCAAGAAAATGCGAACAAACCGACCCTGGAACTGAAGATTAATTTTACTTAAAACAATCAAGAGGACGCTGATCAGACCACCGCATGACCAATTTCAAGACGACTGTCAGAGCTGACTGTGCTGTCTCTGCACGTAGCCCCCTCCCTCCGTCTATAAAAGCTCTTGCCCCCTGATTGTCAGTGAGAGAGTCGGCCTTTGGACAGGAGTCTGCTCTCCCTCCCCCCAACCCGGTTGCTGGCATCCAAAATAAAGCAAACTTTCCTTTCCACCAACTCGCCTCTTTACTGGCTTTTGAGCTGCGAGCAGCTGGACGCCACTTCCGGTTACAGATGCTAGCTACCCCCTGCCCCACAATATACCGAGTTATGAAGGATGCTACTCAGAGACACAATCGGCAAGACAGTCATTTTACAACGAAATGCTTATCAGCAATCAAGCGCAACAGGTGGTCTTTACAGCCTACCTGTAAGCTGGATAAAGTTTCAGGCTTCTCTCCTTTTAATTGATTTAGTCACCTGTTTATTAACTTTTCATTTAGGGCAATCACCAAAATCCAGAGGCAAGATTCCTTCACCTCAAGGCTAGGGATCAGGCAATCAAAAGCTGAATACGGGGCCGCTGAAGGATTTAGCCCAGAACATCAGCCCTACACATTGAAGACCAAAGCTTTAGTCCCCATCCATGCATAGGTGAGACTGTCTAAAACATTTTCAGCCAGTCCGTGTATTTAGAACTACTGTCACTGAAAAGAGCCCACTTCTGAAATTCATCTTGCTAAGTAGTAGGTCATCATTCTGAACAACAAAAGCTCATTTTGGATATTTAATCAACTAATTCGCCAAGTGGCCTAGTTGAGGGAAATACGTGGAATAAAACTGCTGAGGGGGCTTCCCTGGTGGCGCAGTGGTTGAGAATCTGCCTGCTAATGCAGGGGACACGGGTTCGAGCCCTGGTCTGGGAAGATCCCACATGCCGCGGAGCAACTGGGCCCGTGAGCCACAACTACTGAGCCTGCGCGTCTGGAACCTGTGCTCCGCAACAAGAGAGGCCGCAACAGTGAGAGGTCCGCGCACCGCGATGAAGAGTGGCCCCCGCTTGCCGCAACTAGAGAAAGCCCTCGCACAGAAACGAAGACCCAACACAGCCAAAAATAAATAAATAAATAAATTTATTTAAAAAAAAAAAAAAAAAACTGCTGAGAGTGGCCACTTCTTAAGCATGTGCTGCCTGGTTAAACCACCCTAAACTCTGATTTCCTGATTAGAACCTAAGTAACAAACACATAATTTTACACTATATATGCTGATGCATTTAAAGTAAGCTACAATCATGACAGCATCTTTTCCTGTTATAAAAGTAACTTATTCAAGTTGCAAACAAACTTGAAAACACATTTACTTTTAAAAAATTAAATCTACCCAGAGTTAGAATTCTACCATCAAGAACAACACATAATCACTATTAAAATTTTGACCTTCAACACACACACATACACACTCTCATACATTTTGTTGTGTGCAAGTATACTCAGACACAGACAAATATGAAAGTATATATACTGAGTGACCAGAGATGCAACGTACACAAAAGATCACGTTACTACGCATGACCGAATTCCGCTACCTGACGAGCAGCCCCTGTACCGGTAGAACTGCAAGGCTGGTTTCGAGGATTACTCTGACTTTATTTCTACAGTTTGTAGAGGTTTGTCACATGACACCCATTTTCACTGCTCTATTTTCTTGTCATTTGACTTAGACTATTAACCTTATTTCTATTAATTCTCAATTCTAGAATGTATTTCCCACCACAGGGCTACTGGGGCTGACACCAGGTCTCAGAGGAGATTGACTCATTCGTTCATTCACCTGGCAAATACTTATTCAGTTCCTACTATGTTGCATACACCTTTCCAAGGCCTGGGGCTACAGCAAACAGAAAAACACCCATTATTTTACAGAGCTCAGTCTATTGAGATGGGGGGGGGGCAGCCATGGGGTGCTGTTAGCAATAAATGAAGTAACCGAGTAAAAAAGCCATCATGTCATCTAGTGCTGAGTAATAAAGAGAAAAAAGTTAAAGCAAGGAAGTCTAATGGGAAGTGCTAAGATTAAAGGAGCTGCATCTTCAAGTAGAGTGAAGGAAACCAAACAGATGCGATCTGAGTGAAACCTTAGGAAGTTAGGGAGTGTGGTGTAAATTTCTTGGTCTCTGGATGGAAGGTGCACATGCAAAGGCTCTGAGTGACAAGTGTGTGTGTGTTGAATTCAAGGCATAGCCAACAGGTCCATAGAGTTGGAGCAAAATGAGTGGGGATGCATAGATAAAGATGGGGTCAGGGTCCATCGGGTCCAGATTTCACAGGGCTTTGTCAGCCATGGGGGCACTGGGCTTGTACCTCCCTGAAATGGAGAGCCAGTGGAGAGTCTTCAGAGGGCTGACTTTATCTGCTTTTACCTTAAGAAGATCATTCTGGCTTCTGTGCTGAGAATACAGAGATGGGAAGAGAGGCAAAGAGGAGGTACCACTGGACTAAACAAAGCAAATGAAGATAAGGACAGACTAAGGTGATAACAGTAAAGATGGTGAATGGACAATCAATTTAGTTTGAAGGTGGAACCAATCAGGCTTACACCGGATCAAATATATGATGTGAGAAAGGAAGGAATACCTTTGATGCTAGTATTTTGGATTTGATCTAAAGACTGGCGTTACCATTCACTCCAAATGCAGACTCTAAGCTATGAGGCTTTGTGAGATTACCGAGGGAGAGAGGGAGTGGAGATCAATGAGAAGAGGTGCACAGACTCCATCTGGGGGACCACCAATGCTTAAAGTCAGAGAGGTGAGAAGGACCCAGCAAAAAAAAAAAAAAAAGATTGAGAGAGAGCAACCAGAGAGCTGAGAGGAAAATCAGGGGAATGCACTGCCCTCTCTCCCCATACAAGCCACAGCTGAGATCAGGGTTTAATATGCCTTACGACTTTACTACAAGCTCAAGGAAAACAAAATTCAGGTTGTAAGCCAGGGATGAAACAGGCATGGCTACACTGCCTGATGGACTTGTGTGACCCCAGGGGCAAATCCAACCTCACGTCGTGCCATGGTGTCAAGGTGGCCGTCATCTAGCACCAGTTCTCCCGCGTGCCCGGGGATGCTCTTCTCCCCTTGGGGGACACGTGGAACATGTCCAGACTCACTGAAAATAAGACCAAGGAGAAGGTGAAACCACAGGGAGAGGAATGGTACCACCACATCAGCCGAGTGCTTCACTTCCAAGACCTCATTTCTTAACATTCAGGATGTGCGTCTCTTGGCACAGATCACCAGAAGGGTCTCGCCTTCCTTCATCTGCATCTGTGGACTACACTTTACGGGCCTACTTTTAGAATGTGCGTTCAGAGCACAAAAGACCAGCATTCGTCTAAATGCTAAGCCTGGGGTAAGACGGTAGAACGTTGCCTTCCCCTATGTCATTTTTCTACATTAGGCGCTAAGAGGAAGGAGAACGGCTTTGAGAACCAGCATTGCTCCAAGGCCTTATTATGCTGGGTCCGGCATCACTGCACGTGGATGCCGCCTGTCTGTCCACATCTAGGCCTCCTTCCAGCCTCACGTGACAATGACTGAACACCTGCCCTGGGGTCTTACAGGGCCTCAGCTGCTGATCTCCTGCGAGCCAGATCACAGATGCCCTCACAGGGACAAGCCAACTCCACAGCCATAAATTCATCTTTGGCAATGACGCTTTTCTCACTGGGAACAGAGTCTCCAGAGGTCCATCTTTGTATCCTTGGAAGGATCACTGCTTTGGGAGGCTCTTAGTAAAAGTCCCTTTTGTAAGCTTAAGACTTCTTAATATTCACCGTATGCTTCATATTTTATCTATCCTCTTTCATTGGAAACACAGATGACAAATGCGTAGCGTTTATTATTCTCGGTAAGTCAGATAAGACTTACACACCTTTTTAAAGACAAAAAAATTGCCTTATTGCAATAAATGAGCATATGATGCTTGGAAAGTTGCTGTGAGAAATTGCTTTCCCAAACTCAGGCCAGCTGACTACTGGACGTCACCTCTAAAGTGCATCCATTTGTTCACTAACTTATGCCAGGCATCCCTCTTAGCAAAATTAGGGATAATGCAGTGAACAAAGCAGACAAAATCCTTTTTTCCTTCTAAATGACATCCTAGAGGAAGAGTGCCCAGGAATCTGTCTCCAATGAGGTAATAGTTGTCTGAGTGGAACTCACAACAGGCACTCATTTATGCCTAAAAATAGACGAAGAAAAGTCTGTTAGCATTAGTTCCCCGCCGTCACCGAGTTAAGGAGGAAGTGAACAGCGGACTGTGCATCCTATCAACCCTGAGGGGAAAGAGTCCTAGCCTCCTGGGGCCCAAACGGGGGGCCAGAAACCTGCCAACTCGTGCGCTGCCAGTGGATCCGTTTTCATGAGACTCTGTTTCTGTGTTCCAGCCACCGGACCTCAGCGGGGAGGAAAGAGAAAATACCTGCCCAAGGTGCTCAGCTGTCAGAGAGGGACTGACCAGCAGAAGACCCCGAATAGGATCCTAACAGGGGAGAGTCTGCTGGAAGAAGGCAGATGCACAGACGCAGACCACCGGGAGTACCACGCCAGCAAAGCCACGCCCAGCATAGTAACACGTTGTCACAGGGTGAAGGCCACGTGAAGACAGCAAAGACTCCGTGACCCTGCCACCCACAAAACCCCAATCGAGAAAATAACTGAGAAAGCCTCTATCCAAATATCAAAAACTCATAAAGCCTGAGATCACCAAGAGAGAAAATAGTGAGAAACTGCAGTGGGTGGCATCAAAGATGATGGTATTCTGCCTGAGTTAATATAAATGCTAAATAAGGATTCCTGACATTAAAAAAAAAAGACATATTGCAAATACATTCTCATAATATTTTGAAATTAAATGAACTAAAAGATCAATACTCAGATTTGTGGCCAAGGAGAAAGGGAGAGAGGGAGTTTTGCTCACAGGGTAGGAAAGGAATGAAGGGAAACTATAAGATCTCTTCTTTCTAGGCTGAGAGGGAAGAGTGTGAAGAATTACCATATAAAGAGTTATTTTCCTTCCACATCATAGTAAAGAAATACATGCATGATTATAAACATGGGGAAAGGGAAAGTAACCACTAAGTCCAAAGAGCAGAGAATACACCATCCAAGCAGGAACATTTCTGAGACTGCAGAGGCTCTACTAACCATTACCTAGACAATGGGGACCAAAGGGACTGTTTGGGGGCAACCTAGGAAGTATGGCTAGTCAATCGAAAAGGGATAGAAAACTGCAGCAAAATGTATCAACAGGCAGTGTGATTTAACCAACCAAAACAAAAGGAGGAGGCACCCAAAGACGCGTAAGTGGTAAACACAAAGAATAAAAAAGTGTGTTGAGTTTTATACATGATGCCAGCAGAAAAAGAAACTCCATCCAAAGACAGACTGTAACATTGCTTTAAAACAAAGAAAGGAACAACAGCTCTTTACAAGAAATACATTTAAAACAAAGTGTCAAACAAGAAGGCTGACAATAGTGGGTGGGCAAACATATCCGGAAAAAAAACAAAAGAAAACAGGAGTGACAGTGTTGCAGTCCAAGGAGATGGACTTCAGGGCAGAAGCACTAAACATGATAAAGAGCTATCATGTAGTGAGGGGCAAACAGGCACCGTGACTGAAGGAAATGCAGCAGCCGGGAGACACAAAGCAAAGCAGCAGTTGCACAGATGAAGCAACAACTCGTGGAAACAAGGAACACTCGAAAAGGACACAAATCCAGCAGGAAATTTCAAGCCATGTCTTCAGAAGTCTGGAATAAATGACTTCTGAAGACATGGAAAGGGAACTGAATAGTACAGTGAACAAACCTGAATGGGTAATGGGTAAGCAGACATTAACAATGTGTGAGTGAGGATACACCTACTTCTGCGTCTATAGAACGTTTAAAATTTAACCCTGTATTTTGCCACAAGAACAAATTAACAAGATACATATCTTCCAGTACACTTTCTCTGATGAAATCCAAAAAAAAAAAAAATGATGAATATGTAATATAAAGGTGACCAAATACGTTAATTATTTTGATATTTAGAAACTTGCTCCTAACATTGATACTGCAAGAGTTGTACTCAGAAACGTCCAGCTGTAAAGATCTCCATAATTAAATAAAGACTGAAAATAAAATACACTGGCACTTAAGAAATAGAAAATAGCAAAAAGGCAGCGAAGGGACTAAGTATAGCCAAATGTAGAAATTGATAATAGATTTTTTTTTTTACAAACAAATAGAATAAACCATCAAGATGAAAAGTTGTTTTTTTAAAAAGTGAAAAATACATTTATTTACTTATATAAAGTCCCATAAACTGCATTAAGGGAGAAAAAGGACTAACATTGAGTGATTAGAATGGTTAAAGGTATTAACTGGACTAATGGTCCCTAGTGAGAGAGAGTCTAAAGATGGGAAGAAAAACTCTTCAAAGTACATTGTAGACACAGATACACAGAGGGAAGATGATGTGAAGACACAAGGAGAAGATAGACATCTACAAGCCAAGGAATGAAGCCTCAGAAGAAATTAACCCTGGCAATACCTTAATCTTGGACTTCTAGCCTCCAGAACTGTGGGAAAATAAAGTTCTGTTGTTTACACCACAAAAAAACAAAAAAAAAACAACCAAAGTACATTGTAACCGTTTTCAGTAATCGTATGAGTAATAATAGTTTCAGAATATTAGATAGATGTAGAGCTATAATAGACTAATGCAAATAGTATGATTGAACAATTTTAACAATGTTAAAGTTATAATACTTGTTGGGTGCTTATTTTGATCCAGACTCTGTTCTCAGTGCATAATTTGTATTTATCTTCACTACCACCTTACGTCACTATTATCCGCATTTGACACGGAAGTAAGCTGAGGCCATGAGAGGTTGAGTAGTTGCCCAAGGTCACAAGGCACCTAAGTGGTAGAACTGGGACGGTCACTCAGATGTGCTCCAGTGGGCATGACCTGTCCACCTCCATTACAACAGGGAGAGCTTATTCTGTAAATGCACGAGTGACTCTATCAACGATTTTATAGAAATCTGTCAACAGTATTGATTTTGAAACTCTTATAACTATTTAAAAACTACAACTACTACAATGCTGGTATGAAATTCTAGTGGGGGAAGGCAGAAAGTTAAGTGTAGAGTTGACCTGCATTTCCCACACAAACCCATCCTTGGGGCGAAGTTGTTTCCACTCCCAGTCTCTAAAATACCCAGTCTAGTACTCAGGACTTCTTCAGTCTCAGAGAGGGCAGAGTGGACGGGAGAATAATCCACACACTTCTCCCTCGTGGTCCAGAAACAGCGGCCTCAGCATCACCTGGGCACTTGTTAGAACTGCAGAATCTCAGGCCCTACCCCACATGTATTGAATCAGAATCTGCATTTTAACAAGGTCACCAAAGCACTAGACTGTAGCTTTGGCTTTTAAACAGGGCTCGCGGGCTTCTCTGGTGGCGCAGTGGTTGAGAATCTGCCTGCCAATGCAGGGAGCCCTGGTCTGGGAAGATCCCACGTGCCGTGGAGTAGCTGGGCCCGTGAGCCACAATTACTGAGCCTGTGCGTCTGGAGCCTGTGCTCCGCAACAAGAGAGGCCGCGATGGTGAGAGGCCCGCGCACCGCGATGAAGAGTGGCCCCCGCTTGCCACAACTAGAGAAAGCTCTCACACAGGAACGAAGACCCAACACAGCCATAAATAAATTAATTTAATTAAATTTTTAAAAAATGAAAAAATAAACAGGGCTCACATTAACCTGGAGTATTTTCAAAAGATTAATGCCTGGATCCTGCTAGGAAGAGACTCTGATTTAATTGTGGCTTTGGCATGGGGACACTTAAAATTTCCCGAGGGGATTCTCAGGTTCAGCCACTGGTCTAGCTCTCGTCTTTCCCCCCACCCCCTTCCTGCAGTTCTCACTGGGCTTTCTGTGGCTTCTCCAGGGTTGGGGCAGTGGGCAGACAGCAGTAAGGGGAGATGCCATCCAGGGCGCGTGCCTCTAGGAGTAGTGGGATCTCAAGGGGATTCACGCTTTCATGCTGTGACATCCATCAGGTGTCCTCCCCCACTGAGCCGCTCTGCCCAGGTTCACTCTGACCCAGGCAACATCACCCTCCATCTGGCCCTCACTTTTCTTCTTTAGGGAACACCTCTAACCTCCTGTAGCTGAGGGTGTCTTGACCCTTTTTGGGGAAGGTCTCTAAGGTAGCACCCAGAATGTTCCCACTGCATAGTGTAGGTCTGGCCCTGAAAACAAGCATCTGTGCTGCTCATGAAACCCAGAGGGGCCCTATGGGGCTCCCAGGCACAAAGGTCTTTTTGTCCCCATTTCTTGTAGGCAAGACTGCAGCCTCCATGACCCTCCCTGAGTTCCAAAGGGCAGATTCCAACAGTTGCTAATCAAGGGAGAAGCAACCAAGAAACCACCTACGGCAAGATTAAAGGGACCAGAGCAGCTCTTCAGGATTAGGAGACCAAGCACCTGACACCCTGAGACACCCCCTAATCTTGTCAGCAGCCCCTCCCTTTTGAAACTCTGCAGAAGAAAGAAGAACAGGACTGTTACCGCCTTGATCCTTATCGAATACCCCTGACCACGAGCTCTGAATGTAAGACCTCCCCCTATTCCCCAGGGAGGAGGGCACAGTTCTTGAGGTGCTAGCCTGCTGTGTTCCCCCCTTTGCCTGGCTAAGAATAAAGCCACCCTTTCCTTCTCCTCCAAAACTCTGTGTCCTTATGTGATTTCGACATGGTAGCACTCAGAGCGGATCCCTAGCCCTAAGGCAGTCATCTTCACCCCCTGTGAGGACATGGCAACATTGCCCGTGGTCCCAGCTCTACTCAGCACTAGATGCCAGTGATGTCCCAGTCCCTTTGCTTAGTAGCTCTGGAGACTAACATCAGCATCTCTCACAAGGCTTTGGTTGACGGCAAGCACCCCAGGCCCCTCCAGCACGGAGGACACGGCAGTGTGTGTAGGACAGGGGTGTCAAAGCCAACCAGCACCCACCGAAAAGTCATCTCCTCTATCTTTAACTTCAGTTTCAGATAGTCAAGATTTGCTAAGAACACAGACCTTTTCTCATTTCTGCATTTGCATGTCCGACATAAGTGGTCAGTCACCTCTTCTTTAATATGAGGGTGCCTGGCACGGAAACGGAGCAGGACCCTGTGGGGCTCTTAGGCACAAAAGCCTTTCTGTGGCCTCCATTCTTGATCACAGGAAAGAGGCTTCGTTTGGCCTCCAAGATCTTCCCCGAGTTCCAAGGAGCAGGTTTAAACAGTTGCTAATTGCGCAGGAAGACAAGGGAGGAAGGGTCTAAAGAAACAATAGTGCAGCCTTGGGGCAGGGTCCGGATTCCCCCTCAAGGGATACACAGAACAATATCACTGAGCTGTTCTGTAGATACTGAAACCCCCAGCAGGTGGGAGAAGGTAAGGGTGCTGCCCACAAGCACGGAGACCCCAGATTGGTTGGAACCAGAAGGCTGTGGCAAAGCGATAAAGCTGTTCTTTTCTACTTCACCCAAAACAGTCTCCGAGATTTAATTCAGTGTCTGGGTACAGAGGCCAGATTCGGCTTCAGCACCTATTGTTTGCCTTGGTACCCAGGCTAAAACTGAGACATCGAGACTTCCATTTTTCACTCTCTTATAGTTACATCAAGAAATTAAAAGAGGAATGTGATATTTTATCAAATGGCTTTTTAGCATTAATGAATAATAAGATAGGAAATTGAAGAAGACAGTTTAAAAAAAATTTTTTTAAAGATTTACCAAAAGGAAAATGGAACCGTAAAACCGTATTAAGGAAATGCAAATTAATACCACAGAGAGATGTTCCTACACATCTATCACAATGGCTAAAATAAAAATAGTGACAACACCAAATGCTGGTGAGGGTGCACAGAAACCGGATCACTAACACCCTGGTAGTAGTAATATGGAATGGTACAGTGGGGCTTGCCTGGTGGCGCAGTGGTTGAGAATCTGCCTGCTAATGCGGGGGACACGGGTTCGAGCCCTGGTCTGGGAAGATCCCACATGCCACGGAGCAGTTGGGCCCGTGAGCCACAACTACTGAGCCTGCGCGTCTGGAGCCTGCGCTCCGCAACAAGAGAGGCCGCGACAGTGAGAGGCCCGCGCACCGCGATGAAGAGAGGCCCGCGCACCGCGATGAAGAGTGGCCCCCGCTTGCCGCAACTAGAGAAAGCCCTCCAACAGAAACGAAGACCCAACACAGCCAAAAAAAATAAATATAAATAAATAAATTAAAAAAGAAAAAATGGTACAGCTCCTTTGAAAAGCTTGGCAATTTATTTTAAAACTACACATGCACCGACAATACAGCCTAGCAATTGCACTCCTGGGCATTTAACCCAGAAACATGAAGATATAAGTTGGCACAAAAACCTATACATGAATGTTTACAGCAGCTTTATTCTCAGTAGCCAAAAGTGGAAACAATCTAAATGTCCTTCATGGGGTAAATAGTTTAACTATAGTACATCTGCACCACGGACTATTACTCAGCATAAACAATCAACTACTAATACCCACAACAACCTGGGTGGATCTCTGGGGAATTATGCTAAGTGAAAAAATCCAAGCCTAAAAAGTTACATACTGTGTTATTCCATTTACACAACATTCTTTAAATGACAAAGCTATAGAAAGGAAGAATGGTCTGGTAGTTGTCAGAGCTTAAGGACAGGTTGGGGGCAGGAGGTGAGTGCGACCACAAAAGGGCAGCAGGAGAGAGCCTGTGATGGAAATAGTCTTTCTTTTGAATAAATCAGTGTCAGGATACTTGTCATGTTATTGTACTATAGTTTTGCAAATGTTGCCATTGGAAACACTGGGTAAGGGGTACAAAGGATCGCTCTGTATTTCTTAACGAAAACATGTGAATCTATAGTTATCTTAAGTTGAAAAACATTGTTTTAAAAAACCTGTCCTTCCTCTTGTGTTAGCCAGCAGATGACCTCACTAGACTCTCAACGGCCCAAACTAGATACAGGCAGACCTTGCAGATACCGCGGGTTCTGTTCCAGACCTCTGCAATAAAGAGTCACACAAAATGATGGCTTTCCCAGTGCATATAAAAGTTATGTTTACACTACACTGTAGTCTATTAAGTGTGCAATAGCATTATGTCTAAAAAAACCCCAATGTGCATTCTTTAATTTAAAAATACACTAGGCACAATGTGGATGGACAGGTTCCTCAGCTCCAGGTCTCATGAGACTGAAATCAAGGTGTCTGCCAGACTGAACTCATTTTTTTTGGTGGCTTTGGGGAAGGATGGGCTGGCAGGATCATTCAGGCTGAATTCTGCCCCCTGATGCAGGGCCAAGGTTCCTGTTTCCTTGCTGGCTGCCAGACGGGGGCCACTTGGCTCCTAGAGAGGCTGCACTTCACTCCCAGCGCTCCCCATGGGGCCCCTCCAGCAAAGAGTCCAGACCCTCCTCTGCTGTCACTACCTGATTCCCCCTGCCTCAACTCTCACCTCCCCATCTGCTGGGCAGAGTTCTGTTTCTTAAATATTTCTGTTATTAGACTGATCCTGCTTGGGTGGTCTGTGGTAATTTCCCTATCTCAATGTCCAAACCTCAATTTCAGCTGCAAAGTCCCTTCTGTCTTATCATGTCACATTCACAAGTTTCCGGGATTAAGACACACGCATCTTTGGGGGGCTATTCCGCCTACCTTTCCCCAAATAGAGAGAAATTCTAATTCTATATTTTTTCTCCTCCTGAATGGAAAAAAAGAAGGAAATATCAGTTTGCTAATTTTCTATTATGCATTCATCTAATTCTTTATAAAATAGAATATTTAAAATTAAACTAAATACACATGAAATAATAATGAAAAATCTAAGTTTTAAAATGACCTTGAAAATGTTGTAACCAAACAGACCTGGTAAGAAAATTGGAAGTCCCAAAGCTCTGTTCAACAAGTCACCAGAAGAGTGTAAACCTCACCCCAGAAGCTCTAAACTATCTATCCGTTGTTTGACTGGCAGAAGAGAGCACATACGAAAGTTATTTTTAAAAGCCACAGTAAACTTAAATATGGTTTTCCATAACACAGGACACTCCAGTCATATTATTTAGAAATATCATTCCTATTGTACAGAGTATGTAGCTAAGTACAAACGACCATAAAACAAACCTGAATCAAAATGGACGTAGGTTAAATTATACCATCTTTAAACTGGGGATTCTATTTCACTGCAAAGGCAAATCCTAAACTAGACTACTATAAATAATTATATTCTACACACAAAAATCAAACTTCCAACACCATTCATAAGAGGTCAATAAATTAAAAGTGGAATATATCATGTTTTATATATTTAATTTGATTAAATATTTTAGGCATGCACCATTTGAATTTAATAACACAAATATTTGGAGGCTTATTTTGTTATCTTTCAAACCCACAGCATCTCCTAAATCACTTGGTCTGATGGAAGTTTTAGCACACAGCAACGCACATGTTAACCAGAAGCAGTTTCTTTTCTCTTTTGGGGACGACAGTGATCAATGTGGCCTGTAAGTTTCATTCAGCTTGACTCAACTGTAGAGTTCTTCCTGTCTGTAGGACCCTGACCTCTTTTTTCTTAGAGCATTTAGCTAAGAAATGTACATTGCAATTGTAAATTTCTTCTCTGCCCCTTTGAGATGTACATTCTTCAAAAGCCGTTTTCAGGTTTCACCACACAGGAATCTCTCTCTCTCTCAGGTACCTGGGAGCCACTCTTTTCAAATTGAGTCTTCTCCTGTTTCTGTGGGAGGGGAGGAGCCTAGCTTTGATAAGGGCCAATTAGCAAACAGACAGCCTAATCGGTGTAACCAACACGCGCCCCCCACGACTTCCTCCCCAACTCTTCCCGCTTAAAAATCCTCTCGTTTGTTTCAGCAGATTTGAGTTCAGTCTCTCTCCCTTATTGCCATAGTGTTGACTCAAGTCTTTGCCTGTTTAACTCACCCAGCACAATTCCTTTGACAATAGGAAAAATATTATTTCAATTCCATTCCAGTTGGAACTCCAATTAACGCATTGGGAATCATGAGATGTAAAATCTTACGGGATGTAATACATTAAAAAAAAAAAAAAATCCAGAGTTAGGATTCAAAATGAAGTGCTATGGAGAACCAAAAGTTTCAAGCCTTAATATACATCAGTGAAATTGTGTCTAATTTTACAAAGGATAAAGTAAAAGGATCAAATATCTTGTGGTTAAAGGTAATTAGTGCTCGAGTACTTTCAAAAACAAAAATCCTTATTAAAAAGCAGCTTTTTAAGGTTCAAGAAAATTTAAATTATTTCTCTTGTTAACATTTTTTTTTTGCTATTCCTCAGATGGCCTTGGGCCATCAGTGTCACAAGATATTGTTAAAAAAAAACTCTGACTCTAGAGAAAGGTTAGCTCAACTCCTAGGGATTTCAATTCCTAGTTTCATTACAGAATTAAGTTCAATTGAAATTGTCACTTTTCTGAATACAGAAAAAGAATGTTAAGCTAACCCAGAATTAATGTTCATCTTCAGTGTTTTGCAACCTTCTCTTTGCACCTGGAGCAAAGGTCCAGGCGTTGATATTCCAACGGGAATCTACATGACGCTTGGTGTGGGCAACTGACCTGAAAGCCCCACACAGCCCACACCCCTCTGATTAAAGCTTGGCATTTGCAGGCTTGCTCTTTAGAGCAGATGCATGCACGCTGCCTGGAACTGGAAATATGCAGGACAGAGGACCTTCACACTGCGCAGAGAATGTTTCTCGCTCTTCTGTTTTCATGAGGCAGAGGAGTCGCCAAACTTTCCTTAAAATCACGTGAATCACTCAGTTGTGAGTACAGGTCTCAGGACAGTCTTTCCAAAACTCTCCACCTCATGCTCCTGAAACTTTTCTGGCTATCACTTTCAAGTTCTAGTTAATGGAGAAATAGTTCTATTCTCTCAAGTATTAAGGGATTTTGCTTGTTTTCTACAAAGGGTCGCTCGTGTAAATTTTATGGCTGTTCTGTGATGTGAGATAATTTGCTGTTGGTTAGAGATAATCAGGACTTCCCTGGGGGTCCAGTGATTAAGACTCCGAGCTTCCACAGCAGGGGGGCTCGGGTTCCATCCCTGGTCCGGGAACTAAGATTCCACAAGCAAGGCAGGCAGCGTGGCCAAAATAAACTGCGATGACTTATTAACAATATAATTAGCCCTTAACCATAGGCAGATAGAGTGGGACATAAATGCTGACTGGGCCTAACCCTGCCAATTTTTTGGTCACCAGGGATAATGAAAATAGGATGGAGTTTGTTCTTTGTGAGACAGCTCAGTTTAAGATGAATGAATTCTGAGTGTCGCACGAAGATTCTGAAGAATTCATGCTCATATTTATAACTGTACTTTTCATATAATTAGCATCATTGACTAAGTCATTTTCTCACTGATTACTAGAATAACAAGTTACTCGCACACTACAAATTCATCTGCTACATTGCTGCAGTGTTACTACCTTCTCCAGGCTCTTGGCACATTTGCGCAATTCATGGCCCCAAGCTGAGCTCAGCTTCACTCTTTGGCCCTTCCTGAACTGGATTCCAGAATTGCCCTTATATTTGACCACCTACAGGGTTCAATCTGCTTCATCCTCTAAGAGGAGGATTATCTCCTTTTTCTCTTCTGTCACACCACATGTGGATGATGGCCTTGGGTGTGAGACTCCTGTAGGTGTATCCAGATTCTGATGAAGATTCCCATGATGGAGGCTAAGTAAACCACGGAAATAATCCATAACTCTTATCAACATTTACAGCATGTTTGTAAGAGTTACTCAACATGGTTTAGTAAAATCACTACTGAGAGTGATAATATAATACATTTATTGAATGTCTTTTACAAGCCAGATACTGTGTTAAATGCTTTACATAATCACCATTTTAGTTTTTTTTTATAGAAACCTTTAGATTAGTCCTATAATTACCAGTATTATGAAGAGAAAAGTGAAGCCATGGGACGTTAATAATCTTGGTGAATCAAGCAGCTATTAAGGAGGGGGGTCAGGAATTGAACTCCAGCATTCCAATGCCAGAGGCCCATGCTCTTGGCTCTTAATTAGGTGGAAAGGCCTTTACCATTACTAAATGTGTTTTAGGTTTTGAAATACATGCCAACTTAAAAAGGTATATTGGAATGCAAGTAAGTTAGGGGGTAAGGCTATTTTAGAGATAGTCTTGAATTCAGTCTAATTTACATAAACAGTAAGTCACTCTCTAGCCACAGCAGATTATTAGTAATTATGTATTCCTTACAACACAGCTCTGATTTGCGATTCTACAAAGGAGAACTGATACTCATTCGTGGCCATCGTTTGGATGACCGATGATTATGGTGCTGGTCACCTAAGGGGCCCTCTGGATCCTCTCATCTCTCTTGTGGCAACCACTCTGCTTCTCCTGATTAAACTTTTGATACTTATACATGGCCACATATAACTGAGTGTTCCTCAGTCATTTCTTCTACCTGTTCTGTCTTTTGTGTGTGTGTGTGTGTGTCTTTTACGGGAATATAGTTGATTTACAATGTTGTGTGAGTTTCAGGTGTACAGCAAAGTGAATCAGTTATACATAGATCCACTTTCTTTTTGATTCTTTTCTCATGTAGGTCATTACAGAGTATTGAGTAGAGTTCCCTGTGCTATATAGTAGGTCCTTATTAGTTATCTATTTTATACATAGTAGTGTGTATGTCAATCCCAATCTCCCAATTTCTCCTTCCCTACCTATTCTGTCTTGCATCGACCTACCTCATGCTGTCTGCATTATGACAGCCCTTGGAGAGGAAAGGCTGATCAGTCTCATGATAGCAGAATTACGGTTGAGGCCAAATGCAAGGCTATCCCACTAGGAAATCAAGAAAGCTATCTTAGTTGCTCTTTTCCTCCCGGATTTACCCCTCAAATCTGTCACCTAAGTGTCAAGATTATAACTTTGAATCCCACTTTTAAAACTGGGCTTAGCATATAAATGACCTTAACTGTTAGTGACCTACATTTCCAACCACATAAGAAATAAAATTGCTCTTTCCAAAACTGTCATAAATAGAAAAGCCCATTTAACCTTATGATTTAATATGTGCAGAATCAAAATTGTTTCTGAACTCTGTTTTGCCTTGTATGTTAAAGAGGCCCTGAAGGAACCTGGGGGTAACAGACTTATTATTTCTTCCTGCACACTGACCCTACACCTTCTCATCAATTCCTCATTTTTGGTCAAGTTTATACAATTAGCTGTCCCATCCAGAGCCTCAATCTGGATTCATAAAAGGCCCATGGATAGGCTTCAAGTGTCTGCAACCTCTGAAATGACATGCAAAATATAAATCATATATGCATATACACGTAGAGATGGGTTTGCTTTTATCAGATTCTCTGAATGATTAGTGACTACAGAAGATTAAGAATCACTACAGTGCTTATGGAATAAAAGAGAAATTGTGACTAGCACCCCACATCAGACAGCAGAAGTTGAAGTTGCACAACGTATACTGATACATTCTGTAAGCTTTCAAGAGGCTGTAACTCTTGCTTCTGGCAGTATTACTTCCTTAATATTCTGAAGGCATTCCCACTGTAAGACAGTTAGATCTCTGATTAATTGCAAAAATATACTCTTATAGCATATCCCGTATCTAGAGAAAATGTATCCCCTTCCTAAAGGAAAAGAAAGAAACAACAAAAGCAAACTAACAGAGTGGACAGTGGATAAGTAAATGCTAAAGCGAAGGTTGTCCTTGGACATGTATCAGTTTCAGCACCAGGGTTACAACATTAGGATTCAGGCCCATAGCAGTCCGGATGCCTTCTCTAGGAAGCCAATACTCACTCAAGATTATTTGCAAAACACTAGTTAAAACACTGCCAGGGTAACAGACAACCAGGAATCACACAGAGGCCCACAAGATATTTTCTCTGGAGGGGAAAAACAAACAAACAAACAATTTTGTCCCACAGATTTCTAAGGACTAATTCAATCAAATATGACTTAATAGTAAAATCACCCAAAACAAAAGCAATAAACAGACTGACTCGCAAACACTGCAGACAATAAAAAGGAGGAAATGCATCATCCACATAGATGGATGAGAAAATAAAAGATGGAATAAAACAAGAAGCAAAGGATTCCCAAAATTATCCAGGCAGAACTGGAAAATAACTGAGAAGAACTTTAAGAAATAAAAATTGAACTGATAAAAAAAGAGTACTAATTAATATTTCTGAAAGAAAATTACTTGGGATAAACCACAAACTGACAGAGATAAATTTGGAAGAGGAGTTGAAGAACAAAGAGGATATAATGAGAAGATGTAACTCATATCCAGTGAGAGTTTCAGAGGGAGAAAAGAGACTAGAGGAAAGGGAATTGAAAAACAGTGCTTGAGAATTTTCCAGAACTACGGGTAGACCTGAATCCATAGGTATATTAGGCACAGCATGTAACATTGAAGAATAAATGAAAAGAAACGCACGCCCAGACACTTTGTCATGAAACTCTGGAGCACAAAATAGAGACCTTAAAAGCATTAATGGAGAAAAGAACATACAAAGAAATGAGACTGGCAACAACTTCCTTCCACAATAATAGTAGAGAACAAAATACAACAGCAAGATATCTTTAAAATGTTGGTAGAGGGACTTCCCTGGTGGCACAGTGGTTAAGAATCCGCCTGCCAATGCAGCGGATACAGGTTCGAGCCCTGGTCTGGGAAGATCCCACATGCTGCAGAGCAACTAAGCCCGCGAGCCACAACTACTGAGCCTGCGCTCTAGAGCCTGTGAGCCACAACTACTGAGCCCGCACTCTAGAGCCTGTGAGCCACAACTACTGATCCCTCGTGCCACAACTACTGAAGCCCACATGCCTACAGCCCGTGCTCCACAACAAGAGAAGCCACCGCAATGAGAAGCCCGCGCACCACAACAAAGAGTAGCCCCCGCTCTCCACAACTAGAGAAAGCCCGCAGGCACCCAAAAATAAAAATAAATAAAATAAAATTTTTAAAAAAGGATACCTTTATTACTTTGCCAGGCAAAGGGGGACACAGCAGGCTCCTGCCGCAAAAAAACTGTGTGTCCCAACCCAGGAGGATTTGATAAGACATTTTATAACAATACATCCCAAGGGAGGGGCTGCTGACAAGATTAGGGTGTGTGCAGGGTCTCAGGTGCTTGGTCTCCTAATCTTGATGAGCTTCTCTGGTCCCTTTAATCTTGCCTCAGGTAGGTTTTTGGCTGCTTCTCCCTTGATTAGCAACTATTTGAATCTGCCCTTTGGAACTCAGGGAAGGTCATGGAGGCTGGAGTCTTGCCTACAAGAAATGGGGGACCAAAAAGAGGCTCCGTGCCCGGGAGCCCCACAGGGCCCCACTTGGTTTCACATATAGTTCCTCGCTGGGTCAGCAACACCACCCCAGGAACAACAGCACACCTTGTACCCGGTACTTGATTTCTGATGTCATTCTCCAATCAAAGGAACCAGGGGATCCACGGAGAAATGGCTACAGGCCTGGGGCAGAAAATACCTTTTTTGGATGTGCATGCACACATGGGTTAGTATATGCATATATATTTTTGTGTTCTATCAGCCGAGAGGCCCTAACAGAAATGATGGTGTAGCAGTAAGGAGCAGACCTTGGTTCCTAAACCATCCTCCTGGTCTCTATGGAGAAATGGCTGATGCCCAACTGCAGCAGGAAACGAACAAGATGAATAAGGAGTATCTTGTAACACCAGAAAGAAAGAGCTCAAAAATAAAATACAACCCTACATTGATGGGGGTTCTATCAAAGGGACTCAGGAACCAACTGAAAGAGTTCCCAATGGTCAAAGCTGGAATAATCTGCGTAAGGAGAAAAAAAAAAAAAACAATTGTTGATAACACAAAGTATAAAATATCCATGAGTCCATAACACTGATATAAATAAATGTCTGAATAAATTGGGAGAGCAGAAATAAATGTCTCTTGCAGAAGAATTCCAAATAATTTGCTAAGCTACTGCACCTCAAGGAGGTGGGAGCATAAATCCCCTTCTTAAGTATCAGCTTCCTTCCAAAGGGGACAGGAGGGAGGCTGGAGGGGGAGGGAGAAGGTAACTCTACAGCTGAGGACCTGGCCAGCACTATCTCAGCCAGGTGATCAAGGTAAGCATTGGTGACCACCATGCTGATAGTGTGTAGCCTGATACGCAGTGGTGAAAACGGTCCTTCTCCTCTGTAGTCTTCCTCCCAAAAAACCCACACCCGCATCTATTCATAAGAGAAGCATACAAATCCCAATAGGGGGCATCCTTCAGGATACCCGACTAATACTCCTCAAAACTGTCAATGTCAAACAAGGCAAGTTTAAGAAACGATCACAGTGAAAAAGACCTGAGACATGACAACTATCTGTGATGCAATACCCTAGATGTGATCATGGAAAAGAAAAGACATGAGGTAAAGGTAAGAAATCTGAATCAAGTATGGACTTCAATACTGATACGTCTATTGTAACAAATGTATCATACTAAAGATGTTAATAGGGAAAGATTGGGTGTGGGGTATATGGGCACTCTCTGCACTATCTATTCAACATTTCTGTAAATCAAACCATTTTAAAAAATAAAGATTAAAAATAAACGGAGTGGTCAATTCAAAACAAACAAAAAAACGGAAAACCAGTATGTCAGAGCTCCGCCCCTCCGTTTTCCTTCTTTCCTCTCGCTGCTTTTACACTGACAATGGACCATTCAGCATCTCAGGAGGTGCCGTATTGGTTTCCAGCAGTGTTGGACCATGGACTCAGCTGGTTCGGGGATTTAATTAATAGGTGTTGCTCTGGGCTTCTAGCTTTTGGCTAGGGTGCAAAATGATTCATTCCCAAGTAGGGAAGTAGAGATTTCCATATCTCAACTTTCTAAAGGATGAACTAGCATTTTACCTCAATAGAAAGGTGTGCCAAATATTTATTTAAAAAAATCATAGCTTAAGTATAGGATGATGGGTATTCTCTATATGTATTTGAATTTCAGTAAACATCAGGGTTAAGTACTTATCACCCACATTGCGCACATGGCGAAATAGTTTTTCTGAAGTAAATTCTTCATTCTTCCTCATTATCAAAAGATGTTGGCCACTCACAAACACACACCTTTTTAGTTTATGCAAACAAGTTAAGTATGGTTCCAAGTACCTGTACATTTGTAATTAACTCATTCTCTCATTAAAGTTTCCATGCTTATATTAAAATGTCTAAATGTGTATTATTCAATATAGGAAAAGACCATGTCAATTAAAAAACATCAAGAGGCAAAGCCAACCTTTAGGGAAGAAGTTTTAATTATGTTGCTTAGGTAAAAAACATGCCCTTTTTCATATACCCTGAGAAAACCATAATTCAAAAAGAGTCATGCACCACAATGTTCATTGCAACTCTATTTACAATAGCCAGGACATGGAAGCAACCTAAGTGTCCATCGACAGAGGAATGGATAAAGAAGATGTGGCGCATATATACAATGGAATGTTACTCAGCCATAAAAAGAAATGAAATTGAGTTATTTGTAGTGAGGTGGATGGACCTAGAGACTCTCATATAGAGTGAAGTAAGTCAGAAAGAGAAAAACAAATACCGTATGCTAACTCATAATATGGAATCTAAAAAAAAAAATGGTTATGAAGAACCTAGGGGCAGGGTAGGAATAAAGATGCAGACGTAGAGAATGGACTTGAGGACATGGGGATGGGGGAAGGGTAAGCTGGGACGAAGTGAGAGAGTGGCATGGACATATATACACTACCAAATGTAAAATAGATAGCTAGTGGGAAGCAGCTGCATAGCACAGGGAGATCAGCTCGGTGCTTTGTGATCACCTAGAGGCGTGGGATAGGGAGGGTGGGAGGGAGACACAAGAGCAAGGAGATATGGGGATAGATGTATACGTATAGCTGATTCACTTTATTAAGCAGAAACTAACACACTGTTGTAAAGCAATTATACTCCAATAAAGATGTTTAAAAAAATGCCCTTATTGTCTTCCCTTGCTTAAAAATATCTTTACCTGTTAAAGCAGTCATCTTTTGCTCAACCATTTCAATTTCAATTTTTTTCTTGATGATATCATTAAAATAATTCTACTTAAACTTTATGTCCTAGTTGTCAGAAACCAATAATGGGAAAACAGAAAATGAAAAGAGGTATGTCTTGAGTGTGCATAGTTTTTGTTTTTAATTCAAGATTACCAGTGTTCAATCTTACAATATATTTGTGTCCTATCATCAGAAACAAATGTCCTATCATCTGTTAAGTGTAATGGATAGTTTAGGAATGTTATTATAAAATAACCCCCTCCATGTTTTGCTTTCTGACAGGCAGCCAATCATGTATAAATTACAGTAATTCCATCATCATAACCTCTTAAAGGAATTTCTGCAAAACATTTAGTGTTAAAACATAAAATGTATGTATCAATACCTTATAATAGAAAAACTGGAAAAGATAAATGAGATAAAAATAGGACATAATTAACATAGTCTTAAAAAGTATTATTAACTCATTCCTCATCCAGTGTTTTTAAATTTCTCCTTCCAGAGACTGCATTCTGACAAGGTGCTTGCCTGTGGGTGAGGACCCAAGCTGCTCAGGGCGTGTGCAGTGCAGGGAGGGGTGGAGGTGGGGACACCCCGTGAAGGGTGGTCCAGGCAGAGGTGACCATGGAGAGACAGATGGGCAACACCAAGCCAGGGATTTGGAATCAAAACAAGTCATGGAGTTAGTGACAGGCAAAAGTCAGCCCTCAGAACGGAGGGGTGTTTTTGGTTTTGTTTTTGCCTTTTTACAACTCCATATCTCTAATTTTTTTAAAGAAAATTTGATTGTAAATTGATTATGTAGGGGAACAACATCTTCCACCCCAAACTGTCTTTTGGTTTGGGGATTATTTCAAGCTGAAAATAATCAAGAGCCAAAATAATCTTAAGAAACGTCTTTGACTTTCCCCCAGCTGCCTAAGAACTTAAAGGGCCAATTCCTGGAGCAGAGCCATCGCCAGAGCTATCAGCCAAGAGTACGGGCTGGGTGTGGTGGCGAAGCTTAGCAGGGCCTAGGGATCCGAGTCCCCTCTGTCCCACGGTCTCTGCCTGGCCCATGAAACATTTATCAAAACATCTGCTTTTCCACCTCTGTGTGAACTGCCTTCCTCTCCTTTGAAGTCCCAAACCTCTAACCCCGATATCCTCTTTTTGTCTTTAGATATTTAAGGTGAGAATTTCGGCCATTTTGGTGAGTTACTCAGTTATCCTGGGTCTCTCCCATGTATACATGTTTTTTAAACTTTAATTTTGTTATTCTTTCTGATGTCAGTTCAGTTCTTAGACCAGCCAGAAGAACCTAAAAGGATAGAGGAAAACTTCTTCTGACAATTCACATTTATAAAGTGAATAAAATAAAGGTGTAAGTGAATCTTTCTTCTTCCCTTAAGTTTTAAGACAGTTATAAATGCCCCTGAAATTGTAATAAGATTCCAGAAGCTTCTACATAGAATTGAGTTTGAAGTAAAGTTGTCTATCTATCCACTCCTACAATTACGAGCTTAGAAACATACAGGTCCTGGAAAATCAAGGTAACGCTACAACCGTCATACATTAGGACAAGACTCATACTGGAAAGCAGGGAAAAATAAGCAATTCACAGGCCTTCGATGACTGAGCAATGCGCAGGAAGGATACTGCAGGGATCAACTTTGCAGACAGGAAGTGCACTCCATGTTTCCTGCCAGTGTAAGAGCAATCCTACACTCACTCCTTGACAATCTGGCCTTAGAGGGGAAGCAGAAAAGTCCACACTCAACCAGAGCAGAGAGGAGCCAGAAAGGAAGCACATTCAAAGCTTTCCCTACTCCTGTTATCACAGAATCTATAATTCCCTCCCTCCCCTCACACAACTAATTACAATACATGGGCCTGAGGGGCTCAACCAGATTCCTCAGGTTATCCCCCCTCCAATGGGAATTCAGATTCCAGTTCCTTTCTTCTCAGACAAGTAAAAACCTTCCTAAAACTAAGTTCCTGGAGGATGAAAGGCAATTAGTTCATTGTGCTCTCACTACAGGATTTTTTTTTTTTTTTGATCTATACACAAAGTAAATTGAAAAATAATTTTGACAAGAACAACTCACAGAGAACTAGAACAATCCCAATTGTCCAGAAGGGCACTGAAAACAACAAGTCATAGGACGGTCTCTGTGCTGGGCCAAAAGTGTTCACTTTTTTCCAGATGAGCTTTTTCAATTTCTAATGAACTTTCAAGATGGAAGACAGACATCGCTTGCCCTTTGCAAAAATGTATTGTTTTTAATGTGTCTTGTGAAATTGATCTGGCGAACGAGTGCTTATCGTGGGCAGTTAGCGTTAGCAGGTCTCCGTGGTTAGAGGCCCGAGGAAGGCCGAGCCCCCGCTGCTCCCCGATTCCCAACACGGCCTCGGGGCGCGTCACTCAGGCGCTCTCTCGTTTCCACATTTCAGGAAGAGGAGTGCAAAGTCGTCCTCTGTCTGTTCCAAAGATTCACACGTCTGGTTTCCCACCTCGTTGCCGACCAGTGTATAGGAGCTTACAGGAAACACCTTTCCGTGAAGTGCACCTGCCCCCATACTCTGGGGCTCACGAAGGATCCTGTGAACCTCGCAAGCTTTCACATAGTTTCTCACACCCAGTTTAGAACCAGTTCATTACTTCAACAAACATTTATTGGCTCTCTGCTCTACAGGGCTCTATACTGGTAACTGTTCCTCAGAAGTGTTCAGAGTTTGGGGGAGAAAATATGAGTTAATAGACAACACAATACAATGTGATCAGCGTTTTAAAAACAGTGTCCTAAGAGTAGGGACTCTGGCAGCTCAGACTTTCTGAGGGTTCCCAGAAACCTTTCTGGAGGAAGTGACCTCTACGCTGAGGTTTACAAGTAAACAGGAATTAGCCACCAGATGGAAATGATGGGAGAGACTTTCCAGGTCAGCTGAAACTTGCTGTAGTTGAGTCTGGCTCAGACATAGAATTCAACACACGGAAGTTGAGATGAGGGTAAAGAAGAGACTCCAAATGATGGGGAGCCATTTGGTCAACAGCAAGATTTAATTAATAGCAAAGAAAGCATACCCCCTGTCCAAATAAAAACATGAAAAGGGCACTAAATCCAGGAGGGTCGTGGTATCATAGAAGTTAATGAAAGTATGTTTCAAGAACGTGAGAAAATGATGAACAGCGGGTATGAGAGACTGAACATATTACAGGACATCAGCCAGACCATAAATAAGAGAGAACGCTGGCCCACGACCTGCAGCAACCAGCCCTGGAAGCCAAACCCCAGCTTCTGCAGCGATAGGCTCCATACGGCCAAGACTCGGTCAGTACCTGACAGCTTTCCTAGGTTCACCTTCACTTCCAACTTGGACCAACCAGAGAAAACCAGATCTGCTCCCCTAGCCAATCACATAGGAGGCCCTGCTCCTGGGTCAGCCCACCGCCAGCTTCCCAGTGCCGCCCACCTCCCATCAAGACACACCTGAAGCCTCACCTTTCGTTTCTCCACCGTGAAGCTTCCCCACGCCCCTGCCTGCCCTCGGGTCTCCGTCCAACACAAGGGGTGGGGGGGACCCTCGTGCTACAGCAAGTTCTGAATAAACAGCCGCCGCTGCCGCTCCTTTGGGTGGTGTTTCTCTCCCCAGGTATAACCCATTTCTTTTTTTAAGGAGCTTGACCCGGGGGGAGAAGAGAAAGAGCACAGACTCTGCCGAGATGGCGGCAGCCACTCCGTAATTCCTGTCCGATGGCCTCTAATTTCTGACAATTGGAGGGAGATCAAAGGACCTAAGAAAACAGAGAAGTAGGATGTCTGAAGCAAGGAAGGAAGATTTAAGTTAAGTCGCTGCTGGTTGATCACCACTACTGTGATGTAACTGTTGGAGTGACTCAGGGCACCTAGAAGGAGGACTCCTAGACCCCAGCTTGGTTTTAGACTCGACTCTTTCCTTAGACAGCAGAGCACAGTGATTAAGAGCTCGAATTTTATAGTTAGCCTGCATTCAGAATCCCAGCTCCACCACTTCCTAGCTATGTGCCTCTAAATAAAGTCATTTCCCTGTGCCTCAGTTTCCCCACCTGTAAAATGGACATAATAGCAGCACTAAACTTTTGGGGTGGTTTTGACGATTAATTGCTACTTGTAAAAGCATGTAGAACAGTGTTGGGGATGCATTCATTACTATATAATAAAATTATTTCCATGTCTTTGGAGGATTGTTAAACATCTCTCTCCAGCCCAGATAAAACGTTTAAGTCTGAGTCAGTACATCCAACTACCTAGTTGACATCCTGTCTTGAACGGCTCATAGGCAACTGTCCCAGAAGAAAAATCACAATTCCACATCTCTCTGCAGTGTGTTTAATAGAAAGTGTAGAGTAAGAGAATAAAAGCAGAATCACAATGTTTCCATGAGAGCAGCTTTTCTCCAGCTCCACGGGAGTTTGCCCTCAGCTCCTCAAGCAGGGCTGGTAGAGAGAAGTTGGAGGAAACTTCTAAGGGGTAGGAGGAAGGTGATGCGGAGTCCCCAGGGGTTTATCAATTAGAAAGGTCACACTCGCCAATGAAAACGTGTCCAGCTGTTATGGTCACTGATATAACAATGATGCAGCTACAAGTGGCCTCCTTGGGTTTTACAATTACTAAAGTCACACACCTGTGCTGGGATGTTGTGTCCTCAGGTGACTGACAGACCCAAACCAGGCTTTTCTACGTCAGGTAAGCCTCGGCAGCCTATTCCTTCTAGTCTACACCACACAGACAGACAACACGACAGGCTGCCCTTCATCCTGCGCCCGCCACCCGGGAAACAGCACCAGCGAAGCCCGGGGCTGCCCGTGCAGGGACCTGCCTGTCCCCCCTTCACACCCGGTTAACTCTCTCCAGGTGCTGTCAACTCGACCTTCTCAGCATTTCTCCAGTCTCCCCACTTTGTTGCATCTTCAAAGCTGCCACAGCAATCCCAGCCACCACCATCTCCCCAATATCCTGCACTAGCCTCCCCCGTACCCTGGGCTCCTGCATTCACACTCCTCCAATTTTCTCCACCAGCAGTCAGAATATTTTAACTTCCAAATATATCCTTTCTCCTTCTCTGCTTAAAACCTTAAAGAGCTTTCTGCTTCTCAGAGAAGGTGCCCTCACCCTCAGCTCGTCCCAGTCACCCCTTGCATGAACTGGTCCTGACCCTCACCAGTCTCTCAGTCACCACTGTCCCCCCTGAGGTCACATATCTGGTCTTTGATTTTCTGCCTCAAGGGCTTCTCGTAAGTGGGTCTTCATTCCTGAACTGACCACACCTGTGCCTTGTTAACTTCTTGCAACATCTCAGTGTCCACTGAAACATTGCTGTCATCGAGACAACTTGCCCCTCATATTTTTGCTTAACAGGACTTATTACCAATGCAATGAAACAACTTACTGTGCAATTTTGTTTGATGCCCGTCTCTCCTACTAGACTACGAGCCCCATGAGAGCAACATCCAGCCTGGACCGGATGCTTGTGAAAGGCTTGTTGTATAAATATGAGAAGGCTATGGAGAAGGAAGTAGATTTGGACAGAGACAATGGCAGGTCATGAAGCAATATTTAGGGTCTGCTTTAGGTTTAGGGCATAATTTAGCATGACATCTATACAGCTTAGCAGTGAAGACCAGAGGTGAAGAAGGTTTTTTTGAGTATATTGGAATAACAGAACAAGGTAGTTAAAATCCTGTCAAAATATTTTTAAGTTGATAGGATTTAAGAAGGAAGAATAGCCAAGAGAGAATTTGTTTCTGGTCTCATAAATATTTGAGTTGGTAGTAAATGTAGACTCATAAATTGAATGCAGAAATTCTGAACTTAATTTCAAGTTAGACCAGAGCAAAGTGTTGTAGGAAAGGGAATCATTTCTCTGTTTGGAGACTATGTTTTAGGCTTCTATTGATTCACGGCAGAAACAAGGGCAGTAAAAATCAGTAAGAAAATAAAAATTACTAGCAAAGAAAGACTATTAGATTACCTGTTTACCTACATAAAAGACCAAGTAGATTCATATGGCTCATTATTAAAGTTGTAGGTACAGATTTTTTTAAAGAAATTGGCATAGATAGTATAATTCACTTTCAGGTTGTCATTTCCAATAAGACACGTAAAATAGTTTACTTATGAACCCACTCTGGTTGGTATTAGGTTAAAATTACATCAATTGCCTTTACAGTGATAAAATGTTAGATAAAAGATTTTTTTTACAACTTTGATACTCAGAAAATGCTGAATTGGTTATCAAATTATCCTAGGCACTGATGATTAGGGAACTACTTTTACTAGAACAGCTGATAGATATTTTGCATTCATTTAAGAAGCCACAAGACAAGTAAACAACTCTGTCAGATGTTTTGTGTCAGAGCAAGTGGGTTTTGTTTTTGCTGAGCCCAGCAACTCTCCCAGGGCGTCCTGAGAGATCACATCCCGTGCAGGGCAACATGTGAAATCAGGTGAACACAAAGGGAGGACAATTTACTGTAAGTGGTCTTAACCGTTTCAGGAAAAAAAAAAAAAAAAACCTTTCATGAAGGAAAAGATATTTAACCACCCTCTCCTTGCAAAAGAGGGTGTTAATAACTTCACAAGATAAATGCTTGCCTTCCTTCAGACGTCATGCCATTTTTGTGCAGGCTTACTGAGATTTATAAGTGAGATTTTAAAACAATTCTCTGCATCTTTGATGTTCTAACCCTAAGCCCCTCTCTCAAAGAATCACAGATCCAAGGGTATGGCTGGGGGAAGGGGTAGGGAGGGTAGGAATGAACAATGGTCATTGCATACAACTATTTTTTAATTGTCAAATACTAGTGTAAATATGCAAAATAATAATTTTGTAGATTTCCCTTTTCCCAGCCCGTTTCATTGTTACAGCACTGCTTCTCTACTGTTTCTTACTTCAATTTTTAGGAAAACCTCAGAAAACTGACATCTATCCAGACTCTGTAAGCACCTCAGGCAGTCAAGTTATCAGTTTACATGATGAAACTAACTGTTCAAATACCTCAAAAAAGCTATCATAAGTCATCATGTCATGCTGCAATTCTATTTTTTGTGAGGGCATATAGGCAGACATTAAGCAATCAGGCAAGAAAAATCACCAAAAAGATAATAATGCATTTATTTTACTCAGTCTGGCTCAAAATTACAGCTGGCAGTTAGTAATACTATAGCTCATTTGCGTAACTCTTTCTGGAACTCTCCAAATGCAGCACTGTACCCGAAGTGGAGTCAACACATCCAAATTAGTTGCCTAAATATTTTGGAAGACTGGAAACTCATAGTCTAATGAGTGAGTTTTTAAAATTGAGTTAGTGACCATTTTTCTGTGTACCAATGCAATATTTCTCCAAATAACCACTCTCCAAAGTCTAAATGAGAAGGAATTTTTAAACTGATTCAGAAAAAAATGAGGACATTGTTACATGTTTAAACTTATACTTTATCCTAACATCGTTTTTTCCCTTTAGGAATTTACAGAAAGTTATCAGGAAAGAAGGAACAGTCTAATCCTCTATCCGTGTAGCACAGAGGAAAGGTAACACTTCATAGCCCTGATTTGTCATCGGTGACTTACTGAGTGTTATGGGTTGAATCGTGTCCCCCAGAAGATGTGCTGGAGTCCTAAGGCCCCTGTACTTGTGAATGGGACCTTATCCGGAAACACGGTCTTAGAAGATACGATCAAGTTAAGATGAGGTCATTAGGGAACATCCTAACCCTACAACACTGGTGCCCTTAGAAATGGCAGAGACACAGGGAGGTGGACATGGACAGAGGGAAGACAATGTGAAGCCTCACAGAGCAGAACCACGTGATAACAACGCAGAGATTGGAGCGATGCATCTGCAAACTCAGAACCACCAAGGGCTGATGGCAACACCAGAGCCACAGAGAAAGGCACGGAATAGATTCTCTCCTGCAGCCTTCAGAGAGAGCATGACCCTGCCGACAACTTGACTTTTGAACCTCTAGCCTCCAGGAATGTGAGAATAAATTGCTATTACTTTAAGTCACCTAGTTGGCGGTACTTCGTTATGGCAACATCTAGAAACTAACACAGGCTGTGTCCTCAGAAGCAACACCTAAAGGAAGTTAGGGCAGCAAAACTGGGCAGAGGGAGAAGAAACTGATACAGTTATGACGGGACCTCAGCTGATCCCAGAGTAACCCTGGAGCTGCAGTGGCCCTCAAAGTTGTTCCCAGCTGAGGCCACGGCTGGGCCTTTGGACTCCTGCACAGACCAGTCACTGAATGCGGGCCACCCCGGGATGTCACCTTCCAGCCAAGGATGATGCCCAAGTGCACTGGCCACGATGTTTACGACACCCTTGTACACACGGGTGAGCATTTATGTAGGACAGATTCCAACATCAGTAACATTGTTTGCTCAAAAAATGTGTGTGATTAAGCTGGATAGACATTGCCAAGTTGCTCCCACAGAAGTTATTCCTAACCCCATCACCCGCGTACGCGAACACCTATGGTCCCCCATCCATCTATTCTTTAAGCTGTGTCCAGATGCATGACAGTATTTTAATTGATACTGCCAAGTTATTAATACAGTTAATTAATACGGTTGACTGTTTTTACAATATAATTATTGGCCACCTCTTTTCTTCTGTGAAGTTTTTAGGGGTATTTTTGCATATTTCTTATTGTTTTTTTTTTAACAATAGTAAATATATATAGTTAAGTCTTTGCAGAAATATAAATAGCAACTAATTTTTATCTTTATTATAGAATATCTTTACAATGCTAAAATATTCAATATTACTATTTTCAAAATTCTTAAAATTTTCTTTTGTACTTATTGTCTGTTATTGTCTTCCATGAGATTAATAAAAGTATTTGTGTATAATGTAATATTATATTTGTCTTTTAATTATCTGGAGTTTCTTATGAAATATCAGATGGGGATTCAACTTTTTCTAAATTGATAGCATTCTATGGAAAATTGACTATTTCCAGTGTGATTAGTTGTAAGATTTTATACATAGATGTTTCTAAACTATCTAATTCTTTCATGAAATTCTGTTTGTATCAATACACTATTATAACTTTATACTATAATTTGATATCAAAGATTTTTAACCCCTTAAACATTTTCTTGGCTTCACTTCTCCTTGCAGAGAAACTTGAATTCAACTTGTTCAATTTTATTTTCAAGAAACTCATTTGGAAATCCATTGATTGGCTTCATGATATCCGACATCCTCACAATACTGATTCTTTCCATTCAGGAACTTCTTTGATGAAATTGTATAGACTTTGTAAAGGTAACAGTGATGCTTTTGATGGTTCCTTTGCTTGTTGATTTTTTTAAAGTTTATTCCTAGGTATTAGAGTCTTTGGTTCTATGTTAAGACATGGGTTTTTGTTTTCCTTTATTACATTTATTAGCTGATTGCTATTATTTGTATATTGCTAGTTGACTTTGCAACTTTTCTAAAATATTATTTATGGGCAATTTTCTAATGAGGCTCAGATTTTCCAGAGAGAAAAATGTCATCTGCTAATTATGACGGTACATATTTTTTTTCAATAATTATCATCATCCTTTCAGTATTTCTGACATTAGAAATACTCTAAAATTTTTTAAAAATGCCGTGTTCACTGTGATATCTTGACACTTGTTTTTTCAAGGTATGAAAGTTCTTTTTCCCAGCTTACAAAGTAACTGTTATTTTTGGCTCTTAGATTTTTAAAAAAATTTCCCAGTAGTTTCATTGAGGAGTCTGGTTTCAGACCGAAACCCTATGAGTGACCCTTCAGGCCCGGCCCTAGGCAATGACACAGGCTTCATTTGGCTGCCCTCCACACTAGACCTGGTGCACAGACAACGCACTGCAGTCTCTGGAGGGAGTTTCAGTCAAGGACTCAGCCCGCCACCCTCCAGGCCAGCCACATTCTTAGGAAGACCTGCACTCTGTGCCTGGGCACCTCCATTCATAGGTGGCCCTTGGCCAAGACCTCTCTCAGGTGCCTCTGCTGAGACCCCCTTATGGGGAGGGCAGGGGGAGGAGGTGGGGGGACTTGAAGATGCCTTTCTCCACCATGACTCAGTAACTTGGGAATTCTCCTCCTGGTCCTTCCCCTCCCCCTTCTTCTGTCCTTTGTTCAGGACTCTTTGGGCAGTTGGGTTTGATGTTGAGGTATTTTAGTAGCATATTTGGAATATTTGATTTTGTTGTTTTCACTTATAAAACCTGAGTGTCTTGGTGTCCTAATGAGGCATTTAAAAACCATAATTATTTTGATAGCTGCGACTTCTGACATATCGTTTTCAATTTTTGCATCTACTGGATGTCATGTTAATCTTGTTTCCTTTCTTCCCTTTTTTTTCCTCAAAATACCATGTCTTTTGTTCATTTCTCTTTACTTACTGAAATACTGAGAAAAAACAGGTTTCCATTTTTCCAGTGTTCTCTTATATTAAAATATGTTTTAACTTCTATTTTTCTATTAATGTTGAGAATTTCTGTATCCATAATATTCAACTAATCAAAAGGGAACATGCTTTTTTACTCAGCACCACAGAATTTTACTGAAATCTGGAATTTTTAATTCCAGATTTTTTTCTACTATGCTTTGGCTGTTTTAGAAAATCCTTTAAACTTCAAAACCACACAGCCTCAGCAATTACTTGTTTTGCATAAAGATTTTAAGTCTAGGTGCACCATTTTCTTTGCCAAGCATGCTTTCTTATAACCCATGGTATCTTCTTTGTCCCACTCCTTTTATGCTTGGTTGCATTCTAACAATTTTCTGATTCTGTTTTGGGGCAAAGTGGATAAATGGGAGGTCAGAATTTCAGTGTCAATGTGTATTCTATTTTCTCATACGAGTTAAATGACAGTTTTCCTGGGTAGAGCACTGTAAATTGTCTATAAACTTAATAAAAATTAGAAAACTGCAAAATACAATGTGTAGGTGTGTATCATTGGGGGCAGTAGGAACACTTGGGCACCATTACTGGGAGGTAGACTAGTTCAGCCATTCTGGAAAACTGTCTAGAACTACTTAGTTTTACAAATAAATTACCAACCAGTGTATATATGTGTATATGTGTAATTGATATATGGAGAGAGAGAGTGAGAGAATTTTGCATACATGCAAACAGAGATGTGTATGAGAAATTCTGTAACGTTATCTGTTGTAGCAGCCAATTAAAGGCGAATCAGGTTATACTTCCAGGAGAGTAGACAGTTTAATACAGTGAATACAAAAAGGAGTATCACAGAAGGAAAAGACAATATACACATAATGAAAAAAAATTAAGGGTTTCCTGCTAGGTAATATACCAGAAAAGATACAGAATTCAAAAAGTACGTATAAGAATCCCTAGTAGGGCGCTTCCCTGGTGGCGCAGTGGTTGAGAATCTGCCTGCCAATGCAGGGGACACGGGTTTGAGCCCTGGTCTGGGAAGATCCCACATGCTGTGGAGCAACTGGGCCCGTGAGCCACAACTACTGAGCCTGCGCGTCTGGAGCCTGTGCTCCGCAACAAGAGAGGCCGCAACAGTGAGAGGCCCGCGCACCGCGATGAAGAGTGGCCCCCGCTTGCCACAACTAGAGAAAGCCCTCGCACAGAAACGAAGACCCAACACAGCCAAAAATAAATAAATAAATAAACAAATAAGCTTTCATTTAAAAAAAAAAAAAAAGAATTCCTAGTAACATATAGGCTACCAAGACTAAATCATAAATAGAAAATATGCAGCATCCAATAACAAGGTTAACTAGTCATCAAAAACCTCCCAATAAGGAAAAGCCCCGGACCAGATGGCTTCATTAGTGAATTCTACGAAACATTTCAAAGAGCATCAGTACCAATCTTTCTGAAACTTTCCCACAATTTGTAGAGGAAGGAACACACCCAAACTCATTTCATATGGCCAGCATTACCCTGATACCAAAGCCAGATAATAACACTACAAGAAAACTGCAGACCAATCTCCCTGGTGAATATAGATGTAAAAATTCTCAAAATATTAGCAAACTGAATTCAACTTGTACATTAAAAGAATCTTGCACCACAGTCAAGTGGGATTTGTCTGTGGGGTGCAAGGATGGTTCAACATATACAAGTCAATAAAATGCTATACCACATAAATAGAATGAAAGATAAAAATCACATGATTAACTCTTACCATAAGAATGGTCATTATATAATGCGAAAGAGGAACCGGCTAACGCTCCAGTGGTAATTATTTTGCTATCAAAACATGTACATCTTAAACTTACACAATGATGTCAACTATCTCTCAATAAAACTGGAAAACTAAGATTTTAAAAACAAGTTCTTAGAAGTATTTGTCAATTCTACTTTTTAAATGTCATTAATATACTGCTGTTTATTCTTTAATAATTTGTTCCCCCTTGCATAGGTCACTTAGGAAGGATATACTTCTATAATACCCATTATCAAAATCTTTGATAAAATATTAAAATTTTAAATGATTATGAATTCTTAGATAAAAGAAACACCAATACATTGTACTTTATTTGTCTTAATTTTGTGGTTTTTAATCTTCTGTACCTAAAGGTTTGCCTAAGTATTAGTAAATAAAGGAGAAGCTGGAGAAATGCAGAACAGAGAAGATACTATATATGCAACAACTATAATATGCAAACAGTGACAACATTTATGGATATGGCTATTTCCCATTGAAGACCTCATGAACAGGCCAATGAAGAAAGGAAAGATAATTGTGACCAATTATTTTGGAATTAGGATGTGTGTTTAAAGAAAAAGATGCATATGAATAATCCTAAAATGAGCAGTTAGGGGAAATGTGACTACAATTCATCCCTAGCCTTGTAAAGCTGCATTCATTTCTAATAATTTTAGAATGAACGGCATGCGGTTCCTCCTGTCTGACAAGCATGGGTAGACACCAGCCAAGTGAATTCTTCTCAAATATAACTTGCCAGCTACACAAATAATTCATTTAGAAAACATACACATGAATATTAGATTTCACAAACATTCACTACTTTATCCATGGATATGTGATCAAAGAGTAAAAGAAAATTGGCCCCAACATTATGTTTTGAAAATGAAATGATTTTAAAACGGTAAAACTATTTCATTAAGAAAGAGTCAAAGGATAGAAGTGGCTGCGTGGAGCTCTCAACTTCTGTACTGGAATCTATAGAGACAACCATTCTCCATAAAACCACTCTAACATGGAGACCAAACTATTCCACATATTCCCCAATTCACCACCAGTTTCTATGTCTTCAGAAGATTTATCACATCTGACATAATGTCGAGAGCTCCGTGGATCATTTGGATGCACTGTGGGTTTTACTGTAAGTGAAACGGGAAGCACTGGAGAATTTACACAGAAATGAAATGACCTGACTTACTTACATCATCAAGGGATCACCGGAGGCTCTGAGCAAAGGCAGGAGCAAAGAGACCAAGCAGAAAATGGACCGAGCAAGAGATGGTGGTCGGGAGCATGGCAGCGGCAGCTCAGAGAGCACACGGGCCGCTTCATCGGCAACACCAGGAGCGCAGACGACAGCCTCCCAAAGAGGCGCCCCCAGCTCCCACAGCTACGCAAGTTCAGGTTCCCGTGACAAACCCCTTATTAATACACGTAACGGGGCGGGGGGAGGCAGGATGAGACAATTCATACGGACATACGTCCTAGGGATTCTACTTCTGATCACATCCTGACACACACAGTAAGGTAAGTAAAATCAGAGCAAAATTTAGGAAGTAAAATAAATATAACCTAATCACCGACTTGACAGAAGTGAGGAGGTCTACAGGAGATGGAAGAAGTGAGCATGAGTGGAGGGACGGTGGCGGCATCACCAAGACTGACGATGTGAGAGAGGCAGTGAGTTTACGTGGGAAGCCCAGTCCCCATGTGAATCTAATGTGCGATGTCACAGTGTATTTGGTCAGCATCTACTCCCATGTTCTTTTTTTGAATAGGTGTTTATTCACTAGATACCTATTTTCTTTTTTAATAAATTTATTTATTTATTTATTTTTGGCCGCATTGGGTCTTTGTTGCTGCATGCAGGCTTTTCTCTAGTTGCGGTGACCCGGGGCTACTCTTCATTGCAGTGGCTTCTCTTGTTGCAGAGCACGGGCCCTAGGCACGCAGGCTTCAGTAGTTGTGGCTCACGGGCTCTAGAGCGCAGGCTCAGTAGTTGTAGCGCACGGGCTTAGTTGCTCCGTGGCTTGTGGGATCTTCCCGGACCAGGGCTCAAACCCGTGTCCCCTGCATTGACAGGCGGATTCTTAACCACTGCACCACCAGGGAAGCCCTACTCCCATGTTAATTCAAAGAGCGAGTTGGAAAAGGAACATTCTAAGAGCCAAGAAGAGAACCAGCAAGAGATGTTGTCCAGTAGCCCGGGGTGAAGAATTTGAAGATGGAAGGAGCAGGGAATGGGGTCACTTGCGACAGAAGGTTTAAATAAGGAAGAAAGTGTAGAAGAGGACATTTTCGGTTAACAATTAAGGAATTATTAATGACCCTAGTTAGCAGTTTACATTTTATGTTTACATTTATTTTGTGAGCAATAGAGAATGAAAAACAGTCCCCAAAATGGGTTATCAGTGTGTCCTGTTTGTGATTTTGTGTGCATTACATAAAATCTAACTGAGAAGACTAACTTTAAGAAAAAATATGGCTTCTATTCTGCATCCGCCTTGGAGATCAGCATAATGCAAAACACCTACAATGTGCTTGAGGTTTGACTGGATACTGTTTCGTAACCCTCGTCCCTCTTGTCCGCCCCCCTCTGCAATGCTTTTGATCTTACCTTGCCGAGTCTCATTTCCCACATCTTATACTCCCGACCCTATTTACCTTTCTGTATCTGTAGGCTCTTCTCCAGTTTTTAAATAATGTAGTGAACTGCTGAGTATTCCAATCCTAACAGCTCTTCAAGATCTACTGAGAACAGTCAGTCGTTTTACAAGTTTCAGTGATCACTACCCCCTCCCCAGAGCTCAAAGCACTCTTTGCAGAATGTTAAGCGGAGTATAGACGTACTTAAAATATATCGATGGTAAATTTTGAAATATTTGCTTATGGAAATGAGAGCAAATGTTAGAAATAAAAAATAACAAAATCAATATTTTAAACATGGATATTACATTCTGGAAACTGTTGCAAATATTTTATATACATTATCTCACTTTTTATAACAACTCTGAAGATACTATTATCCCAGAATTATGGATTAGCAAACTAAAGAACAGAGAGGTTAAATAAACTTTCCCAAATTTACACTAGTAACAGTTGAAAAACAATTAAGTCCTTCTGAGTCCAGGGCCAAAATACCTTGATATGTGTGGTAGTGTTCACACCAAATAAGAGAGAACCATCCTGGAATTCATGCAAATATCACAAATCACTCAAGAGCACAACATGGCACCAAAGAAATTTCTATTTTGAAAAAAGTTGGCATTTTAATGTCATTAGAAAAATCAGCTGCATTTCCTATGAAGGCAAATGAACATATTCCATGTCTGAGATAAGTCCCACCACAGTCCTTGGTAACCTCATAAACAGTCATTTTAGAAGGTGAAATCTTAAGTTACTGAAATTTTCCTGGTTATAAAAACTCTTAAATTTTTTAAATCGCCAAGATAATAATCCACTTGTGTTAGATCAAGATTATCACACCCCACAGGACGATGTGGAGGTGATGGAGAGGAAGGGTAGAGTGAGTACGTTCCTGGAAGGAAAACTGTCTAGAAAAGTAACAGGAGGTTGCAATTGCTTCCTGGAAAGCAAAGGAAAATGCAAGTTCCCCCACCCCCCACCCGGGGAAATTGGAGCGAACCTGCAACACCTGATCACAGGTTTCAGAGAAAGCAGGAAACCCAGCACTCAATGCCTTGATTGTTATCCATGGATGCAGCCCAGGACACAGAAAGGGGACCTGGATCTCATGACAATGACACAGGTGCTTTTTACTGAGACTACTTCACTCCTCCACCCCTCCTTCCCCATCAGCTCCCGATGGCTGCACCAGCTCACAGAAGCGAATGCAAACGTGACCAAGTAGGCACACCAAGGAAGCCACGGCCAGGAAGAGGGCCCAGTGATAAACATTTGGTTAGATGTCTAGAAATGCAACTCTTTGGGCTAATCTGGTAACTTGTAAGATGAGCAGAATCACACATTAAAGTATCTCTCACCCCTCACACCTTCCTGTTAGCTATTATTTTAGTAAAAACGCTTTCCTCCAATTGCTAAGGGAATGGGAGCTTTGAAGGAGAAGGTAAAGAAGGATTTTGGAGGATTGAACCGTATCATTTGGGAGGGAGTTAGGAACACTCAGACTCTACCAGAGGCTTCCATCAGCCAAGGATGACCAGCAATGTATAGAAAACATGCTGCTATAAGAAAGGTTAGAATTTTTACAAATTTCTCAATCGAAACTTGGCTAAAAGGAAATATGTCTAGTAGAAGAAACCACCTTGGAGCTGGGTTTGACCACAATGGGCCACTCCTTTCTATCTGTAGAACCAGCAAACAAACAAACAAAAAGAGTGACAGAGAGACATCAGTGCCGAGGACATGCCCACAACAAGGCTAAGTGAGAAGACACCCCCCTCCCCGACTCCCAGGCTCCTTGATTCCACAGGGAGGTGGGTCAGAATTTCATTGAGAAACGCAGTCTTGCACGTTAAGAATCAGCGGAGGGGAGACCAGAGCCAGCCTGCCCGCATTTCTTACCATTAACCAGGGAAGGCGATGGATCACCCCTCAAGCACCTTCCCTAACACCATGTAAAGACACTTCTCCTAAGCCATCGTTCCTCTTTCCACATGCATCTTCTTTCTGGAACAAAGATCTTCTACGATGCCCGATCCCTAGCACAGCACGAGCCATAATTACCTTGATTCAGACACTCTTACGGTCAACGTCCTGCCAACGTGCCTGTTCTGTCCTTCACAGAGAATCGCACCGGGCAGCAGCTTCTCAGAAGCTGGATTCTGCCACCAGCTAGGCCCACGTGACCGGGCTCCTGCAGATGGAAGCGACCCGAGTCACCTCCTGGTCCGGCCCCTGAAACGCCCGCCCCTGCACCGCCGTGTGCTTCTCCCGCTGCGAGGACAGCTCCGCCCCCACCCAGGGCGACCTGAGAAGCCGCTTGTTGGAGGTGCTGAAGACCCTCACACCAGCGCCAGGACCTCTGTGTGAAGGGGGCTGTCCTGCTGGCCCAGACAACCCTCCAATATTTTAGTCTCTATTGTGTCTGAGCCATTAATCACTTGGGGGCCAGTTTCTGATTGGATCTAGTCCCCCCACTCAGAGAAACACCTAGAACAGCAGGACATCCTGAGGCGCCGCCTGCCCCTGCGCCGTGAGGTGAGCGGGAAGCTTGCCCATCGCATTGCAGCTTCACTTCCTTTGTGATGGGGCCGCACCTGCTGGTCTCGGGCACAGGTAATTAGGGCTGATACTGCACTAAAGAAGCTTAGAAATGCTCAGGGGGCTCATTCCAGAAAGATTAAAATAGCCTAATGCACGAGCAGGGCCCTGCTCCTGCGCTGCCATGAAGGACAGGTATTAAAACCAACGATTATCGCTAAGGACAACTCTCTGACCCGGGGGGTGGGGAGAAATCATCCGGGCTTCACTTACAACCATTTGGCTTCCCGCACCCCGGTGACTTTTCAGAAAGACCAGTTAGCTCTGTGGGAAATGTAACTGGAGACAAAGATACAAGCACGAGAGAAAAATGTGAGGGATACCTTTCATTTTCTTAAAGTTAAATGTCCCTTTTTGTTCCCAGCAATATCACGCCAGCCATTCGGTCTCAGAGGGAGAGAGGTGATTTCACTGGCCCCTAAAAAATGCACTGATGCAGAATCACGCTGTGTGACAATGGCTTTTCTGTCACTCCCCAGCTCTTCCCCGTGTCCCTCTTCACCCCATTCAGTTTTTAATTTGCTTGTCATACAATCCCTCTAACCTCGCCTATAAACTAAAAGATAAAAAAGCTCTCAGCAAGACAGAGCACCGCTGTACACCAGAGCGCTTGACACGGGTGTGTTTCACTCCGTTTGCAAAATCCCTGCTGCGGCAGCCACTGCAAACCACCGATCCCCCGACCCAGTCAGAGATGCCCACTTCCTATGGTCCCCTTGCTCGGGCTGTCAACACACAAGATCCCCTTTTTGAAGTTCAGCATGTCCCCCCAAAAATTTACCTTAGGCCACCCTGTCACAAGTCTCAGCCGCTTCAGAGGCTGACAACTCACTCAAGAGGGTTTGCTGCTTGATGAACTCATGTCTGCCTCAAAGTGAGGGCTGGGAGGCCTCTTTCCCTTGTTCTGTGCCGAAACAGTCATGCCAAGATTGATTTTAGAATCAGAATTGTGGTGCTTCAAGGGATCTCACAAATCCTGTAGTACAACTCTCTGTGGGATCTACAGGTTAAGTGACTTGCTTGAGGGCCACCAGATTAACTAGCGGAACATCAGCTACGTTAACCCAAGGCCCCTGATTCCTAGTCCTCACTCTTTTCTGTGCTGTGTTATGAGGATTGATATTATGAAACCCTGTACCATCTAAAAGAGATTAGGGCAAAGATCAGTTCTTTGCTTGTGCTGCCCTATTCCCAGGATTAATTAGCGAGTTCCTCGCGTGACTCACGTCAGTGATGCTGCACAGCTCACTTTATGCCCTTCAACTGGCAAATCTGTCAACTTTAGCTTCCGGCTGGAAACACAGGAAAGGCTCAGCACTGGACCTTCCCGTCAACATCCACCTACCACCATGCAAGCACATGACCAATAATGAACCAAGAGGAAACTTTATCGGTTGGACTTTAAAAAAAAAAGTAAACGTTAAGTATCTATTATTACGGCTAAAATCCGTTAACACTCACAGCACCAAATTCTGGAGAAGATGTAGAGCAACAGGAACTCTCGTTCATTACCGGTGGGCATGCAGAATGGCCCAGCTGCATTGAAAGACATTTTGGCAGGTTCTTACAAAGCCGAACAGAGGCTTATCATCCGATCCAGGAATCATGCTCCTACGTATTTACCCAAGTTAACTTTTGTTCACACAAAAACCTGTACATGAATGTTGATAGCAGCTTTATTCATAACTGTCAAAAATTGGTAGCAACCAAGATGTCCTTCAATAGGTGAGTCAATAAACAAACTATGATACATCCAAATAATAGAATATTATTCAGTGATAAAAAATGAACAGTATCAAGCCATGAAAAGATGGAGGAACCTTCAGTACACACTGCTAAGTGAAAGAAGCCCGTCTGTAAAGACTACATACTATATGATTCTAACTATGAAATTCTGGAAAAGGCAAACTTAAAGAGAAATTAGAAAGATTAGTGGCTGCCACGGTTTCAGAGGGAGGTGATGAGGTAGAACACAGGTCATTTTTAGGGTGGTGAAACTATTCTGTATGATACTGTAACGTTGGATACATGACATGAACTTGCCAAAACACATAAAACTGTACAGAGTGAACCCTAATGTAAACTATAGACTTTAGATAATTATGTATTAATATTGGTTCAATATATTATAACATAATATTATATAATTATACCAAAATGCAAGATGTTAATAGGGGAAACTCTGTGTCTCCTATGAGAGAGAGGGAAAATGAGAATTCTGCTCAATTTTTCTATGAACATAAGACTGCTTTAAGAGTAAAGGCTATTTTTTAAAATGTAAACACTGCACATTCAACATGAAAAGCATTACCATGTCGATATAGTTCTTGCTGACATAATCTTCCAACTGCAAATGTTCTCATCTTTCAATCCAAGTTACTGAGGCCATCCCCAAGCCTCTTAAATCACTTATGATAAATTATTTAATCGTAAGTCACTGCCCTTGTGGATAGTACATTCTAATGATAATAGTATCATACATTTATGTATTGCTGACATAATTGCCACATATTGCTCTAAATTCTTCACATGTGTTAACACTCACAAAACTACAAGGAATGAGATCATTAGTATCATCCTCACACAGATGTGAGAACTCAGGCTTCTAGAGACTAAGGTACTTGCCATAGTTAGAGATAGAAAGGTTCTCAAAGAACTGAGATTTGAACCCAGACCATCTGGTTCTGAAATACTTGCTCACAACCACTGCATCAGAGCAGATAAAGCTAAGGTAAAACTTATGAATCTGACAAGTGATTACAGTTCTTCCCAGAGAACCCAAAACTCAGTGGCAGAAACTAAGGAAACAAAAATGAACAAAATAAGATTAGGAGCCTCAAGAAACTCACATGATTAACTAACAAACTGTGTTAAAGGGCTGGGACAGCAAAGGGGAGACCTAAAGGAGATCATGGGGTATCAGACTTCAGAGAAGACTTCAGCTAAAACACTCTTAAAGGCAGGAGGCAGAGCAGAGGGGCACAAAAGAGCACTCGTATTTGGGAAGTGCGAGTAGTTGGACAAACCCGCCCGAGCATGAGGAAATGGTCCAAGATTAGGCGAGCCTGGGTCAGATCAGGGAGAACATTCTGCGCTGGTGGTTCTCCAAGCGTGGTCCCTTGGCCAGCAGCATTGGCATCACCTGGGAACTGTAGATACGCAAGTTCTCGGGCTCCATCCTCAGTTTCAGCATCTACACAGCTGACCTTTGAACAACGTGGGGGTCAGGGAGGTTGACCTTCCGAACAGTTGAAAAGCTGCGCATAGTATGCCCTCCATACACAGGGTTCCTCTCTATCCGATGTTTCTCAATCTCTGCAGTTCCCCATCTGAGGAGTCAACCAACTGGGGGTTGTGTAGTACTCTATGGTATTTACTACTGAAAAATATCTGCATATAAATGGACCCACGCAGCTCAAACCTATGTTGTTTAAGGATCAATTATTTTAAAAGCCCTCCAGGTGACTCTGATGCAGGCTAAATCCTGAGAACCACTAAGTCAAACATGTGGATGTCATTTGGTATCAGAAAGCTACAGAAGGATTTTATGAAGGGGAGAAACAGGTGTAGCTAGTAAAATCTACTCAGCTAGTCAAAATGGAGTCCCATGGTCATCCTAAGGTGCTTTGAAAATATAGGAGATTACACAATCAACTGATTATGTGACTCTCCAACTTCCAAAAAGTTGTCCCTGATGCTATTAGTTACTGAAATAAAGAGACTTACTGGACTTCAGTCTCTTTATTTATTTGGCCAATAACTAATACCTCACAGCACCCCCATCTCAGACTTACATATAGATATACATTCCACTTATAAGAAATACTCTGATATGAACCCAGAGAACATACTTGAAACTAGAAAATAAAGCCTTTGGGAGTCATTGAAGAGGCCCTTGTTTTGTTCCCGTTCTTTTTTTTTTTTTTTTTTTTTCCTTTTAAAGTCCCCATTTTAAAACTGGCTGGGGGCTACCTCCATTTTATAACGAATCCATCCCCTTTAAAATTCTAGAGAATCTCACTGGTCTGTGAGGACAGAATTGGGTTTTGGTGGCGGGGGGCGGGGGGGGGGGCGGGCTGTGTCATTCACCTTGTTTCCTCTCCTCTTTTGGGAGAAGGGCACTTGTTTTACCCCAGCTGGTTCAAGATTAAGAATTTGGAGGCTTTCAACAATAAAAATCACCTGAGAAGGTAAAAATCTTTAAAAATATTGGTTCATGGAGAAATGAAAATTATGATTGTACTAAGGACAGAGTTGACAATCATAAAAAGTTACCATCCTGTTGGCAACTTTAGGTTATGTGAAGGGGGATTAGACATACCACTAGGGAAAAGATTTGAGGAAACTATTGTTATTGCCATAAAAAATCTGTTCCCACCTATGCTGTTCTTGGTTAGCCTTAGTAATCTACTGGAGACCCCCAAGTTTGAGATAACTATGTAATTAGGTAGGTTGCTTCCTTGTGTGCTCTATTCCATTTGTTTATGACTTTCCAGTTTATATGCCTAAAGGATTATGGGGAAATGGAATCATTCGCTTACTATAAAGGGATTCATAATAAAAATAAATCCATCACTTTGATTTATGTGATTTCTAGGGCCACTAGAATGGAATTTGCTCTCTTCCTGGTAAGTACCACGAACTTCCCACCTCTGTCTTCACGGCCACATCTGTCCAGCACATGACACACTCCAAGCCCCTGAGAAGCATTTGTCACAGTCAGGTATTCAAAGTACAATAAACTTTAGAACAGGTATTAATAATACTTAGCTCCCTTGCCTCTGGCCTGCCTACTAAAGAAACATCAATCCCACTTTCCCCTTTCCTACCTAGGATTTTCAACTATATGCACATTTTACCGATTTTCTAGTTTAATTCATTTTCCATGTGAATAGAAAATAATCTACCATCAAAATAAATGATGTGAGTGGTCTTTAATAGTAACTACCACTTTTAAGCAACCGTAAAAGAGACTTGATATATTATGACAAAGCAAATGACTTTTTGTGGCAACAATATAGATTTTAGAACACTGTCTTGAAATCTTGACTGAATAAAAAGTCCATTATTAGGATGTCTCAAAAAAGTAATGAGTGTTTAACTTTAAATCAAATTACATTTATTGAGACAATTAACCAATTATATGAAAATATCTGTCTTTAGGACAAATTAACAAGAAATACAGTAACTCTCTTCCCAAACACTGTTTTTCATTTTTCTGGTTATAGGAAATCCAAAACAAATGCCAATCTCTTAAGATTACTTTTTTTAAAGAACACAATGAAAGTTCAGGCCTTCCATTTTAGAGATTCAGAGACAAATCCATTGATAAATTATTGAAAATATAACTTTATAAGACAATATTCTTGTTTTTATCGCCTCTATTCAACCAGTTCTCATTTATGTTGCACACAGACAGGAGATTCCAATCTGGACTCACTTTGGGGTTATACCAAACATGCTCTTAAGAGATATTGAGACCGGCTGGGACCTGGGACCCTTACTGCAGGGCTCGCACCTGGACAAACGTCTCCACAAGCAACAGATACACAGACACTCTGAGGGACTAGAAATGACGGCCGGCATGCGCAGTTGGGGCAAATCATCAACAACAAGACACAAAAAGGCCAAAAAGCAACTGCCATTTCCGAGGTGCTGGGAGCAAAAGCAGGGTCCTGCGCATGATGCCGACACACAGCACCGCCAGGGGGGTGGGCGGACCCCCTAAGACGCCCTCCAGCCCGACCCAACAATCCGCTCCCACCCTCACCCCACTGAAGGCACCAGCCCGCCCCACTCAGGGAGCAGCGAGGGCGCCTGGTACTCGTCGTGGCCCCCTCGCGCTGCAGCGAGAGGCCCGGTAAAGCCTCGCCTGAATTTCTCCTCTGGCCTCTGATCAATTCTACTGATTAAAGAGTCCAAGAACCTGCAGCGGTAACTATTACAGAGCAGCACAGTTATACAAATTATTCAGCTTACCAAATTCAAACCCTCATCAGAAACTCCACAGAATTTCCAAGAAAGTGGCCAAAAACTCGTTCGCTCTCACCACACATTTTATACTTGGCCTGATTTGTTAGAAAGTTCTTCCTCATATTGACCTCAAATCACTTAAATTTCAATCTGTGTGGTTTCTAATTCTATCATTTGGGACTAAAGAGTGTATTTTTTAAGAGTATCATATTCTCTTATTTTCTTCTCTTCCAACAAGTTATTTTTTAACTGCTCTCAACATGCCAAAGTTTTAAGCCCTTTTGCATCCATTTCATTAACTTAGAGAAAAATCACATATTTTTAAAACCATGGCGTTGAGAACTGAAAGTACTTGATTTTCTCTTCACATTATGAGTAACTACTATAAACCATGCACTGGCCTTGATGCTCTGGGTACAGTTTAAAAAATTAAGGATTCAGCATACCAGAATTAAATCTTATTTTTATTAGAAGCCCAATATCATATTACATTTCTGGTAGTTTTTATGCACCTTTCCTCATGTAAGGCTTGGAATTAACAATAATGGCTTTGTGTCTTTTTAATGTTAGTAGTTGCTAAACCTCATCTCCCACACTCTGTACTTTAAGATGAACTGATAGTAAAAGCCAGCTCAGGAAGCATTGTTTGTAAAGGTCAATAATAATGAGAAGGCTACAAAGCAACAGAGTGTGCTGTAAGACTGAGGTTAACTGCAACAAAACATTTGAAAATTGATTTGTCAATATGTAATAGGAAACATCAAAGTGTTTAGACCTCTTAATTTCTGAATTGAAATTCCCATTTTGGTGAATCTGGCCTCAGGAAATATTGAGAGCAAATGCATAAAGATGTGTGTAACAGCAGTATTTTTAAAATTGATTTTTTGGTGAAAATGAAACCTAAATAGTTTTTTAAATGGGAAGCCACTATAATAATTACAATTGTTAAAATCAAACACAAACGGAGACCAGACGTGGAAACTTCCTGAGCAGACAAAACCACTTTACTCATACAAGCAACACTTAATTTAGCTTATTTTGCAAGACAAGTGAGACTTGACCTCGTACACCTCTTGGTAATGCCTCTGAAAATCATAAGCGAAACTTATATTTTTCCCCCCAAGTTGATAGACGCTAACCAATTCCTTACCGTCAAAAAAACGCTAATATTATAACCAACCAGTGTGAGGAATACACAGTCGCTGCCTCCTTACTGTATAAACTGCTTTATAACATGCCTCTGAGGCTCAGTCCACGTTTGGTTTCAGGGCTCCCGGTTCACCAACTTTGTGTGTGTGCACAATAAATTTTCACTAATTACTTACCTCAGTGATTCAGTGTTCTTATCTCTGCTATTTCTGAACTTTTGACACAATTATGTAAAAACACAAAATTCTGGATGGAAAAACAATGACAACAAATGCATATTCTCATTACACCAGCTTGGATTTTTACTGCATTTTAAAAATATATTTTCAATTCATCCAATATATTGTAATGCTTTTACTACATTTATTATAAATTTTTGCCTTTGGAGTCATGAGACTTGAGCCAACTCCCAGCTCCTCCACTTGCTAGTTGAGGCCAAGTAACTAAACTATTTTAAGTTTTAGTTTCCTCATCTCTAAACCCGAGATAAGGACGCTTATTTTACAAGGTTCCAGTAACTGAATATTTCTCCAGAAGTCTAAAACACTATGTCAGCACTTTGCAAAACTGTGTCAGCATGACTAATGAAAATTTTTTCTTGCTTTGGTTTGGTTTTTCCCCTCAAGAAGCAACCATATTAACACTGTGAACCGAAGAAGACAACCAGTATGTCTGCTTACCTTCTGTATCTCTCAAGGGCCGGACAAAGAACAAAAAGAAAACAAAAAGGGAAGCAGAAAACCATAACAAGGTTGGAAAACATGACATGGAAAATCTACACTCCGAGATACTGAAAAACAGACTGATAGAAAACATAAAAAACCAGGGGAAACACTCACCCAAGAGAGCAGAGGAAAGCGTGGTTCTTCCCAGAAGAGCTCCGAGCAAACTGAAGCCGAGAAGCAACCACTATAAGAATCAGGTGTGGACCTCCCGCCCACGGACAGGGTAACTACTAACGACCTTAATTCCCGACAGCTGGCCAGTTTGTGCTGCCTCTCCCCGTTCCTCGGGCCCAGGGCTGGTTAAACTACTAACAAGGTCAATTCCTGACAGCTGGCCAGTGGGTGCTGTCTCTCCCCGTTCCTCGGGCCCAGGGCGGGGTAACCACTAACAAGGTCAATTCCTGACAGCTGGCCAGTGGGTGCTGTCTCTCCCCATTCCTGGGTTGGAAAATGGGGTGGAAAAAAGCTTTAACTTCTTGAATAAAACTTGAGAACCACTCTCAAAAGAAAGTGGTTTGTCTAGGAGCAAACCAGTGTGGGTTGTCAAGCCCAAGATAAAAGAGCAAAGCTTGAGGAAACTCTGGGCCTTGTATCAGATGCTGAAAAAAAAGAAAAAAATCGCATGTGTAACAAAAACGTCAAAGGCAGCTTTCCCCGGGGAATAAATGCAAGTGTTCTCCCTGGAGATGAGGAGCCTTTATGTTGGCATTTGGGGGGATCTGCAGCCTGGCTTCCTCTGTGTTCTACCCACACCCAGGCCCACTTCCCAAAACCACCCCATGGGTCCTTCCATTAAAAGGAAAGGGCTGTTAGGAAAACGCATCCACAGCAGCAGAGGAAAACCACCCAAGCCAGCTATATTCATCTACCTAATTCTTCACGGTTAACAGGTTGTAAGGGGTGATCACTGAGTTTCTGAGGAAAATTAATAGAATGTGTTAAATACAAGACAGCAGGCCCAAAATGGAGTCGCTTATGCTAAGCCACATGTAGTCAAACCAAGACAAACTTGATGACAGTTTCGGCTCTCCAGGAAATGGAATCTTAAACCAGTCAGTCAGGAATCAGCTGATCAGCATTAGTTACATAACCTGCCTGAGACACACCTGCCATCCCCTAAAGGAGAGTAACTTTGCAATAACCAACCTGCTCTTTTTGCAAAGTATAACTTCCTTGTTCCCACTCACCTCTGCCTGTAAAACTCATTTTGTACAGCTCTTTGGAGCTTCTTTCTATCTGCTAGATTGGATGCTGCCTGACTCAAGTGGATTTTTGCTCAAATAAATTGTTAAAATGTTTCATATGCCTCAGTTTATCTTTTAACACATGAAAACAATACTGATACTCAATCAGTTCCTAATCCAACAATCATAGCTATACCCATTTTTGAAACACAAAAAAAACTAAGGTATTTTGCAATAATTCATATACTTCTGCCAACAAGGTTCCCTGATCAATGCACTTTATCAATGAAAGAAATTTAATTAATCTAATGTGACTTGCTCATAGCAAACTGCTGTCTGGACCTGGTGTGTCTTAGTTCTACATGCAAACATTCCATTCTTTGAATAATATGCATAAAAATCCTGCCAGAGATCAAGGTTAAACACACGAATCTCTACTTTTCTAAATCTGACAATGTCCCCAATTTAAAAATCAGAATGACATTGTCTTGACATTTCTCCCATTTTCCACATGTTTCAGAAATGACCCACCTGATTCAGCAATTTCCAATTTCATTTGCAAATGCCTTTGGTAGGGTAGGAAGAAAGAGCCCAAAACTTGACTATTTTGAAAAATAACATTTTGTGTATCTGCACAAGAGCTTTATATTATTATTTCTTTATTATCCATAATAAATCTATGAGTCAGATATTTTTCCCCATTTTTAAGATAAGAAGGATAGAAGAATGATGCTCAAAGAAGAAAGAAATTTCCTAAAGTCCAAGAACTAGTGACAATGCCAAGTTCCAATCTATATCTGTTTGGGGAAAACAGTCCTCTTTTGCTTTTTATCTATACTTTTTTCACACATTTTGTGTGTGTGAAAATAACTTAGAAGATAGAAATAGAGTAGCGGTTTAAAAGGTCAACACTTATCATTTCACCATAAACTCTAATAGCAAAACCTTCCTCTTCTGATCTTTGTAAAATGAAAAACTAATGAGATAAATAAGTAAATGAATAGACCTGTGTTGCTAGCATTTTGGCGTCTGCTCATTTCAGGAAACAACCTTCCTTACACCATACAATTCTGTGCCAACACTTGCTATTCACCCTTGAATAGGGAGGCCCATAATCTCTTCTCTGTCTTGTATACATCCTTTCAGAAATCAGAACTCAGAAAGCTCCTATACAGCCATATTGGCATGTTTAGATACTGCGCCCTGTTCATCACAGGGAAGTTAAATAATTGCACATTGGATTGAATTCCAAGAGAAACTCAACTCTCTCAAGCGATTTCTTTTCCAGAAACTTGTGCTTTGAAATGAAGCTGACATTTCACTTAAGCTTTTGAAATCTGCTATCATAGAGGAGAGCAAAGCAGTCTGGTTATTTTCAATTTCTCCTTCCTTGACGATAATACACCCTTGGCTAAAATAGTCACATTTCCTTAAGTTCCCTCACCAACTCCTGTTAGACTGCATTCAGAGAATCAGTTCAGTCAATTGTTTCCCATGTCTTTGCAGTTCTCAAACTCTGTGTGTATGTAAGTATCACCAAGTATCACCTAGGATGCCTGGTTTTAAGAATCAGAAACTTTGGTGCCACAAGCAGAATTTATTGAATCTTTGGAATGCCCAAGAGTCTGAATTATAAAATATATACTGTAAGATTTTTAGTGTGGGTGTTGCATATTCACATTTTGAGAAACAATATTCTACCTTGCAAGAAATAAAATTCTCAAAAAGATGCATCAGGATGTTCCCTGATTCTCTACATTTAGCCCAAGAAGTGATCCAGCCAATGCCCAGAGAGCAGACCCTGAGAGCTTGCCTGCATCTCTTCTGCACCTGTCATTCATGTTATCAGTTTGTCCATCTGGCTATATAGTTCAGTCACTTTCCTAGAATAACACTTGCTTTAATGTCTCTATTTAGCCACCTGAAATGTTCACTGATATCTGCAATTTTCTATACAGTGTAGATATTTTTGATGCATAAGATTACACTGCCTTCTCCTTCACAGTTTTCATTGTACAACGTATAAGCTTTCTTTGTGGTTGAATCTCAAGGACTTGGGACAGACCCTGGCAAACAG